>NC_071403.1:31225000-31850000 GCF_017976375.1 Cuculus canorus
ATATTTTAGGAGAACCGTGAATAATTTGTGCCGTTACACCCTCTGTCATCACTTGTGCATACTGTGCATCTCTGTCATCTGTCAATGACACAGTATTTTCTTCCACTCCTGGGATGGTTAGCTGTAAGTACATGTAATCTGAGACAAAAAAACGTGCTTCTGAGCGGTCCTGCTGTTGTGCTTTATCCATGGCCAGGAAGGTCATGAGCTGCAAACCCTTTCTTATACCTAAATCAGCTTTTATTTTTTTTGTCTTCAATCTTGTAGTAAGCAGTAGGGGCTGGTAGCTGTATAGGTACAGTGATATAGCGGGGCACTGGCTGTCCCTCACAATGGAACTCTCACAGCCATCAAGCTCCACACGTTGGGAAGGCATGGGTAGTTTAAAGGTTCAGGTCACAAGACTGAGATTGACTTTCTGTGGGAGTGGAGTGGTTGAAAACAAGATGAAAAAACTTCGAGAGATCATCTCCACCTTTTCCCCTTCCCTTTGCAGGCGGGTCAGGTTCTACTGACATGTTCCTGACAAACCTTTGTCAAACTTATTTTTAAAATTCTCTCCCTGTCAATGAAAGTTTTATGACTTCTAGGCGATCGATTGATTTCACTGCCACTATTACAGTTGTGAAGGTAACACATATGGAGATAGCGGTGTACTTTTCTTTTGTTTTCTCTAAAAGTTTTACTAAATTTTTTCCAGTAACAGACTTTGAACTCAATATTCCTTTATGTGATCTTTTTAGTTAGAGATGAGATAACTACTTCTAGTTCATAGCAGTAACTCAGTTCCTTCAGGGCAGGAGAACTTGGTGTAATTATTGGCTGCATGTGTAAACACTGACTGTCTTGCTTTGGAGAAACTAAGGAGCTACTTGCAATAAATAAACATGATTTGATCTAATTGTCTGGTTTGATCCTTCTCTTTTGCAACTATTTTGATTTTATGTTTCTTATAACAATTTAAAACTCTTTTTGTGCCTCTTAGAACTTCTCTGTATGTTGTGACCCATGGTTTAACAAATAATCCTTTAAATCATCTACTCTCCCATTTAGTTCCTGTCTCTCATGAAATAGGATGTGAAAACTGAAAAGTGTGTTCACTTTCAATTCATATTCATATCATTCAACATTCATATCAGTGTTGAATGTGACAGAGTTTTTTTCATGTGTGCTTATGTATACATATGTATATACTTTGGAGTACTTGTGGCTTTTTTATTATTTGACTTTATTTTTTCCTCTAATAGCGTTATGATGATGTCTTGCTGTCAGTTTGTGATCCAGTGTAGCTCTTGGAATCTTTTCTGCAGAGCTACTCTTTAGCTGGTCATTCCCCATCCCTTCAGTTACTTATTTTCCCTAAGCACCGTATTTTGCCCATGTTGAATTGCATCCTATTAGTATTGAGATTCTTTGTCCAGTTTGTCAGAATTGCCTTGCCTTCTAGGATGTTTGCAGCCCCTCATGACTTGCCATTATCTGTGTTCCTAGTCCACGAACTTTATTGTGTCATTTACAGGTAATGAATAGAAATTCTGGATTGCACCAAGCTGAGATTCTGAGCCCTCTCTGACACTCTACTGTGTCTATATACACTTAGTTTAACTGTAGTCACTATTCATTACATACAGTTTTTCTAGCTGTTTCTATACCTGCTCAGCAGTTATTTCATTTGCAGCTTGCTTTCCTACTTTGTGTGAGAATTCTGTGACCCAATGACATGTTACTGCAGTTGTTTTTCCTCTGCCCACTAAGCTTGTTCACAGGTCAGAGAGGAAAACATGTCGATCTTGCACTGTTCCTGAGGAGCTGGAGTTGAATTTTGTTATGTTATCTTGTTCAGTGCTGTATTTTTTGTTTTGAAAAAAAAAAAACCCAAACCCCAGCAAAACCCATTTATACTTGTTCCAGTATTTTTTAGTGTTTTGAAGTTGTTTTGACTGACCAGTAAATTTCTGGATTTGTCTTTCACTCCTTTTTAAAGAAAAAAATTGTTTCATTTTTCTAGTATTTTGGAACGTCACCTGCCTCCAGTGAGAAAGCTGTTAGAGGCTGTTGTGTTGCTTAGGAAGCTTACCTGAAGCATTTAGGGGTGAATTTTCTTAAACCTTACCGTTTTCAAAATATCTAACTATGTAGTCTATGACATGTGTTTTTCCCACTCAAATCTATTGCTTTTATCATTGCTACAAATTGTGTTACTGATGGTTGTACTTAACCTTCTAAATTACAGTGGAAGGAAGGAAGACATCAAACACCTTTTCAGTGTATTCCATTGTTAAGTTTCTACTTACTGATTTAGCAAGACCTCTTTGTAAGACTGGATATTCTTTCCTTTTCTAGTTATATCTCACTTTACGCCCCATTGTTAAGTTTCTACTTACTGATTTAGCAAGACCTCTTTGTAAGACTGGATATTCTTTCCTTTTCTAGTTATATCTCACTTTACGCCTAGCAAATGTGACTTTTTTTTTTAAACAAACAGGATAACTGCTTGGTGACAGCCCTGTCTCTTCCAGGGACAAGATAATGCCAGCAGAGCAGGCTGTGGCATTGCAGAACTTGACAGTTATTGCCTTGCTTACTGTGATCTTTGACTCTTTCAGCTTGTTTATAGAGCTGCTGTTTGCTCTCTTGTTTGCTGGCTTTTAAATTCCTACTGTCTTGGTTAGCCCACCTCTCTCTAGAGTATTAGTCTGTTAATTTGAAATTTTTAAATGGTTTTGCCCCTACTTGCAACAGTTCCTCCAAATCTTATCACTCTCCAGCTGGCCTTTTTAGTGTTAATAGTAAAAGTAAATGTAAGAAAATATTACTAGAGCTGTTTACTGTTAATGTTAGCAGTTGATTTAATGAAAAATGAAGGGGTAACCTCCTCTAGTGGTTGTATAGGTAAGTAATGTATATACAACTTTGTGTAAACTGTTAAGAACATGTTGTTTGTGAATATAAGAGGGTGCTTTTCCAGACTTCTCTATTATTAATTTACTTTTAATTTTACAGCATATACAGCTCAGGCAGATGAGAAGATGGTCCCACGTACCCCTACAGATGCTAATGCCAGAGCCTTATTAATTTGCAATGGACCTTTAGAACATTATGACTTTCTGATTAAGCAAAAAGAGCTGAGGAATGATGAGCAACAGAGAAGAGTCGTACAGCACTTGCAGAAGTTGCACGAGAGCCTTAAAGGCTACAGCATCAGTTCAAAAAGTCTTCTCTCAAAGGTGAGGTTTATAATGATAGAAATATTTTTTTACATTTAGATTTGCTCATAAGAATGTATGGAAAGTACATAAGTTTCTGTCATTAACACAAGTCATATTTTTACAACTGGTTGTTTACAGGTAGATCATTGTTCGTGTTTGGATCTCTGTTCTTTCCTTTTTGGTTTGTAAAATTCCAGTGGCACTCTAGCACTAACCAAACTGGATATTGTTGAAATAATTCTGTAACCAAAAATCATATCAGATTTTCTTATGTCCACTGTCTGCCTTTCCGAGTATCATTTGGCTATTGGAGACATGGGCCTAGTCTTAGGCACTGGTATAACACGTGTGTGGTTGGGTTACACATACTGAACCCTTATGCTTTGTGTTCTAACAAGTCTTCCATGAATATAAGTGAAATTAGCCATTGAAGTCTAAATAATTTAACTTTGCAAAACATTATAATATAGATCAGACGTGACTTTTTAAGTGTATGTCCATTCTTTCCCGTGGTTTTGGTCTCCAGGTAAGGTAAGGAGAGAAGGAAGAGGTGTGACCTGCACCCTGGTTGCATTTTTGAGGGCGTCACAGCACGTTTTCAAAGTATTTACAGAAATTCAGACATATCCCTGTTGCACAGTGGCTTAGCAACGGTAGTGCCTTAGCATTAGTAATGCTAATAGCCTGCTGTTGCAGCTCTGTAACTTGTCCCTGCAGCTGTTGACACAGTGTTTTCCAGAGCCTCTGTGCCGTCGTTTTCATGTCTTGTTCTCATGCTGTTGTTCTCAGATAGTTGCTGTTGTGGCCTTGGCACCTGCAAATCTTGATATCATTGTTATGGCAGGTTCTCATGAGAAGCGAGTAGAACTGGTGTAAGAATCTCCCCTCAGCTTTTCTTGCCTCTTATGTGTAGATTTAAGTTCATATCTCAGAAAACCAAACACAGCCCCAGCAAAGTAGATAACACATTTAATTACTTGGTAAATATTAGGCAATCATAGATGTGCATAGAAGCTGAAAAAACAGTGAATATGCCTCATTTGCACCTGATTAACATGCTCCAGGAATAGTCATAAACACAGTGAGAGGAAGCAACAAGAATGGGGTGTTTGACTGTGTCAAAAATGATAAAAGTATAGTGCTGTGAAAAAAAACAGGCAAAATATCTGTTGCCATCATTATCTTCACTTTTCCGGCCTGTACTGGAGAGACACCTCCCTGCCCTTAAGAGAAGGATGGCTGGAAGGTGTCACTGCTCTTTCCAGCCAGCCACTGAGTGTTTTAATTTTTCTTTCTCTTGCACCACTTTTGTTTTTATTTTTTGTCAGAAGTAACTTTCACATTTACAGTCAATGTATGCTGTCAGCTGCAGACCTTGCTAATAAATCTCCATGTCAGCCTTTCTCAGCATCCGCAACACACCTCATTTCATGGGCATAAATCTAAATATCTAACTCTACTGAACGTGTTACATAACGATGTACTTCCCCTTACAACCCCAAATTCTCCTATTACCTGGCACAAATACTGTATTTTCTTTGTATGGCGAGCCTAAATGATGCAGCATGAGATCAAGGGAACCAATGTCTGTGGGGTTCAAGTGCCTCTTAGTTACATGCTGCCTCTTTAGGCACTGATTGACAAGTTACCACTCTAAGGGTCTCTTTATGTATATTAGCTTCGAGGCGTGAAAAAAAGAAGAGAAGAGAATGCTGGTCTAAGAACAAGTAAATGGCCTGTGTTATACCTGTAAATGTGCCTGTTTCAAACAGGCAGGTATAGCAGGGTGCAGAGGACTGGGACACATGCTTGCCTATCAGACTGCCTCCAACATCCCTTGAATGCTTAGACGTCATATATGTACCTGGAAATTATGTATTTGCTAATCACATGCTAACTGGAAATGCCATAAATGTCTTCCTGCCTCCTGATGAAGGGAAGCAGACTAAATACCGAGGAAGGAGCAAGTGAAGTTGTGAAGTATGGGAAGCAACGTGCAAAGTCAAGACTGCTCATACAGGGCAATGAGTGTGGCTTTGGAAGTTCTGTTCTGGAAGCAGTTGACCTCATTATCCTTATGGGTCCCTTCCAACTTGAGATATTCTATGACACATCATCAAACAGGGGGTTTGGCTACTTGGTCCCCTTAAGTGCCTGCCAACCCAAATCATTCAGTAATTTTAACACTGATGTGGGAATTGGAGCCAAACAGTGGTTTGGGGTGTATTTTTGCCTGTTCTGACTGGTGGGTGAGCTCATCAGATTGCTTACCTTTTTAGTTTTGGGGTTTTGGTAATTAAAATTAGTAAAAACATAAGAACATTGTTAAATTACAGGTATAGTCTGAAAACTGTGAGTTTATGGTATTTTAAAGCACTTATACTGTATGTAGGTGTGTGCCTGGGGTTCCATGTTTTGATGATTTTGTAGGCTAACTTTTGAATGTGAACCGGTGTCCTGATTCAATTTGGGCAAGTACCAAATGAAAAAGACAGATTACCTCTTTGAAAAAATCTTTTTTATCCAGAGCAGTGTGGCGGTGTGCCTGAACAAGAACTGTTTTTGCCTAAGTGTAAGGATTCAGCTTTCCAAACTACTTCTGTAAGTGTAACCTAGCAAGCCAGCTTTCTGTCTTGGGTATGGTCGATGTGAAAAGTTTTTTCTTCCTCTGTTTGATCTTCTTTTTAAGCTTTGGTATTGGGCTCCTAGTCTTTTATATCGTATATTTCAAAATTGTCTTTAGACACTGTACCTGGACTGTAAAAAAGGAAGGCAGTTATCTGGCTTGTTCCTACATTATCTCTTGGACATAATGCCAGACTTCTATTCATTTTCTTACTTTAGAAAAAATGTTATGATGAAGGTGGTGTTCTTCCTGTTAAACTTGAGAAGCAGTGGGCTAGAGCATTTTGGTCTTTTCTGGTAAACTGCTTTGGACATGAGGATATTCTATTTTAAAAGGATTGCATTTTAGAATAGTTTTGAGAGCTGACTTGTGTGAACTGAAGTGCCCTGAATCATTATAGTTGTCAGAGCAGGTGTCTTGTAATGGCTTTGTAGATCAAGCATTATGTGGGTTTGTTATTTACTGTTTCTTTGATTGGGAAGCATGAATGGGGGGGAAAGTCCCTATTGCAGAGAACAAATGCTAATCTTATTCTATTTAGGAAATTGTGATGCTACTTTGTCCCTGTATAACAGCACTAATCACAGTAAAGCCAGCTTGACTGACACTTTCTTAAAAGCAAAAAGTCAAATGCCGTTTTTTAGGTTGAGAACATAATTTTCACTGGTTCCTTTAAAGCACTTCTCTCATTTAACATTGCTTCAATTCCATGCTTTAATTTTAAACCAGCTTTTAAAAATGGTGCAACTACTTGATATTGGGATAAATGTTGCAGTTTGAGGATTTTCTTCTTGAGCTTGATATCTTGGTGGAAGTCTTAAAAAGATTGATAACCAGGTTGAGCACTAAGGTGCTGTGCCATACATCAAAACTTCAGAAAGGAAGAGGGCAGTGAGTTTTGTGTAAATCTGTTAAAGCCTGCTAGCTTGTGTAATGAAATCAAATCATGATTCATGATGGAGAAGTAGTCGCAACATCTTTGTTTCTCTTCTGCTATATATAAGGAAGTTACTCACCTGTTCAAACAGAGCTTCTTTTCAGATAAAATGAAGCCAGATAAAGTATCCTTTAAATTCTAACATAGGGCAAGTTTTGCTTCAGCAACGTTCTAATCAGCATCCTTAATGAAGGTTTTACCCAGAATAAGAGTCACAGCCGTGAATAGGTATTTGGAAAATCGTAGCCATCAAACAACACTGTACCAATTGTAGACAGTAGCACCATATGCTTGTCATATATCTGCATCTATCGAGGAGTTTTCTTAGTAAGCAAAATATATGTTTTTTCTGCAATAGACTTTCAGGGTAGGAATGCAGACTCAGTTCAGTTTTGAAAAGTAGAAAAAAGGCTTTTCGTGCCAGGAAACTAACTTACTCAGCTCAACTAACCTACTTAGCAGCTCAACTAACCTACTTTTAGTATGAAATCTCCTCTGTTTCAAAGAATCTCCTGGTGGCTTTTTAGAAATAAAAAATAGTGGTGCGTGCATGGCATTTTGAGTGTGCTGATTTTTCCTGACTCTGTTACTGAAGGGAATGTCGTTGAGAGGTTGTAGTGAAGAAAAGTGGGGAAAGAGAGAGATATGGAGAGTGAGGAGGGGAGAGAGAAGCCTCTCTCTGTCAGCCTCCTCTGTAGCCTAATACTCCTTGTTTTGTTGCCTGATTTATTCTGTGATAGTTACAGAAGCCTCTTCTAAAATAAGTTATTCCAGAAACAGAAACTTCTTGCACTTCCGAAACATTACAAGAATGGTCTGCTTTGTTTTAGTTTTGTTCTTAATTTGTTGCTTTTTATCCAAATAGTTTTATTTGCTAAAAATATGGTAAAAGTAGGATGAGGGAACAAATATTTGTATCAGATACAACAGAAGTGCTTAAATGTCTGTGTGAGATTTGCATTACCTCACAGGCTAATGCTTTGTGAAATTAGTTGTTGGGAGACACATGACAACAGCTATTTCCTTTATGATAATAAAACTGTGTATTTTTTTATGGAACAGTTTTTGGGGGGACGTCAGCTTAGAATGAATTTGAGGGGAAAAAACAGTTAATCTTGCTGCAAACCAAGTAGGCTTCTGTTTTTCAAAATTATTACTCAAATTTGAACAATGACTTTGATCTTCAACTGGATTAAAGCATGGCCTTGTATTTCGAGATATGTTGAGATCCTCTGAATTTGAGTTCAAGGCTGTAAGAATTTGCATAGAGGTTTCAGATCTCAGGCTTTTCAAGATAAAACCAATTGGGACATCTTAAGAGTTGTTGAGTTGCTGTATGAATGACTTGAAATAAGCTCAATTATAAGTGAGGTCATGTTTTGAAAAGAGGTATGAACAATAGTAAACACCACTCAAGACCTTGAAAATGTCGTCAGCTACTACAGCAACCAATAAGGAGGTCTCAAAAACGGAATAAAGAGGCATTTTTGTTAGTGTTTAAAAGAAAATCTGCCGTTTGGAGGCTTTTTCCTTGAATTTTGCGTATTTTCATTAACAACCTTAGTACTGACATGTATTTTCACCTAAAACTTTCTCAAATTAGAGAGTAAATATTTCCAGGAAATTAGTTGCCTTCTTCAGATCTGTGAGGCAGGGAGTATGGGAGAAGATGGGAAGGCATTGCACGTAGTAAAAGATACTTAAGAAAGAATAGTAAGTTGTCAGAATGAAGGAGATGTTTTGACCAGTTCCTTAGATGAGGTAGGATAGATTGATTAAAGTGAAGTTTAAACAGAAAAGAAAAAATCTGAGGTGGTAGAATCAAAGCAAGGCATGTGGTTTTGAAACAGAAAAGTGTAAAACATTTTGATAGCAGAGGAGAGAATTGTCTAAATCTAAAGACACTAATGTGTGTGTCTTCTCATGGAATTGTCACTGTTCTAGAATAGGAATGGTTTTCAGAGAAAAGCTAAGTCAACTGATCTGTAAAAGGAAAAAAGGTTCCTGCTGTATTATGTCCTGATGATAATGAAACTTGGTGAAGCACTTGAGTTATACTTTCTTAAGTTATTGCAAAGAATGTTATGAGACTTAAGAAACATGGGGGACTCGAGGGATTTCACACATTTGTGGTGATGCCCTTACTTGAAAGCATGTGGTGAGCATTCAAAATATACGTTTAAAGATTCATAAGTTCTCCCCTTCAAGCTCAAATTTTGTACGTGGTTTTGTATGTTTTAAATACTAGCTTTAACATTCTTAGATCTTATCATTGTTGTGAAAGCAAATTTGTCAACCAGCTGAACATGATCATAGTGAGACCCCAAATACACTCCAGGATCGTATGGAAGCAAGGGGAAAGAAGAAGATAATTCATTTAGTTTTTCTTTCTACATCCCTCACTTTTCTTCCTTTCCTCCCTAAAATAAACAAGAACACCTTTTTTTTTTTTTTTTTTTTTTTTTTTTTTAGGGTACCTGGAGGATCTTCTCTGTTAGATTTACCCCCTCCTCATTCTTTTTGGGGTCTGTGTTTCAACAGAATCAGGATCTCCAAAGTTGTCTTCTCATTTGTTTGTCCCCACATACTGCTGTCTTTCCTGACTGCTTGCTGTGCTCTAAGTTGAGTCAAAAGCATTGCCTGTTTTTTATCCTACACACAGAAATCCTACACACAGCTTCCAGGCTTCAGAAGACGTCTAAGAAAAATTAAAAAAAAAAATCAATTTTATGGTTATGCAGAATAGCTTCAACCTGTAGGAAGTCTGAGTTTCAGTTTTAAAATTATGTTGATTGAGTTTCCTTCTTTTAAATAAAATATGTATTAAAAAACCCTGCCAAATACAAAAATAAATGTTTAGTGTTCTACAATACCTGATGGGTTTGTGGAAGTGAGTATCCTAAAACTGGCAATAGTGTCACTTCTGGCAGAAGTAAACAAAAGACAGTTTTGCTTGGACGTAAAATATTTGCTATGAGTTTCTTGAGTAAAGAGGGTAAGAGTTTTTCTAGCATTCAGTTTGCTTTAGAGATGATCAGCTTTAGCAAATATGTTTCAATCTGCCACAATATCTGTCCTATTTTTTTCCCAAAGCAATTAGATATCACTCAAAAATTGCTGTCTTCACAAAAAAAACTAATTCCATTACTTAAATGATCTAGAAGTTGAGTTAGAATTTGTGAAGCCTGAGCCATTATATAGTTTTCCTTTAGCCAAAAAACCCTCCTTTTTTCTGCAGTATGTTTTCTAGAAATAGTTAATACTGAAGTGACAATAAAATATGCCTAAAAAGACAAATAAGGTGGTTAAATGTAATTAATCAACACTTTCCAATGAAAAAAAGTAGGCATTACTACTTGTTCTGGTTATATAACCTTTAAAAGACAGGTAAAGCAGTACTTTAAACATTAATTTGTTACTCTAGCTTTGTGTCATTCCTTGTGAAAGTGCAGATTGCATTAATAGAGCTTTTTAATGTAATAAATTTAATGTTGTAGTATTTTGTCTTGAAATCACTGTTGTTAATCTCAAATTAAAAAATAAATTCCTATGAATGTCCCGCTCATTCATTTTTCCCACCTCTCCATTCTTCACTGTGTAACTTTGAGCATCAATAGTTTTAATGTGTGCAAGCTCTTGAAAAGTACACACTGAAAGATGTTTGTTGATTAAATTGTCTTGCGGTGTTTTCAAAGCAGTAGCAAATAGTTGCAGCCTTGCCTATTAATGGAATGGTTTCAGAACATCTGTAACCCTGTTCAGCCACAGATTGATGATACAATTTTTTTATTATCCTATTAATATAGCTCAAAATTAAATCTTTAAGTCTTATAAAAGGGCTATGCTTGCATATTTTCTGAATAAACTGGTACTATAGATATAAAGCATTCTCTTTCCACATTTTGGTCATATGTGTTCTTTGATATTTAATGAGTGTTCAATACTTAATGAGTGTTTAACACACTGACTCCTGTGTTTCTTTAACATGGTGCTGTATTTTTAAAAGGGCTTTAGATTCAAGTTGTTTAGCAATTATGCAGCTTCAAATGAGACCATAGGATTGCGATTTTCAATTTCGTGTTTTGGCTCAGCTCATAGCTTTTGAAAGTGAAGCACTTTAAAATAACTAAATACTCTTCTGCAAGGTGTTTCTGATGTCATTTCAGTTTCATGGATTTAATGGGAATTTTGTTAAGATTTCCAGTTTTTTAGAAACTGTTTCTTTTGAAAATTATACTTGGAAATGGCTTTACACAGTACTGGTGGGAAGGAGGGGGAACTGTTTCAAATTGAAAGTCTTGATGTTATTGCAATTTTTTCTATAAAAATATGTATCTGAGTAAAATAAAATAGACCCTCAGATGTCATAACATATGCCTGGAGTAATACTAAGAGATTAAAAATTCTTAAGCAATATTCATTTAAGACAAACAGCTTATTTAAGAAAATGCTTAATAAAAGGCATACTTTGAAATTAACCTTTTTATATATATACACACATATACACAAACACGTATGTGTTCATAGGTGCATACTTCTACTGTGACTGTATTGATTTTAACCATGTTTAAACCAGAGATGATTCTGCATTTGAGATTCAAAGTGCAGAGAAAGAGGACCTATGATGCTCATTGGCTTTGCAATAAAGATTTTCTAACTCGTAATGATTTATATCTTGTGCAGAGCTGCTTTAATAGGTACATAGTGCATATACCTATGAATACTACAATACTGCTTAATTATATATCTTTTTTCTTAAGACTGTTTGTTTAAAGGGCGTAAGGAGGGAAAGGATTTGTTTTGATAATGATGGATTGAGAAATATCTAATAATTTTATAGATATTCTGGTAAAGCGGCATGTGTGCCAGGACTGGGGATGAGGGTATTCTCACAGTGATCTAAAGAAACCTCCCATGGGTGTTTGGCCTCTTATATCACAAAACTTGCATAAATACAACATTAAGATTGCTTACCAGTTCTGAGCTAATGATTTATTCAAGATTACACTTTGCTAGCTATTGCTAGTTTGATGGTTAAGTCTAGCTGCTTTCTTACTTTACCACAGCTATATGCTTGCTTTTATTTTACTCCATAATCCTGTTTATTCTCTTTCTGTTGACTTGCAGCTCTTTGCAAATAACAAACCTCCAAAAGGTCTTTATGTCTATGGAGATGTTGGTAAGTTTCACTTGCATCAGTTCAAATGGAATTTTGTCTAAATGCATGTTTATTTGAATTTTGAAGTCTGTAAAAACTTTATGTTTATGTAACATTACTGCTTTAATTAATTTTCCAGTATTAGTTTTCTTCCACATTATGACATTATGTTATACAATTACATTCTGAATTCTGGAAGCTGTTGGATTGGACTGCATTACCACGTGTAGTTTTTTTTCAGCATTACCAGCTCACTAATGCTTAAGAATGCAATTTAAGAGTTTGAAAGAGAGAATTTGTATGTTCTAATTGCAACAATGCAGCACGAAAACATACTTTTCAAAAGGATGTTTTCTGGATGCTTATAGAGCCATTTATGCAACCTTTGGACAGTCTCTGTATGAATCAGAATTTAAAAACAGAAAAATAGAAATGCAATTTTTCCAAAGTTTTTGAACAGAAATTATAGCCGTTCTTTGTAAACAATCTGATCTTATTCTGTGGAAGAGTATAGTTTCATTAGTTCAAAGCTAATGAACAATCATTATTGTAATCAGTACATACTGTTCTTAAATTAACTACCTGTTGGGTGGGTTTTTTTTGTTGTTTTCCTTTTTTTTGAAGGTACAGGAAAGACAATGGTGATGGACATGTTCTATTCTCACTTAGAAGTTGAAAGGAAGAAGAGAGTCCATTTTCATGGCTTCATGCTAGATGTACATCAGAGTAAGTGCAGACACAGGTATTTACAAGGATTTTATGAAATATGATAACTATAACAAATTCTGTCTCATTCTCACATTTGTATTAGTCAGTGTAATTTATATTTAAGTATTTAAGCAAAACCAGTAACAAATAGGAGAGAAGTTAAAGGATTTTAGCTATGTCTGACATACCAGAGTTGATATTAGTTGCATAATATTTCTCAAGTGTCTTTTCTCAAGGATTTGGTATACCTGATTGTATAGAAAACTTGTGTGTATATTTAGGATTAAATCCTTAACTAAATGTACCCCAGTTACCAGTTAGATTACATGTGATCTGAAGAAGGCAATTGCTAAAACTGAAACAGCAAAGGTTAAATTCAATCTGCATTTTGAATAAGCCATAACTAAACAGAGTATAAACGCTAAGGAAGATGAGAACTGTTCTGGTTGACAGGCTTAGTAATATTATCAGTAATTTAGAGAAAAGATAATAAAAGGAAGTTCATCCTAAATTTCAGAAAATTTTCTGACAGGGTGAATAAGGCACTTTGTTTTGACAGAGATATTGGTTTGGATACTTAAAAATTTGCTTCTGTTTCTAAATTCTGTGACCTTAAAAATGCCATGAAATTGTTAAATAATGCTGTGATTTACAAGTATCGTGACAGGTGCATTTTTCTTGGGAAGCTTTCATCAGTGTAAACAACTTCTGCCACTTTAGTGCCCTCTTTTCTATCATTGTTGGGTCACAATTGAGGTTTTCTCTTTTCATTTCTGGTCATTTGTTCTTAATCTTACAAAGGTTTCTTACTGCAGGATCTTTGTTTTCCAAATGCTTGTTCATTGTGAGAATTGGAATTGTATTGGAATACAATCGATAAGACAGTAAGATATAATAATCTTACTTTGTGCCACTATCATCATCTTTACATTTTAAAATATTTGTGTTGGTATGTCTGAGTTCTTTTAACTGAATACATTCTAAGTATACCTTCAGAGCATGCAATGCACAGAGCTCTGCCATTGATTTGTAAACATCATAAGGGTTTTTCATATTGAGAGAGAAGAATAAGATAGAAAATGACAAATTACAAAGTGAAACTGAAACTAAGATCACAATTTATAAACTAATTTATATGCATTTTTAAAGGATGAAGTATAGGTGCATGGCATTCAAAGGTTCTTTGATTTTTGTTTTACGTATTTCTAAACCAGAAAATAGGAGTCACAGAATTGGCGGGCTTTTAATAATTTCCTAGATGTGGTTGAAGGCTGTTTTGCCCTCTTGAAATCGGACTAAATTTGAAGGTTTCTTACTTGTACTGGTCTGGGTTACTTTTTATTTGGTAGCCGAATAATTTTGTTCTCTCTATCTTAGAAAATGAAATAAGAAATCATTGTTCTTTTCTAACAACTCAGGAATACATCGCCTTAAGCAGAGCTTGCCAAAAAGAAAGGCAGGATTTATGGCCAAGTCATATGACCCAATTGCACCAGTGGCAGAGGAAATAAGCGAAGAGGCTGCGCTCCTATGTTTTGACGAATTTCAGGTAAGAACTCGGAGGTTACTCCTTTACTTCAAGGCAAACTTTATAAAATTACTTTTAGTCTTAAAAAATGAGGCCTTTTACTGCTAATACAGTATTTGAACCATTGGCCAGTAGTGAGCTGTAGAAGTTGAAGAGTAGAATTAATTTCACAGTTCTGAAGGTGGTGGTTTTTGTTTTTTTTCGAGGAGGTACACCACCAACTTGCATCTTAAGTTGCCTTATGGTGCTTTCATTTACCAGTCTGGTTGTGGGTGCTACAAGCAGGTGTTAGAGGTTTGTTAGAGGCTCATGGGTGCTTCAGGACACCATCATTCTGCACTGAGTCTGTACAGTGCCCAGGAGAGTAGTCACCTGATACTCGCTTGGCATGCCTAGTCTTTGCTGCAGTTCGTGTAATGCAACAATTAAGGACATAGAAATAACCTGTCAAATTCAACCTCCCTTCTTTTCTAGAGTTACTGGAGCATTTGGCATGGCATCGCCAGATTATATCAATGTTAACTAACATTTTAAGGAACTTTTATTTAATTAGATGTGAAAATTAAAGATAAACTAATAAAATCATCTCTGCCCAAGCTAACGTGGTTATTTTATTTATTTTACACAGCTTGTGAATTTTGTTTTAAAGGCATGCCACAAATTTAAGTGTAGAATTGTTTTATAAAACTTTTTAGTAGAGAGTCTAGAGGTATTTGGCAGCTCTAATCAACTGAGATTTTTTTGATTCAGAGAGAAAATGTAGAGCAAGATAGGGACAGATCTGTTAGATCTCAAATCACCAATAGTAAAAGAATCATCTGTTAGCTGCAAATCATTTTATGCTCTTAAATTGTTAAGTTACTGAAATTGCTAGAGTATTTTGTATCCCCTAGCTGTTATTTTACAAGTCTGTGCACCAAAGAAAATAATAGGTTTATGATCAGCTCCTTGAAGGGGATTTTTGTAGCTATAAAGTAGTAGATGTTCTTGTTGTAAGTTACTCTTACATTTTTCAGCTAGGAGTACTCCTTTCATTTGTGGTTTCAGAATGTGTGGAGTCATTGCAGTTGCTTCTATTTGTGCTTTATCTAATGGATATGAATGCTGGGCTTCCAAATCTTGCAGTATAAAACCTAAATACAGAGGCAGTTGTAGTTATACTATGAAGCAATGGGAAGGATTGGAGAGGACAGGGAAAGATATTAACTGTCATGACATCAAATGATCAAATGGTAGGAAGAGGCAGTTTTACTGTGCCATGTATTAGTGTAAATACTTGCTTTTCTCTATAAAAATTCCCACTGTTTTTATATTCTGGTGTTGCTGTGTTGCCAGACTATCGTGTTTCCGCATTTTAAGGGAATGGTAGTTTTCATTTCCAAATTGACTGCCTGCTCCCCCTGCTGACTTGCTTGAGGTACATCAGTCACTTCAATTGCAAAAATCACCTGGTTTTGTCGGTGGGTCGCCGTTGGGAAAGTAATGCAAGAGCTATGCTATAAAATATGTTTCTAAGACTTCCTATTCTTACATAAATTTAAAAAAATCTACTCGTTCTGGTGTATTAATGTTCTAAATTCACAGATTTCTGAACAGCTGGATTTCTTGACTGATTTTTTGTAGCGTGGAACGCTGCGCAGGCTTTGCCTACTGAAGGAGTCCCAGCTTTCTGCAGCTTTGCAGGAGGCACTGAATTTGGGATAAGAAACATTCTGCTTAGATATTCATGAAGTAGTGCAGCGAGCGGAAGAGCAGCTCACATGGTGACTCAATTAACAGTAGTAGTAAGGAGCTATATCTAATCCAGGATGTTTGCAGCTCGTTTCCCCGGTGGAGGTAATGGCTATTTTTCACTGAGGTCTGAATCACTTGTATTTAAAGAATTGCTAGATTAAAATGAAAATGGAAAGAGACACTAAACATAACTGCTCTGCTTGCAGGCAAAGCTGCTGTCTGTTTTGACAGATGGGAAGTCAAATTGTGTCTGTATTACTTTGGCAAAACACTTATGGGTGGAGGAAAAATCAGAAAACTAAAAAATCAGAGATTTGCTTGAAATGCTTCAGGTTGCTTTCAAATACCTGCTAAAAGAAAGGAGAATAAGTGGAAAATATTTATCTTAAGCTTAGAGACACGGATGACTGATATTGTACAAGGGACAGCAAAAATTATTGTTAATGCTCATATTTCAGAGGAAACTAAATGCAGAACTTCAAAAGACACAAAAGCATTGCTGAGGTTTCACTTTCCTCTTTGACTACTCTAAAACAGAAGGACTCGGAAGTGTACTTCTTGCAAAGCCTAGAGAACTGTTGAACAAGCAGAGAGCTGACTAATTTATGTAGAAAAATATTTCAGTACTTTTAAAAGTAGTTTGTTGAGTTCCAAAATGTTGTCATATTAAAAAAAAAAAATTGCTACATGTTAAATGTTTCTTTTTACAAACATTGTATGATAGCCAGGGCTGTAGTGATGGCGCTAAGCTTCTGAATATGTTCATTTTGAAAGAAGATTTTCATCAGCATTTACCTGAGCCACAGGCTCTCAGGTTATTAAAACATTGCTACTTCTTACTCATCTTTGTCATGCAGTTTACTGTAAATACTGAAGTTTCGGTTGGGTTTTTTTTTTTTTTTTTTTTTTTAAATCATGGAAGTCTCATGCCATTCTGAAAATATGTCCTTATTTTGTAGAACCCTAGAATGAAGCCATTTGTAATTTGAATTTTGAAGTTTCTGAACACGGAGGGTGGCCAATAAAAGAGACTAGTTATTGTTTAGCAATCAAATACCTATACACAGGCAATTAGAAGCTCTAATGTGACTGTAGCCTATATTAGATAGTATTGATAATGAAAACAGAATCCTTACTTCTGGGTAAGCTGGATGATCATACAGTGTTAGTCTTTATATATAGCCATTGGTATCACTTGGACTTAAAGCAAACTACAGTTTAGGGAGTTTTTGCCAACCTGCATGCTATTAAAAGCTCCTAATAAGGAATTAGACTCTTATTTTTGCGCTAATACTAATTACTGATAATACATGCTTATGTTTGTCATTCATTTACGTGGAACTGTACCAATCAGTGGATGACTGAGTCTCAGGCACTTACGTATGTAAATTGACTATTAGTCTAGTGTTTTTTTCTTTTTTTTTTTTTTTCTTTTTTTTCTTTTACGTGAGTCATAATGGAAAGCAGCTCTAGGTCATAAAAATCTTTCCTCTTAAATGCTAATGAAATTTCTCCATTCTCTCCATTAGCAGGCTCTCCTTATTGGCAATTTGTAGCCTTTGCTTTTGTTCTCTTTTGCAATGAATGCTGGTTACAATAAAAAACATGAAAAATGATGATGCTTTAGTTACTGTCTTATACCTGCTTTACCTTGTAGAAATTTTCTGTCTTTCCCAAGCAGTACCAGATGAAAATGAGCTCATATTTGAATCTTAGTTCCCAAAATGTCTCTTGCTCTTTGATAGAACTTATAACAGTTCTCATTAATAAGGTACTTCTATTGTTTTCTTTTATGTGAGCATTAATATTCTTTGTCTTCCTATTTTCTAAAGGTAGCATGCCTTATACTGTTTTTAAACAAAAAACTTTGTATCGAAATGATCTACATAGTACATTTTTAAAACTTTGCTGTTAAATTTGCTATGTGAAACAAGAAATTCAGTTACATCTAAAATGCTTATACATACTGATTCCTTATGTGTCTTGCTTATTAGGAACAGGTAAAGTTCTTGAATTTTAATAGGCAGAAAAAATAATTTATCAGTAGGTGGGTGCACGAGCTGATATATTAGACTTACAGTACAGTAGTGAATTAGTACATGCTTTTTGGAATATCACATCTTAGTAATCAGAGGTGTGAAAATCTGAGAGGTGTGTTACCTATTGTGGAAAAGCTTCTGAAAAAGGAAAATAAAAATTGCATATCGGTGCATTCTGTAGGACTAATTAGAAGATATCTTTGAATGAAGAGAACTGGTGCTTACATATTTTTCGTAATGAACACATTATTGCTTCCAAACATGCTGTCTGAAATGTAACCAAAGTCTTTTACTGTCTCTAGTGTAGAATTGCATTTTTTTGATGCCTATAAAGGTCATTTAGAAATGGAGAAAGGATGGCGGGTAGGATAGTGGAGTAAGGAAAAAAATCATGGTGGTTAAAGTCTTTCTGTAGATGTATTGCTGCCACGATGTACACATCTAAATTAGCAAAGCACAGCAGTCTGTCAGTCTGTTGTGCAACAACTGTATAACTCTCAGCATGCCACCACTTTTTTATTTCCTCAGAACTGGGAGTCTGTTTTGGCAAGTCAAAATACAACAAGCGACTATGTGATAATCAAAGGGAATGCAGGAGAAACAAGTGTAATGATAATAAAGTTGGGTTTACATGTTAGGATTGCTGATCTCAGCTCAAATATAAAATTTTGTTGCAACAATGAGGGCTCTTGGTTCAGAAAAAATTATTACCTTTCATTTGTGCAGAGTGCTTTCTGTTTTGTGTTTCTCTCATTTCTTGGTACTGTAAAGCCTGTTATTTAAGCTAAACAGATATTTGAAGAAATTTTACTTTGTGGCTTATTTTTTAGTCTTATTTTCTTCCCCCTCCCCAGTAGCGCTCATCCCACCCGTTTTTATTTTTTGTTAGTGTTTTGTGCCTGAAGGTTAGAAGAGGCTGACTATGCTGGAAGTGACTGCCGTGCCTTTTGATTATTCATGGACAGTAATAGAAGGCACTTAAAAAGAACAATGAAATTGCTTATTTTTGTGATGGGCCATCTGTTGAATTGTTTTTTGCAACAATCACACAATAGTATCTATGTCATATCATTCTATTTTCAACAGCAGCTGATTATGTATAGTTGGCTACTTGTCTTTATTTCTGAAGTCCCATGACCATTTAAATTCACCTCTGCAAACCTTTACCTCAAAGGTAATAGAAATGTAAAACAGCCGGTGTGTATTTTCTTTCTGTCTTCTGGTTTTTTTTTTCACTTGTTTCTAATTGATTAGGCCTCTTGAATGTTTAGGTCTGTTTTCTGTGTCTCCCACCTGTAGTTTTATAATAGAAGTTAACATGGAATCATTTAGCAATTGGTAAAGAAATGATGGAGTTCAGCAATAAAGAGCAGGCAAGTTTTGAGAGACTGTGGTACATTCACTGCTTATTAATTATCTCTTTTATTTTTTTCTCACCAAGCAATAATTAGAATCTTTCTCCGTGGCTTTCACTAACAAGCATTCTTCCTAGCTATAAAGCCACTTGCAGATCTATTGCAGCAGAAGCTAAAAGCAAGATGAAACAAATCTGTTGTCTTCTGCAGGTCACTGACATTGCTGATGCCATGATTCTGAAGCAGCTTTTTGAAAATCTGTTCCAAAACGGGGTTGTCGTTGTGGCAACATCTAACAGGCCACCAGAAGGTAAAAACAAACTTGCTATTAGTATTATCCAAATACAGTGATTCTCAGTATCTTACAAAACAACCATGTTACAATCATATAGTATTTCCTACTAATAAACTCTCCAGTCTTCAGGAATCTGAGATACTCCAATTTGTGTGTCCCACCTCCCCCCTTTTTTAATATCCTTAAGGATGAAAGGCTTTTCACTAAGTCTTACTTCTCTTTTTTCTCAAACTCAAGGTGTTCTTCCCACAGTCCTTCTGCGTTTTCTGATCTTACATACTCTGTTCAAACCAGTGTGAAGGTACCTGGGGACAAGGGACTTCAGGAGGTGTGAAATATTGCCTCTGTTTTGATCATCTTCAGGGTAGGAAAATACCATATTATCCAGAAGAGAGGAGAAATGAGAATACATTCTTTGCTGGTTTCTAACTCTGAAACTTGCAGACTTGATCCACCAAAAGAAAATGCCTTATCAATGTGCCATCTTCATAGCCTGGTTTGAGGTCAGTTGTTGGGAATTACTTAGGTGGAGAGTTGTTTCCATTTCTATCTATATTTTTAGAGTGACTAGCTAGGTGCAGCCTTCTACAAAGTCCCTAAATCTGAATGGGTTTTAGCCAACAGTAATTGTAATTATTTTGTAGAGGAAAGAAATGTTTATTATAGTGTAGCATAATGCACGCTTTCTATGCAGCTTTTATGACACTTAGAATCATAGAGTAGTTTGAGTTTGAAGGGACCTTAACGACTTCAGATTAATTAATTTCAAAGGTTTGCAAAAAATACGATTTACAGTATGAACTGTAACCGCCAGTTAATTTTTTTCTACAAAAAAGTAATTGAGTAGAAGAGAATCACTGAAGATTTACAGTGCACTTCATCTTAAAAAAAAAAAAAAGAACAAAACACTCGAATGTTTTTCCTAGAGTGGGAAATAAATCCCCATTGTTTAATTTTCTTTGTTTGAGTGAACAAAGTGAAATCATAACTGCTGTAGTTGGGTAACTGTAGAAAATTTGGACACCAGTGCCTCGTTGAGAATTATCCTTGTGTTTTCTGAAGCACTACTCTTTAAAGCTCAGGATAGGCTGCTATTGTAACTTGGGGAGGGATTGCCACATCTTAAATTGAGATGACAATTTGTAACTGTTATCGTCATATAGGGTTTTTTAATACATATTAAGCCACTGTGTACACCTGAAAGACATCCACTTACTAGCTGACCAACAGAGAATGTCAAGAATGGCGTCTCCAGAACTGATCTATGTTGTAGTCCAGACGTTGGTCAAGGCCTGTCTCTTCTCCCCTTCTCACTACTGTGTGCTCACAGTGTGTGTCTGAAATCCTCCCACAGAAAAGACGTGCTAGCATAGGTAGTATGCTCCATCAAGATTTAAGACAGCATTGAGAGATTGATTTCTTGTGGATAGAAAGCAGAAAAGTGACTTTTTCATTAGAGAGCAGATGTATCTAACTGCTGGCCATGTTAACCACCATGACCATATATCCAAGACTTAAACATGTTAAACTTCTGCCCCAGGGAAATACGAAGGGAAATACTCAGGTGTGTTGTTTGAGGAATCCTGGCTTCATTTCTCCAACATTACTGTTTATTTTTTTTCATCCTCACAAAATAGGCATGTAATATAAAACTCACAGCCTTATTACTTAGAACGAATAACAGAAGTAGCTATCTTACAGTACTGGTACATATTCACCATTCTTTTGTAAGTAAATATGCAGTCGGTTGCTTTTTTAACAAATATATAGGTATACTGATTTCCAGAGTTGTGACGAGAATGGTACATGGCTTCATTTGACTTCGTAATTGGAGTGCAGGATCACCTTCACTGATAATTTTGCTAAATATTTCTGTGTACAAATCCAATTCTGTGAAAACCATTTTGTTAGTGCTCTGTTGGTTTCTCATGCATCCTGTATCTTCTGTCCACCATGAGGTGCTGGCTGAGCATCAAAGCTGTACCTTAGTTGTTGCCTTCAGGCAGTACGGGAAATGAAGATGGTATTAATAATCTGGAACACTCTTCGTGGGAAATTTTGGTGACATCTCTGTCAGGTGTCTGTATTCTCTTTATTTTTTCCTCCCATCAATCATAGGTGCTGTACTGCCTTCTTATAAGGCTTCCTAATACTAATGAAAAAGAGCAGCCCGTTGTACGATCTAAGTGATAACATTTTCTATGAACAAGTCATTCTGTTACGAATGTGTTGAGCAGTTGGACAGCTAGTTTCTAGAAAAGAGAACTTAATGCTGTATAAAATATAGAGATAAATAAGATGTAAAATGCTGCTTTCCGGTTTGGTTTTATAATTTGACTTCTCTACGAGTGCAGATTTGCATTTTGTTATGTAACATTCCAAATGGTTTTAAAAATTCAGTTGTATTTTTAGCAACTTTGTGGAAGTTTACTTTTTTTTTTTTTTCCCCAATATGGATGACGCTTTTTCTTGCTTTCGAAAAGGGAAGCATACCTGGTAGAATTTTTAGAAGATAAAGCGTACCACAGTACGCTGAATAAGAATGGTACTAATTTTGTAAACTCAAATAGCATATTTTTAGCTTATGATGGGTTTTTTGCCTTACAAACATTCTGTTGTATACCCAGCATTACAAGTCCTTTTTTATATCCTCACTTTAAAACAGTGCTGGTCCTATTTCTTCTGCTAAAATCAGTTCTATGTCATTAGAGATCTAAGTCATTTTCAACTCCCTGCCTTTCTCAGACTTTCCCAGGATATTCCTTTTTTCCTTAAGAATGTATTGAATTTTTATACAGCAAAGGAAGAGAAATCAATTTCAGCTCTCCTTTTCTGCCTTTTGTTCCTCCTCTCTCTAGCGACACTGTGTTTTATTTGCCAGAGTAAAAGACAAGCTGACATTGTTATTAAGACTAAGTAGCAAAATGGTACTGATTTCCTTTCTTTCAGATCTCTATAAAAATGGTCTTCAGAGAGCTAATTTTGTACCATTCATTGCTGTGCTGAAGGTAAGGAGAGTCACTTGTTAAATGCTTTTCAATTTTGTCTGCTGTATTGATAAATTAGAGAATTTTACTGGATTGCTTTGATACTATTTTGAAGAGAAGATGTATATGCTTTAACTGTATGGGGCAAAAATAATTGAAGATAAGGCAAAAAGGAACTCTTCCTTTCTAAAAATAACATGTCTTAAAGGTGGACATTTTTAGTATGACAAAAAATTACCTTTTTGACTAAGGTGGCAGGATTTGTTTGAACAGGACTTTCTTACTGGTGTGTATATGACATGTAATATGAGGTCCAACACAAAACCCCAATACTGTGCCTGTAACTGTTTTTATTCAGCAAATTAAGAAAATCAACTGCAATCACCTTCAAAATAGCTCCCTTCTGAGCTGACACACAGCTGCATACAATGCTGCCAACACACAAAGCAATTCCACGGTTCATTTTCTGAAAGGCTGTTGAGGATCTCCGTTGTTTTTCTTTCGCATCTTCTGCTGACAAAAAATATGTTGCTTTGACCTTTGGGGTCTCTTCACCGTAAGCATCAATCCTTAATTGAAAAGTTCCCATTTGGGATTTCTTTAGTTTCACAAGAAAGTTGATGTTAACTTAGTGTTCACTCTTGCACACTGACATTTTCTGACCTAGGGTAAGAAGGCATCTATGTCTGAACACCCAATTGCTTGTACTGGATGAAACAGTCAAGTTGAGCCCTGTCTCACTGTGACGGTTAGAACATATTCTATCGCCATCTCTTTGTTTCTTCCCTTTCACTCTTGCTTCACAAGCTGTAGGTACAGTCTTGGGTTTTTTGGTGTCAGACTTCGTATAGTGTTCCTCTAACAGTTATACTGTCTTGTATTTGTGGACATCTTACATTTATTATGCCAAAAAATTTTGCTGTTCTTTTGGTATAAGGGAAGTAGTGTTTGGTATGTATCTCTCAATTAGCTTGTTTCTGGATCTTGTGTGTAAGGAGTTTTCTGAATGGGTATTTGTGAGTCTTCACATAATGTTCAACACAGCAAGTTCTGAAGCAAGCTCCTGGAGTCTGCATGTTGTGATGTGATGGGCCATAACATCCATAATTGCTTCATTTAGATTAAAAAATGGAGTAGTGTTTCTCAATGTGAATAATACAATCGGAGCTTATTTTGGTGTTAAAATGAACATATGCCAAACTCACACTTTTAAGGGCTGAGCAAGTCACAGATATTTTAATTCACAAGCTCTGGTTGTATTGCTACAATGTCGAGGGCTATCATACAGCTCCTATGTCCTTCTCCACCTGGACTGACATAACGGGAAATGGAAAGAGCAGCACTTCCCTATCTCACAACTCTATTGCCAGAATAAATACATAAATAATGTTAGCTATATCAATATATAAGATAAAAGAAAGGTGAGGTAGAGTTTAGGGTAACTTTGGCTTAGCAAGAGGAAGTATGGATTTGCTGAATAGATACACTGGTTAGATGTTCCTGTCCTGGTGCTCAGCAGTAAAGCAGCTAGCAGTGCCTTGGGTTTTCAGTGGGGCCTTTTGGAATTATAAGATTGCTTAATTGCCTAAGTACCTTGGAAAATCCCATCTAATGTTGACATTTGAGCAATTACCAGGTTTCAAAGTTGATGTGCCATTGACGTGAATGTGGCACTCCTATGTATCTTGGAATGGTTGAGTACTTAGGCCAGGAGGTTACCAGCGAAAATGGCTCTTACCTAGATGGCTATAGAAAAGTAAGAAACATGAAAGTAAATGAACAACCACTTCCACTTAAGATTCCTGAAAAGAATCTGTAGCTGTCTGCATTGGATGCAGGAGAGGTCCTGATCACAGAGCATTTTCAAGCATAGTAGTAGTTTCATATGCATTTGCTTTTTGAAATGTGGCATCCATGGCAAATCTTTCTTTTCTATGTATCTTCCCTTGCTTGCCTTTTATTTTGCTTTCTTGGTAAAGGTAAGGCTCTTTCACTGATGATTGGACTTAAAGAATGTCTATCATGTATGTTGATCTGTAGTTTCTTTTCTTCTCTTTTTGGCTACCTGAATTAAAAAAAAAAAACAAGTAGTTTATGTGTACAGAACTTCTCATTAGGACTGGAAAAATAACCTAAATTTTTAGAAGCAGAGTTGTGGATAAAACACTGAGAGAAGCCCTAAAGGTGGATGGATTTAGAGCTGCGACAGAGGATGGAGTAGTGCGAAAAGAAACCAGTAGCACAACCCACACTAGAGGCAGATGAACATTACCATAATAATGAATGAAAGGAGAAAAAAAAAAGGTTTCACTCAAAACTCTATTCACAAGGGTCTTTCTAAAATTCTGGATCATGTGTTATGGGGTTTTTTTCTACCTACACCTTAATGTTTTAACACTGCTCTAAGTATATCTGTTGTCAATGTCACTTTAATAAATGTTACCAATATAACATGATTCTTTCTCCAAAACGTAGTGGCTGAAAGGTGGATCAGAGGAAGCTTGTCAATAAATGCTTCTCTGACTTTAGTCAGAGAATTAAAAGGTAATGGTGAACTATTAAAAGTAATAATTAAAATATTGTCCAAATTTACATTTTTAATTCAGCACATCAGAAGTAGGCATTAAAAAAAAACCCACACTGGAATTTGTTTTAAAGTAAAATTTTAAAAAGTGACCTTTACATCACAAAGGCATGAATAGAACTAAATTGATATTAAGGCTGTGGTAGTTTTAGCCATGCAGATATTGGCCTCCCCAACATGGGCGTAGTCTGTACTATTGCAAAACTGTATCCTTTCTCATGGCAGTGGTGTTAATGGGTGAAATAACTTCTGCATCATGTTTATGATTCCATGTGTGACTTCAGGAAATGTAAAGGTATATGCTAGAGTATATATACATGGAAGTATAATGGAAAAAATTTACATTGGATGCTTGTAAATGTGATTTACTTTCTTCTGTACCTTCACCTCATTTCAAGTGCCATGTGTCTGTTAATGTCATTCTTATCTAACCCACTCCCTGTTGGTGGCTTTGACAGCTTGGACTAACTTCTGCCTTAGTTTTCTCCGAACTCAACTCTTCCTGCAGGGCTTTTGTTTGATGTTTGGTGAATGGGTGTGATTGAGTGGGTTGGGTTTGTTTGTTTGGGAAATTAACTTTTATGATCATAAATCTTAAGATAAGTCTTAAGCACTAAAAGTAGTTCAAGTTTGACACAGGAGCTTTGAATTCCTTTAAATATTCTCCAAAAGATGAGATGAATGGAAAGTATCAACAGTACATTTCTGTGAAGAGATGCTTCACTTGAAATAGATTTCAGGCTGTTTTCATTCAAGGCATAGTTCCTAGATACCCTAGTCACTGTTATACAAAAATATTTCCCTTCAAACGATCAAAAGAAATGTTTTTTTTCCTAGGCCTAGAACTACTGATGTTCATTCTTGCTTTTGTTGTTGGTTTTGTTTCTTGGGGTTATATAATTCCAATACCTGATTTTGGGTTCTTATTTCTTACAAATGTAACTACAAACTAATTTCTGTGGAATAAGCAAAAAGGTGAAACAGGGCTCTAGGGAACATACAATTACCTTGCAAAGTTTGTCTGTATTGCCTTTCTAGGTGGTAGATTGCTGGGGACAAGTGATAGCTGAATGCTTGCAGTCAGAGAGGCAGTTGATGCGTTCCACTTCTTAGGGCCAACATAAAAGTTCTAGGTACCAAAGCTGGTGGCCACATAAAAGCTCCAGGTCTGTGTAGCCGGGCAAGCCAGTAAGGCTTGTGCATTCCCTGTCCAATTCCAAATGTATCCAGGTGTTCTGATCTTTTGAAATCTTAAATAGTTTGAGATCTAATTTTTCACCAATTCTTTAATCCTGTAATTTAAAGGGGTAGTTTTCATAAAAGAGGAAAAACTCAATTGATCATTGTTGTGGCTAAAATTCTTTGGGATACAATATCTTTTATGGAAGGTCTTAGTTTCTGCAACAGATAAGAGTGCTGCTTCTGTCCATGAAATTTTGTGAAGACAGGGCTTTACAGTGATAAGAAGTATTTGGAAGGAAAAATCTTATAGTTCTGTAATTGCAATTAGATTCAGTCCCTTCTGATTGAGCTTGTAATCTTGCGGCATCTCTTACTGAGCGTTTTAAAGTGCATGGAGATCATAAGTGATTTTTTTTTCCTACAAAGGCAGTTCTTGAAAAGAAAAACATACATTGCTCACAGTTACTTTGTTCGAATGCTTAAAAAATACTTAAAAAATGTTAATCTAAACCAATATGAAATACAAAAATTTAGAATTCTAAGCTAATTTTAAAACGTGGCTTACATTTGCTAAAGATACATAGCTTTAGGATCTGAATTGAGGGTCTTCAAAAAAAGGTGAAAGATGCTTTAATTTACTGGTTTGGCAGCAGTCATGGCAACATTTTAATTTACTGGTTTGGCAGCAGTCATGGCAGCATTTTAATTTTTGCAGACATTTAATGATTACGTTTATATCAACATTTAACTGTTCTGGAATCTTAATTCTGTGACTAGTTCAGTGTTTTGTTCTCTGGGCAATCAGAAAGGAAAGCTTTTCAAGCAGTTCGGTGTGTAGAGTCTATAAGTTAAATGAACAGTTTGTGAGCTTCCAAAGGTCTCCTGAAACCATATAGTGAAGTTTTAAAATGTCAAACTGATTTGAAATACCAAATGTGCAACTTTGGCATTTTGTCAGGTTTTCTTCATGCAGTAAGCCTCCCCGCACTAAATTCTAAATGGGAGTTGGGAAGTTTTAGGGCCTTTCATAGCCTGAGTATACCTTTAAAAGGCACAGGTCTAAAAATGTTTGGCTTTGGCTACCTGTATTTTGCTTTAAATAAAAAGAAGACTCAACTGCAAACTTGCTGTCTGTAGGACATGAAATTACTGGATGCTTCCTATAGTGAACTTTTTTTTTTCCCCCTGTTCTACTATTAGGGACAAAATCATTATTTATTTTAAAGCTGTTTGGTGAAAATGACTCTTTAGTGGTAATCATCCTGTGCTCCTATCAGCTAGAAAGTAGTGTATTTTTATACGCTGTATTGTTCACTTTATCAAAATTGATTAATGATAATTTATTGACATTGTTGCCTGTACTGGTTTTAATTAAAATACACCCTTTCTTACAAAGCAAGAAATGGAGGAATTTAAAAGTATTTTCACTTTTCAGTAATTTAGTGTGAAAAATACTCGTGTAAAACATTTAGAGCTGTCCCTGAGGAAATTGTGGGAGTCCGTTTTGTACAAAGACATTTGGTAGATATAAAATGTCTTTGATGGTGCACTCAGCTTTTGTCCAACCACCTGTGTGAGAAATGCAGGGATTTGTTGATTGGTGGATCTGCCTCTTTCCACTCCCCCCCCAAAAAAGTCATCTTCTTGATGAAATTGATTTGTCAGTTTGTTCCAGTCTAATGGTGTGATAGCCCAGCAGCTTTCAGTGTGTTGAATAGTTAAAACCTGCTTTTGAGGTCAGTGTCAGCCACTCTGACCCCTGTGAACTGTCACCTGAGTCAGAATTGCAGGGATTATGCCTTTGATATTGTGATGGCTTCGCCTATCAATTGACTTTTTCATTACTGAAGATGTTGGGCCTTTTGTTTCCCTTCTTAGTATGTAACCAAGCAAACTCCTAAGTAGAAGGAGCATTTGTTCTTGTTCTTTCTGTCTGCAAGTAATAGAAGTGCTCATCTTTTGTGAGGCATACCTAATTAAACATAGAAAAAATTAAAAATAGAGAATACAGCATGGTTGCAAACATTTTTGTGCTGAGCATCAGTATAGTTTCTGGGTAATTTTAGTTTGACAAATTTGTAAGACTGTTAACTTACAAAATGTTGTATTTAGAAAGCAAGGTGTCAGATTAGAAGTTACCAACCCTTTCAGCATTCAGCCTTCTAAGCCTCCATCTGTGTGTGTGTTAAATTTAAATAGAAGGATTATTTGAGTTCTGTAGTTTGGAGCACGTAAGTGTTACGATGTTTTATGATGTCCCTATTACTTTAGTGTGCTCTCTAGATTTTAAGCTATTCATTTCATTTACCTTCTGCCTCTGATTTACACACACACTTGCTTCAAGGCAGTTTGTTTAGATGCAGATCAAAACTTTATCTAAGGATAAAATAGTTGCTACTGTAGCTCAGTGTTGGGCTCCCTGCCTTCTCCTTTCCTTTGTTAGGATTTCCTGAGTTCTTGCTTGGTTTGTTTACTCCTATATTAAAATGAGTAAATCAAAGCATATCATAGATATGGAATGGTTGATTCCTGCTGTATCAGTGTAAATTAGTCTAATTGCACGTGGCAGTTTTATTTGCTTGTGATGTAATGTGAAATGAGGTCCTGCCTCCCTCCAAAAAGCCCGAGCCAATTAATAAAGCTTTTAAGCTCTTTGTCACAGGCCACCGTGGAGGTCTGCAGAGAAGAACTTTAATCCAATAAACATTTCATTTAGATCATGAAAAGAAAGCATGAGGAGAAGCTCCTACAAGAGAGGGTGTTACCAGCAGTTCTGGCCACGAAAAGATGTGAGGAATTTGCCAAATTAACCAAGAGGCCTTCATATTTAACACAGAAATGTGTCAAAACTAATAATAGAATAATTTAATTTGACTTGAACCTTATATTGTTAAAATTCTAAGAAGCCACAACTGTTTTCTTCAAAGACTTTACTGTTGAGCAGGATGGACAGGGCAAGGGGAGGTTGTGAGAAACCCAGATAGCAAATAACACTGGCCGTAGCTGGTGGAAAAAAAAAAAAAAAAGGAATAGATAATTAGGTGTAATTAGCGTGTATGAATTGTTGTCTGCCTGCCCTTGGCTTGAATAAATTTCAGAGAAAAAAAACCCTAGTGGTGAAACCGCTTTGATGTAAGAAGAGTCATTGTGGTTTGGCAGCATAAAGGCAGTGTTTTATACTTCTTACATAATGGTTGTGATACAGAAAGAGTGAATGGACCCTGCACCCCCCAGCCTGCTTTACAGCAAGGACTTTTGGATTCCCTGGAAACAAAATGCATCAGAAGTTTTCAGTTGTTGGTAATGAGGTAGTGGACCTCATCAGAGCTGAGCGTAAGCCATCTTTAGCTTTTGTTTAGCTCTTAATCGCTATTTTTTTTTTCGTTCTGGGAAATCCAGTTTTGTAAATCAATACTACTTTTTTTTTTCTCTTTTTTTTTTTTTTTTTTCCTAGCCTGCCAACAGTTCTGGCAGGAGCAAAGGCTAATACTGGGAAAAGAAATACAAATCAAATGTTAAACAGAAAAACAACAGCAAAAAAGAAATCTAGACAAATAAATTAATCCAGGGTATAATTCCAATGAAGTACATGTATTAGGAGTGAATTTGACCCTTAGCTTACAAATCATCACGTTATAAATTCAGAGTGAACCCTTGGCATTTGTTTTTCACAGAACACCACAGCTTGTTTATTAGGACACTGAAAGTTACAGTCAGTATTGGTTCTTTAGCAAAGCTGGATGTTTATACAGTGGTTTGTCAGTGGTTTTGTTGCTTTTTTTTTATTTTATTTTATTTATACTTAGTCCGTGAGGAAGATTTTTTTTCCTAAGGGATGTGAAATGGGGAGAGCTGTTCAGTGTAATTCTTATTGCATGGAAGTTTACTTTGCCATTCTTCTGCTCCCTGGCTGGAAAAAGGAGAGGCTACTTGTCTCCTACCCGGCACAGCCACATCTGTACGTTCTGAATTCTTCCACTTTTGTCTGAATATCTGAAATACTATTCACAGAACAGTGCATTTTAAGAGTCTCTGTCTTTATTCATGTACCATTATTTTACAAGTTAATTGTCTATTTTTCCTCTTCTTAGGGGGTAGCTGATTTGTAGCTAGACATGAAAATGTTATTGAAAAGTTGTACAATAGATCGTATGTTCCTTGTGGTAGCAAAAATAGTGGGGTTTCTTAGTTGTTAAAGTTTTGAAGGCTGTAATGTAAACTTGTGCAACTTCCACTGAATTAATTTTACCTCTAAATTTATCTCTGTTAAACTCTTCAGTTTAAATGTTTTTGTCACAAGTGTAAGGAAAAGATTAATTTAAAAATTATATTGGGCAGTATCATGGATCTCTGTGCTTTAGGTCCATTTAAAAATAATTCGCAAATAAGGTATTTGGCATCCAAATGAACCCGAGCATGATTAGTTTCATTGATACTGTTCAGTATTCTTGGATGACGTTTTGGAAGTTTTCATCAAAATTAGTTTTTGTGGATTTTTTTGTTTGTCTTGGGGAGTATTTTTGTTGGTTTTTTTTTTAAATTTTGTTTTGTTACAATGTTTATAATTGGAACAAGTATTGTAGCAATTTCCGTATTTCATTATTAGAGGAGTATATGGGGAAAAGATGGTAAAAAAAAAAAAAATCAGTTAACCCCTTAAAGCATTGCACTATTTTGTACAACAAATAGCCTTTTGTAGTTGAAGTTGATTTGACCTGTGAAAGGCAACACCTGAATATCATGCAAGACTAAGTAATTATGCCTGATTATAAGGGTTCTTTTTCAGGTATAGGTCACAGGAAATTCAGTTAGGGTAGAGTATGTACAAAGCTAAGAAATATGCAGATTTTCTGTTGTAAGGTTGTGTAAAAATTATTTACAGTTAATACTTGCATAAAGGTTAGAAAGGTTGATGAAGTGATATTTAGTTTTGCTTTACTATTCACTGTGTGTCAGAATGTAATTATGACTGATTCATGAAACTGTCTTGGCAATAAACCATCTTTATTAAAATGCTGATCAAGACAAGAGCTGACAGTAATAAAGAATAGAACATTTTAGTCTTGTTGCTTTTGAATGATTGCTAATTACCCCAGAGGTCATGTATAGTGCTTGTGAGGATTCATTGACATTTTCTTTAAAGTCTACTGTTTCAACAACATCTGAACAGGGAGACAAAAGCTGTACGCACGCCGAACAATGCCTGGCTCAAGTTTTTATCCACCACAAAATACCTGATGATTCCCTTTCTCCTTACCCCTCTCCCTGAGTACATTTAATTCCCATGAATCTATGTAGCAGAAAGTTAGGAGAATTACAAACTCGAAATTACAAAAGGGCATGGATAAAAGGAAGCAGCCCTTTGAGGGTCCTGCACTTGTTCCATGCTTGCTCATGACTTAATGGTCTGTCTGTTCTCCTTCTAGAGCTGCACCACAGAGGACACACTGCACTTAATTTCATACGCTTCTCTCAGCAAGCTGTGATCAGCTGATGACTTTGAGAATACACCAAAGTTAAAACATGTGGATGTGCTGTGTAGGTCAAAATATTTTTTTCATGACACGCTGCTTTTTTGCTTGAGAGGATTCTTGTTCTACCGCAGTTATGAATCATTTGGGAAAATGCCAGTTGTAATGGTACCCTTTGGATGAAGAAATCTTTTCTTGAAATAGCTTAAGAAAAAATTCTAAGAAAGAAAGAATATCATGGTTGATAATCTAACACTACATGGAATCAAATGATGAAAAATAAAATGGTAAAGTGTAATGAGCTCTGTTTACCTGAGGAATGCTTTTTTCTGTTTCTGGCTGAGTTCTCATCACATGTCTACGTGTTGTGTGATGTGAGAGAATTTTTCTCTGTTAGGCTAGGTGTGAATGTATGAGAAGACTGATTGCCAATGAACATTCTTATTATTTTGTGATTTGCTGGAGGGAAGGAATTTCAATGATCCCGTGTATTGTTAATGGAGACCAAATCAGCAGGACAGATGTGGGGTATATTTAGTGGGATGGGAAGTTTTTGGATATAACCTAATACAAAGAGTTAGATGCTGAGAATGCACTTAAATGTATGTCTACATGGAATTGATTCCTTTTACTCAGAAACAGTGGTTACAAGTTACTCTTCTCAGTTAGGCATGACTTGGTTATTAATAGTAGATGTTCTAACATGCTTGTTAAGAACTACACCAGAGGCAAAGATTGTTAATTGTGCAGCTTTGAATGCCTGGGGATAGGACCATATTCTTCTTTGCTCATATGGAAAGTGGATCTGATACTGCAGATGCTGTGCTGGTGCTGGATTTCAAGTGTCTGGTTTGACCCAAGTGTGAAAAGCTCAAGAAACTCGTTGTGGGAATTAAGGTACTGATTTTCCCAAGGCGAAGCACTCTAGTATCTCGGTTCCCTTACCCCTTCTCTGCATGCCCTTAGATAGGGTTTGTCTAATCCTGTGGGCTGACAGGGTGATATGGATGATTTTGCATGCTGTTTTTTGTTGTTGGGTTTTTTTTTTAAATGCCATTATAATTCGCAGCAGTGGATGACAACTGGATTGACTTCTAGTGGTCTTCATTAAGGCTGAGTTATGTACTCACCTGAATTACCCAGGGTCATGAGCTGATCACAGTATTTTAGCTCACAGAGACACATCGTGTTTAGTACAGTGGACTACAAGGAAACACGTGTCTTGAGAACTTGTAGGTTATCCGGTTAACTAGGATGGCCTTTTGAAATTTTCTGAAACCTTTGTTCTTCTATCTAACAATCTGTCATGTTGTGTACTTAATTTTCTTGAGCAGTTAAGCATTTTAATAGCAACCATTCTTGATTGCAGCAACAAAAGAATACTAGAGGTCCTTACAGGAAGAAAAAGGTATTTCTATTGGTCTCTATTTAATAACTTTCTACAGTAGGTATACTAAAAGTCTAATTTTATCTATTTTATCTGAAAATTGTCATTTTAGGTATTCTGTCTCGAGTTGAGCCTTGAGGCTTTGTCTTTTTTCCTTCTGGAATAAAAAAGTATTTCTGCCACTTCAGTGGAAATGAGTGCATGATCATGCAGTATTTTTAACTTACTAATTGCGTTTTCAATTCTGTAATTGTATTTGTTCTTTGTATACATAAATACATAAATGACTTCAAAATAAATTGTATGACTAATTAATTTTATGCATTTGAATTGAATAGGGTAAGCCAGACTTGAAATATCTCAATAGAATAGAAAATCTGTTGGAAACTGTGGATGGTTCCACAAGAACAAGCTAGACTTAACTGTGGCTTCAATTTTAAGTATTTATTTCAAAAGAAAAGTAGAAATTTAGCCCAAGTAAATGAAATTTGAAAGTTTAAACCTCCATCTTAAAAAATGGAAAACAATAGTTGTAGTCATGGCTTTGACAATTAAGTACTAACGATCTGAGCACTCCGGTTAGTGCTTTGGCTGTTGATTAGGATTCTACGGTGGTGATTAGTGACTGTGAGGATGCAATCACATTTGTAGGGTTTAATCAGTCCAGTGCTGGAGAAGTTAGTTCATAGAGAAACTACAATGTCTGTGTGTAATCTTAGGAGGGTTTTTCCCCATGCTGCAAAAGGATTTAAGTAGCAGAGCCTGCCTTCCTCCCCCTCCCCCTGACCCTGAATTTGCAGGGATTGTAAATAGTACTATTGATTTTCTAGTTTCCTGATGACAGGAGTATGTCTTTGACACCTGTGAAATGAGGAGAAGGTGCATGGTGGTACTCACATATGCACCCCCTCTGAGGTTCAGTATTTAATTCTTATAATTGTGCAAAATTTGTTTGTCCATGCTGTGCAACCATGTATCTAGTTTTCATTTTTGTAAATCTATTGTTTTAAGTGCTTAGCTTGGACATATGTGATATTTTGGTGTGCTTTATTCTCTTCTATTATACATTCTGATTATATGTTGTCTTTTTAGCTTTTAAAGCGTTTATCTTGAAAAAGTTATTTACAAATATGAACATTTTACCCTCTGCATTCCTGTGAAGCAGGTGAGTGAACGTTTATGTGTGTAGAAACAAAGAACATGATGGGTACTCTTGTCTACAAGGGAAAACCCAAAAGGAAAAACTTATGTATCTGTTCAGCACATGGCTTTGCTGTAACCTTTCTGACTCTCACTTTGAGTAAAGGTGTTCCCCCTTTAGAACTGTCTCCACCTGCAGGTTCTTAACTTGGAGGAGAAGTGCTGCTGTTCCTCCATGGTGGTGCAAGCAGTCCACCCAGTACTGCCATGCAGTTGACTGGTGCTGCTATCACGCCCTTTCAGTTCTCTACTGCGCAGAACTTAGTTTGTGTAAATAGTGTTGCCCACACCAGTGCATGTTTGTATGCTGTTCTGTTGGCATTAATTTCTTCCACATTATTGCTTAATGGTTGTTTATTTTATTCACACTTCTGTTTGATTTTTTTTTTAATGTTATTTTCCAGTAGTACCTATAGATCTTTACTGTCATATAGTTGCATACGGAGAAAGTTGTTCCTATCCTACAAAGCTTGTAATCTAACAACAGCATTCGCATTTAACTGGAATATTTTCTGGGAGCGTGTTGCTACACAGGTGATAAGGTTTTGTTTTAATGGCAGGGGCCATTTATTTTATGTGTATTTATACAGTGCCTAAGAGAATAGATGTGAGTCAGCTTTGAAGTGTCTCAGTAAAAATAATTAATGATCAACAGAGGTAGGTATTTATTCACATGAACATATAGAAGCGTTAGGAATTCTTGTTGTTGTTTTATTTTTATGTAGGACATGGGCTTCAAATGGTTGAAGTACCCAGCTGAAAAGAGCATTGATCTGGAGAGGATGAAAACAGAGATTCAAAGTAAAATATAAACCAGAATTTGACTGAAAATGCTGGTTTGAAAAGTAGGATACAGAACCATGTTTGAAAGATAGGACAGAAATAAGCTGAAAAAGCCCCCACAAAGCAAACCCAGAAATTAATTAGGAACATCCAAGGAGCAGGGTAGTAAAATGCCAAATGTTTTCCGAAGAAATGAGTGTCTTTCTGTTCCTGTTAACTGACTCCTAATTCTATGCTTATATTGTGTGTTACAGGAAACTGCTGTATATTCTCTTTTTCTATTTTGTATGTTTGGTGCAGTTGACTTTCACCTCCTAATGAAGCAAAACCCAGTAGGACTATAATGACTGCATTTTATATATCTCTGAGCAGGATGCTGCTATTGTCTTTCTGGCTGAAAGGTCCTATAGCCCAGAATATCTAACAGATATTTTTGAAATAAACTGTATAGTGTTATAGCACATTATGATTAGGATCAATAGTAGTACTTTATTACGGACGTACAAGACAAGGTGTATAGGTAAGAGAAATACCTTTCATTTAGGCAGTGTAGCTTAAAAAGGGCCCAAAGCCATAAATAAGCTTTTGAGCATACAAGCTCTTCTTAACTAGTGTTACTAATGATAGCAATTTTTTCTTGAATAGTGATAATACTAATTACTTTAAAGAAAGAGAAAAGTAAGAAGAAATTAATCTACTTCATAGCTATATCGATAGCGTTTACATCTACTGTTCTCGCCTCCAGGATTTGTTCATTGTAAGGTTAAATCATGGACTCATCAAAGGCCAACCACACATTTAAGAATTGATAAGTTTCTGAGCACAAGTGAACTTGTGTTGCAAGAAATACTGTTTCACCAAGTGCTGGTTTATATTTCAGCAAGCTGCAGTGACCTGCGTAATCCAGCCCAGTATCAGTCTGTATCTGAGTGCACAGAACGGCTGCCCTACTCGGCAGACGTTAGCAGCTGAGCCGCAAGCACTGCTGTAAATATCCACACAATACATGTACACCAGCCTCAGTGTTCAGGTGCACTTTTTTTCTTTCAGCCGTACCAGTATACGTAGTTCTGTGTTCACTCTTTCCTCTGTTTGTAATGCAGCAGTCTGAGATAGCAATAGAGTTAGTAAATGCATCTTGAAGGCCAGAGAGTGAGGCTGAATTCATGCAAAATTTCCTTTTTGTTGTTTCCAGGAAAAAAAAAAAAAAAACCAAGATGACAAACAGCATTACAAGTATTGGAATATCAAAAGTTAATCTGAATAATCTCATTGTCCACATAGCTGTACTAATGTGACTTCCCTGCCCCCCCAACATAAAGAAAGTAATACTTAGCTAATCTATTACTTCGGAAAAATAAAACAGTGGAAAGATGCTGAACATCAGTGCCTGGCAAAGTAAAGCTAAGTACACCAGCTTTGCTGTGAAATTTCAGGAATATTCCTTTTAGCCCTGACTGCCAGACTGATGCTGAAGAAAAGCTTAAACATCCTCCCTCCCTTGAGCATATTATTGCATGCTTCTGGAACTTTTTTCTTCTGCTCTGTTATTTATTCTCTTTCTTTGTAAGCTTTCACAAAAAGAAAGGGAATAGATTATAATAATATTGTAGCACCAATGCTATTGTGTTTGCAGTAGCCTTAGCCCAAGATAATGATTTGATTAGCATGGCTTTTTCACTTACCGGAATTAAAGATACATGGATTCTTCTGGGGTTCTGTACTTTCAGGGTGGTTTTTTTTTTTTTTTTGCCTTCTTTCTTGAGCTGTTTATCTTTGCAGAGGAGTTGGGAGTTTAAAATAGGTATAAGAGCCTTCAGTAATTGCCAAGGGCAAAAAATTAGTGCAGTGAGTCATCACAGTCACTCCTGCAGATATTTGTAATCTGTGTCCTATGCAAGGCATTTGTTCAAAAGGGCCATTGTTCCTTAAATCACTGATGATAGTTCTTCTAAAATTTAAGGGTGCTTTTTCCTGTGATGTAGTTGCTATAAATGGGATTTGACATTTCCAATTTTGATATTTGAATGTCCTCAAGGAGGCTTTGAAAAATTTGACACGTGGAATATGAAACGCTTAAAAAAAGTTTTAAAGGTAAACTAATAGCTCACAGTGCAGTGAAGAAGGAGAGTAATTTAGTGGACTCTATCAATCTAAAGAATTATAATGGTGTTGAATTACCTAAAAAAAAATTGCTTTAATTAAATTGTTAATAAGAGTATATTTTCTAAAATATTAAAACTTTTCCTCCCTTTCTTTTATAGCTCCTTTTGCTTCTAGCTATGTAATACCCAGAAGTTGTGTATGTTTGCAGTAGTAATAACAGATAAGCAGTTCCCTTTGCCAGAGAGTGTAAAAATTTGATCCCACTGAGGTTAGTGAGAATTTTGCTCTCAGCCTTAGGCCTTTAATCAAAAAAGTACCCTTTAGTACAGCTGTTTTTAAGTTTTCTAACAGAAGCAATTATTGTGACTACTCAGGAACATCTGTGCCAGTGGTTGTTACAGGTTGTTTAAAGGAACAAAACAGATGATCCTTTTCTGAGTCATTTCAGGCACTACAAAATTTAAACAATTTTTTTTCGATACAGAGCTGTGTTTATTCCCCTTTATGCTTTATTCTGTTTTGCAGCAAGACTTGGTGTGGTTCATATATTTGATGTTTGACTCATAAAATTTTTTATCTTCTTAGTAGAAGGAAAAGATAAAATTCTTTTTAGCTTATCGTATAGAAGTAATTTCAGTTGTCTGTGTTGGTAGAATTTGATTGTATTCTGTTAAACTTTTGTTGCTTCTAATTTTCTCTTTTTGAATGTACATTCTTTATTGTGAAAATAATTATTTTTACACTCTCCCCCCTCCCGCCCCCCCCAGCAAAGCACTGCCCGGAGAGAATGAGTAATATCCATCATCATTTCGTTTAATCTATATTAACTTTCAGTTGATGGACTTTGGAAAATGGTTAACTTTTTTTGGTTTGAGTATGTGAATGGTTTCCAGCTTATTTCTTTGCTTGATATTTGTAAAGGAGACTGCAATTTTGTGATCTTGAATTTCAGTTGTGCAGTTGATATTCATGCTGTTGCTTTATCACAATTGCGTGTCTTCTGACACAGACAATCATACAATAGCTTTGAGTAGAGGAAATCTATTATTCTATTATTGTCTTTTTTTTTGTCTTTGTAGAAATACTGTAACACAGTCCAGCTTGATTCTGGAATTGATTACAGGAAACGAGTGCTTCCTGCTGCTGGAAAACTTTACTACCTGTAAGTTTATCTGTAATATGGTATTTGCCCTCTTCCTTCTTATTAGCCGATAATTTCCTAGTCAATGGGAAATGAAAAATGTATAGTAGAATTAGCAGAGTGTGACTTTTCCTTTCTTTGCCTTCTGGTCCATTTTGTTCAGCAAACCGCCTTCCATTATGCCTTGATATTAACTTCATTAAACTACATTTTCAGTATCCACACTAGCATCATTTATAATGTGTGACTGAATAAAAACTAATTAGATTTTTTTGGGAGGTGTGGTGTTTGGAGAACTGAAGTGACAGATGGTTAGAAAGTAATGAATATCCTCTTATAAGAGATTGCACAATTCTCTTATAATAGAAGAACATCCTTATTGTATTTAAGTAATTAAGTATTTATAGAAATCCAATGACAAGGATTCATTTAATGTCGGGTATTTCCAGTGTTGTGGATTAAAAACCCCAACACCCTCCTACTTTGACAGATTGTTTCTGTTTATCCTAACAAAATTTCTTTAGCACTTTGTTCTGTATTTGCAAATAAATATATTTAAAATATATTCACAGTTGTACTTATGGTTGCAGCATATATTTGCATATATCTGCCTAATACAAACATCCTGTCTTTTTTTTTTTCCAAATACTTCGAAACCTTTGCATTCTAGATAATTTTCTACCTCATATTTGCTCTTAGAGTATTATTATTTGATGACACCCGAACAAGGCAAACAATAGCTTAACATGAGATTGGATCTTTCAACCCAACATATAATATTGATTCCAAAATGATATTTCCATTAAGGAAGGTGCAGTATTTCCATCAATGTGACAGGTATTTGAAATGAAGTATATCTGTATCCCTTTATGATAAAGTCAGAAATTATAGTTGTTTGCCTGGAAAGAGGAATACTGCTTAGCTGAATTACCACAGGTAATGCTGCCTGCTTCTGGAAGGAAATGACAGAATTTTACATATGGAAAACAGGTCAAATGCAGGTTCTGTGTCTTCAGTGTGTGACTGTATGAACTCGGGATGAGTAACTCTCATTTTGTGTTCTTGCCTGGCTCCACTTTCATTAATTTTTGTGATGTGTGCTTGGAGATGCTATCTGAAGCTGCCTCTGGTGCCTCAGAATTGCTCATTGTGGCTCTTGTTCCTGTGTCTACGTAGCTGTCCCTGCTTACAGCTCTGCTTATTGTGACTTTCTGTTCCGTAACTGTGGAGAGCGCCTCTTGTATTCTTTTCTCACCATGCTCTGAAGACAGGAAGAGCGCCTATGCGGTTTCTAGAAGGCAGTAGGCTAAACCTGGTGTTTATGGCATCAGCTCTCAGAGGTGAAGAAATATGAACAAAGCCCAGGAGTGGTATCCAGATAGAGTATTTCCTGGTGTTCTGCTGGAAAGCTGCTGATCAAGTGAATGGCAGTGATTGGTGAGAAGTCTGTCTCATGTTCTCTCACTGGAAGGATGCTGGTTACCTTTAGAACTTGTTGTGTAAATCATTAGGAACCAGTAGGGATAAAAAAAAAACCCTAAGAAATCCTGTAGCTAGCTACCAGTGGAAATAAGATATTTTATTGTTCTTTCTTTGTCTGAGGGAATCTAATTAATTCTTCTATTCAAACTTGTTCACTGGAGCTTTCAACCCTGCAGAACTAGCATAGTATGGGAGGATTTTTTATTTTATTTTGAAATTAGGTACTATACAGTATTTTGCTACAAGCTTTTGAAATTTATTTAGCAGTCTTGCCCCCAAAAGAAAATGTTCCTGTCCAGCATGTTTATATTCCCCTGTTAATGGTTATGGTGTCATCCTGACTCTTTTTCTAAATCCTCGTGTTGGTTCATGACCTGTGTAGTCTTTTCTTCATTTCAAATGTGTGACTGAGAGTTGGTCAAACTCATCAGATACTCATCTGAAAGCAATCAGTGTAGCAGAATTGAGATCAAAGCAACTTCCTAGATCTCAGTCTCAGGTATCTATGCTCAAAACAAACTTTCATGGCAATTCACCTACAGATATTCACCTAGGCATCACATTCGGCTTTTTCTTCTTGTAGCCTTTACTTCAAACTTGTTGATAGTTTTATGCATACACGGGTGCATGCTGCCTAATATATATGCACTTCCCCCCCTTTTTTGGCTTTTTTTTCCTGCTTTTGTCTGTTCCTTTTCATCTGTCACTTTGTCAGAGGAAAGCAGCACACAAATATCAATATTGAGAGAAGCTTCTTTTTTTGGAGTTACAGTTTTATGTAATCTATTCAGAAAAGGGTGGTATTAAGTTTTTGAAGTGGCACCTCCAGAAATTTGTGGGTTTTTCCCCCAGTTCTTTGTGTCTACAAGGTTTGCTGTCGTTAAGCTTAAGCTAAAAAGTAATTATTTAAATTCTGCTGTTACATTTTTAATGTACTTAAGGTCTAATGAACAGGAAAGTAATTGTGTACCGTGCTGATCATCACTTGTCGCTTAGAGGACATCTAGAACTGTGTGAAGCAATGCAACTTGGGCGCATTCATGGTCTATGAAAGTAGACTTTCACACCAAATGAGATTATACAAACTTCAGTGAAGCGTTCTATATCCTACTCCTAGTTTATTTAGTCTACCATAGCAGTACTTTACTATTCTCAGCTTTCAAACTCAGCTAGAAATATCATCTATCTTTAAGAATGAAACACAGAAAGGCTGGCCTTCTAAGCAATTCCGTGACAAAAACTATTCACTGATCAGACTGGTTTATAATTCTTATGGCAACCAGAAGGTGAATATAAACTTCACTTCAGCTCTCAGCACAGATGTTTTACCTTTTCACTGTCTGTGGTTGATCTTTTCCCAAATAGCACTGGGAACAGATGGGGGGAAACTGTTAAGATTACTAATGCAGAGATCGTGCTGGTATTTTGAATTTCATAGTTTAATTTTGCGAGTTCTCTGATCAGTACAATCAGTTGACTTGATTTCCACCCCCCACCTCCGGAAAGCTGCTCCAATATTTAATTTCACAAAGTCTCCTCTCAGAAATTTCAAAAAATACTTCTTTAGGTGCTTGACTGCCTTGCCTTGTCTATTTGCTCTTATTTTGCATGCAAGATAGAGCCAGAAGCCTTTTTTCTCATTGTGCACACATAGTGTTAATGGATCTGCTCTGCCTGTATTGCCTCATTACTGGAAACAGCTCAAAACACAGAAGTCTTTCAGTGTATGCAAATAAGGCAGAATCATCTACCTGAGAGTTAATATTCTCTACTTTTAAGTGTATTCTAAATCTAATGTTTGTATTTAGAGCATAACATCCTGTTCTCTTTTTTTATGGGCAAAAAGCTAAGCAGGCTCAGGCAGCTGTTTGATGTTGGCTTCAAGTGTTATTAATTTCATATTCTATTATTCTTTTCACTGTAGCACAAGTGAAGCTGATGTGGAGGCTGTCATGGATAAGTTGTTTGATGAGCTGGCTCAGAAACAAAATGATTGTACGTAAGTTAATTTCTCTTGAAAGAGAATACATTTAGAACACAATGCCCAATCTCCACTGACCAATTAATAAGTTCCATTGCTGTATATGGGTTGATGCCACACTCAAGTGGCAGTCATTGTATCAGCATTTTGTCTAATTTATGTGTTGAATCATGTGCTATTATTCATCAAGCTATGCATTTCCTATCTGTAAGAGATGAATTTTATAGTAATTATCCAGAGAAGATTGAGTCTTTGTTCATGTTCCCATAGTAACTAGACCAAGGATTCTGAAAGTGCAAGGCAGAGAGCTGAGGCTGAATAAAGCCTGTGGAACCATTGCAGACTTCACGTTTGAAGAGCTGTGTGACAGAGTGAGTACCCAGTCAAATCTAGATCGGTTAACGCTCAGACTTTTCACAGTTTAAAAAAAACCAAAAACCCAGACACAAAACCACACTATTTTCCCAAGTGGTGCTAAATTAAAAGGGCTTTTTTTAACATGGCAGAAAGATTTTGAATTTAACAGGAAAAAAAAAGAAAATAAAAAGAACTCCCTAAAAGAACAATAATAATTTTCTTTTTCATGATACAGTAAATACACTCTTAAATATACCACAGATTGTCTTCAAATATCCTAATACAGTATGTGCCTAGCTAATATAATAGCTGGAATATTAGTAGTCACAAAATATTGGTATGTAAATAGCATTCAAATACTGTTTTTAAAATCTGGGGTTTAAATAGATACTCAAGCGAAGGAGTAGTAATCCTGGCACCACTAGAATGAAGTTGTTGTTGCATGTGTTGGTTGTGAGTAGCTGTACAAGGGCTGTTGAGTCCCAGACCTTCTCAAAACTTGCCACATTTTGCTGAATACTGCCAAATTCTCTGCTAAACATATGGAGTGTGGTTGCTGAAAAGCTTTTGTTGTATATGACCTCCAGTTGGTTTGAAGGCAGTCCCCTGAGAAGTAGCAGTGTACTTCTGTGACCTCTCTGCTGACACCTGGAGTTATTATTAAATGATCACAACTCTAAATTGGGCCAATAGCACCTTTTATTCAGGACGCTGACCAGTCCTTTGATTGTGACATTACGGTTTCACCTCCATGTAGCTACCAAGTTGATAACTATTTGGACAGGAATTTCACTGTTTTATGTTTCAGACTGTAGGTTTGAGGCTTTGCTGGTTTTCAGTTTCAGACAGAACCAGTTAGCCGTTAGTGCTAATGTGGAGGTATGTTGTGGGTAGAACAGCTTGCTTTTCACTAAAGGTTTTGAGACATTTTCTTCATTGTTGCTCTTAATGAATCAGGAAACTATGTGGTCAGCAAACACTTGGAAAGTTCTTTAGTCCAGTAAATGCTTTCTGTACTGAAACAGGATAATAAATTGTTTCTAAGGAGAAGTGCTCTGGTAGCTTACAGGGCAGCAGCCACTACTTTGTGTCTGAAGGTTTTGATCCTGTTAAAGAATTGTGTGGAGTTCAGACTACTGTGGTGTAGCGGAGCTGAGGTTCTTGGTTTGTGCTCAGAACAAGTAACGACAATCCTTATGAAATGTTAAACATCATTTAGCAGTATTGTTCTTATGTTGATCATCTAGGACTTGAGAAGTCATGCTATATCACTTCAGGTACCTTCTGCAGATGGATTATGATAGTCTCTGATAGAATAATTACATGCTTAAAACTAAAGTAATACAGCAGACATGTTTTTCTTTAACAGCTTCCTCAGTCACCGCTTTTTTCTTTGCATGTGCCTTCATTTGTTTCTACCTTTAGTTGTTATATATAATTATTTTGCCGTGATTTTTCTCTTCAAATCACTGATGTACGTTCATAAATATTACATTAGTGTATTGGTAAGATGGTATCACTGTGCTCACTTCATAGGTAGAGAAGCATAATCATGAACTTCAGAACTGTGTGTGAAATTTGGGTGAATGGGCTGAGTTGCCTCTGATATGATTTTTTTCACGAATATAAACTTTTACAGGGTGTCATAGCAATAGTAAAAAATTCCCATCAGTTTAACCTGCATATAAGATCTTGCCTGCCCTGTTGCCTTTAAAATCTGCTAAAAGGCAAAAGAAAAAAATCAGTTGCCAAACCAGGAAACCATGCTCCTTTTTTTTTTAATGAAGTCTTTTAACTCTTTGATGGAGAAATTATACGTGCAGTATCTTTTTTTAACAGTCAGAATGCAAAGTCATTCCCACTGATGCCACAAAAGAAAAGGAAAAATAGGTAGGATCCAGAAGACCGCAGTGGTCTTTCATAGCCAAAACCAACTTCCCCCTAAAGTCAGGAGACTGTTATTCATATATATTCAAGTGTGCTGGCTAATAGTGGTAATTGTTTGTGGAGGGATAAAGCAGAGTGCTGTAGGAGACAGCTACCAGAGATTTGCTACTGCTTGTGGTACCAGAGTAGTAGACAGGTGGTAGACAGGCATCATAGGTACAACTATAAAGAAAAAGGAAACTAGAAGGCCGAAAAAGATGTAATGAAAAGGAAGATCCACCAAATAAAAATACTGGAAGGGATTTTTTTGGATTTGGCCAGAGTGAGTCTGCAAGTTTCTTTGTGCGGGACTTTGGGACCAAGGCCTATGGGAAGGCAGATTGTGTGAAGGAGACGTGGGGCAGGGAGTCTTCTAGATGGAGCCTGGAGCAACCAGAAAGGGGCTTAACTGACAGCCCAAGCAAAGCATTCTAGGTAGATAAATGCAGTTTAAAGTCACTGACATAGGAACAAATTAAACTTATAACAGAATTGAAAACAAGATTTGCAGTTGTTTTTATAACCAGTGATCAGACCTGGTGATAAGCACGATAAATGGGAAATTCTCATTAATGGCAAAACTGAGATATAATTGATAATATTGAAACCTCGCAGGAGAAGTCATAAAATAAGAATGTGGAATCAGTGCTTATGGCCCACTTAAGGACAGAGCAGCTAGAAGAGGTGGAGGACAGTATGCAACATTGAAGACATTGGTACCTGCCTTAAAGTTAATTAATACAGGGATCTGGAACACATATTAGTTAGTCTAATAATGAACAAACACGAAGTGTAGTACTCATAGGGGTCTGTTGCAAATGGAGAATGAGGAGGTGCGTTGCAACAAACCCGAAGTGTAGTACTCATAGGGGTCTGTTGCAAATGGAGAATGAGGAGGTGCGTTGCTTCTTGAGCATTTGGCTATAAAAAGCATATAAAGAAAAAACACTGTTGTACAGGAAACTTCTACTGTAGAAGAAATATAGAAAATGGTGAAATGTAATTAGCTTGAAAATTTCAAATGGTAATTTTCTAGCATAAAACGTTCTACATCCAGTACAAGGCTGTTTGGTTTGAGCGGTTTTGTGGGAGTTTACAGTGATGAATTAATCTGGAAATTTGTGTTGTGTGGGGCCAGTCTTCTCCATAATTTTCTAAGATTCAGCGTAACCAAAAGATACTTCTAAACAGTGAAGTTGCATTCAGGAAGAATAATTTTCAGAAGCAAAAGGGAAGTAAGACCAAAACTAACTTGAAAGTGAAGTGTAAAACATCAACAATAAAAAAGAACAAGAAGGACATTTTGAGGAAGAACATAGTATGCCCTGTGTCACTGTCAAGACAGAATAAAATAATACAGAACAAGTGGCAGCTAGTTATGAAGTGCAAGAAATTTAAAGGGAAACAAAATGTCATGAGCCAATACCATGTCTGCTCAGCTATACAATGACTTGTTGTTGATAAGTAAAAGGGGAGTTTTTATATGTTTTATGTTAATTTAATGTTATTGGCTTGTTCTTAGTTGGAGATGTATGACATGGTTGGACTCGATGATCCAGTGAGTCCCTTCCAACCTAGTGATTCTATGATTCTATGACATAATAATTATATGGAAGAAGAAGGTTTTACAAAAAATACTTGTTCTGCATAAAGCAGAGTGAAATATTTGTTTCACTAAAGGATAAAAAAATAGCCTGTGAATACAAATGCAATTAACTTGGGTTAAATTTATTTCTTCTGTTAAATTTGGTTTATGATTACAAAAAATATTTAATTTAAGGTAGAGGGATAAGTGAGTAATGAGGGGAGTCAGTTGATTTGGGAAGTTGGGTTATTTTAATTTATTTTTTTAATTACACAGAATTGTTACAATATTATCTTGGAAGATATCCTTTGGAGCTTTTTTCAACTGGCATATAACCAGTAATCATTGCTGCATGAGCAGACAACATTGTACTCAAAACATGGTGGATTGATTCCTTTAGCTACCCATTACCCTTTATAGTTCCAGAAGGGAGAATTTAAGTTTTGCATGAGTCGTTGTGTGAAAGAATGGATGCTTTTTTTATGTTGGAGAAATAGCTTATCACCCAAATGACTCTGCTTTCACGTCATTGTGACAATTATGTCTTCTAGTCTTGGATAACTGTTACAGCGCAGTCCAGAGGGTTAAACTTCCAGACCTAAAGCTCTATTTACATTTGTTGCGGTAGTATGATAAAGGAGATGTGTTTGAAATTGCTCAGACAATTACTTATTTAGACAGTAACTTTTGTAATATAATCTTTAATCTGAACAGTCTATAAATTTTCAAATTCACTGATGTTTCCTTTGAGATAAAATAAAAATTCAATTTCAAAGGGAAACATTAAAACATTTTCCACTTTGGTATTGTATGATTTCTTCAAATGTCAGCCAATACATAATAGATAAAAATAGAAAATAAGTGATTGGTAGCTATATACTATTTGAAACATCTCCTAGCTTTAAGTGGAATTTTCAAAATAGCTACTTTGTAGATAATACCTGAAAACCTTGGGAGATAGAGTTGGTGCCCCTCTAGTTGTATAGTCTTTCTTTTCTTGTTTCATGTGTTAGCATCCATTTTTTTAATATCAAGAATATAAGGAGTTACTTGTCTAAAACAATGCATCAGTTATTGGTAATCACCAGTTGTCCATTAAAGTTTATAAATGAAATAAAGATAATATATTGTATGCAGTGATATGACATGCAGTTGATTTGGTAAATAGCATCTTGTTATATTGTGTGCATCAAGTTTTAAATCATAGTTTCCTCTGGAAAATTCCAAGTTTTAGCTAATTTAGTTAATATCAAATCCATACACTTAACTGTTTTACCTTAATGGCGTATGTGAACATGTGGAAAACTGACACAAAAAAATGCTGGGTGAGAGGATCTTGATCTATTTTAGTTGCTTTAGAGCAAAATGAGACATAGTTTTTTGGATCTGCCACACCAGGGTTTATGTGGCAGTATGGCACGTGGTAGCATTTGTTGTGGCAGCATTTGTTGTGGCTTGAAAGTAGCGACCTACAGACTGGAATGGAGTCCTGTATATGTGCTTCTCCCCGTCATCATCCAGGAGGACTATGCTTGGTTTTTATCCAAATGTTCATTATTATATCATCTTTTCTAAGGCCTCATTAATGAACAAATGTAGCCAGAGAAGGCTGGGAGAGGCACCAAGCAGAACACTGACAAATAGTTCCTGAATTTTAATGCTATGACTAATTTCCCCTATTCTTCGTGGCCTTTAATTCCTTCCTTTTGGTTTCTCCATCTGGACAACGAGGGATATGTTTACCGATGGATTTAGATTGTTGCAAAACATAATTAATTATTTTTTTCATTGATTTAGTGTGTGAATAAAAGATTGCCACAATAGTGGGTTTTAAGGAGCTGGTCCTTAACAAGGAAATACAATTTATAATAGTGCTTGGCAAATTTCAGAAGGCTTCTTGGATGGTCAGACCAAGTAATTTGAACTCAACAATGTGTCTATAAAAAACTTATTTTTCCTTATCCCTTTTCTCAGCAGTTGAATATATATCCAAAGTTCAATTGGAAATACTTTTTAAAATAAAATGTACATATTAACTTGATTTAAAAATCTCAACATTCTAAACTAGCAGTCATGCAAATGTGAGTCTTGCTGCCCCATCAAAGTGGTTTCATTTCTCTGTGTTACATCTAAAAGTCAGTGTTCATTATGCTGTAGAAAAATCAACCTCTTCACTTCTCTTTTAAAAATTTTGCTTAAAAACTGGTAATTGTGACATTTTGGCTTGAATCTTATCTGGTATAAATAATTTAGATAACCTTATGTGTGATCTTCCAAGGTCTTAAGGAGACATGGTCTTCCTCACAAGACTGTCTTTTTAAAGTCTTCCTCTCACTTGTGCGTAGCAGCTAGTGCCCTCTGCTGGCAATACTGCTTTTGTAGTGGACTCAAACACATTTTAGCCTTTTCTTTGCAAAGATTGAATAATTTTGTTTCGTGGATCCTGTAGTCTTTTCATTTGATAATTAAGTGTAGCCTTTCATCCAGCTGCCAGTTACCAGTGAGGGTAGTGTATTAACATGACAGGAAAGTGTATCTATGAAATCGATTGTGTGGATGGGTAAAGAACAAACTGTCATGTTAAATACAGAAGGTCCAACACAGAAATGCAAGTTCATAAACAACAAGTCAGCAGTAACTGGGAAAGTGTATCAGCAAAGTATTGCCACATGCGAATCCTATTCCTATATGCACCGTAGACAACTGCTTCTGGCGACTTTTGGAGGATATGGGGCTAGATTAATCTACGGGGTTTATTTTTGAAGTAATTTAAATAAGGTCATGTTTGCGGTTCGAGCTGGAAAACAGAGAAGAGGAATTTGCATTACTAACCATTAGCAAACATACTATGGCATAACAAAGATAAGAAATTAAATTTAATATCTGTGTTGTAAAAGGTTATCTTACAGTGATTTTGTTTTCCCTAAAAGTTGATTAGCATTCCTGTAATTGGCAAAATACAGTATTTGTGTGGATTAGCACAACAAAGAAGTGGCAAACAGTTTCTGTTAGGTTGTTGTTCTGCTACAATAGGCACACTCCACAGCCCAGTAGGAAGGTGTATTTTGCACTTCAAAATGAAAGATCTAACTAAGCTTTTTGGGAAAAAAAAAGTCATCATAATTTTCAAAGGCAACTAGTGATTTACAAACGCAAGTGTCTGTCTTTAAGTCAATTAGTAGGCTCCCCTACATGATGACACAACTCAGCTGCATTTGCAGTTTAATGATTCTGAATCATTTTGAGGGAATTACCTCCATTAAAAAGTGCTAAATGTATCTACTGTGTAATTTGGTGTCATCTTTAGGATTGTCGGGTGTAACTGTAAATAAACATACCATGGAGTTGCTTAGAAATGAGCACTGTTTTCAGTAGCTTTTTAGAATTATAGTTTTCCTTAGTTTGATTTTGATCTTAGTTTTAATCCCAGCTGGAGATCAGATTTTGCAGCTTCAGTTCTGAACAGAGAGCCTGTCCTTTCATTATAGCTACATTTGCTTTAAGAATTTAATCAGTTTCTGTACCCCCTAAAAAAGTTGCCTTATCTAACTCACAAGTATGTTTTATAAAATTACATTTAAGAAATTTATTTCAGGTGGAAATATTGTAATGCAGTAATATTGTTAGTCACACCTCGTTTCTGTTTCATATCTTATTTTGTATGTATTGGCGGTTAATTTTAGAAAGCACTCTCTTTCAGTGGAAGCTGCATAAACCTTGAGATTTTAGATCCTATACTTTATAGACCACGGAGCACATAAAGACAAGATTTCTGTCACTGATTGCAATTTTAAGGGTTTGCCTTTTTTTTTTAATTCAGTTTTTTATTTCTCACATGCCTGTATGTACTTACTTTTTTTTTTTTTTAAAATATTGTTGGCTGTGGATTAAGTGCCAATATATGAATAGACCTATAAATAGAATGATCTATAAACCTAATTCCCATGGTTTCTAAGTTCTTTTGAAAATTTGCAAAAAATCACTAGATCACTTGAGTTGTGATTATTTAAGGGAATACTTAGGGGAAATTTACATCTAATTTTGATGTATATACATTTCTTTCTTATAGCCTTTTGTATTTTACCTGCTTATACCTGTTGAAATTGTTTGTATGCTTGTTGGCTTACTGTACAAAGCAACAGAAGCCTTTTGTTTAGTCTTAACTATTTTTGGAGACCTTTTTGCTGACAAATGCCATACTTTAGAGTTGGAATTGAAAATTTGGCAGTGAGGACTTCGGGAGCAGAAGGATGCCTTTTGCTGTTCTTCCAGCTCGGACCAGCTGATAGGCCTTTGAGATATCTCATTTCTTGTAGGTTCATTATGGATGTTGGTCGCTATTTAGTAGATAAGCTTTTCCGAATGATGGGTGAACATAGGAGCATGTTCTAGTGAGACTGAAATTTCAACTCGGTTGGGATAAAACTGGGAAATGGGTCAATATCAGTGATGAAAACAGTGTTCATCTGCGTGCAAGAAAATGAACTCAAGCAGAGCAGGTGCAGAAAGGTGTATGTGGGAGAGAGTCCAGGCTGGAGTGGCATGCATGTTCTCCCCACAGGAGGAAACAAAAATGTGAGAACCTCATCCATATCAGTCACCCCAAATAAAGGCCAAGAACATAAAAACACTATTCCAAGTTAGTAGGTAGCACTGTCATACATGAATATAAAATTGTTTATGAATACTAAAAAAAGCTGGAAGTTAAAAGCATCTTCTTAATCAGCAAAAGAGCAAAGGTCTGAAATGACTTTCCACTATGAGAAATGTGACTAAAAATCTTCTGCTATAAGATAAAGCCAAATCAGTTCTTACTGGGATTCCATGATGAGGTAACCTACGTAGGGGGCTGTACTTGGTCTAGAAAATAACTTTTAGCCTAGGGTTTATAGATCTCAGATTCCTGTTCTACTGACCATCCATGTGGGTGTCAAAGCTGGTAAACTCACAGAAAGGATGTGCAGTAGGTATAAGATAAGGTGCTATCAACACCAAAATGCAATTAGGAAACTCTAGAATGCCTGTTGCTTGTGTTAATCTGAGTTTTTCCCTCCTTCTGCATAGGGACTACAGTGATAATCATTGCTATGTGATGTTGTAATTACATGATCACATATAGCTGAGTGCTGCCTTGCATAATTGGCTTCTGTCATAGTCTGCACCAGAGTTAGTGTGTGATACTGTTCTTACTTATGCAAACAAAAAGAATTCTCCTACACAAGCACTTGAAAAGTCCATAAAAAATGAGATCCTGTGACACACTAGAAATGATGACAAAACATGTATTGATAAATGTGTTGGCTATGCCCTAACAATCTTACATTTTTATTTAAACTTTAGCAGGCGGCTGCATTGCAGATTGTGCCTTGGGTTTTTCTGTTCTTTTCTTGATTTACAGTGTTGAAATATTATTATACCTTGGTGCTCCGTTTTATCAGCCATACTAGTGACAGAGCGTGGCTCCTTTGCAAACAGCAAGAAGACCTCTATGATTTTTTATTGCTTAATGTGTCTTAGTTGTAAATACTATCCAGTCTTAAACTGTATTTTGGGCTTAGGAAGTTCTGGAGCATTGGAGTGTCTGCAGTAAATTGTAGTTATTGTCAGTGACAACTCTTCAGGATGTAACTGGAACTGGCCCCGGAATAACTTCCAACATAAAAATAAATTTTTTCTTGAGATGAAATATCTTCTTGTAACATACGTAAAGCATTCTCTATTCTTCAGACAGTCTCTAAAAGGTGAGCTACTTTGTCACTGATGAGTCAACAAACAAGGAAGATGCTTTATACTTGAATTAAATGGAATACATAATAGGATCAGGAGAAGACTAACTCTTAAAACAGTCCACAGAGAGCTCCAAATAATAAACATCCTACTTGAACTGAGATGATGATAGCTGAAAATGCATTAAGTAGACAGACAAACAAAAACAAATGAAGGTGAGAACTCAGTCAAGCAGGCTGAAGTGGAGTAAACACTTTGTAAGGAGGGAAGCTCATGTTAGCGCTAATGTGTTTTGCATTAGTATTATGCCTATAAAATACTGACTTCTGGCATCAGAGTTAATGATAAAAATCTACAAGTTTTACCCGGTATACGCATGCTGGAACAATAATACCATAGGAAATTTTCTTATCTGTTAATGTGGGTTGTTGGGTTTTTTTTTTAAATATTGCAGAATGTGAAAGAATTGGTAACAAATAGTAGAATCACAGAATCACGGAACAGTTTGGGTTGGAAAGGACCTTAAAGATCATCCAGTTCCAAGCCCCCTGCCATGGGCAAGGACACCTCCGTCTAGATCAGGCTGCCCAAGGCCCCATCCAACCTGGCCTTGAACACCTCCAGGGATGGGGCAGCCACAGCTTCCCTGGGCAACCTGTGCCAGTGCCTCACCACTCTCACAGTGAAGAAATTCTTCCTGATGTCTAGTCTAAATCTGCCCCTTTCCAGTTTGTACCCGTTCCCCTGGTCTATCCCCACAAGCCTTTATGAATAGCCCCTCTCCAGCTTTCCTGTAGCCCCTTTCAGGTACTGGAAGGTCACTGTAAGTAAGTGACAACTATTACCTAAATGTGTTATGGTTCTGAAGTTGAGTTTTGATTGATAATTAATGAAATAAAAAAAGATCAGACACTGCCAGAAACACACACCAAATCATTATTTTTAGAATGTTCAGAAGACCAGACTAATCAGGCTAAACTTTTAATAAGAGGATTACATGTATATGTGTCAATATTAGGAGGATTTGTAGTGTCATTAGCAACTTCAGAGGCAGTAATACCTTCATGTGTGCTACTAACTAAAACAGGATATTTTCTGTGACTGGGTGAAGTTTGTAAAATAAGTTTCTGCCCTAGAGGGTTATATAGAGGACAGTGGTAAGTGCCTAAAATGATTTGTCACTATTCTTGTCATCCTGTCCCAAGCCTGTATCGTTGGTGGTCAGGACCCAGCCAGTACTTGCTGCAAGTTGAGGACAAAGGGCCTGTAGGCAATACTGGAAAGGGGAGGGCTGCTGGCTGCTGAAACAGCAGAAATCTGCTCCTCAGTGGAGCTTATATATTTGAACTGTACAGCCAGAATCTCTTGCAGTGGTGTCCTTGAAGCCGTTTTCCCTGGCTCTCTTTTCTGTGTGGCACAGAGTTGGTACATGGATGCTTGTGCCAACTTCATGCTGGTTTTGCAAAGGCCACAGACCAGTGGAAATGGGACTTGAGAAGCTGTCACAGTGCCCCTGCATCATGGTCTCCTGCATTTGGCGCATTTTTAGTGTAGCTGGTGAGTTAGGAAAGCTTCAGAGCATTTGCAGGCAGCGTGGAAATTGGGTCAATGCCAAGGTTAAAAGAATACAAAAAGGTCTTTAAACTGTCCCCGGAGCATTTGTAGATTTGCTGGTTGTTCCTTCTTTTTACTGTAAGTAAAATAAGGCAAGAGGAAATTAAAGGAATTATCCAATATAAGAGTAAGTCATGTTGAGAACAAGATAAAAAGCTTTGTCTTCACATCCAGGGTTATGTCTTTCTAAACTCTAAAAGGAGCGGGTTTGAGTCCTTTTCTATATAAAGAATTGCAGCTGATGCCAGCTGAGCCATATATAACAACAGCCTGGCTGACTCGGAGTTTCAGTTGCATCTCACCAGACTTGAGTCTTGGCAAGGAGGAACAAACTCTGTTCAAATGCTCGTGGCTGCTAGGCTCTGGTCTTGCTGATCATAAGATTTTCGAGTCTCCAAAGGCATGTTTCTACCAACATTTAGAGAATATTACCACTTAGCGCTGGGGTAGGTGTTTCAAAAACTCTTGTTAAACAATTAAAAATTATCTTCATTTCATGTCCTTAATTAGAAGAATGTTTTAATTGCTTGCTTCTTGCACTGCTGAAGTCGATTGCTTGTTCGGCTGTAATAAAGATATGTATTGTAGCCCTCTATGAACTGTGATTTTATGTCTCTATAAAAAGCAGAAGTATTCAATCTTCCTTTCTTCCTAGTTGAAATGCATTCGCCTTCTTTTCATCCTCCACCTGTTTCTTCTCTACAGCTCCTCAGGTTTTTAATTTTCACGTCTGGATAGCCATCAAGGTGCCCACCAAGTTCTTAAATGTGGAGCTCAGCAGTTGGGCACTTCAGTTTGTGGATTTTGCAAAAGTTTGAAGCCTTTAATTTTACTTACTTATTTATTTATTTTAGGAATCAGCTTTTACTATTTGATAACTTTGTACTTGAAGAGGGTGTTTTGATACCAGGGAATGTGACCAGGGAAGTTATTCTGCCCCTGTACTCAGCATTGGAGAGGCTGCACCCCGAATACTGTGTTCAGTTTTGAGCCCCTCGCTATAAGAAAGACATTGAGGTCCTGGAGTGTGTGCAGAGAAGAGCAATGAAGCTGGTGAAGGGGCTGGAGAACAATTCTTAAGAGGAGCGGCTGAGGGAACTGGGGTTGTTTAGCCTGGAGAAGAGGAGGCTGAGGAGAGACCTTATTACTCTCCACAACTACCTAAAAGGAGGTTGTAGAGAGGTGGGTGTTGGCTTCTTCTCTCAGAAAATAGGTGATGGGACAAGAGGGGATGTCCTTAAGCTGCCTCAGAGGTTTAGATTGGACATTAGGAAAGATTTCTTCACAGAAAGGGTTATCAAGCACTGGCAGAGGCTGCCCAGGGAGGTGGTTGAGTCACCATCCCTGGAGGTATTTAAAAAGGTGGGTAGATGGAGTGCTTGGGGACATGATTTAGTAGTAGACAGGTATCCTTGGAGTTGATGATCTCAAAGGTCTTTTCCAATCAAGCGATTCTATGATTCCATATGGTTTGGGTGAGAACGTTTATCATATTGGGGCAAATCAGAATAATTTCTTATTAATAATTGCTCAAAATAACTTCTCGCAGAAGGGCTGTATTTAAGCAGTTATGCTGGGCCTACAGCAAATTTGTCTCACAATTTCAGTTAAAGAAAATACTTTTAATTTCCTGTTTTTAAGATGTTAGCAGCATTGCAGTGCTTTATAACCATATTATACTGTAGGTACAGCACATTTTATAGCTGGGAATGTAGTTGTGACATTGTTCTGCAAAATGCTGCTGGTCTTGCTCTGTGGAGTAGTTGCATCCGAGTACTTGCACAAGTAAAACTTAATAGTTTCAGGAGTTTGAAGTTTTTCTGAGATACAGTAGCTTAATAGCTCAAGATAAAGTGCTGCCTGCAGTACTAATAGGATAGGTCTTACAGAAAAAGTTATCTTCCATGTAATGAAAAAGTAATTTTAAATTAATGTATTTGAATGTGTACTTGAATGCACTACTACTATTTGAGCCTATTTTCTGTTGATGGTTTAGATAGACAAGTAGAAACTAGTAAGGTGGTCTTACAGATTTTTATTTTATCATTACAGATGAAACCATGAACAAAGGAACTACTACAGAATTGTGGTTTTGTCTTGTTTCCTCTTATATTTTTATTCAACCTGGGTTAGTCTTGGGTGAACTAAATGCAGGTCTACTTATGATTTAGTAACCAGCCTGTGCATTTGAATTTAAAAATCCTGCTGCTGGAAAGCATCCTAATATCTGTTCAAATTTTTTATGCTTTCAGTTAATGTTGTAGCTTAAACATGTTTTTTCTTTTCTTCTACACATTCCAGTTTAGAGTGATTATTTTGTTTATAGTTGTCACAGTGATCATAACATTGTCAGGATGCAGAAGAGGCGCACTTTTAACTGTTGAACACTGTTCAGGTAAAGGTGACAGTATGAATGAGCACCCATGTATACCTGCATTTGTAAGGGCAAACAAGCGTTCCTGAAGCAAGATATGAAGAAACAGAGATAAGAATATGATCAGGACTTGACTGCAATTACAGAAGAGAGGATGTATTTCAGGATACAGTGGTGTTTATGTATCATTCTGTCATGAGTTTCCTTTTCTTATGGTTTGTTTTGTTTCAGCCTCTTGGGGCCAGTGACTATTTGGAAATATCAAACCATTTTGACACAGTCTTTGTTCGTGACATACCACTTCTTACAATGGCAAAAAGGACACAAGCTCGTCGTTTCATTACCCTTATTGATACCTTTTATGAGCATAAGGTGAGAACTAAGCCTTTCCTGAATCTATAGGGATAAAACTGGGAACCCTAGAACCTGCCTGTTGTAACTGGTTTGAAGTAGGGTTTTCTGTAGTAGTATTTTGGAAAACATGAGCAGAATGAACTAGCACTGCACAGAAACATCATTCCAGCTTTGCAGAAAAAGGCTCCACTGCAATAAGGGCAAATAAGCAGTTTGTTGGGTTTGGTTTTTTTTTAAATTTCTCTGAGTATTAAGCTTGACCATAAATACAAGCCTGAGCTCATTTGCCTTTCTTGAATAGGGATGTTGCTTCTTTTCTAACCCAGGAAAACCACAGAGCCACATCATCATTTTAATAATGAAAGATTGTGCTGCCAGCTGTGCTGGAGTAAATTTAAATTCTTTAAATCTTAATCTGTGTGGGCAGTTGGTTGGGAATCAGCACCTTGCTGAACAGGGTGCTGAAGAATTAGTAGTAGATTTGCATGATTAACTTTAAAGAACACAGTCGCTATAGGCTTTACATTAGGTTGCAGAACTGCTGATGGAATAGTAATCATAAAAGCAACACTCCTTGTGGATTTACAGAGTTTTCAATCATGGAAGCAAAATCAGCACTGCTAAAACAAAGAGAAGTTCACATTTAAAATCTTTTTTTTTAAATATAGGATATGAAACCCTGTCTTACATGTCATTATATATGCACACATGTAAATATTTATGCATTTGGGATATATCGATTGAGATTCTATTTTTCAAGAGTGTCCTGGCAAGATGATCAAAAAGGCCCTGATTTTGCAAGGTATTATTGAACTAACTAAGTGTATGAGTAGTCTCACTTAAGTCAGCCAAATTCTTTCTGCTTTATGATTTGGAAATGGACAGTTTCTCAGAGGATATGCTAATATTTATAACCTAATAATAGTGTGTTAGAAAACAGGTGGATCTGCTCTATCTACATGTTGTCATTAATAATTGCAAGCAAACAGCTGCTTTCTATTACTTCCTCCACAGGAGAAAATGGTTTCTAAAGTGCTGTCACAAGTAGGTGTTTGGAAAAGCAAACTACCTGAGAGAGCATATTTATGGAGACCCATCCACAATGCAAACATTTTGTGCGCATACTGTCTCCTTCTGTAATAAAATTTCAGTCTCTCTTCAGTGCAGTGCCAGAAATACTGTACTTCACGTTTTATCTCCTCCAAGCAGACAGGAAAACAGCAAATATCGTTTACTTGAGTAGCACAGGTGAAAGCAAGAGGGTCTCGACTCAGCCTGCTGGGAAGTTTGAAATTTAAACATTCTTTAGATGAAAATACGTATGCAGTTCACTTACCTACTCAGAGGAACTTGGCTATGGGGGGGAAAGCAAGCAATGGTTACTGATGCTTTATAGCTGTTATTTTAGAAAGTAAACTTGATTGTGAGCTCGTTGCCTGTATAGCAGATATTCTGAGTATTTTAACTGTTCTGTGAATAAAAGTTACATGAGTTATTATTAAAGAAAACAACCTGTAAGTTTGATATTCCAAATTAATATGTCAAGGAAATCTGTAACAGCAGTGCTAATAAGAGAAAGGGAAAATATCTCAAAAAAAACCAAAGTCATAATTTGAAGGTTTTGTACAACATGCATTTTATCCCTTTTCTGTAAAGCCTGAGTGATGATGATGTTGCCTATTTTCCTTCTCTCAGGTGCGTATTATTTGTTCTGCAGCGACTCCTCTCCAAAGCTTGTTCCTGGTACAACACGACAGTGGTGAGCTAGAGGACAACAGAGTGTTGATGGATGATTTGGACTTGAGCCAGGTACATGATACTAACATCATCTCCCTTTTGTAACGAAATTGGTTTTGGTCTCATAATTGCAGCAGCCTTTTAGGAAGAGGAATCAAGTAAACATTTAACTAGTGATTTGCTGCTTTTTCTGCAGTGTATCTGTCACTCTCATAATTGCATGTTATTTATTCGTAGTCCAAGAAAATGTCACGATTTATAGAACCATTTTGTGTAAGTTTTAGGGTCATTTTGATTGTTAATCACTATAGCTGTTCAATCATGTATGAAAATACTGATTTAAGTTTAGCTCCTACATTTAAGATACAGAAATAAAAGATGTTGTGTTCTACATACTCCTAGACTATGCAGGACTGCCTCACAAATCCTCACAAACAGTACTATTGTGCATGTTGCTTTTTCTGTTTTTCCTCTTCCCTATAACCTAGTTATTGTTAATGATTTTTTAAATTATTCGTCTAAATCGGTATGCAATTAGTCAACAGAAAAGTGAAAACAGATGGTTAACACGTCATCATGTTGTTCTAAATGCAAATTATTGTTTTGCTACGTTCCTTCACAAGATTACCTAGCTGAAATAGATGTTTTTCTTTAATTTTTGGACATAAGTTTTTTTTTTTGGTGCCATGCTGCTGTCTCGCATTGTCAAAGTCTGTAAAGCGCTCAGCCTTAGGAGTTAGATAAAGTGCACCTCAGTCCAGCTATGTCTCTCACTGTTTTGTGGTACTGTTTTTGTGTATTAATGTAGGAATCTGCCAAAGGACTCTCCATGTTTACAGGAGAAGAGGAAGTCTTTGCCTTTCAGCGTACTGTCTCACGGCTCACAGAAATGCAAACCGAACAGTACTGGAAAGATGGGGACAGAAGCAAAAAAAAAGTTATAATTAAAAGTTGAATAAAACCACCAAGAAGTAATACTAAGGAATTGGAAACCATTTTAGTACAACTGAAAAAAAAAATTGCACTTTATCATCTGGACCTTCTTTTCTTTCATAGTTTTTTTTTCCTTGCTTAAGACATGAAGACTTGGTTATTTTTTCGTACCACCAGCCCATGGGCTTGTGAAATTTTACTTTCATTTTCTTGTCTATAAAATATAACTTTGATGATCAGGAAGTTTAATGGGATTAGATTTTTTTTTTTTTCTGGAGAATTGGTCTAGAGACAAGGTTAATGGGCCATGCAGGGTTCACGGTAGATTTATAATGTCATGTGAAGAGGCCACTTCATGGTTCGTGCACTGCTTCGGTCACGTACAATACAGTTTGCACAAGAGAAAAATCAAATGCTTGCTTTATGAAATGCCTGATAACGTATAGGTCCCTGCTAGAATCCTGGAACTCCTCTGTAGAGTATTCTGGTGGTGGGGTGGGGTCCCTATTTTCTGTGTGCAGCCACCTGCAGGCTCTTAAGAGTTTCTTGTAGCCAGACTGTGGCTCAGCTGGGTCCATCAAAAACTAACGGTTTGAACAAGAAGAGAAGCCTGAGGATGAGCTTGAAGGTACACGAAACTGCACAGCATTAAGATCTAAGTAATAAAAGATGGGAAAAGAAACTATGATAAGATGGGATACTCTAACACAGACGTGCAAGTTAATAATCCTGCAGAGAGTATTAACTATCTATTAAGTATCCGACTGAGATAATTGAGGTTGTTCAGCCTGAAGAAGAGAAGGCTCCGAGGAGATCTTATAGCAACCTTCCAGTACCTGAAAGGGGATACAGGAAAGCTGGGGAGGGACTATTATAAAGGCTTGTAGTGACAGGACTTGGGGAAAAGGTTATAAACTGGAAAGGGGCAGATTTAGGCTTGACGTAAGGAAGAATTTCTTCACCATGAGAGTGGTGAGGCACTGGCACAGGTTGCCCAGGGAAGCTGTGGCTGCCCCATCCCTGGAGGTGTTCAAGGCCAGGTTGGATGGGGCCTTGGGCAGCCTGATCCTAGTGGGAGGTGTCCCTGCCCATGGCAGGGGGTTGGAACTAGATGATCTTTAAAGGTCCTTTCCAACCCAAACTATTCTATGATTCTAAATTTTGTGGTTCTGACTCTGCTGCCTCTACACCAGTGACAGATCTGTGCCCTGAATTTTCTCAGGCTCCATTGATACCAAGCTGCAAGCACATCTGCTCTGATCTGGGGAGAGTGGTACATAGGAGTGAGTTTTATGGAGAAGATGGGATCTTAACTGATTTCCCAAAACACATCACCTATCCTCATGTTTGTAGTTGGAAACTTTCTTTTAGTTAAAAATGCAATTGTGTCGTTCTTGGTTTTAATTGAACTGAAACAAAATATGGTACTGTGCATATTGGCTTATACTGTATTTTTATAAAAACACACTTTAAGAGCATATTTAGAAACCTCAAATAGGGAAAATATTGTGGCAATGGACGGAAACGATTGCCCTAATTTCTTAGGGAGGAGACACGTAACATGATGTCTCTGAATTTGAGGGGTTTTCTTGGATTTTGCAACATGACCTTTTTCATGTACTGTTACTTGTTAACAAAAATATCCTTCTCTGCCTTTGTTAAGCCTGATTAAATTGCTTCAGTCATAACCCCCATCACAATTACAGAAAGCTTTCAAAAGGGACTTCTGGGGTGCAGGGAGGACTGGAGAGGTTCTGTGCTCTTGCATGTGTTACAGCAGTGCAGGTGTTTTGAAGCTGTGTGCTTGTCTGGGTTTCTGTTCTGATCACTTCTGTTTGCCCTGGAAGTTCCTTATGCTGCCTATACCTGTTCTCCAAAGAATATTTAAAGCCTCTATTTATAGTTTACAACTTATGCAACTACGTTGCTATTCCCACAAAGATTACTACCGTGGAGAATTTTAATGTATATTTATGAAAACCCCAATCAGAATACATTGCTTATACATAAGAATATCTGAATAATTTATGTATATTTTCAGAGATTTCTATTAGCTTTCTCAACAGAGGGACTATTGAGATTCATGCATGTGTGTCTGTATATACATACACATATGTATGCTTAATTTATACATCTATATAAATATAGATAAAACTAATATATATAATTTCAGTGTGTATGTTCTGTATGTTTCAGTGTGTATGTTTCAGTGTGTATGGTTCTGTATTTATACATGGCAGTCTATGCTCATCATGCCGGGCCTGTGCTGATATCTCTCCTAAAGCTTCAGCCTTGACATTTTTTCTGGTAGCATTCAAATACCTCCTGTCTACTCTGAACCAGAATGTATTGTGGGCAAGTGGGAGGTGGCGGGAGATACCCTAAAGCATTTTGCATCTGGAAATGTATTTGCATGATTTTAAAAGCATTTTATATGTTTAGCCTGTATCTCCTCCTCCATCATGTGGGACAGGGGAAATGCCTAATCTTGCAGAAAATGGGTGAGACGTTTGGGATGTGTGAGAGGAGGTTCTGGCAGGTTCTGCATTCCCACAGAGACTGTCTTGGGCAATGTTTCTTCACACTCTGTGTGGGTAATGACAGACCTCCCTGAAGCTCGCAGGGCAGAGGTGCTGGTGCTCCAGCTGGTGCAGCTTTGCCCATCAGCATTTGAGGCTTTTTGGCAATTTAAGCATTCATCCCAAAGTCAGATAGCACAGGTTTTTGAAAGGTCCTATGCACAGTGGAACTCTGGTATCATTGAAAACCTCCTGAGATGTGGGTGAGCTCTGTCAGACCACATGAGGTAAGTTCCCAAAAGCTTCCAAAGCCAACACTGCTTCCAGGGCATATTCCTAAATAAAACAACAGTGGAGTCTTTCCTTGGCCAAGAAGAAAAGCTGTCTGTTGGGAGTCATCGTTATGCGCCAGCTGTAATCAAGCAGAAAAAATGAGGAATATTCCAGAAGGGTTTGGGGGCTGAAAGAGGCTGTAAACCAGCAAAGCTACTTAAATCACTGTACAATATTTGTGGTTGCACTGCAGAGTGTGGATTACCTCTGTTAGTTCAGGACCACAAGGAGAGATTGATGGGACCAGTTTGTCAGCCAGGCCGGATGCCGGGGCAGAGATCCCCGCAGTAACCACAGAAGCAGCATATTTATGTCTATGCACTTCCCTGAAGGAAGTGAGCCCCTATACGCTTGTTTTACCATGCTGCTAGTAATGTAGCATGCATAAAGTCTCTTTCCAGTAGCGAACGTGGAGGAGGCTTATTCTGAGGCCAAACAACGTCCAGGCTACTGGTGCTGGCCAGAATCTGTCACTGGGGCACAATGGACAACACTGGGTGTGTTCTGCCCCAGGGCGCTCGGTCACCTATGCTCCAAGCAGCCCTGTCCTCTGCTGCCTGGCCTGCTTCTCGCTGCTGGGTCTGAGACTTCTTATCGCCACATGAAGATGTTTGAATTGCCAAAACTTGAACAGCGAGATGCCTGTGAATAAACTATGCATTCTCCATAATGGCCTTAAAATTGCTGGATTTATGCTGCATCCTAAGGTGAAGTATTGGCTTTTAGGTCTTCACCTAAAGAAGACCTAAAATTGGCAAATTCATGTCATCTCAGATCTGCAATGTTTTTATTTCCCTTTAGTCATTCAGCAAACATTATTGCCAAGTTATTTTTAAAGGCCTTTTTGTGTACCAGTACTGATGTGGTTTGATATTTTGCTGTCACGGGAAGTAAAACCCTTGTGATACGGACAGTGTGGAACATTTCACATTGGTTTATAAAGGCCACATCCTAGCTGAGAATCTCTCAGCTAACTTATTTCAAATACTTGATTGATGAGGGAATGTTCCCAGTGCCTGAAAATTTAAATGACAGCTTCTGTGAGCACAGTTCCTCTATCCATGTAGGCATTTTATCTTTAAAACTGATTTTCATTTTGTGTTTTTGTGCAGTAGCTCTTACTTACCTTTTTGTTATAAATGATGCAGTTCTGCCTTCCAAAGCTACTGGTTTTCTGTATTTACCTTCGCACACGTTGGGGGATCAATTGCAGTATTTTGGGTGTAACGCAACAGCCTTCCAAAGGTCTTTGAGGGCTTGAAGATGTGCTTCTTGCTGTTGACACTTTCTCCTAAAAATGAAAACCATTTTTTTTTGAGTAAAGGTGATCTTAGTGACACTCTAGCTGGATAGATGTCACCTCTTTTGCAGCAACTTAAACATGAAAAGAACTGACCAGGTTTCAAACACTGCTCAGCATCTTCCTCCATCTAACAAGGAGGAAGACTACTCGCTCCACCAAGACCTGTCTAAAAGGATCAAGATCCAGGACTTCTCTTTCTGTAGTTCTGGTTCTGAATAAGCCCAGTGCCTCAGTTTCCCTGTGGCTGACATGGGAATGATGGTACTTTTCTTACTTGCTAACACTGGAGTAGTGCCAGGCTTCACTCATTAATATTCTAAGATGTTTGCCGAGGCTCTGGGATGAAAATACTTCAGTAAAGTATGTAAATAGTGCAAAAAGTAATTTATCTACTCAAAGTGGATTAGTTTCCTTGTTTGGGTTACAGAATTGATGCCATCAACTAAACGCCTCTTTGTAGTCATGATTTTTTTTTTTTTTTGTATAATGCAACTATTTTAAAGAATAAAATTCTGAGGGTTGTGATTAAAATCCTAACCAATACCTGTCATTTTTCTCCTACCTGTAAAGACAGCTTTCCAATACGATTTAGTACAACCTTAGCTCCCGTACTTGTGAGCTATGGTGGCTTTGTAAATTCTGTTGGGATTTTCCTTGTATTATATACTAAGATTTTTTTTAAAAAATACATAATTTTGACTTTAATATATAACTGAACACTGTTAAATACTTCTGTTATTTGAGAAGAATTTATAATAAATTGTAATAAAAATTAATAAATTTTTTTTGTAATAAAAATAAATTTAGAGTTCATAAACATTTAACTTATTATTCATGCTATTTGTAGGTATATTGTTCAGGATGCACAGGCCTTCTGTTAATTACTTAGAGATATTTTTTTAATCTCAGTCTCCCTGCAATCCTGGAACAGGCAGCATTGCCAGTTTCATAGAACCATAGAATGCTTTGGGTTGGAAGAGGCTTGAAAGATCATCCATATCCAAATGAGCTGTAGCACTGCAGGTCATTGCCCTACAGGTGGCTCAACTTTTGGTAGGTGTATCAAGGGCTTGTCAGAAAGGTCCTCCTCCTCCAGAGGCAGGTTAAATTTGCTCTCCTCAGTTACTGCTGACGGCAGCCATAATTTGTGGGTTTGGAACCTTTTTCCACCTTCCTGACTCCTTTCTCCACCAACTTGAGGGTGTGGCTCTCCAGCTGAGTGCAAACCACAATTAAAGTGCTCTTTTTTTTTTTTTTTCTGTTAATTTGGGATTCTTACTGTTCAAGATACGCTTTTGCTGTCAGCCAATTAGTTCCGTGGGTAGGTATTACAGATTTTATGCAGCTTGGAAGATACCCCCTGGGAAGCGGTTAACACTGAGGCACACAGAGAAATTCCCAGACTGATGGGCTGGGAGGGGCTGAGGGTCACTCCAGCACCCCAGTGCGAGTGCCCTCACGCAGCACCTATTAGCCTTGAGAATGAGAGAGCAAGGCTGCAGCACAACACTTCCCCATGGATGGTAGTGGCAGATGGTTGGTTCTTGCTGAACAATCTTCTACAGGTCAGGCTTGAGAAGCCAGTGGTTTGAAATTTTTTTAGGAGGGGTTAAATTTTGAGGCTATCTCTATACCTTCTACAGGAAGCATTCAATCTCCCCATTTCTCCCAAAGCAAGGGATCGTCATATTGGATATCAATCTGTGACCAACTTGCCCTGGTATTTTGCTTGCAGCATCCAATGTTTGAGAAAAGCATCCAGAAAACTTCCTAATATCCTATTTAGAGATTCACACAGGTTTGTGAAGCACGAGGCTGCATGCTCACCAAAAGTTGCATGCCTTGTTAATTATGTAAACCTTGGATCCTTCTCCAGATTGATTTAAGATCTTTTCTCTCTTTGGCCTCAGGTATCCTGCAGCGGTTAGCTGCCACACTGGATATTTTGCTCAAAAAAAGTCCCTTTGCATGCTTTGCTGACTCTTCCAAGCTAGTTCAGGAACAGAGGCAGCCAATCTGCTTTTGCCACTCTGTCCAGTGGATGTTTCTCTCATATCTCCCTAATCTGTTTCCTCTCAGAGATGAGCAATCCCCCGTGTGTTCATCTCTTGTCAGAGAAGAGAGCTGCTCGTCTTGGGTTATTTCATCTTCAGTCTATTGTTCTGCAACCTCATTTCTAAGGTAGGAGCACAGGTCTGCGGAAGCTCAGCTTGCCTGATGTCCCTTGGCTTGGAGTTCTCTGCCGCTCTGGCACGCATGAAATACAGGGTGTGGAGTCCTGGGGGTACATCCATGCCCCTACAGAATGAGAAACATTTCTGACCCTTGGGTTAGGGAAGTGCCGATGTTTGCCTTTCTGCCTGCTGAGAAGGAGGATTTGCAGCAGCAGTCTCTTGCACAAGAGTAGAGGGAGGATGGAGCAGATGGAGGATGCAGGCCACTTGCTCCCTCTCCAGCCTTCTGCATTCTCCATGTATTTGTAAAACAACTTTTGTTTTAAATTGAATTGAATTCTAAAAGCACCATTAAAATACAGAAATGCTTCTCACTGACCTATTACTCTGCATTCATGTTGGTAAAATTTTGGATGAGTTTCTATAGTCCCCCCGCCAGTTCTTTGTCAGGGTGAAGGGTTTAGTTGGCTCTGTCAATCCACTCTCTAGCTGAAATTGTTCATTTAAATCGTTATAAAAATCCACTCTTTTCCAATGAGAATCCTATATTCCCAGATTCAAGTACTGCTGCCAGTGCAAAGACTTCAAATACTTTGAGTGCAATCACACTGTGTCAGTCCAAAGCCAAATTGCAAACACTTATCCACAATTCCCCTTACTCAGCTTCAAGCTATTTTTTTCCAGCAGGCAACAATAGCCATAGAAGTATTGGGAAAGACTATTAGAAGAGACCAAGAAATATTTGATCAACTCCTTCACAAGCTGGGCTATAATGCTACCGCATCCTCTTGCAAGAAGCAAAACCTTTTGTTCTGTTACTTAATATATTTTTAGCGTGTGGTTCTTCGTTGTCACAGTAATTAAGAGCGATCACAGCTGCTGAAAGATGAAGCATGGAACAAAAGATCAAGTGATTGTTTAAGCTGAAGTTAACTGAACCAGGAAAAGTAAGCTCAATGACATGAAGAAAAAGCTTTCTGTATATCCTCTCATCTTGTACAATTAGTAAAGCCAAACAGATTTAAGTCACTTCTACCTACAGTGATGGATAATCTTCAGGTCTCAACATGATACGTTGGGTGGTGAGGGTTTTTTCCCTGCAGGCTTGATAAAAGCATCATTCGTGTCAGGTCTTCCCTGTAGCCGAGAGACAGTGTGCCCACCAACACCTCCCTGTTAGTCAAGGTTCAAACATGCTGCAAACAAAGTTAGTTTTGGGGGGAAGGGGACAATGTTTGTTGAAGACACAAGCAGAGGACTAGTCTTCTCCAGTTGTGGTTGATATCTCCCAAAAAGTAACATTTCAGAGGCCAATGGAGAGAGATGCAATTACTGTCCAGCAAAATTACAATCTGAATGGGCTGCCATTTTCAGTGCTTCGCTAGGATGGCCATGATTGCTATAGAAACTTCTGAGAGCGAGACAGAGAGGTTTTCCAGCACTGGAAACAGCAAATGGAGAAGGTTAGACTGGGTGCAAAGCCCATTCAGTCAGGCAGCTGCCAGTTGAATCTCTTTGCCAAGTAGATTGTAGGAAAAGCTGATTAAAATGTCCACTGAATGCACCGGGCAAATTAAATTTCAGTCACAGCCGCCTGGCCAGTTTTGGTGGGAAGATGGCTCCTGCGTGTGGTGCACCTGGGCTCCCGTCTCTCCCTGCAGCCTCCCCCATGGGCCCTACTCACAGGTACGGTGTGATGCTGCAGCACCGAAAGGACAAAGCTGAGATGAGGTTTGTGGGGAAAGGTGGTAGTGGCTGGTCTAATAAAGGATGTCTGTGGGGAACAATCCAGGTGGGGGAGCAGTGTCCCTCCCTACCCTGGCCTTGCCATGTCTCCCAGGGCACAAGCTCAACAGGTGAGGGCTGCTGCAACCTTCGCCTCTCTTTGACTGGTGTGACTGGCACCCCCATTTTGTTCCCTGTGCCCTACTGCCTGTGTTGATACAAAATAGGACTGCTCTCCTTGAACACATTGTCTGCCAGCCCCTTCCCCTCCAAACAGCCTGTGATGGACAGATGAAGCTCTCCCTTCTGGGCCATGGGCAGAAAGCCCACTGCACACCAGGAGACAGAGCTAAACTTGCAGAAGGTCTTGATGCTCAGGGCTTCCCCCTCATCAGCTCTCCAGCAGCTTGAACACAACTCTGAAATCTTCCCTTCAGCCTTTCAGTCCTCTGCTCTGGTTGCACACCTAGATGCATCTGCAACTCAACTAATGTCTCCAACAGGCTGCTATCCCCTCCTGCCCATACCCTCACTCCCTGGTCCTTTCATCTGTACTGAGGGAGAGTTTAATATCTTCCTGTGTTCATCACTGGCCTTGGAAAAACAGCCTGTCACCCTTTTGGTAGCAGGCTGGCAGTGATTATTCCAGTACCTCGCTCCCTACCGATACCATCAAGGACCATTGGTATTATTAGGCTTTATCACTGTCATTGTTTCATTTCCTCTTTGCTCCTGTCTTTTTTTGGCCTCCTTTGATTTAACCTAGGCAGTCAGGCAGAGGGGTCTCAACCAGGTAAGCTCAGACACACGTAATGCTGTGACACAACAACATGGCCATTTATCTTCTCTACTAGTTGCGTGCAGCTGGTGTGCCAGCTCAGGCAGCAAAGCCTTCAGCGCTACACCCACTTAGGGGGGATACAAGAAAGCTGGGGGGGACTTTTCATAAGGGTATGTAGTGAAAGGATAAGGGGGAATGGCTTTAAATTGGAGGGGGAAAGATTTAGACTAGACATTAGGAAGAAATTCTCACGCTGAGGACGGTGAGGCACTGGCACAGGTTGCCCTGTGAAGCTGTGGATCCCCCATCCCTGGAGGTGTTCAAGGCCAGGCTGGATGGGGCTCTTAGCAGCCTGGTCTGGTGGGAGGTGTCCCTGCCCACAGCAGGGGGGGTGAATTGGATGATCTTTAAGGTCCTTCCCAACCCAAACTGTGCTGTGATTCTATGATTCTGTGAACAGCTCCACTTAGGACAGTTGCTTTTCCAGTCGTGCTTGACTTCGAGATAAAACAATAAGACTTCTTTATGAATCAATGGGATTTCACACCTACCTATATTGCAGTTTCTGAATACATCAATTCTTCATAGGCTGCGCTTGGAAAAACATGTTTGCATTTAAGTAGAATAAAATTATATAGCCCGTATTAATAAATGCAATGAGATTAGTTTTGCAGAGTAAGACTGAACGAGGTAACAAGTCATGGCTTATTAAATCCATGAAATGTTTGCTGTGCAGAATATTTTTTTCAGAAAAACAATTATGCACTTTTGGTAGTAAATAGAATTGGGGTTTTTTTTTGGTCAGACTTCAATTCTGTTCATTTACAATTTCTTAATGCACAGTTCTTTAAAAGTCAGACTGACTTCATCCTTTGCTCTCAGAGCACCTGAAGACAGTGCTTAAGCATCAAGATGGCTGCTCAAGCCAATGTCTGTCATTATCTGCTTAGGCTTTTTATATACAGTGGTTTTTAGTGTTTATATACATGGTTTTTGGTGAAGGCTAAGACCAAGCTGTTACAGAAGTGTGTATGCATGTATGTGTGCGTATATAGATATATTTGTGTTTGTGTGTGTATATATATGCATAGTCAAGGACCTATGAATGTGGTTTGCTGTCCTTATGGCCTGTAACTGCTCCCATACCCATGAATTAAGGCTTGGTTAATTGTGGAGAGTTTTTTGGAAAATGCAGGACATGCAGAGCTGAAGAATGCCCTTCAATGACCTTGAAGAAGCAGGCAACAGAAAAACATTGCTGGGAAAGTCCCTAAAATACCTGTGGAAAGCACCCAAGACAGAAGAACAAGAAACACTTGTAGCCTTCTGATACCCAAAGAAGGAATTGGGGTCCCATGCGAACAGCACGTGATCAGTTGCCTGTTAACCAGTTATTTTGTAGTTTGAGCCCATGGTCAGTTGTTAGTAAATGATCAGATAACGCTGAATTTTTTTATTCAGCAGCGCAGGCTGCCTTTGCAATAAAGTGTTTTCTGTTAACACAAGTTCAGGAGTCTGTGCCACAATCTCCTCAGTTAATGGACTCCGATCAGTCAATTCTTCAACAATTTAGGAAGTTAGTTATTGACATAATGGAGAAATTACCTGAGTGTATCACAGCAATCCATACTTAGGGACACCTCTGTCTGCTAAGGTTGACCCTAATAATTAACAGCCTTACTCAGTGCCTCAGAGGTGCTTTGTAAGGCACAAGGCTGGAAGTTAAACAGCTTCTGTGCATCAGATGTGCTCATTACACCAGTATGTCTAAAATGGTTTCCTGAAGCAACAGCAGCTTGTTAATTGATTGTTGTCATTTTATGGTCTTCCTAGGGATCCCCTGTACCATTACAGAGCTGTGGCCCTGTCCCTGCCAGATTGCCTTTTTCTGTTCCGTTTGAGAACTAGTGTCTCCTTGCTAAACGGGACCTACCTGCCATCCCTTTGCTTGCCCTTAGTCAGCTGTATGGTGCTGCTTGGGCAACCTTTGTTCCTCTTGCCTCAACCCTACTCCTCCACCGCAGCTCCTCCTTCTGAGAAACTCAAAGGCTGGAAAGCCAGCCGCCTCCAGTTAACGATCTGCCACCACAGTTTATCATCCATGCAGTCCTGTGGGTCTCCTCCATTTTGTCCAGAATTTATTTAACTTAAAGTCTTCCAAAATGAGGAGATGATGAAGAATCTAAAGGCTAGGTATCGTAAGTGACTTAGTGCAGAAAGGGAACAAGGTTTTGCAAGGACAACACTACCAGCTGGTGAACCACCTGCTTCTCTGATCAGCTGCTACAGCTGGAAAGACAATATAAAACCTTTCTGGGCTTTCTGAGCTGAAGCCACTGGAACTGTTAATGCCATATGTTTCTGCCTATGTCCCAATTGAGAAATGAGCTGCAAAAGTCTCAGCCCTTAGGCTGAAATCCTTCAGCCTACTTGGGTACCTGGCTGTTGTGAAAGGTAGGTCCTTGCAAGAAAAGCAGGTCCTTACAAAGCCAGAGCAGGGCTTTAGCACCTCCTGTCTTTTAAACAGGAACATGATTGAATTCACGTGCCTTGTGTGTAACAGGGTAAGCAGAGGCTAAAAGCAGGGGGAAGTGAGTTTCAGCAGAGTTTCCCATTTCCTGGCTGAAAAACAGATACAAACTTCTGTCTTCCCACAGCTTCCACTCTACAGCTCTCTCATGGTCATTCAAGGGACACACACCAAACCCTGTAGTGCTGCGGCTGTTAGGGAGGTTTTACCTTTTCACTTGGGCTTAGGTGCTCCTGATGAAGGGAGAGGCTAAACACACAGTCAGAATTTGTGGCTCCTTCTCCCCTAATTTTGGTGCTTTTATTATACTATCAGTGGCAACAGACAAGTTCAGCGCTGTATTTTAAGTCACTTGAGGCACTGCTGTTCCATAATCTAGGCAAAATGGAGAACACAGGCTAAAACAGGATAAGCAGATAAATTAGCATGAAAGGCTGACTCTGAGAAGAGAAAACTAGTCCCTAATCCTGTTTTGTAGGGATATCTTTGTACTTGGGTGTATGATACGCCATCATCTAGCTCCACCATGTGTTGGGATCTCTCCTCTTGCCACAGAAGAGATTTTTTTTTTCATTCTTTCCCACACCAACGTGCAAGCACTAGCAATGCTCTCTCTTCAGTAGAGCACTTCAATAGTACCAAGCAGGCAATTTCACATAAATCAGGCTCATTATTTGTGCATTGCAGTAGCACTTTCAATTGAAATGCGTTCCCTGTTCTCCTTTGCTCACCTTCTCCAGAGAATGCAGTCCACAAAGTTAACCATATCCTAGGCCACACCAGAAATGCAACCAGCAGGTTGAGGGAGGTGATTTCCGCCCCACTTACTTTGCTATCCTGTGACCTTACCGGGAGTTCTGCTTTCTGTTCTGGAGTCCTCAACACAGGAAAGACGTATAGCTATTGGAGCAAGTCCAGAGGAGGGCCACGAAGATGATCAGAGGGCTGGAGCACCTTCCCTACGAGGACAGGCTGAGAGAGCTGGGCTTGTTCAGCGTGGAGAAGGCTCTGGAGAGCCCTTTTAGCAGCCTTCTGGTATTTAAAAGGGGCCAACAGGAAAGATGGTACAGGATTCTTTACCAGGTAGTGAAAGGACAAGGAGTTATGTTTTTAAGATGAAAGAGGATAGATTTAGATGAGATATTAGGAGGACTCTTTTTTCCTGTGAGAGTGGTGACGCACTGGCACAGGTTGCCCAGAGAAGTCATGGATGCCCCCTCCCTGGAGGTGTTCAAGCCCAAGCTGGATGGGGCTTTGAGCAGCCTGATCTAATGTAAAATGTCCCTGCTCATGGCAGGAGAATTGGAACTAGATGATCTTTAGGGTCCCTTTCAACCCAACCCATTCTACGATTCTGCACATATGCTCTGATGTCAAAATATTAGTGAGCTAGGGCTATAAAATTCTATATTGGCAAAGATACATTGGGATACCTGTCTTTGGGGTAACAGAAGGAGACATGTAGACAGGCCATAACTCTGACACAGCTTGCAACTACTGGGGCTCTGAAAACATAGAATCATTTGGTTGAAAAAGACCTTTGAGATGGTCGAGTCCAATCGTACCTGTCCACTACTAAACCATATCCCTGAGCACATCATTTAACTGTCTTTTAAATATCCCCAGGGATGGGGACTCAACTGCTTCCCTGGACAGCCTTTTCCAGTGCCCGATAACCCTTTTGGTGAAGAAATTTTCCCTGATATCTAATCTGAACTTCCCCTGGCGCAACTGGAGAAGAGAAGGCTCTGGGCTCATCCTATCACTCGTCACTCGGGAGAAGAGACCAACACCACCTCCCTACAGCCCCCTTTTAGGTGGTTGTAGAGAGCGATAAAGTGTCCCCTCAGCCTCCTTTTCTCCAGGCTGAACAACCCCAGCTCCCTCAGCTGCCTCTTCTTCTCCTAACACATCCGCTCTCTCCGCGGTCAGTCATGTCCCTGACGATTACATGGACTGCATGACCTAGGACGTGCCTCAGGCTTGCCCCGACTCTTGTTTTTAAAATACCTTTCACATTTTAAAAACTTCTTGGGGAAACTTACGACCCACCCCCGCCGCTGCAGAGCAGCTTTAGCGGCCTGCGAGGAGGGCGAAGCCCACGAGGTGGCAGAACGCGCCCGCTTTGCCGTAGACCGAGAGCGGCGCGAAAAGAAACAGCCCGCGCTCCCTCGGGCTGAGATTCCTTTCAGAAAGTGCTGAGGGGAAAAAAAAATGGAGAGTCCAAATACCCACGTTTTCTGGCATGGAATAAATCGCCTGGTGCCCGGGCAGCGTGCTGCCCGCAGGCAGAATCATCGAGGTGGGAAAAGGTCACTGAGATCATCCAGTCCAGCCATCAGCCCAGCACTATCGCGCCTACTAAATCGTCCCATGGAACCACAGGATGGTTTGGGTTGGAAGGGACTTGAAAGATCATCCAGTTCCAACGTCCCTGATGCCTTCCACTGGATCAGGTTGCTCAAAATCTCATCCAACCTGGCCTTGAACACCTCCAGGGAAGGAGCAGGCACTACTTCTCTTAGCAAACTGCTCCAGGGCCTCACCACTCTCACAGGAAAAAAATTTCTTCCTAATACCTCATCTACATCTCCCCTCTTTAATATTAAAACCGTTCCCCCTCATCCTATCACTGCACTCCCTGATCAGGAGCCCCTCCCCAGCTTTCTTGTAGCCCCCTTTAAGTACCAGAAGGCCACTATAAGGTGTCCTCAGAGCCTTCTCTTCTCCAGGCTGAACAAGCCCAACTGTCTCAGCCTGACCTCCTATGGGAGGTGCTCCAGCCCTCTGAGCATCAGCCCTTCCCTGGACTTACCCTAACAGATACACGTCATTCCATGTCCTGAAGTGTCACATCTACATGTTTTTTTAACACCTCCAGGGATTGTGACTCCACCACTTCCCTGAGCAGCCTGTTCCAATGCTTCACCACTCTTCCAGTAAAGAAATTTTTCCTAATATCCAATCTAAACTTCCCCTGATGCAACTTGAGACCATTTCCTTTTGCCTTGTCACTTGGGAAGCCATGTATGTGGCTGCACCAGGGGCACGGGAAAGTGCTCCAGCCACCTGATCATCTTTGTGGGCTTCCTCTGAACTTTATCTAACAAATTCACATCCTTCCTGTGCTGCGGACCCAGATCTAAACACAGTACTCCAGGTGTGGTCTCACAAGAGCAGCGTAGAGGGGCAGAATCACCTCCCTCAGGCTGCTGGTCACACTCCTTTGTTGCAGCCCAGGATATGGTTGGCTTTCTGGGCTGCAAGCGTACATTGCTGGCCGATGTCAAGCTTCTTATCCTCCAGCACCCCCAAGTCCTTCTCTTCAGGGCTGCCCTCAATCCATTTCCTGCCCAGCTTGTATTTGTACTTGAGGTTACCCTGACCCAGGTGCAGTACCTTGCATTTGGCCTTGTTGAACTTGTGGAGGTTTGCACAGGCCCACCTCTCAAGCCTGTCAAGGTCCCTTTGGATGGCATCCCTTCCCTCCAGCATCTCAAGTGGAAAACAGAGTTGAACTTGCTATGCATTGGTCCCTCTGTGGCTTGCCTAGAGGCAGAAACAATGTTGAGACTTTTTCAAGTCAAGATATTATACAAAGGTATTGAAGGGAGGCATATAAGAAGAGACTTTCACCAGAAAACTTCTCCTATAGAGAACTTGCTGAACAGAAGCCTGTTAATATGCAGGAAAGCTCCTCCAGTGTTTCAAGAAACAAGAAAGTTGATCAGTTCAGCTGGAGCGAAGAAGAAACAAGGCAAAAAAAACCCAAAACAGCTCCAATCAAGTATACCAGGCCATAACCCTCTCTGCGGATCACTCCTCATAAGGGTCCAAGCCAGTGAAAGAACCTGCAGTCAACGGATGCTTAAGTTTACTGAAGGAGCAAGCAAGCCACTGATGTAACAAGTCAATGAACTTTTCTGCAAAATTAGCTGGATTGCCAGGGTAACCAAATCACAAAAGAGTAGAGGACACAACCAATGCACAGAAGGGTACAGACATTTGTTAAAAAGTTCTGTGAGCACAACAAAACCAAATGAAACTGAATGTCCTAGAAAATATTCACTTTCATCATGTCTCTTGGCAGGATTCCATGACATCGCAGAAATGTTTCTGCAAGAATTGATTACTTGTCACATTCTGGGCCCTGGAAAGCTTCTCACACTGCTCAGAATAGGTAGGTCTTTTTGAATATGTGCTCAGAGGCCAGATCTAAGCCAGCTGGACAAAGCTACCATCCTTCAGTGACACATTACCACACGTATGACTGAATCCTGAGATCAACAAGCTGAAAAGAAAGAGAGTAGAAGGACTAGCCACTTATTTTGCCCACATTTAGCAGCAGGATGTGCATATAGAAGCAGATAAACTGGGGGATGACACTAAGTTAATGTGAGCATGAGAGCAAAGGTAGATCTTTTCCTGACACTGAGAACTAACCTTTATCTGGAGAATAACCTTTATCAGGCTAGTAAGTAAGCAAATGGATCCAAGCTACAGAGTAAAGTCAACACCTCCCCAGTTTTGAAGAGGTTTTAGACTCATGGGTTCAGTGCAGCCTAAAACATGGGTCCTTCAGATCCAAAACTGAATGTTCCCCAAAGGCTGGGAATAGTCTGGATCAGCTCCTGCCTGGGTCTGCTGTCTCTTGCAGTCTTTCCAAATAAGATCAGCCATTGCAGGACTTCAGCTGGTGCCCCAACTAAGCCATTTCCATCTCTCCAGCCACAGTCTTATTCTTCTTACACCCTCTGCACCTTCCTGGGCTGGAGCTTTTTGCTCATGCAGATACTTCTGCTGGTTTCCAGAGCAGCATCTGGAAAACTGCTTGCATTTCCTCAAAAAAAAATCACCCTAATTTAAAAACATTTCTTATTCTTTTTTTTTTTTTTTTTCTCCTCCCACACAGAAATAAGTTCATGACTCTCACTCCTCTGTACTTACCTAAGTACACTTCTGTACTTACTCAGCACTGAATTTGTACAAAATTACCCTCTGGAGCAAGGAGAAGCCAGCAGACTTGACCTAGGACTTGAAAGAATAAAATTCTTGCATCATCCCAAGCAGACAGGGAAAAAGCAAGAAGGCACTGGGACCCTGAAAAAAGCAAAAAGGAATGAGGAATTCTTGATTGCCACCACCAACTGGTTTTCCAGCAGAGAAGTCTTGTTTTTAAAATGAGATTAGAATACTTCTCCAGATATAGGTTGCAGGTATTTTGCAAAAATACCTTAGTGTGTTCCTGTCAATAGCTACCAGTGCCGACAAATTTATACTTCTGGATGAAAGGCACTTTATTGGAAGTTCCTGACAAGCTCTTACCTACACCGCACATTCCTGATGTGCCTGTATTGTGTGAAAACTGTGCAAGAAAGTGTTCATTTTTGTCGCATTATGAGGAACAAATGGTCTCAGAATAAGTAAGAAGCCAAGATCTACTCCACCAAATATTATCAATTTGCACTGAGCCCAGGAGCAAAGGAAATAGGTAGTAGGGAAACTCAGAGGCATGGAGAAGAAGCAAGTCCAAAGCACAAGATGAAATAACAACAAACAAAAAGAGAGCGACTCATCTCAGCTATCACACGAGCTGCTGAGCAACACAAATTTTTACTCAAACTCTTGTCAGATGAAAGAGATTGACACCAATTGGTACTGAGTCCTTGTGGAATGCAGAAAGATTTGCCTTGAGATGGGTGTCAAAAATACATTAGTAAAGCCCCAAGCAGGTGAAGGATACAGTCCTTGCAGAAATAGAGAGCACATTCATGTGCCAGTGACAGGGCTGTCATTTTGATTCTTCCCTTCCACTTTCTGCTCAGTGCTGTTTTTCTCAGTCTCTCAGAGGTTAAGGACTAATGGGAACCATTAGATCTTTGCAGCTCCTTTGGGAACTGTTAGTCAGACCTCTTGTATATCACAGCCCTTCAAACCTCACCTGCTTACCTTGCCTGAGACTTAACTACAGTGTCACTCACACTTTTAACTGCAGTTAGAGCACATCCATCAGAAACATGCTGGTCTTGGCTCGGACACATCTGGAAAATGCGCCAGCTGCCCTGACAGTTTGTTACAGTGATTAATCACCTTCATTCCAATAAATTTGTGCCCAGTTTTTCATAGGAATTTATCTGGTTTCAGCTTGCTGCTACACATTCCCATAATTTACTAGATTAAAGAGCCTTTCAGTACCTGATATTTTTCTCCCAAGGAAGTTCCTTCACCATCATAATCAATTCCCTGCTCTGTCTTTTTTGATAAGCTAGAGAGAGCGAGTGCTTTGCATCTCCCATTGCAAAGCATTTTCTTCAGGCTCTGAATCATTTTGTGTGGCTCTAATGTTCCACCACCCATTTTTCAACATCAATTTAAAATACGCAATCCATCCCAGTGCCGGTCTCATGAATACAATACGTGCTCATATCCAGTTGCTTGTCCCTTAGGACTCCTAAAGAAAATCTATTCAGAGTCCTAGGCAGATGCAGCCTGGCTTCCTTCTGGCTGGCATTTGGAGCACACAAAAAGCAGCCACCAGTCACTTTCACTGGTGCTGCCATCTCAGCAAGTAAAGAGAAAGCATGACAAGGCTGTCTCCCTGCTTGTCCACTGTGACATGATTCAACATTGGAAAGCAATGCTGCCCCTGCACAGGGTACCGCTCTGAGCACAGATTGCCCAGGCACCCCCCACCCCGCCCCAAATCCATACGTCTAAACTACCCAACGGGCACAGAGCAGCCATGTCCAGGCTGTTAAACCCTCTTACCCATCACAGTGGAGTGGCTGCCGCCAGACTTTTTATGTCCGTGCCTGGGGGAATTTTTTGGGAAAGTAGTAGCAGCGTGAGCCAACACTGTGTCAGGCACAATTTTGCAGTCTCACTGTGGACCCAGATGAACTACGGTACTTGGGAGTGCTCCCTGCTGCTGGCCCCTTTATCAAGGAAGATAAATGTTGACTTAACACAGAACCATTCTCTAAGAAGGGAGAAGGATGAAGCAACTCTCTTGCTTTCTCCTTCCAAACTCTGTTTCCTGACAGGTCAGCAGCATTTCAGATCTGAGAGGTGGCAACAGGCTGGGGCATCCTTTCCCCAGTGGTGGCCTCAGGGCTCACACTGATACTGGAGAGGCAAGAATCCCATCACAGCAGGACCTCTAGCAGGTGCATCAAGCCTCCCAGTGCAGCCTCACGTGTCTCTACAAGAGAAAGGGACACAAGAAGAAAAGGCAAGAAATAAGGAAGAAAAGGCAAGAAATAAGGAAGAAAAGGCAGTAAAGGCACTTTCACACAAGCCCAGAGAGGAGGTCTTGCATCACTGTGCAGCTGGGACCAAACCCAGGCGGGCAAGTTCACATGGGCTGTTGCTTTAGCCCTGGGGTGTCCCTGAGGTGCCCAAGCTGCACTAAACATCCACCTGGCACTGACAGCCCAAAGCTTTCTCACGGCAAGACTGTCCTGCTGTCACTTGTCAGAGTCGAAACAGCAGTCACCCAGGTATCCAATGCCAACAAAGCTGGTGGCACTTCACACTCATTATAGGTAGATAAGGCAACCAGGCTAAGCCTAAATACCACATCATGTATGACTTCAGGGTTTTCAGATCATGAGGTTGAGGGGAAAACTGGTTTAGGGAAAAGATAATACCCCCCCCCCCTCATCTCAGCAGAAGGGAACAAAATTACTTGATGGCTAATATTGTACTAGATTTTGACTAGAGCAATAGGAATTTATGTTTTCCCATACAATTTTATCCTTTCTTATATACTGTGAGTGGCAGAAAATGCTGAATCACAAACCTGAAGCTTTTAAAAAAAAAAAAAAAAGGTATTTCATATGCAGAAGAAACATATCTTACATCATTTCATGCTTCCTGCTCTGCTCTCTGGTGCCACGTTCCTCATTTTCAGGCTGTTTTAAAGGTCAGCTTCACAGAACAAATCCTGACCTCAGACATGGGAAATATGCTGCATCATCACTCCAGGATCTTTTCTCACATGATTAGTCCCAACATTCCTGCAAGTAGAGCAGTCCCCACCACCACCGCTGCAGCCAAATAAAGAGGCAAAAAAACCCCCAAACAAATCTAGAAAACATATTTTTTTCTTTCCATTCTTTAAGTTAATTTTCACCTCCATCACAGCCTCATTTCATAGGCTGAGGGCTACTTCAACAGTGCAATGCTATTGCCATCTATGGGCAAGTAATAGCCTTACCAGTCATAGTTACAAGTTTAAGTCGGAATACATATCTAAACTGACAACTTGTCTCAGGAAAGTTTTGAAGGTCTTTAAGAAGGACCTTATTTAAGATTTTCCAACAGGTAAGATACAGGATCTGGATAAAAGTTATTCATATAGTCAGCAATTACTTCTCATGGTATTTGTCTTAATCCTAGTTCATTCAGATGGCTTAATTTTGCCTGAGGAATTTTATTTTGATGCTATAATTTGAGCAGGTGGGAAAGGCCGTGTTAAGGTGTTGATCCAGAAGCAGCACACATACTCCACGTATTTTAAACAAAAGATACGAATTTATTTGAAATAACTACTATCAGTTATAAAATGTTTATAGAATGATGGAAGGCACAGCAGCGATGAACAGGAAAGCTGAAGATTAATTTACTTGCTTAGTAACTTCTCTAACAATGTAAGAGTTCAACCTTAATAAAAGAATGAGTCAATTAATCTACTGGTTACAAATGACAAAAATATACCGACAAAATAGTTTGATAGCAGTATAAAAGTTACTGCAAACTCTTTTTACCTTGCTTATGGCTCTAAGGAAGAATCTGTCTCTTTTCCAGTAACCTAGTGGACCATGTTCATATGAAAAAAATTTTGTCAGTATCTGTAAAAAATAAAAAGCAAAACTGAAGTTCCCTCTCACTGGGAGACTCTACAGATGACATTTAAAAGAAAGCACAACACCACAGCAAGATGAAAAATTAGTTTTCTTTTAAATTATAACTAGCCAGACGGTTATACTGCTCTCAAGTTCATGATAAAGGCATAAAGATTGCCTCCCATGCCTGCAGAGTTCATTGCCAGGTGGTGCAAACCATGCATGGTTAACTTGTCAGCCTTGGCCTCTTCTTAGTCCGTGCGGAACCAGTGAAAGGAAAATGCCCAGGCCCTGGGAGCAAAGATTGCCTCACAGCTTGTTACACAGCAAAAGGGAAAAAAAAAAAAAAGGCAGCTGAGGCATCGGTCTCATCTCAGTCCCTTGCCAGAGGAAGGGCACCGTAAGACTGAACCTCATAGAAGTCACACAAAAAGACCCAAAGCACAAAGTCTTCTAATGAAGTCGAAACAAAAATGTTTGCATAGGATTTCTAGAAGAAAGAGCCAGAAGTGTCTGTGAACAAACACAAGAATAGGCATTTCCAGTGACCACGGAACTATAAACAGAAGCACTTTTGTGCACTCCCAGATTATTTGCTCTTATGTTCTCTTACAGTCACATGCTTATGTGAGCCTGTACTGCTTGAAAACATGATTCATTAAGATGCCTTAAATTGCAAACAAATATTGTACTATTAATACTGCCTTTGTTTTAACTTTTCTGTACTTAGTATAACTTGTCTTATTACTGTACTTGTTATGTGAGCAAATCCTCACTGAACCTTTAAAAGTTTCTGTTGATGTGTGCACTATATTAAAAAAAGTGTACCTCTTAAGTAATTTACCGCTGTTCCACCTTCCCATCTTGTCATTGTTTTATTGGTGCAGGGACAACCCCTTCTTCCAGCAGATTGAAACATCCAGTAATCTGAAACAGATTTGGTGACCTTATAACTTTAAATCATGCTTTATGGGGTTTTATCCCTGCTCCAAAAGACTTTATGCATTTTCAGGTACATAAAATTGCACCAGAGACTGAATACATATTGAAAAGTAATAAATAATTCCATATGGTCTTAATTTTTCAAAGCAGTGCACCACTGTTTTAAAGCAATCATGTGTAATTTTCCAATTAAGAGGATTTTTTAATAGCCCTTCTAACCCACAGATATGGAAACACTCTCACTTCAGATATTATCCCCAGCTGAGAAATTTGGGTGCACCAACAATTTTCACAGTCAAAGGGTGTCCTTGGTTAGCTAGCTAGCAAGGGTACGATTAGCCAATGCAGTTAATTTCTTCCTTTTATTCAAAAAAGCTTGTGTCATCATTACTGCGAAGACACAGGTCACAAAGCCTCTGTGAGCAAACTGAATAGCATACGTTCCTCTTTAAACTTCACATACTTGAACATCTGTCTGACCTCAGCTATAGTTTCTCCCCAGTTTTGCCTGCTTATTTCCAAGGAAAAGAATCCATTTTAGTAAAACATGGCTTATAATGCTCCTACACATACATACGTTAAACCTAACATGCCTATTGTGAAGAGTAGCTGCTGTATTTAGAAACAACAGGGTCTTCAGCATATCAGTTCTCAGTGTGTGTATTCAATTACATGTGCTCATTTAATTGATACCCCCCCAAAAATAACTAAAAAAATAAAATCAGGTGTTGCTGTCACTGTCTCTCCACAGGAAAAATGGCAGCGAATCATTTCCAGGGCGGGAGAGGGTGTGTATGAATGGAAGAATTCAACTTTTCAGATTCCAGGAGGAGTTTGCAGGGCAGTTAACTACAATTGCATGCCCCGAGCACGTTTAAGTGACATTCACATGAGCTGCAAGGAATGTAAGGCCTTTAATACCACAAGCAGGATCAGGGCAGAATTGAGGCACTAGAGTTCAGAACTGCCCTCCCAAAAGCTCCTGCTCAACTGATGCCTAAGCCAAGAGACTCTGGAGTCCTATTTTTGGGCTGTCAGCATCCCAAGATACAGGACATTCTGCTTTTCACATACCCAGATCCACCCCACGTTGGGCAGCTCCATGCCTTTCTTCCCCCTGGGCCCAGTACTGGAATTCGGAGCTCAGACACGCCTCCATGCAAGACGAGACCCATGGCCTTGGCTGTGCAGCCTCCTCAGCACATCCAACACATACCAACAGGCTCCAGCTCCTTACAGCACAGTGCTGTGATCGTTCTTCCAAGACGGGACAGCATTCAGGAGGTGCCTGTTGCTATCTCATCACTCGCTGCAGCGTGTCTCAGGCACTCGGGAAACATGACCCTCTTCCCATTCCTCCAATTTGATGCAGCTCCTGAGTCAGCAGCCACCCAGTTCCTCCAGGGTGGCAGAGGGAGAAAACCAGCTGCAAATGCTTATCAACTTCCCCACCATGTGCTAAGCCACTGACTGCTTTTGTTTAACCCCTCACCAGTTCCTCTGAACCCTTTTTTAACTCCCCATGGGGGGGTTCCTTCCCTCTGCGTGGTTTGCCATGTCCCCCATGCCAGGAAACCCAAGGTCAGCATCTCCCTGCTCCTGCCTTATGGGGTTCAGACGCCTCCCTCTGACCTTCCTGGAGAGCATCTTACCTGGGAGGTAGGCTCGCCTAATGCGCACCTCATTTTCAACCAGCCTGTTGAACCTATACTACTGCCTGGGGGAGAGGGTGGGGATTCAGGATTCATGGGAGCAATCAAGGAGAGGCCATGACCTAGCAATAACAACATTGCCATGGGGAAGGGAGGGGAACAGCCTTGGATTTCAGTCCCCTTTTCGAAGTCTGTACTTTATGTCAAATACCTGTCAGAGGACAAAACAAAAAGTTCTGTGAAAAGGACCATGAGCCACATCTCCAGCTTCTAAGCAAGTACTCTGATCATACGGAGTGATGGAGGTGCTTGGAATTCTTCCTCCAGTGGCCACACAGAGGAGAAAATAATTATTTGAAGGAACTAAACCAGGCTGTATGTAGGCACCTGCTCTCAAAAGGAGAAGCCAGACTGAGAGTCTCACCAAAAGGAAATCCTTTCCTGCAACCTTCATTGTCTTTGTCTGATCCCTGATTAAAGCCTCTGCTCTACCAGCGTGCCTTATGTTTGCAGGCAGAGGGAAGCAGAACGATGAAAGGTGGTGATTTTGGGGCTGCGGCATGTAAGCACCACTACAACTAAACAAGGATTGCGGCCACATCTCTGCACAGCACCACACAGACAGGACAGCCACCTTTTTGTCTCAATAAAGACAACTGACAATGCCACAGCTTCAGAGATGTACCTTTCGGGTCTCCCTATCTGTGCCCTACCTCTAGGCACGGAGCACACTGCATCTTGGCTTGGATCAGAAACCGCCTAGCCAGCAGATCCAGGGAGGTTATTCTGCCCCTGTACTCGGCACCTTGAATACTGTGTTCAGTTCTGGGCCCCTTGCTACAAGGATGTTGAGGTTCTGTAGTGTGTCCAGAGAAGAGCAATGAAGCTGGAGAACAACTCTTATGAGGAGCAGCTGAGGGAACTGGGGTTGTTTGGACTTGAGTAGAGGACACTGAGGGGAGACGTTATCGCTCTCTACAACTGCCTGAAAGGAGGTTATACAGAGGAGGGAGCTGGGCTCTTCTTCCAGGTGACAGAAGACAGGACAAGGGGGAATGGCCTCAAGCTGCTCCAGGGGAGGTTCAGGCTGGATACCAGGAAAATAAAGGGTCATCAGGCACTGGCAGATGCTGCCCAGGGAGGGGGTTGAGTCTCCATTCCTGGAGGGATTTAAAAGACGGGTAGAAGAGGCGCTCAGGGACATGGCTTAGTGGCAGATAGGAATGATTAGACTCGATGATCTAAGAGGTCTTTTCCAACCTGGTGATTCTACGATTCCAGCTGCCGAACAAGGACCGGGCCCATTTCCGTCCGGCCTCACGCGGGGCTGCGAGTCCCCACCCAGCTCTGACACACGGGAACACTGGGAGAGTGCTTCGCCTGTTCCTCTGTGGAGCCGTGGTTCCTGGCTGAAGGCTGTTTTCAGCCCTCGGGAACGGCTTTTTTCCCCCTGCGCTAAGCCCTTCGGACCTTTCCCGGCTCCGCACCGCATTCCGGGGCGTGGCAACCAGCCCCCACTCCTGGACAGGCCGATGCCAAGTGGGAGGAGCCCCGGCCAAGCCCTCAATCCCACACACCCTCCTCAAGCCGCATTTTACTCGATTGTTTATTATTTTCCAAAGGGGTGGCGGCGCCGACCAATGGGAAGCGCCGCTGCCCCGACGGGCGACGAGCGCCGACCAATGGGAGAGCGAGGGCGTGCCGCTGCGGTCACGTGCCGCTCCCCAGCATGACATCATCTGTTTGCACAGCGGCGCACCCGGGGCGGTGGCGAGGCGAGGGGCGTGGCCTCGGCGAGGGGGGCGTGACTACAAGAACGTAATAGATTGCCTTTTCGAGGGGGCGTGGCCTCAGCAAAAGGACGTGGCCTCGGCAATGAGGCATGTTGTCTCTTCGGGGGCGTGGCCTCCTCTAGAGGCGTGGCCTCGGTGGAGGGGGCGTGGCCTCGGCTGGCTGGCTGTGCGGTGGGAAGGGTGCGGGTTTGGCTGCGGCTGCTCCCGACCTGCCGCCCGCGGCGTGTCGGTGTCTGCCACCCCCTCCGAGTTAACCCTTCCGTCCGCCATTCCTCCCTCGGGCAGGGCCGCTGCCCTCCCCGCTGCGTGGGCAAGGGAAGATGCTAAATTATAATAATGGAGTAATTAAGGGATAAGTGGACATAATGAAGCCCGCGTGGGGTAACAGAGACGGGTGAAGTGACGTGCCCGGGTTACACAAGGAGGCAGAACGGCACTGGGACAGGCCCGAGCCAAGAGGGACAGATGCCTGTCTGTCCAGATACCGGACAGGTCAGCTAGTGGAGGTGTCCTGACGAGGCAGGAGGCCAGGGGAGATGATTAAATGCCTCCTTGGATTGTTAACAGAAACTGATGTTGCGAGAATGAAATCCTTTCATATCATCTCAGCTGAATGTGAAAAAAACAAGGTGGAGTTTCTTGCCAGATCTCAGCAGTTTGACTCATTTCACCCTAACGATATAAACTCAATAATTGCATGTACTCCCAAATATTCAAAAATTATGATGCGAGCTTTTGAGTAGCATAATGTCAGCTTAAAAATCAGGTTTAAAAAGACTTCAAAATATGCAATTAGAGGTTGGGGTTTTTTTCTTACTTTCTTCCTGGCCCTGAAAGTACGCTTGGGTCGCATCCATAGACCATCAGGAACTTGGCTATTGGTTTAAAATGGAAGCTGAGACTCTCGTTTAATGGGACTTTAAGAACAGGGATTTCAGGAAAACATCGGTTTTGTGAGGCTCATAAATGAAGTTGAGAAAGCTGGCAACACTGCTATGTGCTATTTGTGGTTTTATTAAGTGTGTGAAACACTGTTAGAAACCTACTACTTCTACCCACAAGAAACTGAGAATCTTTCTCGACCCCTTTTCAGCGGGCCTTGGCAATGCAGCTTCAGCAGATGTGAGGCCACCTTAATGATAATTTGAAGTTATAGGGTTGAATTTTCCCACTTCTTCAGCTTCACAGCTCCTTACCCAAGCAGGGTTTTTTTTGAGGCTTCATTGTAAACATTGTTTCTTCCAGAAAGGTGAATGTGGATGTCTAGTCACCCTACTCCACATGGTACAGAAATGTATCAAGAATTCCTCAGCAGTGAGTGCTTGAATTTAGATGTATACAGAGGTGAATGCTTCCATCCTTAGGGTTTGGTCCCCAAATTGTCAAGATCACTTGAGGAAAGAGTTCTTCTCTCCACAGTAGGAATATCACCGCTTCCTTCTGCTACTGCACTTCTCTTCCTTCCCCTCCCCACCGTTACAGCAGTCAGTCAGCCAGTTCACAGGCTGAAGTCCAAATTCAATTGATCTTTAAATTGCTGTTCATCACTTTGAGGAAAATTTTATAGTCAGAACTTTGGCAAACACTTCATGTCTCCATGGCATAATCTGGACCCTTGCTCTGTGTCTATCTGCCAGTCAGCCAATCTCCCCTTAATAACTGTGGAACCTATTAGCCAGTTTTAGCCAAACTGGGCAGAAAGGTTAAAGTCGCAAAGTACAAAGCTGGCTGGCTTATAGACGACATTTCTTTCTAATCAGCACTCAGGTTGCTCTGAATCAGTCACAAAACCTACTGCCCTTTGCCCAGCCTGTGTTTAAAGGACATAGTAGGGAACTGTGGGAAGAACAAAAAATACACTAAGGGAGCTGCTCTCTTAGGGGGTGTCTGGGAGGGGTAGACAGGGTTATTGCTGTGGACACAAACCTCTTGGAAACCAGACTGCAGGTGGCTTACAAAACAACCCATCATATACTGGTTTGTGTGAAGTTCTCAAAGACAATGCTGCTGTTGTTAATACAACTGCAATATAACATTGTTTTATTGAATGGCGGTAGACTTCAGAGAAGAGTTCTATAGCAATGTAATTATGAAGAGAAGTTCCAGATCCCCCACCCCCTCATACAACTTTAGCTCCAACCGTGGTAAGTTATTTGTGTAAGAGGTAAAGGCAGAAATGTGACCTCTGAGCCCAGGAGAATGTAGGCTATGGCAGAATAAAGGAGTGATCGTATCTGGGTTACCACTGTGAACTGGTACGCTGTTCCCTTATGAGAAGCTGGCTCTCTGAATCAACAAAATGGAAGAATGAGAACGAAAACTGAGCTGATGATAGTCTGCTGTAGTTCAACATAGCAGCTCAAAAGAGTTATCTCAATGCAAAAATCACTCATGAGGATTCCTGCCCAGAGTGCTGTCATACAAACGTTACTTTCCCTGAAGCAGTATGCCACAGGCACCACATCTGATGGCTCTTGCATGGTCCGTGAGATGACCCACAGAGATGACTCAGGGCTGCAGAGTAACTCTGACCCCGACAGATCCATATAATCAGGTACTGTGATGGGTACACGTTCTCGATATAACCTTGAATGGGGACAGTAGACAAAAGACGCAGAGGAAGACACAGCACTGCCCCCAAACACTTGCAGTCTAAGCAGCCACAATAAGTGAACGAGTCTTTCAGATGGCCTCAGGGCTGGCCTAACTTTATTCTTGTTGAAGTCAGCGATAAAACTCCTATAAATGGAGCCTTTTTGAAAATCCCAGCCTTGGGGCATTTAAGTACTTAAAGAAAGAGACTGGAAATAGTGCAGGCTTTAGATTCAATTTTGATCGGTTTTATACGTATTTCAGTGGGCCCAGCCACAGAATGGTGATAAAGAAGGGCTCCTTTGCCTTTCTGTTTTGCATGTGCACTTTTGGCAAGTAAAATGTGCAGGAACAATTATACTATGGTGTTAGTTGCTCCTTGAAACTGCAGTATCATGGGCACACACGTGCTGTGTGGAGCTGAGAAGAACTGGTATGGTGACTTACATGATAAAGGCTGAATAGCTGATGCACCAGTGAATTCTGAAGAGGGCAGACAATCTTGCAGTAAAAGGACAGGGCTGGCGCTCAGGAGATCTTGTTTTATTTCTCAGTTCTGACATGGGCTTCCTGCATGATCTCAGCACAGGCATATAATTGCTCTGTGCCTCAGTCCATCATCTCTTTAATAGGGTTACTACTTACTTATTTCCTTTCTCCCACCCTGGCCTGCCTTACTTAGGCTGCAATTCTGCCAGGGAGTGGAGCACCTCTTACCATGTGCAGGGCCTTCACCCAGCACAATGAGACCTAATGGCAATGCCTGTACAGTACTGCAATGCCAATTAAATAAATAAACGAAGATAATAATATAAATTAGAACTGGATTTGCAGCTTGTAATCCAGCCCAAGGTCAAAGTGCTACGCTCCCCTGGGCCTCAGGACCTAAAGAAGTGAGAGGTTTCTGCACCGGTCAAGCAGCAGCAGGTTTTGGGAAAGGGCAGAGCATCAGTCACGTCTTTGCAACTGGCCTTGTTTAGCTGACTGCTGAAAAGCTGCAAGTAAAGGCTCCTCGGAGACATGGCATTGGACTAAGAATCTTCTTATCGTGCACAACTTTGTCTGATCTTGGTTCCTGACTCTTGAATGCTACAGCAGTTCTCCTCTCCTACCAACTAAATCATACACACGAATACCAGTATCCCAGCTGCAGAGTAGCTAGTGCCTTTTTGAGCTGGCTTGCATTCCTGTAATGGACCACGTTACAACAGAAAGCCATTGCAGGGCATGCAATGTTGTGACCCAAAATGGAGCTGCAGTGAAAATTACTTTCATCGCTCAAACCAGCATTCATTGTGATTAATTCAGTGTCTCCTACTATATTTAGATAACTGAGGATTAATTGTATGCATGGTGAAATGCTGTCCCTTATAATAAAATCATGCCGAACTATTCGTAATGTGAGTGCCACTTGAATTCAAAACTTAACTAGACCCTGAGGGCCTTAGCCCTTCCTTAGCAGGACACGTAAGGCATGTAGGATCAGGGCCTTGCTGTTTTCCAATCAAACAAAATGGTTTTCAAATCTCATTGCTTGTCTATAATGCTAAATAAATCGGCAATAACACAATTTGTCTGCTAATTCTACCTAGCAGTGCTTCAGAAGTACACCTACTCCTCGATGCGTGCAGTTGTCTATATCTGGTATTGAAGACAACACCGTTTTTGTGCTCTATCTAGTCCATAGTTTAGGTCGACACAAAGCGAGGTGAGAGCTGATACATATACATAGCTATGTAATGTATTTATAACTACCTCTGTATTAATAGCTCTATGTTCTTGGCTTTGTGGGTCACCCCTTTATCCAACCCATAATTAACTAAATTTCAAGTGAGCTACTTTGGAGGGCTTTCTGCCAGGGCACAGCCTGGGAGGAGGGAAGGACAGTGGGATCCTATTCACGTGTGGACGTGTTCGAATGTGCTGCCCGCAGGTGGAATGAATTGTTTCCAGAAAATGAACGAATTGGGCTCAGAATTTACAGTTTACCAGAACAACTCGTGCAGTGACGATTTATGACCAGCGGAAAGAAGTCAGAAAAGAAACGGCGCGCTACTCCTCCGCCGTGACTGGCAGCCAGAGGTGGATTTAGTGAAAAAGGAGAAGCTGAAGCCGTGCTCCTGCCTGGCCAGGTGGGCCTGGAAAAGCGAAGCAGGACTGAAAACCGAGACGCTTGCGCCTGCCTTTCCCGTTGAAACCCTACGAGGCGCAGAGAGCCTCGCAACCCTTGGGAAGAGTTCCCCGAGAGGCGCGGCGCAGCGCATCCTGCGGCGCGGTCACCCTGGAGAGGCTTCTCCCGAGCGAAGGGAAGGCGGGCGGGCGGGCAGGCGCCTTCCCCGCCGGGTCCCATCAGCCTCTCCCGTCGCCGGCCGCCGCCGCGGCTCCCCCTGCCCGGCGCCCCCGCCCCACCGGGGCGGCCCCTCCGCGGCACCGCCCGCTCCCCGCCCGTGGGCGGTGCGTGCGGGGCGGTGCGGCGGGGCCAGGGCTCGCTGCGTGTGTCTATAACTTTGTGTCGCTGCGGGTGGTTGTTAGGAGGAGGGATGTGGAAGGCGAGGAGGGTGACGGGCTGCTCGGGCGGGCGGCAGCAGCAGGCGGATCGTTTGCCTCTCGCCGGCTGCTCGCAGAGGGAGCGGGTTCGGCGCTTTCCCCTCCTTCGCCTTTAAAGGGAAGGCTCCTCGAGCTGAAGGCGCAGGAGCAGGAGGAGCAGGAACCGTGCGGCAGCGCTGCTTCTTCCTCCCGTGGATTCGGATCAGGATTCCTGCCGGTGTGGAGGTGGCCGTGGGCTCCCCTGCCGCCTTCCTCCCCTCCCGAGGTGTCTCTCGCTGCCTCCTCTGCCTGCGCTTTTTAAATGACTTGAGTGAAGGGGGGGAAAAATCTGTCAAGATGGCAGCAGCAGGAGCAAGGAGGTTATGAATGTGGTGTTGGTGCTGGAACAAAACCTATTCCCTTTGGCAGCCCTAGGGAGGGCTTAAAGCTTCTGGACCTGTTGGAAGACTGGCGATTTGATTTGTTCACGCGGCGTTTGCTTTTTTCCCAGCGAGAAGAAGGATTTATTATTATTATTTTTTTTAAGGGAGCAGCCCCCGGGTGGCCTCCTCCCGCCCCCTGCGAGGTTTTGGGGGGCTGCTTGTTTGGGGCTTGGGGGACACCGCCAAGTGACAGCCTCAACGCTGGTATCGCAGTCGGATGTACGCCAAGACTTCGGCTCCCTTCAGGGCGTTTTGAAGAAGGAATAAAAGTCTTCGGCGTCACCTGAAGGACCCCTCTCCCTGCTCTCCAGCCGAGGGAGGGGGCAAAGGACCACCTCCCTTCCAAGAAAGGGAAGATAATCCGCGGAAGCGACGAGGAGCCAGCTCGAAGGTGCCGGGGGCGGGTGAGGGGGGGGTTGTCCTCTCCCGGCTGGATACAGCTCGCTTCCCGCTGGAGCTACTTCTGCATCTGGATGGAGTGAAACATAAACAAACGCACACACGCACCGCGGGAGCGGCCGCCGTTCCGCTGCCCGCCCTGCGCTCCGGCTCCTAATCCCATATTTTTGTGGGTTTTATTTTTTTTTTTCCCCCCGTTTTCCCTCCCTCTTCTCCCTCCCCCCGCGGGGTTCGTGGCGCGCATCGCCCGGCAGCCCGTTTCGGAGCGCGGCATGCCCGCCCGGCGCCCCGCCGCCTGCTAGAGCTCCCGCGGGCACCGAGGAGGAGCGGGGCCGCCCCGTCGCAGCCGAGCGCAAGATGGCAGAGGCGTCGCCCCCCGCCGCCGCCCCGCCGTCGCCGCTGGACGTGGAGCTGGACCCCGAGTTCGAGCCGCAGAGCCGCCCCCGCTCCTGCACCTGGCCCCTGCAGAGGCCCGAGCTGCAGCCCAGCCCGGCCAAGCCCGCCGGCGAGCCGCCCGCCGACGCCGCCTCCATCATCCCCGAGGAGGAGGACGACGAGGAGGAGCGGGGCGGCTCGGCCATGGCCGTGGGCAGCGCCGACCCCGCGGTGCCGGCGGCGCCGCTGCCCGGGGGCGGCGCGGAGGGGCCGAGCCTGTCGCCGGGGGCCGCGGCGGGCGGCGGGGCGCTGGGCGCGGCGGCGGCGCCGAGGAAGTGCTCGTCGCGGCGCAACGCGTGGGGCAACCTCTCGTACGCCGACCTCATCACCCGCGCCATCGAGAGCTCTCCGGAGAAGCGCCTCACCCTCTCGCAGATCTACGACTGGATGGTCCGCTGCGTGCCCTACTTCAAGGACAAGGGCGACAGCAACAGCTCGGCGGGATGGAAGGTGAGGACGGGGGTCCCGGGGCGACCGCCGAGCCGCCCCGACGGCAGCCCGGGCACCCGCCGCTCCCCCCGACGGGGCCGCCGCTCGCCCCGCTGCGGGGGCCATGGAACCGCCGCGCGGCTCTCTGTCTGTCGGTCTATCTATCCATCCGTCTATCTGTCTGACTGTGTATCTGACTATCTATCTGTCTGATTTCCTCTGACTTTCAGTCTGTCGATCTGTCCACCTATCTATCGCTCTCTCTGTCCGTCTCGCTGTCTGTCTGTCTATCTATCTGACAGTCTGTCTTATCTATCTGTCTGACGGTGGGTCGATGTGTCTGTCTGTCTGTCTATCAAAGGAGGAGAGAATAAAAGTTTTGGTCCTTTCCCGTCACTGTGCACAAGCAGTGAGGGCTCTGAACTCTGGGAGCGGGGAAGGGGATGCTGGAACAGAGCTGGCTTCTCCGGTGCAGCAGCACATAAGCAGGGAAAGAAAAAGAGACGGAAAAAAAAAAAGAAATTTTAAAGGTGGGCTTATGTGTTTTGTTTTTTTTTTAAAATTTTTGCTTTAGTTTGGTTTTGTTTGTTGGTTGGTTGTGGTTTATTTGTTTTGCGTCTATATATAATTTTTTTTAAGTTCTAGGTATCTTCGGTGTAGCTTGTGCTGGAAAAGCTGAGCTGCTTTTATACAGGGTCAGTCTGCGTCTCAAAGCTCAAACACAGAACGACGACTCTCGTTAGTTTTGTCAAGAAAAATCCCAATGGTTTCCCACATGTTCCTCAAAGGCAATAGAGGGAAATTCAGGTCTTGACATTTCTTCATAAAGTTAATCAAAGCGTGGAGTTATTGGCTGCTCAGCCACGGGAATGCTTGGTTTTTGCATTTCCTGCAGTGGCAGTGTTACGAGGACACCGTCTGGTGCTAAATCCTGCATATCTGAATATTTTCTGTCTAGCATTGTGACAGTTAGCAGCTCGGATTGCTGCTGTTTTAATAAGTGAGAAAAAAAATAATCTGGATTTGTGGCTTGTTTACTTAGTGCGTGCAAAAGCACGTTGCAGGCGAGAAGGGTTTTTTCTTTCCAGCAGAGTCTGATAAGGCCTACCAGGAGCTGCTGCTGCGCGTAAAGTGCATTGGAAGTGAGTTCCAGAACTGCTTTCTTCTTCCTCGTTTTCCATGTCTATCCGTTAGTGCCTGTCAGTCGCTGAAGTGTCACATACTCGCAGCTATACAGAAATGCAGGTGCTGCTCAATGTCGATACTGTTTGTGGAGGGAAATCCCGGTACGATTCAGTTGGTGCCAAGGGCCGATACTGGCAGCATCTGAGACCGAGTTTTTGAATGGATTGCTGAAGGCGAATTTGCCGGCAAGTTTTACTGAGTTACAGGGAAATTAAATTTCTTCTTTGAATCTTTCTCTATCCTTGGGTCAGGGGATAACTTGGAGTGTACACATCAGTCAGAAATACTGTATGGATGAAATATTTCTGACAATTTTCTTGTTAGCAGCCCTGTCTCATATTCTGGTGCCTGCTAGGAACTGAAGTGCGGCTGTATGATTTTTACCTTCTAAATGAAGCACTGTAGAGGAAGTGTTTCACCGACAGACATGTCTTGGGCTGGGGAGAATACAAATACAAAGTTTATTGGTGGCATAGCTAATTTAAGACAAGGCTTTTCAACACACAGATCCTTTTTACAGCTTTTGCCTCTGTATTAGGTGTTGAATTTTGATCTGACTTTACAAGTGTGACACGGAGTGTGATGAAGGATGCATATTCCGATGACAGCCCATGCTTTTGTAAGTTATTTGGTCTCACACAGAAGCAGTGGCTTTAGATGTCAGCTGATATGACAAATCCATCCTTTTTATATGATACATTGAATTTTCAGTAAATTCTTGATACTTAATTCAGTGGAAGATTTAGTGAATGAAGGGGACCGATGTTGTTTCGGCTGAATTTGGTGGCAAAACTCCCATTTGCTTCAGCAGAGGCAGAATCTGGGCCATAACGCAAAGTGCTTACATTGATTAGTATGCTTAATACAGTCACAATTTTTCTGACAATTTATACTGTTAATTTGATATTGATTCTTTTGCTGAGCAGCATTAACTGGTACTTGGAGCTAATTAAAATGTTAAAAACTTGGATCCCTTGAGATTCCTTGGATATAATTTAGTTTAGAAGTTTCTCTCAAGCCTTTAAGATGACCTTTCTCAGGAGATGCAGGCACACTGGTAGCAGAAAATTCATGGTAATAACTATGGGCTGTTTCTGGAAGTTAGGGTAAGGCATTCGATTGCATTAACGGCGGGTGCAGTTTTGCATTGGTGGTGGGGACGTACTGAAAGGGGGCAAAGGAGAGGTCAGGAGCTAATAATTTGCCAGGCGTTCAAGACTGCAAAATATTAATTCCTTAGCAGGAGTAGAGTTTCTTTAAATATATGCGTATACATTCAGAAGAGGACTATTTTGATTTCTTGACTGGAACGTAAATTAGTTTGTGCAGAGGCAACACTTAAATGGAGTCTCCATCTTAGCCTCCCGATGCTAAAACACATTATATGTGATTATTATCTTTGTTTCCCTCACAGGTAATGAGTACAACTCTTCAGGAACTCATGTCAGCTTTTCACATCAGACTTTTCAGATTGCTAGTTACACCAAGATTTTAAATGAACAGAAGATACTTCTGTATCAGAAAGCTTTTATCTTAATTTAGAATATTTTTACACAGCTAAGTTTGTCTTTGAAGGCAGCAAGCCAATTTAACAGTATTCTGCTCTGGCACTGAGTGGGAAAATTGTCATTTTAAACAAAGGCAAGATGAGAACTTGAGTTTATTACCTCATGTATTATTATATATGAAATATTAATACCGTTTCCAGTGAGATGTGCTGAATGCCATAATCTGTAAACATAGCTGGGATTATACTCCTCAAAACAATTATTTTAAGAGCTATATATTAAAGTTGCAATGATCACCTTTTTTTTTTCTTTTTTTTTTTCCTGGAGCATTAAAGCAGAAGTGAGTATTTCAGCAGTGGTTAGGAAGGCATATATTACATTTCCGCTAATTCGGATAAAGTTTGCCCAACACCTCCTTCTTCCCCAACAATCTTCTTTGATCACCCCTCACCCTGGACCTGGTGGGACATTAGTTAACCTAATCCTGACAGCCAGCTACGGCAGTATTGTATGGGGCATCGCTGCAGAGCCAGACACTATCGTGTGCCGCACACAGCGTGCTTTGATACAATCCAGTATGCTTCCAAATCGCTGGGAAGGGTTTAGGTGCTTGAATACTTACAGAGTGTTGGTATTTATATTTATCATTGCTGGGGGGAGGAAAAAGGTCTGAGGGTGAGCTGGTTTCACCCTTGTGAAATCCACTCTGCCAGACGGCTGTTGCAGGTGCTTCCACAATGCTCCTCAATAACAAGATCTACCTGTCTTGCCAAATCCAAGTATCCGTTACCCTATCGATGCCTTGTAGTCACAGAGCTGACTTAAAATACTGTTTTTCTTGCCCCCCCCCAAGTATTTAGGATGCAGTAACTCAGTTCCCTTAATAATCTAGTAATACAAAACCGAAACACCTTTGTGTGTCTCTATACAGCAGAGGTGCCTGGTTTCGCTATAGCTTAAGTACTTCCATATCTCTTCCTATAGTGTTATTTTGTAATTTCTTGCAGCACTATCTTGTGAAACAGTCTTTTCTACATGAAGAGTACACTAGGGGGACTATTTTCCTCTTTGTTGAGCGGTATGGCAGTGCTATGAGTCTGGTCCTTTATACGCAGATACCAGCAATTCTCTAATTTAAATGCAGTTGATTTGCTTTCATTTGCTTTTTTTCATATCAGAAGTTTATTTGTTTTACACTGCTTGCATTCATTTTCCTCATGAAAGATAAACACTGGTGCCTGGGATATCTAATTTGGAGGGGAAATTTTTGTAAACTTTGTACATGGACATTTCATCATTCCTTACCGTGTTTTATTGACCAGCATGTGCCGAAGGGCTGCAGTCACTTCAGTGTAGCAAAGGCATGAGTCTTTTCTCTGATTATTGAGACTTGAAAAGACTTGAAAAGTTTGCCAATAACGTAGACAGATGTCTAAATCTGTTAGCCAGATGCCGATACACAAGACGTGTCGGACTTTTTTATCATCTTTTTGCAAAGGATGGGGGAAGAAAGCAACACCACTCTCTGTTCTTTTCATTTCTCTTTCCTTGGAGTGGCATACGGTGTCTTTATCAAGAGTGGCAGCATAAAACCAGAGTTGCATTAGTTACATTTTTTTCTCTGCTGCTTTTTTTTTTTTGTAGAAGACTGTTTCCTATGAATATTTTTTCCAACTTTCTATTATGTTCTTACCTTCTTTTCTCCCCTTGATTTTAAGCTGCCTTGTTTGTCCATACAGTAGGGTTTGAGTTACAAACTGTAGTCTGATTATTTTAAGTTTTGATCTACTGAAGCGAGCACGAGTTTAAGCACGTGAATGAATCCTTGGGACTCCACTGGGATTACTTGTGTGCTTAAACTTACTGCTTAAGCATCTTACCTGATCAAAGCTTTACTATGTTGTGATTTACCAAAATACTTAGTAACATTTGTAAGTGAATTTTGTCCTGAGCAATGTAGAGAGATGTACAGTTCCAGTCTCAAAGTCGAAATTGCTAGATAACAAGATTCTTGCATCAGAGGAGTGTACTTTAGTGTCAAAGTAACAAGTAACTTGTTAAACTTTCCAGCAGAATCCATGTGTAGGTATTAGTGCACATTATTATTTTATATCTGTAACGTACATCAAAGATCTCACTTTTTCGCAATTCATTCAGGCAGGTGACAGCTATTAGAGGAGAGAGGGAAAGACCGAGTAGCTCTCCTAGAATCATTGACATTGTTTGATCCACAGTGTGACAGTGAGAAGCACTGAAGGACTCCGTAAGCGCAGACAGAAACGGATTGCTTTGGTGAATGTCATCATCTGCAAAGAGTCTCAGGCTCTGATAAACTTAACTTTTGATGTGAATGGGAAACCTCCAGTGAATGATGCCAGATAGTATCGCTGTCAGGTAAACCTGCGTGATAAATACAGGGATCAGTGTTCCTCAGTTCTTCCGAGATAGAAGGTTACCTAAAACAGTCATGCAACATCAGCACCATCTGTATTAGTTTATTAGTGTCAATATTTGAGCATATTTAAAATAGGAAACTTGAGAGTCGGAGAGTTGGCCCTTACACTTACCTGTGTGTTTGCAAGTACATGGTTAATGTTAATAAAAAATAAGTGGCCTTAGTGGCCACTTTTATATCCGTGACACTGTATTGGCTTGAACACACACTGTCCGAGCCTATCAGGCTGGGGAAGAGAGAGGTGCTGTTGTTTCTGCCCTGGGACATCCTGCCTCTGCTTGGTTTTGTTCTGGGAAAGCAAGCGGTGCCTTACACGCGAGGCCATTTTGTATTCGGGTCATTTTGGTGGTGCTACACCACTTTGCTGTAATCCTGGGAGATTAGGGGAGGCTGGGCACGTGCTAGTGCATTTAGAAAGGCAAGCGATTAGGGTTAGCCCGGTGGTTTTGTGAAAGCTCTTTGTGCTGACATGGACAAAGTAGAAACTCGGCATCAGTGGTATCCTTTGCAGAAGGCAGGCAGTGCTGGGACGCGTGCAGTCCCTGTGCACCCCTCCACAGCGGTCCTGCTGTTTTCAGTCAGCTTGTGTGGGGTGCATGGGGGGAACAAGTGTGAAATAGCCCCAGAAAGTCATGGTGGGTGTGCTGGATTCAAAGTGAGGCCGAAGCGATTGTCTTGGAGATAAGGAAAGACCAAAGATAACTAGCCAAAGCATTTCTCTAGGTGGCAGCCTCCGCAAGGTGCCCTGTGAGATTTTGGCAGCCAAATACTTTGCATGGAAGTATGGAAAATCTTTTGTGAAGATTGTTTCTTATTTGCAATGCAATTACAGTGGATCTTAGTGTACTGGCGGCTTGCCAAAGGAGAAACTGAAAGCCTTTCCCAATGCAAGTTGTTACTTAGACTTGAAATCTTTGTGTGTTCTTGCTTCTCTCCCACTTTTTTTTTTAAAAGACTTGCTACTATCCGTCACAGATAATGTGCCCAAGGACAGGGTTATAAAATGGCAGTGTTAGTTTCTTTTAAAGGCAGGAGGCTGGCCGTGATTTAAGGAACACTGTGGAGGAGGGTGAGCTCTGAGCATCCTCCTGCTGCTCTTTCGTTCCCCTTGCCACAAAAACCTGTGATTTCAAGCTGGCACTGGGAAGGGGCCACAACCCCACCAGGTCCCAGGGCAGGAGGTGCAGCCAGGTCCCGCAGCATGTAGCGAGTATCCTAATAAAAGTCTGCTTAATAACATCACACACGGGGAGCTGCAGGGTTTGTTTGATGTGGCTTTTCTTAGGGCTGACACTGTGTAGAGCAGTGGTTCAGGAGCAAAATAAAGTGTTTAATATGCACAGGCATTCAGTTTTCAGTAGTGCTGGCTCAGCGCACCATGAGTTAAGTGAAGATTAAGCTTAACCTTTTTATTTGCTCTTTTTCTGTGCTTCTACAAACTTAGACTGTTCTTTTCTGTTACAATTTCCTGAGCATTGCCACACACTAAGCTTGGAAAATGAGGTGCATTTAGCCAATTTATGGCCTGACATATGTTAATTAACATTAATTACCTGCTTGAATAGTCCATTTAGCACTTATTATTAAAAAGTGGCTTGTCTACAGAAGGGGATTTTCCTTTAGAATGAGATGTTTTGTTCTAACTTGCTTCAGAGAAAGTCAGGAAGAGGTATCCCATGCTTCTCTGCATGTCTGTGCCAGTTTCCTGATATTCCCCTTATGCGTGATGGGATACCATTGCACCACTGACAGATGTCCCACCAGCTCCTTACCCATGTGTATTTAACATTTCTTTGACATCAGCTTAGCTTTCCCAAACAAACCAACCTCTGTCCAAGTTTTTTTTTCCTAGCAGTGGGTACAGTTCTTGCTTCTCTGATTGAGATAGCTGAAGCACCCTGCTTCTCAGTGGGATATTGGAGTGATGTGGCCCCAGACCCTGTTTGGGGTGGAGGGGTAGGAAAATCTCATGTGTGTGAGGCCTCAGGGGTTCGAGGAGTTGCTGAGGTGCACTGTGGTGCCTGGCAGGGAGGACATCTTCAGATTTGGAATCAATGACCTTAGAGGTCTTTTCCAACCTTAATGATTCTATGATTCCATGGTCTGCGTGGTCCAAGGTGATGCATCTTGAGGTTTCTGGAGCTGTTGAGAGCAGGCCAGTGCTGAAATGGAGCATGGTCTCCATCAACGGCAAGTTATGTCTTGCTGTATTAATCAGCGACATTATCTATGGTATCTCCTGGGAAATATGTTGAGCAAGGGTTGTCATAGGTCATTGGTATAAAACCTGTGAGATGGGGAAAGTAACAGGCAGAGAGCACCTGTTCAATTTCCAAACACTGGTATTAAAAAAAAAAAAAAAAGTAGAAATCCATTCCCCAATTCCTCGTTCCTGTCTTGGGAGACTCCAGGCACATTATGTCCTAATGCACCTTCTCCATCCTTCCCTTCGTAACACCAGCTGGGTGGGTTGCATGGTGCATGCGGTGCCTCTTGGGGAGGTGAAGGGCTGGTTCATAGCTGTGTGGGGTGTGTTGCAGCGTATAGCTGCATTTCAGTTGGAGGTGATTAGGCTACAGGATTGACAAAGAGCAATTTCAGGGCAGTTGAAGTGGTTGGGAACAAGCAAGTGGTTGCACTAGTGCTCTGCCTGTGCTGAAATAGCAAGGGAGCTGCCTCTCAGTGGGGCTGGATGAGAAGAGCAGTCCTATGATGGCATTGCTTTTTGCCAGAATGGTTCCTCTGATACTGTGCCCAGCTGTGAAGTCCAGGAGGAGCCAGGCTTACCAGGCTAATCCAGAGTCCTTTCTCTGGCCCACCACCCTTGCACATTTGCTCAAGAACTGACATGGCTTTAGTGCTGCTTTGCAGGGAGTTTGCAGCGAGTTAGGAGTTAACAGCATTGGTGCCTTGTTGAGAACTCTGCATGTGTCCTTCCTGGACTTTGCTTATTGGAGTAATTGTCTTTATCTGTACACTAGTACCTATTAAAAATAAATACTATTTAAATACTTCCACTGATACAAAACAACTTTGTAAGATTCCACTGGCAGAGAAATGCGTTTCTGGGGATTTGTACTGCTAAAGAAATGCCTTGTGAAAATTAGCTCTTATAACAAACTTGTGCTAACGAATTGAATAGATTGCTTGCTTGATCGCAACATGCTATGTACTCAAGAGCTGAATTACAAAATGTTGGGTTCTCACTTGAGCATGTTTACCTGGCAAGGTATTCTTTTGCTTCTTTTGCTTTTCTTTATCATTTTTCTCTTGCTGGTGAAGTTGCTACTCATTATGTGTAAAGGGACATACAAGGGAGATGTGCGCTGGGACAGGAGGGTAGAGGCAGCCTGCAGGTCATTGCTGGAGGGATTGAGAAAAATCCCTTTACTGCAAGGAGGATGGTGTGTGGGACTGACAACTTGTTGGTGCCTTTGCAGGTAGTGCCCCCAGGTCTCCTGGAGAGTGCTGCCCACGTGTTTTGAGGGGCAGGAGGCTGCTTGCAATGGGTGTGGGGCTCTGCCTGTGCAGTCTCTGGCTGCTGTGCACCCGAGTGCTGCTGGCAGTCAGGTGCGTTTCCGGAAGGTGAGTCACTGGATCATGCCACTTCTGCATCCCTTCACCTATTGCTCGTGCTGAGATGAAGGGTGGGTCCGTGATGACATCACCATTCCAAAACTGTGTTGAGAGCTGTGGAATGAGGGCAGGAGTGCTGTCAAAAGTGCAGTTTTTCTCCTTTTATATCTACCTCTGAGGCTGCCTTCATGCTTCACGTCATGCTGTGGGTCTGCCTGGAGGCTGCTTATAACCCAGCACTCAGCCTTGCAGTGCCTTCAGGCCCAGCTCCCCATCCCTGGCTTCCCTAGACCTTCAGGTCTCCTTAGGGAACAGTCGATGCCATGGGAACACCTGGAATTGTGACCAATGGGTGGGACATAGTCCTAAGAAAAAGGGGTTTTGGTAGGTTTACTGGCTTCTGAATTGTGTGAGCAGAAGAGGGCAGGTCCAGGCTGGATGCCAGCACTTGAACAGGGAGGTAACATCTGCTTATCCTGACCCCAGGGAAGTGGGAGGCAGGAGATAAGTCAGAAGGCTGATGAGGATGGATAACAGTCTGCTGGGGGAGGACAGATAGAGGAGCACCCAAACACATTGGCACGTGTCCACTTGGGCTTCACTCTGCTTCTCCACTGCTGTGACTGCTCACTTAGTAGTGGGAATGAAAACTGGTTTGTGTGGATGCAGCTCAGTTTATGCCAGTGCAACTTGCACAGGTAGATGAAGTAAAGAGGACAGGGTCTGACTCTTGTCCCTGCTAAAGGCCATGTTAAAGCAACAGAGTGGGGCTCTCCTACAGTGCTACTGCAACATGCATGTGCATTAATGTAAGTAAGACTCAAGCCAGCAGTGTTTAAAATCCTGGTTGCAGCTGAGCCTGGAGTCCCAGTGAGCACTGAGCATGACCAGGGAGCATTAGTAACAATGTTGCACTTAAGTTTTATGAATTACCTAATAATATTCTAATACAAACTACTTATCTAGCCTAGACAGCCAGCACCTCTGACATAGTAGATGATTTGCCCTCATAACTTAGTGTTTTCTCATGCTGTACCATGTTGGTTTCTGCATTATGTTTTCCAAAATAAGATGAAGAAGAGTAAATATGTTATTCTAAAGAAATCATTTTAGGACATGAATTCCAGGGCCATATTTGTTTTATCTAGAATGTGGACTGAGTTATCTCGATACACATGCCAGTTATGTGCCAGCGCTCTTAAAACCTGCTGTATTTTTTTTTGTCCATGCTGGCTCTTGAAGCAGCTATTTCAGTTCTCTGAAGACACATTATGACCCAAGTTAACACTAGTTTCTCACATTAAATTTGCAGTGTAAATATACCTTAGAATGCAAGACTTAATCCAGATCATAAGTTGCTGACTTGGCAAGTATTTGTGAAGTTAGGCAGTGAACGCCTATCTTGTGTAAATATATTTGCTAGTACTTCATGGAGGATTTATCAGTTTCACATAAAAACTTCTAGATATGCTTAGTACATAAAATTTGGCGTCTGATAATTGAGAACAGCACTCAAGAAAGAATGTCTTTGTGTAAGACTCTTACAGGCTCCCGCATTATCACCTTTTATGCTGATCGGTTTTGTGCTGAGAGCAGTGATGTGGTTTCCTGAAAGTCTACAACTTTTTGTTCTGCAAAACTGCTCTGGACCTTAACTAATTTTCAAAGAATTTTTTTTTTTTCCAGGAGTTTGTAGTTGATGCCAGTTCATGTCCTGAGATGCTTGTAAGCTGAGACACATAAAGCTGCTGTCCTTGTTTTTGTGCAACATGATCTGTTGTGTTTAAAAGTTTCACTGTGTGTGGGAACTAAAAACCGTTTGTCTGAGATGTCAGGTTTCAGGGTGAATGGTGCTTCTTTAAGTATTCATCAAGACCTACAGTGAGAGGCTGCTAGTCCTGCAGTTCCCCTGTAGGAGAGCAGTGTTGGCAACTAGAATAATGCTGCTGCTGAGGAGCTATAAAAACGCTGAAGTATTTTGTGAATCTTGTGTGGACAGCTTCTGCATTTGTGCAGGCTGAACCATATATGTGGCTTCGATAAACAGGCCATATCTAAAATCCTTGGTTTTCAAATGGAAATTATGACAGAGCTCTGCGTGGATTGGGCCAGAGGTTTCCAGCCTATTTTGTGTAGTGGTCAAAAGCTGGTAACCTAATAATTTTTATCATGATGTTGGCAGTGTAATTCTTGTTCCCCATAGCATGGTGAGATTTATGGCTTGCCCCATTGCTCTTATGGTGTGGTTCATGTATGGCAAAAATACTTCTCCTTAAATGTAGTAGAACTTTTACACACTTGGGGCAAGAGAGGTCTTTTATAAGGAGCTGTTTTTTAGAAAGGTCTGGGGAAGGGAGCTATGTGCTTATGAAGGTATTTGAAAATCAGTAGTGAGGCCATTTTACATACAAAAAAAAAAAAAGAGGGAAAGTGTGTAGGCCATGAAGTAGTGGCCTGTGGGGCTGGAAGGAGAAAGGATTTTGTAAACTAGCAGTAGGGAGTAAATCAACCTGATGTATTTTCATAGACATCTAATGTCTACTGGGCCTAGTGGGGTAGCTTGGAGCAGGTGGAAGAACCATACTGTTTACCTAATTAGAAACATAAATAAAGTCTTTCCAACATTTTTTTTTCTAAATTAAAATGCATTTGAAGCATATGTCAGGCTTCTCACATCCAGGAAAGTTCTCTAAAATCCTGCCGTTCCCCAGGGAGGCTGTTTCTAGCCCACCTTCTTCAAGGCTCTACCAGGTAGCGTATCGTTCTGGTCAGAGAATGGACTGGGATATGCATTTGCAGTTGGAGATGTTGGGGTTCTTACTGAGTGCATTTGTACTCCTCTTTATTCCGTGGGAAAAGGTCTGTCATTTGAGGTATAAACCAAGGAATTAGAAAAAACAAATACAATTATCATAGTTTAAATAATTGAAGATAGGATTTCACCTCTGTGTATTTATTGACAAGTTGGTGATGGTGGGGAGCAGGGCCTGGGCTGCTCTACAGCCAGAGCAGCTCCATATCTCCAGTGTGTTTTAAACACTGAGGAGACAAAGATGATGGTAATTGCAAGAGAAACTACTTAACTGCTTTGTATTATGTTTGAAATGAAGGGGGAATAATGCTGATTGAATGACCTATTTTAACTTTCTCAGTATAATATGTTTAATGTTTTAGTCTTTTTCTGGACAGTGAATTATAATTTTATCAAATCCTGCTGGAAATTAATATGTTGCTGGGCAAAGTATTTTATCCTCGCAGTTTTAACCACAGTTTCCTCTTGCCAGTTGACTTGATGGCAGGAGTTTTCTGTTTCAGCAGGAAAAGTCTTTTGCTCTGTAGCCCAGGGAGAGCAGAGTTTTTTTAAAACACAAAACAGGGACCTGTCAGGAAGAATATAAAATAAGGCACTGAAGGAGTCCTAGTTAAAAGGAGAAAGAGCATAAATCTCCACCTCTCCCTGATGACAGAAGGCCAAAGTACAGCAGAGACATTTCCCTCCTTGTAAAATGCTGGTCCTGATACCAGAGAAGTTAAAGCTGTTAAAGGCACAGCTGTATCTAACCTCCTTACAAGTTTTTTTGACGTTATTTTCAGTACGTAATTGGATGTTACATAAGGGGATTCTTAGACTACGAAGTGCCTCCATTAGGGTCCGCTTTGCTTATTGTGCTGTTACAGAAATTGTTTGCTGTTTTGGACCAGTGTCAGGCAGAATAATACTGAATAAGTCCCAGATGAATGTGGGTGGTGAAAGGAGAAAAATAACTTCAAATAAAGAGAGGTATTATCAACTGAGCAGCCAGTGTTGATCCTATGGTGCTGAAAAATGGAAGCAGGAAAAATAGTCGTCTCTCTCTCTTTTTTTTTTTTTTTTTTTTTTAAGATGGAAGATTATATCTGAAAAATCTGTTCTAACCAGAGCTGGATACCGTACTTAAAGTTAAGGCAGCTTGGCATTAGTGCAGCAGGGCTGCAAAGTATTGACTGGGAGAACAGAAGTATAAACAAGCCTCCAAAACTTGAGAGGATCCTCAGATTCTTTGTCCACTTCAGACAGCATGACCTGTAGCATCACTTGCTGCTGCTGGATTGAAGAGTATAAATAGTGAAAAGAATACTGATTTGGCCAGGATAAAATGTTCATTTTGGGTTTTTTTCAATAGCTGTATTAGGACTTAACCCTGGCAAACACTTCTCACATGTCATTTTTCAGTTAGGCTCATGCTAAGCATGTGGAATGACGATGCTTTCTAGTTGAAGAGGAAGAAAAAAAAAAAGTGAAAAAAGTAGTAAATTGAGAAATAGTGTGGATTTGATGTCCTCTCAGCCTGAATGAAAAATATTGTACTTAAACAGTATGATAGCAGTTGTTTGAGAAATTAAGTATGGATTACCTTTGACTGTAGTTGAATCGTGACATCTTACTGAATTTATCTAGTCTTGAGTGCCTAGTTTCTGGTTTGACGTTTTCATTGGGTTGTTGTTGTCCTCTGCATGGGCTGAGAGATTATAGTTTCCTTATTTTCTACAGGAAATTATCAGGTATCAAACCACTAATCTTTCCAGGTGGGTATAGGGCATGTAGGGCAGCAGCTTTGTCTGTAGAAGCACCATGAACGGGATGTGGGTTTGAGCAATGCCAGTGATAGGCCTTTCCCATTTTCCAGAGGCAGATAGGGAATAGGAAAGTTGAATTTTGCGTGACTTGACCGGTAACTTCGGATGGCTGGAGTATCTCTGTGGATGATTCTCACTGCTCAATGAAGTGCCGAGCCAGAAGTACTAAATAAGAGTGTATTTCATTTATACGAAAATCTATGCTGAAAAAATGTATCTGTATAAAAGCCAAGTGCTTGGGAAGTACAAAATGTCAGAATGAAAGTTGCCTCTAACACTTGAAATTACTATGACACTGTCATTAGTAATGAGCTTGCACACTTTATCCACCCTCAGTGTCCTTGTTGGGCTGGATGCTTCAAGGGGTATTCAGGATTTCAACTCATCCCCATGATCTCTGTGTGGGCCCTGTACCGCGTTTGTTGCACTCAGCTCTGAGTAAAGAAATACGCCCTTGCCGGTGTGCTTGTCTCTGTCATTCACCTCCCCAGTATCTGCGGGCTTTCCTGACAAGCACCATTGCAGCCCTGCATCCTCTTTTTCCTGCTCCAAGCTCCTCACCCTCCATGATCTCAACCTTTTTCCTAGCAATTTCCAGTTCTGCTCTTTGCATCGCTCCTTCCTTTTCCTGTGATCTCCCACCCTCTGCTCGCTTGCCTGTTTTTTTTTTTTGTTTTTTTTTTTTTGTTTTTTTTTTTTGTTTTTTTTTTTTGTTTTTTTTTTTTTAACACAGCTTTCTGTTCCACATTTCTCTTTTTCCACGTCTCAGGATTCCCTATTCCCCGTATGTTGCCTATCCCGGGCCGCTTACCCTGTTTCTAATCCCAGTTGCAGTTCAGTTTTGCAAAGCTATTGGCAAAAGGCAGCAGGGTTTATAGTAGGAAGTGCTGAACAATACAAGGTGTAGGTGGGGCTCACAGCACCACCTATAATTTACAACATTTGTTTATTTTTTTAACTAATCCACCCTTAGGTAAGCAGTCCTGGTGCTGTCAGTGTGCAAATCCTTAGTTGTTTGGGTAGTCCTTTTCCCTCTGCTGGTCCTGTGTTGAGAGGGGTTGCTCATTTGTGTAGAAGGTAGAGAATCCAGCCTTAGAGAGACTTTGATCTCTGTTTTAGTGTGAACTAGGCCGCAATATCTGAGGTTATATAGTTCATAGGGCTATTGAGCTATCCCTAAAATATTTAATGATACGTGTAGCAATTGCTCTAATTTCCATAGTGAGAGGCTGTTCCTTTTTCTTTCCCTATTGGTGAGAAGAGAGGGGACATACAAGTTCCTCACTGATTATTACATGACATGAAAGTGTATAGTCTGTAGTCATACCGTGTTCTGCATCCTCTAGTAGGCGCACTCTGATTTGGTGTATTTAGAGTAGAAAATATAAAGAGCCTCTTCCTTCCATAGCTCCCTGGTTTTTCTGCCTCTGCCAATGACTTCATACCTGGTCTTTAGTGGTTCTGGTAAATGCCTCCACATCTAGGTGGAAAGCTGATTGTAGTTTTTTTGAGAGCAGAATTAGGCTGAGAAACTCATACTGAGTTGTTGCTCAAAACTGCAAAGTGATGCTTTGGAGTGTGAGAGGATGGATACCTTAGCTGCTTTCACTGGGTGTGACTGTGGGGGAGGTTTATATTGAATATTAGAAAAAATCACTTCACTGAGGGTATGATGAAGCATTGGAACAGGCTGTCCAGGGAAGTGGTGGTGATTCCTTCGTTGGAGGCGTCAAAAAAACATGTAGACCTGTCACTTTGGGACATGGTTTAGTAAGCATGGTGGTGTTGGGCTAATGGTTGAACTTGATGGTGTTAGAGGTCTTTTCCAACCTTAATGATTCTGTGAGACTATGATACTATGACTTAGCTTCTGTTGTAGTCAGTGGTCAGTTCCAAATGAATCTGATCCTAAATCAAATCATTTAATGGTGTGAATAACCTTATATTGACCTTTTAAAGAGCTTATGCATAGAGCGTGCAGTTTATGAGTTCCTTGGTTTGAGCTTTATCAGGAAGGAACTTCAATCAAGTAGCAGGGTGGCCTGTCCTCTTTCCATCGCAACAAAGCACCTGCAAACAGGCATTGCAACAAATAGCACAAAGGCAAACCTGGTATGCCCTGCTTCCTCTGCTGCAAGAGAAATCTGTGGTTTATTCTCAGCCACTGCTGCCCAGACTATCTCAGCAACTCAGTTGGCTCAGGAGTTCACTGGTAGTGGCTGATGACTTTCAGATACTGCACTTCAGCTTCCCAGGCTATTGGTAACAGCTAGTTAGTCATAGCTCTCTGGGTCATGATGTGCGGGGATTTTCAGATGGTTGTGGTGACCTTGGAGGGGAATTAGACTGGATGTAATGTTTCCAAGAATTGGAGATGCCTATGCCATTGAGCTTGTGCGTGTTGCTGAATCAATTACTAACATTGGCAGGATTTTGCTTTAGGGGGATCTCACAACTACATCACAGTCTTGCTATTAGTAGATTATCATTAATTTGTTTTAATACAGCACCTTATATTTACAGGAAGGATGGACATTAGAAACTTGATTTCTGTGAAGTATTTTCCCTATACAGAGCACTGTTGCAGGGCATGCCCTGGCACTGTATCGCACTTCCATTTGGGGTAAATTTTTATCAGCTCCTGTATGGAAATATACATTCGATGTAGAATTGTCATCCTCAGGTGAGAAATCACTGCGTGGTGCTCTTACCTCTTCCAAAGCTGGTGATGACAACTGAAACTCTCTGCATGGAGAGTTTGTAATTTTTTCGTAATGTGTTGAATCATGACAAGGGCACTCAGCAGTTTTGTAAATTGGGCTGCTACAGCATAGGCCCTGGGCAAGCTTTTGCAGAGGGACTTCTCAGCAAACCCATCAATTTTTATGTGCAGCCTGCAGTCTCAATCCAGGTTGCCGGCTTCTCCTGTACCCGTTGCAGTCAGGTGGCATGGAGCAGTCATGATGCAGCGTGCTCAGATGCCTTTAATTTATGACCTAACATATTGTGAATGTGCCTCGTTGCAGGTAACAATGGTGCTGTGACCCCACTTCACCAGTGCGTGTTTCTTTCTGCAAGATCAAGGTCAGGCTTAGGGCTGCTTCCCTCTTTAGCTTTTCAGTTTTGTGCCAGTGTAGCGTGGTGTTCTCACAGGGTTGCTCAGCCGAAGCCCCACTTGGGTTAGAACTCGCTCAAGTGGTCACTGTAGTTACCAGGAGCTCTCCCTGGAAATGCAGCCTCCCTGGTTCACCTGATCTTTTGTTTTCTATGCTTGTAATTGACTCTTCAAGTGTTGCATTTAATTCAAGTGCTGGTAGGGTTTTCCTCAAAATGCCTGTGTAGCATTAAGCCATTTAGTATTTACAAATGTAAATATGTTTACACAAAAACAAGGAATGCATGAAAGCTGGCATTGCTTAAGCAGTCAAAAGCAGCGTGATTATATGCTAGAGGGACACTGAAAATGTAGATTGCTGTGGAGTGTGCCTCCAGAAGTAAATCCCAACTAGAAGCTCTTGCAGTCCCTTCTAATGCACTGTCTGCCTGCTGTGGCCGCCGAGGCGATGTGGGAGACGGCTCTGGACTCCGTGGGCAGTCTTGTGGAATTTATAGGAAAGTTTGAAATGCCAAAGAGAAGTGTCAACTGTATGTCAGCAGGTCCTTGTTTCAGATTTTCCTGGGTAGTAACAGTATTGCTGGCAGTCAAGGGACCTCTGACCCTAGGCTTTCATAACTTAAAGTTAGGCATTTTTCACAAGCAGTCATTTTTTGGGTTGCGAGCAGAGGCACACCCCTCGCACACCCCCTCCACACCCCCCCAGCACATTGTTTACTTCCCCTGTAAGTTCTGGGACATTCAGTACTAGGGAGCACGATACACTTGCATAAACACCCCAGCCAGATTTATCTCTCAAGCCTATCTTTCCTTTCCCATCTTGGAAAGTGATTAATTTACAGCACACTTTTTGTTCTTTGATTGCAGGACATTATTCTGTAATCATTTACAGTTTTGCAGAGCCGTAGCACTGGCTTGATGGAGTATTTCTGTCATGTAGCCAGTGCTGGCAGCTGAAGCTTTAGCTGTGTAACGCAGAGGGAGCATTACTGTGCAGTTCTGTGGCATGTTAAAGCTGTTCCTTTTTACACTGTGTGCTTTCTGTGCATTAAGAAATGCAGATGTACATATTTAAAGTGCAGATGAGCATCTGCACAGCAATATGTGCTGGGGGCTAGTTTGTAAGTTCTAGAAACAGTGTCAAAGTATTGCAGTGTGCTGGCCACCAGCTGAGGCTTTCCTGTGTGTTTGTGGAGAGTGGAAGAGTTTAAAGAACTTTTGCTTTCCATGCTGCACATTTTGCATTGAAGCCCGCACCAGTTAGAAGTTGCCAGCCTATGTAGATCCAAGAACCTCTGTATATCACCTAGTATCCAAGGAAAACAGAAAAGTGAAGAGACTGAAGGTGAATCATGAAATCTGTCCTGTCTGTACTGCATCGAGGCTTTTCCTTGTGCTCTTTGTGGGTTTTGTTTGGGTTTCCACATTTTCCAGTGTCTTTGTGGGTTTCCACATTTTCCAGTGTGTGACGAAAGGAGCTAGGAGAGGTAGCAACCTTGAGTTAACACGCTATGAGTTGAGATTGGGCTGTCAAGCAGAGTTTCGTGTGATGCCAGTGTCCACGCGGTAAACCACTTCTTTCACTTAAAAGGTATGAAAAGTAGGTAGGAAAAAAATCAAAGAAAACAATATAACTTTGGGTTCTGACGTGCAAGTGGGTTTATTTTTGCAATATGTGTGCAAAATATTTCCTTTCTATCCTGCAAAGAAAGAGGTTATCATGGACCTGAAGTTGGTGGGTCTGTACCAGTCACCTGCATGTGAAGCCCAGTCCCTAATAGCAAAGGACAGACAAACAATGAGCATCTTCTTCAGAAGGGTGCACAGAGATCTGGGCTGCTAATACCACACACCATATTGGACAAAACGCTTTTCTATCACCTTAAGACAAACCAAAGCCCCATGGTTAAAATGCAGAAGCCAGAACACTGATGTACCACATGCAAAGGCCAGGGTAAACTGAGGGCATTGCAGGTGCTGGGTGTCTGTTAAATGAGATGTCCAGGGGATCCCATGCCAGCAGTAGGGACAAGAAAAATCTTCCAACAGCCTTCACTGTCAGTCTGATCTTGAGGGCAGGGCAGGACAAAGGAGAGGGGTTTCCTCTCACTACAAATCCAGCAGTTGTTTTCAGTGTGCAGATGTCAGAAGAGTATCAGCTTCACATCTCCAGCAGTGGGCTTTGGAGCAGGGTGAACACGCAGCACAGATAGGTAGTGGGTTTTAACCCCTGGCCTCTGATTTGCTGATGTATAGGGGTATCTAGAGCATCTGATCACAATTTCACTTCTTTGTCCTGGAAGTACAGATTTCTGTAAAGTCCTCGTGCAGAGTCCTTAGATATAAATAGAAGGGAACTTAAAAGCTAGGAAGAGGATGACTAAGAGTCATGTGAAACAACAGCTGTCTAGGAAAACTACTAAATTCTGTGAGGAAGCGACAGGGTCAGAGTGTGTCTAGGTATGCAGGTATCCCGCTGCTTTCTTGGGCTCAGCCCCAAGTTTAAGATAACTGTTCTGTGGTTGTGTGCTGTGTGGACTGTGAATTTGTACCGTCTCCACTGCAGTGGGATGAGGCCCTTGGTTAGATTGTATTTGAGGAAGGAACCAGGTAAGTAACATTTTTGTGCAGTTGTGAATTAGTAGCAATGGCAGGGATCTTAGAAAATAGACAACTTTTCTTAGCATGTGAGGCTGAAATTGCACAAACCAGTGCCAGTCACTTCCTATGCTCTGCATTCCCCCAAAACCAAATGGAGCTTCTCCTGGTCTCCTGATGCTACTTCAGTCTTACAGCTGATTTTAAGCACTGGTTAATGAGTGGAAGCAACTCAGCATTGGAGGCAGAGTAGAATGAAGTGCTGCTGAAACACAGCCTTGCGGTGCTAGTGCCTGTGCCCATGTCTGGGACCTGCTGGGGAGAGTTGTGGCAGCTCAGCTTCAGAAACTGAATAATTCGTACCCAGAGCCCTGCGGTGGGATTTTCCTCTTGCTGTGCTTGGATGTGTGCCATGGGGTCATAGAGTCCAGGTTCAGCATCACTCACCCGAAATGCCTTATTGCCTCAAAATGGTTTGTAGCAGTTGTATTTGTTTTCCTTTAACAGTGAGTGGTGAACCCCATTAATCTCTGTTGTCGATATTGCTGTTCATGCAGAGTACAGCTGCTGCCAGAAAGATTTCTAGGACATACTGGGTTTGGTATAAAGGAGCTTCACACTGAAACTTGAGGCCCCATCCCATCAGGCAGAAAGGACCTTTTGCTTCAGTGTGGGTTAATTATTTGTTAACAGCTGGCTGAGTAGGCAGCACAATTGTGGACAAGGCATGAAGCCACTCGGCTGTGTCCAGAGTAGTGTGTTTGAGAGTCAGGAGAGGTTTTCCTTAGCAATCCAGGAGTGCCATTTCTGATGTCATGCCAAAGTTATGAATCGTGAGGAAGCTTTGAGAATAAAAGAAGCTTTGAACTTGAACATATTTGATTCTAAAAGAGTACATGCACTGAGAGCAAGATCCTCTTGAGTGGAACAGGTACCTCTAAGAGAGGCTTTAGATAAGGGCCGAGTACTGGGAACACCTGAACATCCCAACCACTTGCTGCTTGAGTGCGGTAGAGTGCTGGTGCTTGGAGCTCGGCTAAAAGCTTAGTGTGGCTGGGGAAGTGGAGGTGTCCGTTCCTGTGTAGGGCCACCTCAGCTCTGTAACTGCGGTGTTAATTCTTAAACCTCCACGCTTACCTGGTGGAGGATGAGTGGAAACAAGATATGTTTGTTTGAAGAAAATCCTTTGCCAAGCTGGATGGGTGAGTTTAGGAGGTGATGCTGTGGGTTTCAACACAGAGAAGCCACTGGCTCCTTGTCATGATCAGATCGGTAGAGAACTTCTGAACCATGAAAATATCCCAGAAGAGTGGAAGAGCCTGTTAAACTGCACACAATCATTTTATCCTCTTCCAGCGCAGCGAAAAAGCATGTGTGTTTTTCCTTCACACAAGGAGTCTGGTTTTAGACAGAGCAATAAGATTGGCCACTGCTATGTGTTGCTGTTGTGTGACTGCTCATTTTTTGACTGCGATAGCTGGAATTGGATCAGATCTTTAGAGAGGACTTGTTCTTTGCAAGCCCCAGTAAGATATTTAGTAAGCCCAGCAGAGGCTGGAACTGACACTGGTGGTATCTGAAGGAACAGTGAGCAACAGGCAGCTCTCCCCGACTGCCCTCCTAGTCCACTGTTGACTTTCAGTTCTTTCTCTCCCCTAAACCATGAGGCATTGGAGATCAAGTCCTATTTGCAGGTCACCCACAAGGGTAACTGGACATTAAATTCTGAACTTCTAACTAGGCGGACATTTTATTTCTTTATTTCATGCTAGACGTTGGTCCTGGGTGCAGTCTTGAAAGCACCTCCTGTGCAACGTAGAATGAGGTCTGGGGAGAGGAAATGAAATTAGAAATGGAGAAAAGTTATTTTTATTATAAATAGCTGTGGTAGAAAGGTACATGTTTATATGTGCAGTAGTACAGTACCTACTGTGTGTATTTTAGAAGAACCTGAGAATAGCAGCTGTGCTGAAATACTTGACAGCAAAGTCAAATATAGTTTAGGTTAAGAAAAAAAAAAGACGCTGGGGAAGGTGGCTTTGCAACCTCTCAGCGTTATCTCCACCGTGTGGCACAGAACAGCCTGTGACTCTGGTGTTTGTTTGTGAACACACAGTTCCCGTAATGGGATATGTCCTGCTCCTATCAGCATGGTATTATGCCCGGGTAGACACTCCTCTGCCTCCCAAATTTCCCCTGGAACTGTCGGAGGCTGACAGGTTTATTTCTTTAAAGGCAGCTTTTTTTCTGAAGTATCGCTGGCTTTGCAGCTGACGCACCTGTTGAGTTTCACATCTATAGAGCTGGGAAGCAGCAAAGCTGCAGGCACTAAAACCAGAGCTCTTGCTAACGTGCTGAGGTCAGACAGTTCAAAATCTGAATTAAACTTGTCCCTGAAGTTTGGCTCTGAATCACAAATTCAGGAAGTTGTACATGAAAATTGGTCTGGGCACTGTTTCTTTCTTAGGAGTTCTTTGGCTGAAAGTAATGTCTTGCACTGTAGTTACAAATAATATGGGCTTTTTTTTTTTTTCCTTCCCCTTTCCTCATCTAATTGAATTGTTACTCTTGCCTCAACTAATGGAAAGGGAAAAAGATAACAACATGAATCTGGTTGAACAACTATGTAGCTTGCAGGTTTCAGCTAGAGTGTTGGCAGCTGCAACAGATGCTGAACCTTACGCTAATGCATTTAATTGTCAAAATTAAAAGCAAAAAAAATAAAAGAATCTGCAGTATTTTTTGTAAAATTGTAGTTGAACCATATAGTAAGGTGTTTTCATGGACTCTAGTGTCTTACTAAAACAACAAGCAGTGGCTGTGAATGACTGCCATTGCAAAGATCAGCACTCACAAGTTTTGCCACAGGTAGATAGTGGGTAAAACTGGAGAAAGAGGACTTCTCTTTATTGCAATCGTGGCACCAAGATCCTCTTTGAAAGCTGCATGGGCAACTTGGCCATGGCTGTCTGCCAGCTGAACGGGAGTGAAGGGCAGCAGCCCAGCGAGACAGCACTTATCACACCTATTGCAGTTTTTATGATAGCCCTGAGAAAAGTTCCGTGTGTTTTGTTGCTGGGATTTGTCAGCGGCTGCCGAGGCCTTTTAGCAGCGTTTGGGGTTTGCGGTGGATTGCCGGGGCTATCGGAGAGGCCATTTAATGTGGTGCAGCTCCTGGGAGAGCGCGATAATGGTCAGTGAAAGCAGTAATCCCAGAGGCCTAAGGGGATAACGACAGGCAATAACATGGCTGCCAGTCTTTACGCTTAATCATGACATCTTTCAGGTGGTGAGAGGGTTATTTTTCCCAAATGAGGCTGTGACAGGGGAAGGGAAGGGTCCTAAAAAGCAGGATACCACAATAAAGCCAGCCTGCCTAGGTGACAGAGCTGGGCACAGGCTCAGAGGTTTATTGCATTGAAATTTGCTGTCACTTAAAAAAAAAAAAAAAAAGAGCAATGAGGCAGCTGTATTATTTCACTGGCAATGATGCAATGCTGGTGACACACCAGGACGGGAGGAACCAGCACGTTCTGTACAGCACGGCATGTACATAGTGTCAGTGGAGCAGCACCCTGCCAACCAGCGTCTTCGACTAGTTCCTCGCTTCATTTAGGGGTTCGTTTTCAAGCCAGTGTTTGTATGTAACAGCTGGGAAGTAACGAATAGTTACTGCAGGTGTAGAATTTCCAGAATACCCCCTTTGCCCCATCCATTTGCTGTGTTTTAAAGAGTTTGAGACTTTAATAATGCAGACAAGGCATTTACTAATTTGTCATTCACTTGTCAGCAGCTCTGCAAGAGTGAAAAATCTCACAGGAAAATGCCATGCTCTGATAAGGTTGTAAACAGAGAGCAGAAATCCTAGTATTCATTTTAATGGTTTACTGCATTATCTGTAAGTCGTCTGCTGCCCTCCAAAAGTTAATGATGGCACAGGCAGAAAGAATGCTGTAATACTGAAACAAAAGACCCCAAAAGAAGAAACTCTAAGCATTTTTTAAAGAAAAAATGCAGAGAGGGGTGTGTGTGAGAAAGCCAGTGAGTAGGTGTGTGGTGTTTTTTTAAGGAATGGAATGAGTAGGAAATACTTTTCCATGTGTGTGGAAAATGAGTTGGCTTTTGCAATAGCATTTTATGGGAAGAAAGATCAAGGGTTCAGGAGCTGAAATACTTATTTATGAGACATAGGGAGAAAAGACAAGCCACTTGTTATGCTTCTGCCCATTTGCTGTGTGTCCAATCTAGCCAAATCATTTCTAGGAATGGAGTGGGTAACTGGATTTTCAACCTCCTCTTCATCCTTGGCTGCTCTCCTGCATGGCTGCTGCTGATTAGTACTGGTTGTACTGAGCTGTATGTGGAGGGTACGTGTCTGTCCACTTGATAGCTGAAACTTTTACCACTTTGGGATCTAAGCATAATGCACTTGAAACTGGATTAAAACAGCCAACTCGTTTTGCAGAGGCTTTTTAAACAGCTCTCGGGCAGCAAGCAGAAGCTGACCCAAGTGGGATTTTGATCTGGTGCTGGGGAAATAAAATGCCCTTCCCCATCACTGGTCTCATCGCCACACTCTGTGTGTGGCTTCTGACAAAAGCTAAAACCAACCTAAGCATTTCCTGTGGTATCTGGGGTCTTCTGACAGGTTGAAGACATATGATCTGCTATGTGAAGCCAAACTATGCTGCAAGTGTAACATTTTTTAGTTCAGTGAATATGATCTTTTATTTGTATCTCTGAAGAAATTTGGGACTGGGCTGCAAAGGCTGCTCGCCTGCAGGTTTACACTGGCTGTTTCTCCCAGCTCACACTGACTGGATGATTTGAGCCCCACTCAGCTGCCAGGGAGCGAATATACGTCAGTATAGCAACCTGGGCTTGACCACTACACCATCCCGCACCCGGCTTTATTTAATCTGGACCCTTCCTGGTTTGCCTTAAATACTGCTGTGTGCCTGAAGTCTGTGCAGCTCAGCAACAAGGCTGAGCTGCAGAGGGGCAAGGTTTCACTTTTTGTCCTCTTTTTAAGTGAGTGTAATGGGAGTGGGGAGGGATTAAAACCAGTAAAAGAACATTTTATCTAGTAGGTACGTTTCCCTGCCCGTGGCAGGGGGGTTGGAACCTAAAGATCATTAAGGTCCGTTCCAACCCAGAACACTCTATGATTTTATGAAACTCTGATTTCTAAGACTTCAGATGCAAGGGTGGTGGTGTATATCTCAGGTGTTCAATCAAGTATCAAGTACCATTCAACTATTCTGCAGCTTTGCATTTTATTTATTGACGTTATTATAGAAAAGTAGAAAGCTCAGGATGCGCTTTTGAGGGGGTGTGAGCTCCTGTGCCATCCGTGGGTTTCCGGAGGGGTTAATGCCACATTCAAGGATTCCATTTGTCCATCTGTTGGGAGGCAGAGGAACTGGGCTGGTGCCACACAGGCTGCGTTTGACTCAGTTTGGTTAGAAAAAGCAGCCTCTGTTGTCTTGCTGATGAATATAATCCCTATTGGGTGTTTGCTAGCAAGTTTTAGTATTTAGTATTTTTGAAATTTGGCTCTGAAAGAGGCATAATTTGGATCTTGTGTTCTTTTTCTCCCAAAAGAGGGAAGTGTTTTTTGATGACTATCTTGCTCCAAAGTGCAAATTGTTCTTTAGCAGCAAGCGAAGGAGCTTTCTAGAGGAAAAAGGTTCTCAGTAAAGCTGTCACCTCTGTATTCTGCAATTATCTTGCATTTAACAAATGGCTTGGGAGGGCTAACAAAGTTCATTAAAAGCAATTTGTTTACCTAAACAAAGCCTATGTGAAAGTGCCATGACTAAAGGGACTCAAAACACTCAAATGATTTTGTGGGGAGGAAAGTTTCGTTGTTGTTGCTGTGTTTAATCCTTAAACGTGATCCTTCACCCTTGGCTTTTCTAGCTCTGTGCCCATTTTTTTTGTGTGTGTATGTGTGGCTGTCTGCCCAAATGTGGTTCCAGGTCCCTTGGGCAGCAGCCTTGCCTTGCCTGATGGCTCTGAAAGGCCTCTGCACAGCCAAAAAGATCGCAGCGATTTACAGGTACCACCCTGTTGTTCTTGCATGCCTCTCACAGGCTTCTTTGCCAAGGTGAGACTGTGCTAGATAAGAGATTTTTCTCCCGTTTTGGAGCAGCTGTTTTACCTTGGGGGTATTCCTGCTGCTGGGGGACTGCAGGGAAAGATGCTGGCAGGCTGGGCAGAGCAGCTATAGCTGGGATGCTGACAGCTCTCCATCCCCTCTGCTGGGGTCTCCCCACTTCTGCTAGGGCAAGCAAAGGAAAAGGGTTTGTTCTCCCCAGCACACTGTTGTGCACACAAAGAGGGGCATGTAAAGGGCTTACTCCTATGTTTACTGCTCCATCATGGTGGTCTATGAAATCTCCACCCCCATTACCTGTTTCATAGCAGCTTCCTTCCCTTGCTGGCTGCCTCTTGGCTACCCCTCTCAGCTGGGTACGTTGGCAGCTGTAGCTTCAGCAAGGTTAGGGGAGAACTTGCTAAGGCTGAGGACCTGGCCATTGCAGAATTGTAAAGAGGAGATGATGACCAACCTTTGGGGCATGATGACAGAGGCATTTAGGCTGGCACGCTCCTTGTGCAATTTCTTGCAAGGCTGGGCTTCTCCAGATGTTGGCTCTCTGTGTTATTGAGCCAAAGCCAAGGAAATATTTCAGTCTGCCTTTACTGCTCACCTTGGTGAATTTGAGTCCTTCCCTTTTTAAACCAGCATGAAGTAATGTAAGAATTGGTCAAGTCAGCACCAGAAGGTTTATGATGGCAACATGATAATTGGTGGCTGCTACTTCTTTCCTTCTCATGGGCTCCTTACCCTGAGCTGGCAGGACAGCCTGGCCCCTGTGTGTAAAACACATCATGGTGTTACACTGGAGTTGGGGTGAATGCTTGGGATGCGAATGCTGTGCCCACTAGGACTTCTGCAGCTTTTTGGGAGACCCAGTGGTGAGGATTTCATGTCTTCCTCAGCATTCGCTTCTTCCAGCAGGGAGATTTCCAAGTCTTTCCAAAACTGAAGAGCTGTAAAGGGAAGATTGTAACTGTATGTGATACTTCAGATAGCATGTCTGTGTTTAAATACCTTTTTGGCTGCAGGAGCTAGCCTCTCATACCTAATGATGTCATTTAAAGAAATAAGTAGCAAGAAATGGGAATGAATTGTTTTTTAAGTATTTTAAAGCTAGCCAAGATATAGATGCTCCCAAGACCTCTGGCAAGAAGAAATTAAATTGTTTTTAATCCAGTGTATTAAGAGCTTCAAAAGCAACCTGTCTTTTAGGAATGTTATGCCTCTTTTTTTCCCAGCCATCTGGGGAAAGCAAACTTCTTTCTTTAGGAATATTTCTTTATAGTGCCAGGACACAGTTGTCCAGTCTTCCTGCCTTTGCTACCTCCAGTCAGTGCTTTATTGAAGGAGTTGTGTTTATTATTTTCAGCCTGAGAGTTTGTTTCAAATTTATGCTGTGTTTCCACATAGAGCCAACTCAGATCCTGTGTTATTATCACTAATACGTGAAGCAATTAAGATCATACAGTATTATGCAAGATGAGCATAATCCAAAGATATTCCTCTCTCCTCCTAGCCTCTTCCACGTTGTGCAAGTGGTTGTGCTCGGAGTCCATGCGTTTTGGAGGTTTTCTGACCTCCTTGCATGTCGGGCCAGCAAAATTTAAATCGTAGAGGTTGAGAGGCAACTGCCTATGTGATCTTGCAAGTGTTGCCAGGTATGGGGTGGTACCGCCGGCCGTATGAAGATGGAGGATGTTGACACGTTCTCACAGGGTGTGATTTACGGCTGTCCTTCTTTAGATGGGAGGTGCCAAGATCAATCGAAGCTCAGTGACCCAAAGGCTCTGTTTGGGGCAGAGTTCAGGCAGTTAACTCAAAAACCTGCACATTTCGTTTGCAATATCTTAAAAATTTTATTCTATTGTAGGCAATAAGGTGTATTCAGAACAAATGTACAACGGGCCATGTATTTCGTGCATCATTTTCCTGTAGGAAATAGTAGGTTGCCATTGTCATTGGATCACTATTTTGGTCAGGAGCTACTTCACTGTACAAGGATGAAGATGTAGTAATAATTATATCAGTGCATAATATGCTAAGTGAAATGGTTGCTTCTCAGCAGAAATAATTTCAGAAATCAGATTTAATGGAGCAGGCTTGAAAGCAGTTTAGTAAATCCCTTGCTTATTTTAGGTACTTCTCAGTCACCAGGTTTATTTGCCCTCCAGGAACCTCTGCGTTCTCTTTGTCTCCAGTGATTATTTTTTGGGGGAGTTGTTTCATTAGCCCTGTGTGCATGGTGGTCATAGTTTGCTGCCTGACAGGAGTTACTAGGATTGTAGGAAGGAAAAAATGGAAAATTAATTTGTAATTGCATACTTGCCATTTTGATTTTATCCTGATACAGATGCGGGATTATGCCGGAGAAGTCTAACACATACCTAATACTCCATGTATTTTTGGTGTAATGCTGGATGTTGTATGTGTGACTTAGAAAGAAGGAAATGAAAATTAAGTTAATGTCATAATATGACATTAATTTTGGACTAAGTTCTGTTTTTCCACAGGCTTTTAAGGAGCAGGGTGAACAACTTTCACATACAATAAAAGAATATATTGAGAATATTTTTTTTTTGTTCAGTTACCACTTTTAGGCATTATACAACCTCTTGCTTTAGCGTGACAGTTGCTTCTTCAGAGTCAGTGTGACTTCATATGGGGAGAGAGTTTAGGCTGTACTTTAGGCTGTATGAGTTCTGTTGAAGAAGTTAGGCACTTCTCCAGAAGCATCCCCTTCTCGAGATGGGAAGGGACAAGATGAGAGGACGTCACTGTGACTTAGGACGGTTCTGCAGTCAAGCAGGAATGTTTGTGCATAGACAAAGGTTGCATTAAAGCAGTACAAAAGCTGGTGCATTTGGTGTCGAGAAGGTCTGCTGCGTGCATCTCTGTGTCAGCAGCCTCTGTGCTCAAGAATGTCACTTGGGAGTTGGACTTGTATTATTATTGTTTTCAGTCTGGCTCAGTGCATTGCTGGAAAGTAGCTCAGACCTTCAGTGTGTTATGACAAACCGACTGAAATTAATACTGTATTTTACATTATTTTTGAGACTGACCTCTCCTCACTTGGGAAGCATAAAGGACCTCATCTCATTTCCCCAGCACTTCTTTCTAAATCTGTGTTCATTTACCCCTGGTTGGGCTGAATTTATAACATTGGAGACAAAGTCAAATGCAGAAGGTTTAAAAAAGCTGGTTCTCGAACTTCAATAAAAGTTCCTTCGAATAGGCTAGGCACTTCTAAATATCTCCTTATTTACAGCTTCATTTTCTCATTTCCCTTGCTGGAATTCTTGAATCAGATGAAGGAGATTTCCAGTATTACTGTGCTGGAAATTTACCTGTGCTTTCTATGATACTTAATGAAAAAGATCACCAAAAAATCCCCCGCGCCAAAGCTGTATTTCGTTAATCTAATTACTTAAATGTAATCTTAAGACACCTGATAGTCGGATAGAGAATACAAACTCTCTTTGTTGAATTTTTGGAATCGCATTGCATTTCTCAATCACTGGCACCTGAATGAAGCACAACAGGGCTGACTCCTCAGCAGTCGCCTTCCATCTTCCTTTGTTTGAAGGATAGCTGGCAGTTTTAACCTTATTCCCTGAACCTCCTTCTCTAGGTACTTGTAATAAATTTGTTTTTTCCCTGCTTTTTTTAGAAATTACAAGCAGTGGAGTAGAACTAAGCCTAAGATTTGGTAAGTTTTATATGAGTGATTACCTCTGTATTTGCATCTGTTGAACAGTGAGGAAGGAGATGCTTGTGTTAAACACCCAATTGCATCTCCTAGAGCTTTGGTCAGAGGTTTTAGGGAGCACGTTAGTAGATTTTTCTTACTGAAAGCATGTTATTTATTTATTTACTTCTAGAATTGAAGGACCTGGTATCTTCTCTCATCAGCAACTTTCCTCAGTGAGAACTTGTGATGGACTTTCTGGATAATTGTGTTTTTTCTTTAGCAGGGTTGACACAGTTGAAGTGAGAGCTCCTTGGAGATTTTTCCAAGAGCAGTCTGAGCCTTTGTACCCAAATCATCTTTATAGTGATGCACTTTCTGGGAGTCAAAGGCAGGGTCCTGCAGGGCTTTCAGAATCCTGGACAGCTGCAGGAGACCTCATCTATCTTTTTTGATGTGCATGCCCCTTGCAGTGCGTTGTGCCCATATTTATGGGCTTGTAGGCACTGTGAGCCTCAGCTCTGGTGGACAGAAAAATGAACTCTTGACGGATACATGTGAGCCAGCTTTAGCTGTGGTCTTTAAGAAAAGCGTTCACTGGAGGCTTGAGGTCTTCATGTAGCTGGTCTAACAGCTTTTTGAATGTTGTTAGCCTTTGCCTTTATTAGCAGATTGGTGATTATTACCTTACGATACCTTTCACATCATATTTTGTAATTTATTTCTGGCGAGAGGACATGTTAAGCTAGCCCAAGTCTGCTGTTGTCTCTCTATGCCCATTGCTCTAGTGATAAGGGAGGACATCCCCCGACCTGGACCACATGTTCTGGCACATGCCTTCTAGCTCCAAGGCCTTCACTGAATACTTTGAGTGACTGGACTTTTTACTTTCTACTTTTTACCTTTTTCTGATATTCTCAAAGTTTCTCAGCTTCTAGGGCTTTTCATTTTCCCCACCTTTCGGTAATTCAGATTAGAGGCAAGTGCGCAGTGGCTGTTTTAGGCTGTGGGTCCAGGCTCCTAATCTTAAAAGAAACTTGAACGGAAATCACATTTCATCAAGAAAACGAAAGCTGTGCTTCCCTTGCTGGATGGCAAAATGGCTGAGCTGAGCAGATCTGCTCATTAGGTCTGACTTGCTTCATCTCCCTCCCATGCAATTATTTGCAGGGTAAAAAAAACTCCCATCGCATATTTTCATTCATTTCATCCAAGCTTGAGGACTCGGTCTAGAAAGATTATACTTGTGTTCTGTGCGTGCTGCCAAGATGCTGCAATCGACTGGAGATAAAATTAATTCTTTTTTGCTGAGTGAGAATTCAAAGCTATTTATTTAGTAAGGAAAAGAAGGTGCCAGATCTTTCTCCTTCCCCTCTTGTATGTATGGACATGCGAAGGGTACTGTTCCTGCTTTTGACCCTCCATTTCCTCTTTCCAAAGAACATTTCGTATAAATCTGCATTAGAATCAGGTTTCTGAAACCAAGTGTGACGGAACTGGCATTTAATTTAAATGCCTTTTAATGTAAAGTCATTCACACTTTCCGGTGGTTCCATTTGAGCAGTAGTGAGGAGACTTTCGGAGTGTCCTAGAAGAGTTGGTCTCTGAACTCCTGTTGACTTTTATTGGGATATGAAGGAAAAGCTGTTGCCACTGTCCTTGAAAGATCTCTGTAAATACCCAGCATTTTGTGATGAGTTGCTCTTTGTCTCTGGGAGTGTTTGAAGCTAGTATTTTCCTGAACGTCTTACCAGAATTACCAAGCAAGGCTTTATATTCAAATATTTAAAAGATTGTAATTGTTTTAATTAAAAAAACATGCACGTACCTGTATTTGATTTGTATTACAAATACCTGTATTATCAGGTTGCATTTGCCAGAGTAAATACCTGAAAGGTTTTAAGAAACTCATTATGTCGAAGCTCATGGACTGAGCTGGCCTGTTTCTCAGGTTTCTCAAGGTTTTGTCCTATCTTCCTATGTGTATGCATGTTTGTATGAGTGTAGATGTGTCCTTGCATTTACCCTAGCAGAAAGCCAGCAGCCTGAAGAGCTGTAATCATCCTTGGTTGGGATAAATACACATTGCCGTGTTTTCTAGAACTACTGCAAACACTGGTCAAGTTGTCTTGAATTGCAAGAAAAGGTTTGGTTCACTCCCATATAGGCAGTCTGAGTGTTTCTTCCATGCAAACTAGTGGAAAAGCTTTGTGCAAGCAGGAGCTTGGCCTGGAGTCACCAACCTTTCCTGCCTAGGACCGTGTGTTTATTCCTCTTGTTAATGTCACGCACAACCACGTCAGCATTGCTGGCACAAAGGAGGAGTGTGCGGGTGATCTGCTTGAAATGTTATTTTCCTTTTCTTCTCTTTGTGGGGTTATATTGGTGGCTTCTGCTCCCACTGAAAACTATGAGTTGGAAAGCAACACTAGGTAGGAGGCAGCATTTTCTAACCTGTATTTTAATGGATTTAATGCACACTATCGAACAACTTGTTTTGTGATCTATATACTTCAACATATATTTAACATACATTTCTACAGCCACATGTTTATCAAAACATGTCATGTTGGGGTGAGTCCGCTTGTGCCCCCAGATGAGTTATGGACCAGTGTGAGACAAACTCATCGATTCTTTGCAGGAGATGAGGTCGAGGCGGGTGTTCTTGCACTAAGCTAAACTTCAGGAACTCTCGGAAATTAAGAAGTTAAATTTCACTGGGAAGTAAGTAATGTAAATCAATTAAAGGGCATTTTTTTCCCTAGAACAATACGGTGGTCCAGTTGTGTTTGCCTTAAAAATGAAAACAGCAGGGGAGGCTCTAAATAACAGGGGGCCTGAGTGAGGACAGTAGGAGAGGGGAGGGAGGGAGTGGGAAGGTGGGAGCCTCTTTCTTCTCACCTTTGTCCAAGGAGTGAAGCAGTAATGGAGTGTTTTACTGGATGCAGTGATGGGGGTTGGAAGATACACATGCAAAATCTGGAAAGAGCTTTCAGTTTGGGGTGCAAAAAAGCCATCTTTATTTGAAAGTGTTCTTGGGAAGGAGCAGAGCAAACAACGTTATCATAATGCATCTTCTCTTCCTTGGCGTGCAGTTGTCACGAGAGATTTGTAACTCTTTTTTTGGTTCATTGTTCCCCAGCTAGTGTGTACTCTCCATTCAGTAGTGCCAGAATTAAGATGAAGCCTGCCTGTTTCAATAAGGCGGCTTTGTTGTCCAAATGGCAGCACTTGTATAGAAATTGGATTGACTCCAGCAGAGCTTGCACGATACACTGAAAAACTGTTGTCATATGATCCTTTTTATTACTAAGAAAAAGCCTGTTGTCAAAAAAACAGAGTAGTCCTTTTTTTCTGTTTTTTAGGGGGGAAAAAATCACCAGAAAATTCTTTCTATTAATAATTAGCTGCAAATTTGAAAACTGTGCCTAATGATTGAGCATAATAAAAAGACTGGATTTAGTGAAGTGACATTAATGTAGAAATATGATGAAGCCCTATCTCCTTCATTCTATGTAGCAGCAGCCTTGATTAATCAGCTTACAAGTGTAAATGAACAGGTACTGTTCAACCTTGGCAACAAGGGATGGGAGGTGAAGGCACGAAGGGGAAGCAAGAGATGTTGGAGTGATGCAGAGTGCCTCTGTGGTTTGTGAAAAGTACATTTCTCTCACCTACCTGCATTTCCTCAAGATATGGAAAAGAGACAGCTTGCTCTAAACAAGCTGTTAGAGAGAGCAAGTGTCTCTTGGTACTCTGCGTACTTATAGCACCTAGCACTATGAGTCCTGCATCCGGGTCAGGCACAAGATAGGGCGCATCCTTATGTGAAAGACATTTGTGCTAGTAATGGAGATTACTGTTTCAACTCAAAAGTACTTTATTCTCTAAGATTTTTTTGTTTTCCATTCCGGAATAGTGCATCTATGAAGAGAGCACTTCTTATCAATTAAAGCCCAAGTGTTGGATTTGAAAAGAGAATTCTCCTCCCTTCATTCTTTTTTTCCAGTTGTGCAGAAAATTTATAATTATATAATCTATAATTTATGATACTAACTGTTAATCAAGAAACGTTATTAAAAAAATTGTGTGAACAGTGGGGTAATGTGAGGAGAAACTGCCTTAGGTCTAGATGACTTTCAGAAAATGTCTTTTTTTTTTTTTTTTAATTTATTAATCCACTTTTGTCTTAAGGTGCACTAAGAAGCCTCATTTTGCAATGCTTTGTGACTTATAAACTGTTTCTTCTTTAGCTCGTCTTTGTAGCAATATTTGTGTAGGTTTTGGTAGCTACAAAATATAATTGAGTTTCTAGCACATACAGAGTAAAATTAATAGATTTTAAAGCTGGAGGGACCTATTATGCTCATTGTCTGACATCTGTGTGACATACAGGACATGGAATTTCGTCTAATAATTCCTGCATCAAGCACATAAATTCTGGCAGAGCTTGAGGGTACTTTAAAGGTATCCCATCCTGATTTAAAGACCTGAAATGATAAAGCTCTTGGAATTTTTTCCAGCAGTTAAGTACCTTTTTTTCTTTTTAATAAGAAGTTTGGTACTGGTTTTCCAGCCTGTATTTATCAAGCCACTGGGATTTTCTTTTTGTATTCTGTTTTCATATGCTAACTTCAGCTGATGTCTGCTATCAGAGATCTTTGCTTAGTGAACGTACTAGATCTTCTCTTAGATAATCTGAATCAACCTACCCTTCCCTGAAAGGTATGTGTTTTCGGGTTTTACTCAGTAGTTCTTTACTCTTTATAAAATCATTTATGTAAGTATGCTCATTATAGTTGGAAGTTTTGGGTTTTTTTTATTAGGGACACTGAACTTTTTCAAATAATGAAATTCTCTAAAACCATATTTATTGTTCCATCAAGCACTAGTTCCACATCCATCTCTAGGCACTACAAAGTATAATTTGTGTTTGTTAGGTGTGCAGGCAACTATCTGTACATTGAGTGACTGAGGAACTGTCTATTTTTTAGCTGCTTCAAGAGCTGGGAGGGTTATAGGCTATATAGGAGTGCCAAGCGATACGATGAGGGACAAATATGTTACATTTTGGAAAATTCTAACTTCTCTTCCCCCACCTCTTCCCTGGCTGAGAATAGTTCTGGAGTTTGAGAGTTCATCATGAACTGTAGGTCTAACAAATAATAATTCTGTATAGAGATGGGCAGTCAAACTGCCCTCTGCAGTGTCACGTGTTGCATACACCAGGCAATGCATAAATTGCTTCTTATAGCTAGGGATTGAGGATCTTTGAATTCTGTTTGATTGTGAAGCTAAAGGTACAAACGTGCTTTACTTTTGTTCAACAGCCTGCAGTGCTTCCACACCACATGTCTGCTCCAGAGCATTTCTGCAATCCTGATGGGAAAATTAGCTCTTATCTACAAATAATTTCTTTTTTCTGAGTGTGACTTTTTTTTCTTCAAAGATTTTTGTTTACGTGGTACATAAATCAACAACTATTATTTTATAGAGTTAATGGAATTCAGTAGGCAGAGGTTAATGGAATGGGCTTAGTGGTGGGCGTTTCAGAACACAAAAATCGCACCTCTGCTTCCCAGTATCTCTGAGCTAGTGGCAGCAGGGGGGATCATCACCCTGTGTCCTCCCTCTTAGCCTCTTCCCCAGACACCTGCTGTGGACCATTTCACTGGGTTTCACATCGAGGATGGGGGAATTTGTCATGGTGGTCCTATATCACAAGTACAGATTATGTGAAAGGTTGTATTTGCTGTTGGGTAAACCAGCCTGTTCGCTGTCAAGTGCAAGACTCAGTACTATTGGTTGCTCTTTTATCTTGTACTGTAATAATTCATATGAATAAATTAAGTGCTTTAATAACGTTCAGGAATTACTTACAGGGATGAGTATGGTATTGAGCAGAGAGATTAGGGGTATGTTGATGAACAGAAATCTCAAAGCTTTACATTAGGTCTTCTGTAGGACGCACATTGCCCTTTGCTCTTCACGTTTAACTGTGAGGCTTGGAGCATCCTGTTGTCACATAGACATGTTGAGGTTGAGTCCTATCTCCCCTACCTTTAGCAATAACTGGATGGGCACCCAATCTAAATCCATACTTAATGGCCCCTGGGTAGTCAGTGGATGGAGAGGCAGGGTGATTCTTCACACCAATCTTACTGTCAGCTGAGCCTAGCTTTGTACAGACATCTGACTTTAAAGTGACCAAAGCTGGTGGTGGGAGGAGACCTTTTCCAGCATTGATCTGGAGTTTGTGGGAGCAGAACCTTGCATACCTGCCTCTGCACAGATGGTTTGGTAGCCTGGCATGCCGCTGTACTCTGTGGGATTGGGGACAGCAGCTCTCCTCTGCCTTTTCATCTCTCTCACCTACTTCAATACCTCCCAAAAAGTGTTCGCAAAGATGCTTCATAGTGTTTGAATCTCTTCTCTTGCTCCACAGCTCCACTGATAGTATTCATCTTTGTAACTGAAGTGTTCATGGAAGTTCATTTCCACTAGCAAGTTTCTTTTACTAATACATTTTTTAGTCACTCTTATGTTTTGTGTTTTTTCTTGTGGGTTTTTTTTTCCTTTTAATTGAATGTGGAGTTTTGTTTCCTTGGCGTTATAATTGAATACATTTCTTATGTCAGAGTTTTAGAATCTCCGCTTCCCTCTCTCCACCTCTCTATAGCGAAAGATAAATTTCTTTACCTACCCAGATACGCTAAGCCTTTTGTTTTGATTTAAGTGGAAACAATGTGGATCTTCCATTCCTTTTTCTGTGTTCTTGATCCATTTCCCTACTATCCTGTGCATGTGGTGAGAAATTTAGCCTTTTTTTAAAATGCAGGAGCTACAGCTCTTCTGAAGCCACCGAAACTCCAGCCTCTATTTACTGCTGCTTTTTGTTTGCCTGTTAACCTTGCACTGCAGTTTGCAAAGAGAAGTAGCGCTGAAGCTCTTGAAGAGAAGAAAGGAAATGGTGAGCTCTGGCACAGCAGAGCAACTTGCAGGAGGCTTCAAGCCCTTTTACCAGCAAGGTCAATAGCATGTTGGGAACCCTTTCAGCCTGCATGAGGGTATAAGAAAAGTCAGAAGAGACAGAAAGTAGTATAATGTGATTTTTTTTTTTTCAGACATTGAAGAGGGAGCTGCTGTTTGTGTCATGTCTGGCTTCTGTTCCTTGAAGGTTAGCCATAGAGAGGGAGGAGCTTGCATCCACTGCTGGTTGTCTCCATGCTGGGAAAGGCATAGATGTCTTGTCTCACTGGCAGGCCAATGGAAGCTCCAGGACAATTTTGGTTTGCGTCTGTCTTAATCCAAATCCACAGCTTTCCAAGTACGTGGCACATGGGAGGTTACTACAGGTCGCTTAGCAGTTTCCAAGTTCAATGGAGCTGCTGTGTAGTGCTTATTAAAGGGATGGGAGTATAACAGGTAAGCCGAGTAAATGGATTAGCTGTAAGCACTCCTATTGTTGGCACCGCCTGGAGATGAGTTGTGAACCAAGCGGGAGCGTCTTGCAAGCGATATTCTTTCATCCCCCGATTACAGAAGAGCAGCATAAATAGAGTGGCCTACATTGAAATGATTCCTGGAGGAAAGAGGCATTTAGAGCCAGGGACAGTTATGGGTACTTGGAGCAAAGTGTTCAGCCACAATACCCTTTCCAAGAAGGATGGGGGGGGAGAGGGGAAGAAGCATTAAGCCAAGTGTCTTTTCTGTCCATCTCTGTCTAAATGCTTGAGATGTCAGGGACAAATGATTCCTTCAAGGCACGCAGTGCTGCTATCGTCTTCAGGACCTTCATGGAACAGCTTTTACCTTTAACTATTTTTAGTGGTTGACTACTGTTGGCTTGAGGGGGAGTTACATGAGGAAGGTCACTTAAGAGGATGCCTTTGTGTTTTATTAACAAGACTGACTGGGGAGGGGTAGAAGCATCGTACGCTTCTCTTGGTGCACATTTGACATATTTAGAGAAAGCATCAATCTGCAGCACAGGAATTGCTAATAAAAACCATGATTTATGCCTGTAGTCCCTGTCCAAGAAAGATGTTTAGCCTTTGAATTCTCTTTGCCCCAAACACTAGATAAAGTGGCTTTCCTGCACTGACTGGGAGGTGGCACGTCTGCCCATGCTGTGTGGTGGCATCCAGGGTGTGCATGGGATGGGAATGCTGGCCAGCTGGTGTTTGTCCCAGGCTGAGCCATGGCTCTGGAGGGCAAGCTCTTCTTTCCCCTGCTCTGCGGCTTGCTTTTCATCAGAGCAGCCAGCACAGATTACTTTTTGCTGAGATATGGCATGGTATGCTTGGCGGTGTGGTTTTGATGTCTTTCCCTCCACAAACTTCTGGCAAGGTTTGTAGCACTGCAAGTGTCTGACGGTGTGGCTTGCCACGATCAAAGGAGCTCAGGAGGCTTAGGGCTGGATATGTATGCATTTGTTCATTACCTACTATTGTCACTCATACTATTGTAAGATTACTTAACTGAAAGAGCTTGGGTAAAACACAGGTTTTGCCTCTTCAGTTTTCCCTGTCATGTCCTCTGCACTCCCAGTTTCTTTGAGGACAAGCAGCGTTACCTGGAGCTGCCTCCACCGTATCACCTCCTCTGGGTGCTGCTGCATCCCCTGACACGTAGACACCCAACAAGGGTGGTGTGTAACCAAGGCACACGCTGGGCAAGGGAGGAGAGGGCCCTCCACATCACAGTGGACTTGCTGGGTTGAGTTGTGCTCTTGAAGAAACTTCCTCCACTCCCCGCCTCACCCATTCTGGCCCTTAGGTATTACAGGTATCTAAATCTGGTCTCTTCAGGTCAAAAAAAGACTCCTTCCCAATCATAGCATCAGTTTCAGCTTTCCAACTGGGTATCAACACACCCTTTCTGGTGGACTGAATGGGACTATAAATACAGGTGAGGCTCTAGGCAGTTCCCACCCCACGCCCCAGTCCCACCCTCTCATTTATTTTCTTTTCTTTCTTCTTTTTCTGTTTTATTAAGCTAATAGGGTTTCAAACTGATAGCGGATCTTTGAAGATAGAAAGACATTTACTGTTGTGTTTATTAAAGCTCCATGTTAGGTAAATGTCTTCCACGCAAACCTGTTAGTTTGGAGTGTCCTGCTGTTTCTGCCAGGTGGAGCTGCAGGAATTGACACAGATTTACCACCTAGAAACAATCTTTCTCTCGCTGCAGGCAAGGAAAGATTCTGGAAGGTAGAATGAAAACTCAGGTGCTTTGTATCTGGAGACTAAGGCTGCTGTGAGAGTATGTTAAGCATTAAAGTATCGCAGGAACAGCCTACCTCTAGGACTTGTCGTTCTTGCTGTCACCCATGTTCTGCAAAGACTTGGGCTTAATAGTCTGAGTTGGTTGGGGGACCGTGTATCCAGAAAATGTGCATATTTGGGGTCAGCTCTTGATCTTCTCCACCTCATCCACTATTTGTGTCCATTGTTAGAGACTCCAGAGTGATCTGGGTCTGTGGCAGATTTGTTTCCATGTGTAAGTGGAACAAATTTTGCAGTTTCTTCAAGCTGGTATCTGTCTTTTGATGTTTCTTCCCCCTGAATAATAGGATTGAAAGTCACAGCAGTGATTGAAGCCAAGTTAGAAATAGATCCCTCTTCTGACACTTCTCTGTCCCAGACCCGGCACAATGGGCAGCCCGCAGCCTTGCCTTGTGTTGCCTGACACTAAGAGAGTCCACCAATGTTTTGTTGGAGGCTGTCTTCCATGGCCACTGCTGCAGGGAAGCAACAAGTTCCTTTAGCAGCTCATGTTCATGAGACTCCCTGAAAAATCTCTCTTTTGGTGCAAGGGAGATGGAATCTGTTGGAAATGCAGCACTTTATTAAAAAAGACATTGACTTTAAACAACTGATCTAATAGCATTACTCATTTTCTGATGCGTTTGATTTTAAATCTTTTGTAAATCTCCACATGGCTCATTGCCCCCTCAAAATTGTTTTTTTTTCCATGTGAAATATTCTGCAGTTATACTGAATAGAATTCATATTTAACATAGTATGGAAATAGTATAATTTGAGTATGTCTAATTTTAATTTGATTTTTTTCTTTAAAGGATTTCTATTAATGCAGATCTTAAAATACCATGCAGCATTGTCTGCGAACACGGGCATGAAATGACTGTGCTGCTGAGCTCCCTGCAATTCACCAGTGAGGCTGAAGAGCTTTCTCAGTGCCTTGCAGCAGGTCAGAGGAACTACTTCAGCTGCATTCTTTTGCTGCCATTTCTGTGATTGCGCATTGCTTCCACCATAGGAATGATGAAGTGGTATTTCACATAATTTTGCTCCTTTGGCAGTTCTTCACAGAGAACTTTGTGAAGCTGCAATGATCCATTTGAACTCCACTTCGAGCATTGAGCGTGTCAGAGTGGGTACGTGCCATCAGTTTTGGCCTCATTTTACATGGAGAATTTATGAGTTTCATTTCAGGAATGTTAATCGAGCCATTTGAGTTTAGGTATGAACTCTTTCCGTAACTGCCTTTCATCGAGGGAGTGAATTCACATGACCCTGGCCTGTCCCTCCTCACTTGTGTCACTTCTTTTTCTCACTGCAGTCCTGCTCCTAGGTAATTCCATAATCTAGATTATGGCCAAAGGCAAGACCTACATAAGCATATGGTGCACAATGCACATTGCATTATCTGAAGTCATGAGGGTGTGATTAATGGGCTTAGAGTTTTAATTTGGCCTGTCTTACTCTTGTGTCTCTCTCCAGTGAGGTTGCAAAGCCTGAGCAGTGGCTGCTGGGTGCACACATGAAGTGGTGAGGTGGCTCTGATTTCCTTGAAGTGCTGGGCAGCTGCCAGAGGTAAACCTGCTGAGAAGAGGAGCTTGCTTCAAACTGGCCAATAGGTTTTAGTTGGCATTGTTTTGTCAGATCCTAGTGTCTCAAAGCAGCTTGGTCTCTGCCTTCTGCGCTGCAGTGGAGAGAGCAAGTAGTCTAATTGATGGGTCACATCAAATTATGGCAGTTGCCTTTCAGGAGTTGCTTGGGCCTGTGGAGCACTGTAGATGTTGCAGGTTTGTAGGGGTGAACTGCTCCCAACATACTGTGATGGTGTTCAACAGATGTGTAAGTCCTGGCAAAGAGGCACATATGAGCTGGTCCAGGGGATAAAATCCTCCCTGCATTGCCAACACTATTAAACCAGAAGTCTGCCCTGTGGATTTGTCATCTGGAATTTGAATAAGGTCAGTTGTACCTTCTTCATCAAATTAAGCGCATAGAATTATTTGTTAGTGCAATACATGGCTATCCAGGGAAAATATGGTAGATGTCTGTCCTGCACAAATAGCAAAAAGCATTGGTTGTCCTGGCAGCTTTCTGTGCTGGAGAGATGTGGGCTTCATTTTGCTGTTTGGCTCAGTGGGAGAGGATGAGTAGTTAAAGCAGCAGGTGCAGAGGCTGCTGTATCTACGCTATATTAATACTGAGCATTTTATTCCAGACTAGATTTAGTCTGGTTCTTTGGACCAGATGTCCTCACTGCATATGTATGTTAAATCTTTCTGAGGAGAGGAAGTGGAGAAGAAGGTGCTGATCTCTTCTCCCTGGTATCCAGTGATCGGATGTGTGAGGTTGGCTCAGAGTTGCACCGGGGGAGATTCAAATCGGACATTTGGAAGCATTTATTTACCGAGAGGCTGGTCAGATGCTGGAACAGGCTTCCTAGGGAAGTGGTCAGTGCCTCAAATCTGTGAGTGTTTAAGAGGCATTTGAAAAATGCCTTTAGCATGCTTTAACTTCTGGTCAGTGCTGAAGTGGTTATGCACTTGGATTAGGTGTTTGTTGTAGGTCCCTTCAAACTGAAATGGTTTAATCTTTTCTGTTCTGTCCAAGCAACCACTTCTTTCAAATCCTTCAATCTCTGTTAATAAACAGGAGGGCATTTGATACATCCCCAGAGCTAAACTTCCCACATAGTTTTCTCTGAAAGAAACCTAGTTTTGGCCCAGCAGAGTCACCCTGTGAATGAAGCCAGGATGCAACAGGTGGGATGGCCAAGGAGTTTTGCTTCAAAGCTGCTCAGGACCACCCACGTATGGACACATCCAGGATAAATCCTAGCTGGAGGTTAAGGAAGTTCAGGTTTTCTTTGCGTCTCTGGCATCAATGAGTGTTGCGTGGTGGGTGATAGGTCACTGCACCTCAGACTGCCCTGTCTGCTTCAAGTAGGGTGGGATCAGCTCTACAGGTGAAAAGTGGCTCATTGTATATAAAATACCGTCATTGTATTTCCTAGCTGCTGGGGTAAATGTTGCGTGTGTGTTGTGGTCGGATATGTATAGCCTGCATCCCATCCATCTTCCATGTTGTCATCCTTGCTACTTTCACAAGAAAGCCCACACTCCATTCTTAAAATCTCAAATGTGTCGCTCTGAGTATGGGACAAGCTTGTTGAGGTATGTCAGCCATGCTACCTCAATGATATTTCAATAACAAAGATTTGTGTTTACCTATAGTAAATCATTTTAGAAGAGAAAAAAAGGAAGTTTCAGTTTCCAGCCACATTGCTTAAGGTAGTGAAATTAGCTTTAGAGATACAGAAATTGAAGACGTATCTGTTTAATCCATGGTGCAGTGTTCAAACAAACTAAATTAGGAGCTTTGTTTGTGGACTAATAGTCAAAATTCTAAGTTTTTATTTATCTTGGACGGATCTAATGGTTTGTTTTTAGTAATAACAATTCTGCTAATTTTTATGTTAGGCAGCCAAATGTTGTTGGCTTAAATATCTGTGTCCCTCAGAACTGTTGTTTTTAATTTTTAGATTTGGAACAAACCCAGCATCCAAAGTTAAAAGCAAAACTTTTCTCAGCAGGTTGATACAAAAAAAAGTGCGATTGTATCACAGAACGTATGCACCTAGCAGCTGAGGTTTTGGATTCCATGGTTACAACAACAAAACAGAAAAATCCCCGTGCATATAGCCAGTTGGTGATTTTATTGTTTGAGTCGGATGGCCTTTCTTAAAATGAATTTTAATGGACAAGCATGAAAGAATGTATTGCTGTACTTGTGCAACTGAAGTTTATGAAATAGGATTGGAAAAATACACAGAATAATTGGGCACATCCTGTACTTAGTGAATCACTGAGCTAGGGCAGTAAACATTGCTGTGTTCGGGAATTCAGATCTATACCCTGCTTTTGCCAAGAGCATTGGGAATTTCTTAGGATCACAGGTGATCTGCAACACAGACTACCTGAGCTGTACCCTGTGCAAAGTTTTTTCTTCTTTGCCTATTTTGTGTTCTGAGGCAAGTTTTGTTTTCGTGACACCGATGTTTGTCCAGTTCTGTGACGTCTTGCATCTGCTTAGGCTAACTCAGTGGAACCTAGGAGACAAACCAGGAGCTGTGTGTAGCAGGACCTCTGCAGGCATTGGTGTAGTAAAGGAAGAAGGTTGAAGGTTCCTGACGTATGTGGTCTAACTAACATCTTCCTTCGCAGAAACAGTCTTCTGTCTTCAAAAGTAAAAAATCAAAGCTACAGATGTTTGATTGCTTCAATGTTGTTTGCCAGATAAGAGGGATGGACTTGTGAACATGTTTAAGAAATTACTTAGTTTCCACAAAACAGGCTTTTATTTAAGGGACATGAGAACCATTAAGCCAGAAACAAACACCACATCCAGATCTGCTCTTGAATATACACGTGGCTCTTGCAAACTCTGAGAGAGCTGCGCATGCACGGGCTTGATGGGTCTTGATGGAAACCATCCAGGGCTGGAGTCTGGCTCCTGGTGAAACTAGGACTGCTGTCTGGCTGGGACCGACATTCAAGTCTCGAGCAAACTGGTGGAGATGTTTTTTTCCCTCAAGGAAGTATGTGTTTAGTCGTCAGCTAGAAAGACAGGATAGCTTTTGTTCCAGGCTTTTGCAGTGTTGCTTAGTGTTAGCTCTGGGCTTCTTCCATGTTTACTTCTCCAAATTGTGATAGTCCTTTTGAGGAGAGACTTTACTCCCATTGCAGAGGGAGTGAATTAGGTATAAACCGAAGTCTGTGCTCCTGCTTTTCCCCCAGTGAATACAGCTGCCATCCAGGAAGTGAAAACCCCATGCATTTTTGGTACCATTGAACTGAATGGCAGAATTAAAGTTTTCAGTCAAAGTAGCCAGTAGTTTCCTCAACTGTCTGTAAACATGGATTGATATGTTCCCAAAGGGTCTTTACAGTTCTGCTTTCGTCTAGGCAGCAAGAGCCGGGAAAGTAGGAATAGATTGAAAAGTCTCACTAGCCCCTGAGAATTGCTTTTGTTTGGAGTGGTGGGACAGACAGAAAGAAATAGTAAACCAGAATTTCTTATGTTAGCAGAATTTCTGGAGGTTGAACTTTAAAAGCATGGCCATTTTTGTTAAAGATATAGCCTCTCTTGGGGGAGGAGAGAAATGGATTTAACCAGCAGAAGGCATTTGCTAGTCTTCTTGCCCTCCTGGATAAAAGCCGTAAAGGTTCAGGATGTTCCTGGGGAGGCAAAATCAATTTTCTGCACTCCTCAGTTCTACGCGAGTGCAACCGTGGCTGTACAGTAAGTGACTCATTCTGTAGCCATCTTTTTAATGATGAAACTATTATGTGCTACATCGCCTATTCAGGCATTTTGTTTTCTAATTCTCTACCCTTGGTTCCCAGAAATATGAATAATGAGGCTTTTAGCAGAGAGGTGGAAGTGCTCCCTGAGACATACCGCTCAGTTAGGACATGCTGTTGGTTGATGCTGTGGATAATATTAGGGATACAGGGTCATAATTGGCTTGAACTTTTGCTCACCCCTAAAATCAAATCCGAAGCTTTTTTATCAAGTTCAGATAAGATGCCCGCTTCTGTTTGACTCCCATTAGAGTTCTGTCCTTCTATGTAGCTCATGTTGGTGTCTTTTTCTGTCTGCTTGGGGTTTTAGGTGGGAATGGCAGTGCATTGCGGATGCAGTAGTTGAACCCTGGCCTGCAAAACCTAGTGAGCACAGATGATAAGGAAAGGCAGTTTATTACTCCAAGAGCTGCCTTTCCCACATCAAGTGGATTTGCATTAGGCAGTTGTGTGAATCAGATCTTGATCTTCATTACCATAAAATACAGCAAGGAAAATCCCATTTCTGAGTGTCTTTCTACTGTACAAGATCCAGATGTAAAGCACCACTATCTGCACTGCGAATGGGACTCGTATGTATTTTATTAATGTAAGTGTAATGTAATTATTCTTTTGTCCATCTGGCAGGTGGTGTTTTCATTAAGAAGTGAATAATCTAAGCTATAGGCTCTGTAGAGGGGGATGAGTATGGAGGAGATTCGGGTCATCTGCTGTGAGACCATAAATAGAAGCTAACAAGGGAGCCCTTGCTGTCCTTGTCTACTAAAACTGAAAATCTGTTGCTTTTATTTTTCCTTTAGCAGACTACTAGCAAGCTTAGAAGCTAGTGTATTAATGAAGTCTTTACACGATCGTGCCATTTAACTCCTCGTTTATGGTAGTGGCTGGAGGCACAGTGTGAAAAAATAGGTATTATATAAGAGAACGAAAATTAAGTACTTATATAAACCCCTATGCACAGGAAGATAAGATTAAAATCACACTTCTGGAGGTGCCCAATACGTCTCTGGGTGTCAAGTAGAGTTTAAAAAGGAAACATGGATTACTTAGATGTTTTTATTAATGTAGAAGGTCCCGATTTAAAAAAAAAATCAAAAGAAAAAGATAACAAAACACAGACACAGAAGAACAACAAGCCTGAACCATCCCCCAGAAAGTTTTGTGAAGCATGATGTGTGGAGCTTTGTAAAAGAAATCTGGTTGCTCTCTTGACTGTTCGTGTGACATCTTCTGTTTCCAGCCAGAGTTTTCTGATGTCCACATGGAAGCAGAAGCAATTTCCTCTTTCCATGTCCTAGCAAGACTTTTCTTGGCACAAGTGACAGCAGAAGGCCTAGTTTGAGTTTTGCCCTGGAAAGATATAAATATCCTGGCCTCATCCCAGGAACATTCTAGCAAGGATTAGGTTTTATTTTTTATCTGGTAATATTCAGGGAAACCTATCAGGATGACCAGGCTGGGAGGGACGTTCATTTAGTAAAGTCTGTAAGTCAAGAAGAAAACTGAGGTTTTGGGTTTTTTTTAATTATTATAATATTATTTTTCATTATCTCATTTTAAACTTAGGAGGGGATGCTGAAATGACACTGAGCATTGTTTCTTCATGTATGGTGCAGGTATCGTCAGGTGGAAGGTTAGAGATTGTTGTTATTCTTTTGTTAAGGCACAGATTTCTGTTCAGACAGGCTTGCTTTTTTTTCCAGAGGAGCCTCTTTATTCTTTTTCCCAGTAAAGCTTAGGTTCAGTTGATGTACAGCCAGGGTAGAGCACAGGGGCTGCCACACCACCACTTCCAAGGAAACACCTCCAAGAGTGCTCATCACCCTGGCTGCAGATAATGGGAAACTGAAACCAAACCTGAGCAATAGCCCCTTGAAAACAGCTTTACAGGCTGGATGCCAGTTTAGTGCTGTCTAGAGGTTCTGGTGTGATTCCTTCTCGTTAAGGATGCTGCTGAGCTTCTTTCTTTTGTGGGTACTGAGAATACTTGAAAAGAGATATTTAACTACTGCACAACTTGCTCAGTACATGAGCAATGGGAGTGGCGACAGCATCACAGGCAAATGATGAGCTGGAGCTTTGCCAGGCTATAATAAAGCATGGGCGACCCTTTGCCAGACATGCCCCTTTCTCTCTATGTAAAGATGTTATTTTATCCCCCCCGACTTCATGAGATGCTGTCTGGGAAGGCTTGCTGTGCAGATCAGTCTTTACCCTAAGCCTTCTTTGAAACACTTTGCTTGGGGGTGGGGGGGTCCTTGACTTCTGCAGAACTCAGTGATCTCAATGTTTTAACAGTTTCATTGTTTTGAACAAGGATCCGCTTCTCTGGATGCATCAAGTCTCAGTCATTTGTACGTATGTGTGAAGGTCAGTGGGCTTGTCAGATACCCTGTTGTAAATCCTGTCACTAAATCAATTTCTTTTAATTAAAAAAAAAAAAAAAGTGCTGCTCTTCAGAAGAAGTGCACCCTTTCATCTGGTCAAAACCCATTATATTCCAACACAAATAGGATAGCTGTGAGCTCTCTGCAAGTCTCACACTGGCTGCATGTTTCAGCTGGTGTCTGTGGCTTGGAAGTCTTGGTGGTCGGAGTGAGCTGCATTTTGCAGTCCTCTGAAAGAAATGGCTACTCTTGCTACTCTGTTGTCATCTAACTTTGCACTGTCAGAAGCAGAAAAATTCGATAGCAGAAAAGCAGGCAGACAGCAGGTGAGAGATGTTCATGCCCCTTCCTCACATCCCCGACGCCTGCACCAGCAGCACACAGAAGTCTGATACAAAGGCTAGGAGCAGGACAGGATTTCAGATTCATTTAGTAATTCCCTTGGGGTTATATTCTTAGATGACTTAATGACTTAGTGTATACCCCGTCTGGAAGATAAGCAGGCATAATTCATTGCAGGCAGGTCATTCATCCTTTGAGATAACATGCAAGTACATGCCATAGGGAGCAGGGAGATAAAGATACTATATATCAGCAGCAATAGTTCAAGGTTTCAACCCCTCCACCTCCTTCTCTGACCCAGAAGTCATTTGCAGTTGATTATTCAGCCGTTTGCTTTCTTTAGAGAAATACACTGGCAGCGGTTGGCTGAAGTGAGTAACTTTTCCCTTCTGCCTGTGCATTTCATTTCAGCTCAGCCATTGCATATCTCTACATAGAAGGAGGCATCCTCATGTTGCTTAGAGGCTTTATGGCTGCATTAAGTGCTGGTTTTGAAAAGTTACTATAGATTGATTGCAGTTTTTTAGTGTTATTTAAATGGTGACTGTTGCTCAGCTACTGCTTGGGATGCTCTCACATTGTTGTTTTTCAGTTTCAGTCCAAGAGGAGCTTTTTGGGGTCCAGTTTATGTGTTAGCAGTATATATGGTGCAAACTGAGGCATGAAGAGAGACTGTTTATATGACATACTGTATTCTGTTTCTTGATTTTCTTGTAAAAATACAGTTGCTTTCAGTGATGGCAGATAAAACTGAACAAGTCGCACAAAATCACGCTGCTCCTAAGTCAACAAATATTAGGATCAATCATATGATGTGACCTCTCCTGTGTTAATGTTCCCTCCTCCAAAAATTTGCAGTCCATAAACAGCAATCTACATCTTGAGATCCCCTGCACTGCAAAGATGAAGGATTGACTGAGGAGGTATTTTATGACCAACTCTCAGTGAAACATTTGCTCTCGCGTAGACACATAGCAAAAGAAGTAGAAACTATGAGGCTTTTGATACGGACATATGATGGGTGCCATGTGATTCACAGTCTGTGATGTTGCTTTATTTGAGGAGGAGGAGGAGAGAGAGAGAAATAAAAGTCTATATTTGTTTGTTTGTTTTCGTATTATTTTTGCTATTTTTTCTTTGACTCAGCAACTCTGAACAGTACATACTGTACTACTGTAACTGGCAGTCAGGGACGGGAAGCTGAATGATGGTGATGGTAGAAGTAAATATCCTGCATTCTCAGAGGGATTAGGAGGAGACAGAAGAATTAGTTTCGTTACGGTTTCGTGTGATGCCACCATTCCTTTCTGCATCAGTGCTGTCTTGTATGTAATATTTAGACTTGTGTTTCTCAAGTATAGTTTCTCAACAAATCAGAACAGTTTTATTTTCACATTTTTTTCATTTATGAAGTTCATTTGTTAAATGATGCAAACATTCAACTTGCACTCAAAACCACTCTGAAGAAAATGAGGGAGTCAAGTTGTTTTCAGTAGTGCTTGTGGCTTGTTTGGAGAATGTCTTAAGAATGGATTGGAGATCGATTTTGATTGACATGAAATAATTTGATAATTGACATGAAGAAATTTGATTGACGTGAAATACTGCACACCTCATGATGCTTCCCTGCCAGTCCGCATGCTTCACAGTAAGAGTTGTGCTCATCATGGTACACCTTGCCTGGGTTGTCTCATTTAAAATGATTTGATTCCCAACTTCTAAGGTGAGCCCTTACTACTTTTAAAGGTATTAAGTTGCATTTGTGTTTTCATACAAAGAAGCACTCAAACCTGTAATGGATTGCCAGGAATTCTGTCTGGAAGGGGAAGAAATGCAGCCTGTGGACTTATTTGTGCAAGAAGGGATGCTCACCAATGCACTTGTCATCTTTGCATTCTGTGCCAAACTGTTTCATTAATGCAAGACATTCACATGTCAGGATATGTTTAATACAAGACTTTCTGGCTCCTTGTGGGAAGAGCCTCACTTTAGCGAGAGTTGCTCACTAGAGTTAGTTGGGCGTGAATTTTACACAGAATATCCAGGCAGAGGATTTGGTGTCAGTGGTCACTAAGGAGCAGAATCCAGAGACCTTCTCTTCCCCTCAAGAACTGGGAATTGAAGAATGTTTCTTTATCTTACAGGGTAAAAGCACTACGAAATATGTTCTTCTGCTTTATGATGTGCTTTTCTGAGAAATTTCAAGTGATGAGGAGGCTTGTGGAAAGACAGTGGTGTTCTTGGGAAGGATGGGCTCCCCACCTAGGTTCTTGGCATGGGTAGCAGCTCCCATCTGGTTTTTTTCTAGAGGCTGCTATTGCAGATTCTTAATGCTTTATTCCATGTTCTTGCTTCTGGTGTTCATCACAATACTAGAAATCCTCCTGCAGCCTTTAATTATGTGATAAAAGCTATGTCCATTTTAAAGCCTATTCTTTTTCCAGAAGGGATGACCTGTGGAAGGCATTCTCTTGTTAAGAAATAGAACTTCATTCACATTTGCTGTTGCTGGTTTTCCCTTCTTCTCTGTTCCTTACCGTATTTCTTTTTTTCAGTTCAAAATGGTTCTGTGTGATTGTAATTGCACTAAGTACATTCAATAATGCAGAAGTGACCTATTTTGTGCACAGTTTGGCTGATTCTGCAGTTGCCTGTAGGGTTTCCTAGCAGTGTTCTTCAGCCACTCCTTGGCTTATGTAAGTTAAGCATGGCCAGTACAACACACTGGAGGCAAAGGAAGTTCAAGGTAATGGAGGAGGGTGAGCCATGCAGATGTCAATGGGTTGGACTGAGTGTTTAAAAGGCAAGGTGGAGGCCTCTGGAACAGATTGGGAGGACTAGAGTAGATGTCATTGAGTGTATTAAACTGTTGGAGGTTCTTTGTATAAGGTTGTTAATACTCCAGTGACATGGCCAGATATTGCGCCCCTGTAGGCTCAGCAGTTAATGTATGATAACTCTGGCATCTGAGGTACGTACTCAACTATAAAAAAATAGATGAGCTGGGACCCATTACCATAAACACTGTGTGCGGTGCTAGCCCTGATAACAGATTGTTCTGTGCCTCATTAAAAAGGAGATAGCACTGTCAGAGGAGCTAGTGCTCCGTTTTGCCATGTTTGCTACATAATCAGTTAATTTTGCTTAATAGTGCATTGCATCACAGATGCGCAAAAGGGCAAAGTCGCCTCACTTTCTCCATAAAACCTCCACACCGGTGCAGCTGAAATTTTCGTGGAACATGTTAGCAAGTGAGCTGGCCTCAGCCGGTGTCCCTGCGTTACCCCTGTCCTGGGTTCTCCCAGCAGTGCTCTGGCCAAGCTCAGTGCTTGCAGAGATTCAAGGTACAAGTCCCTCAGACTAGAAGAGAAGACATAGGTGTATATGAGGGTGTTCATTCAATGTCTGCTGGGCTTGTGCCTATTGGGTTTTTTTTTAATCTTGCACAAGATGCTGTCAAGGACATCCCCACTTTTCGCTGGGAAGTACTTTAGTGCCTGTCTTTCATCTAAGCATTGCTTAGAATATGAAATACATCACTGATTTTTAACGAGATGAATCCAAATAATGCCTATCTTAACACAGATCTTTAAATGTTACTGTCCTTTGAGTGCGGCTTTTGGGAAATTTATTAACAAGTCAAATGTGGTAAGGCAAATCATTTGGAGGAGCAGAGTTTAGACTGCTGTTTAGGAGCAGATTATTAAAGATTACAACTCAAGGTTTTAGAAGATCAGCATATTACACAGTAATATGGCATATCCAGCAATTAATGCTAATCATATACTGCTTAAATTTGTAGTGAAACTAGATATGTGTAAATGGTTTTCTTCAGATGCAAATTAATATATTCAAAATAAGTAAGTATATTCTGTACTTACACGTCCCAGTCTGAGAATATTATAGGGATCTAAATATACCTAAAATTCAGATATCTAAATATCTGAGTTTATAAACTCTGCAGTGTGGTGTGAACATGTTGTTTAAAAAAAAACCAAACAAACCCAAACAACTCTGCAGAAAGTAATACTGAATATGTAAAGAGCCCCTGCTTAGAAAAATAGATAGATGTGTCATTTAAGTTCACATTTCTTCAGAGAAGCAGGCAAGCACCTGCTGAAATCTAAATGTGCTTAAGTTGTGTTTGCTTCCAGAAATACTTAAGTGAGTTTGAAGTTAATCATCCACACAAAAGATTGTCCCCAATAAAGATTGGCATACCCACAAAGGGAGAAAGTCAGTGATTATGGGTGTAAGCAATGGGCTCCATTTTAGAAGAACCTGAAAGAAGTAAGTGCACAAATCTAATTGAAATTCAATTAGTCTGGAGCAGCTAATTGTCTTGGGTCCCTCTGAAAGCCTCAACCTCTTTTAAATGCTAACAACTGAGCTAGGTGGTGGCTCTTACAAACTCGTTTCACATTAGCACATACAACACCTTGCTGGATGTTTGTCCCCAGATGCTCTTTGTGAGAACATAACTCTGTGCATATTTCTCCAGTATTGCCAAATACTGGTGACACTGAATGTTTTTGTGAACTAACAAAACATGTAGAAAACTCAGTGTGTTTACAGACTCTGGTGCTTATCACCCAGGGAGAATTGCAGAAGATAAAGGGTGGGGGTGGAAATGACAATTCCATTGCGCAGCTAGGAAGTTAATGAGCAGAAGAGCCTTTTGGAAGCTAGCAAGGTCCAGGTGAGATTTCTAATTAAGAGGTGCCTGACCTGGCCCCCTGTCTTTGTCCAGGCATCCCACACAAGAAGATTTGGATCTAAATTTTGTATTTTACTCTTCCTCCAGTTAGGAAACATGAACAAAAACTTAAAAAAATAAATCCTTGAATTTGGCTGCAACTTCCCAGGGTATGTTCCCATGCTTGCAGAGATTAGCTTTATCTCAGAGCACAGAGAGGGGTGCTGCTCCTGACTTCCATGTCTTCCATGCAATGTCTTCCATGGCAGTGTAAACTGAACTTAAGGAGCTTTTGTTGTCCTCATTGTTTGTTTCTCTTCTCCTCATGTCACCCGTATTCTCCTGTTTCCTCCCTTTCTCCACCAGTGTAAATTCTGCTGTTTTGCAGGCCAGTTCAGAGAGTTGATCTGTCCAAAGTCTGCCAGGAAGAAGGTAAAATAAAATTAAGGCAACTATAGGAGCCCTATTTGGACCAATGCCACCCAACATAAACCTACACTCACATCATGGTGGCGGAGCTGTGTGCAGGCAGGCAGGTGTCTAGACTGGGGAACTACTAAAGGTAGAAAATGATACACTGGGGAAAAGCACAGGCATTTTTACATTGGGCTGTCTACCCACTCATGCAACCACCTAAGCAGCTCAAAAAATCCCCAAGGGCAGTGCAGGGGCAGGCCTGGGCAGCAGGAGAAGAGAGCTGCTTGAGGCAGCATTGCCTCTGAAGGACGTGTTCCTCAAAGCACTGCTCTCACCCTGCTTGGCAGCTACCTGTTTCAAAGGGAAGTGGTGTTGCTCAAACAGGGACATGAAGCTGAATGCCTTTAAAGAGAAAGAGGAAGGTTTTGGGGTGACTGGCGTTAGCTCCTTAGACAGTTGGATGTGAGTCTTGTTAGTGTGCTGCACTCAGCAAGGGCAGCCAGCCCGGTTGCATAGTGGCCCGTGTGGTCTGTGGCAGTGGGCAGGCAATGGTGCATGCTACTTCCAAATTGCAGGTTGCTCAAATCAAGGGGTCTTGGATAACAAGGCCTACAGGATCTCTGGGATACCTTGTATTGCCTTTTTTTTTTTTTTTTTAATTATTAAAAATGACTGGCAGCAATATGCTCTTCCAAAGTTGGCATACTTTTCCTCTTGCTCTTCCACTTGCACATAGACACATAGAATTAAACTCACACAGCAGCCTGTCATATACAATTTGTATTCTTTGTTTGAGAAGTAGGCTATAAACAGACAAAACCTGTTTGCTTCTCCCTTTTGTTGCATTAAGCTATTACTGAGGGGATTTTGACGGCGCAGAAAGGTTAGGCACCTGATTTCTGCTGACTTGAGTAGGAATCGAGGCACCTACTACTGCCTCTGGTGACTGAAAATCTCCCCACAAGATTTGTCTGGCTGAAAGCCTCTTCATTTTGTTTTGAAAAGGATGAGTAAATTGTTAAATGAGGAGTGCGTGCTTTTTGGGTTTGAAGGCCTTGTTTTGTTAAAGCTGTTAGTATGCAAACTAAATAAAACAAGTCTTGAATGTGCTAGGGTTAGTAGCAGTCTACTTACGGCTTTCCTTTAGTCACTTATTTCCTCTGCAGCGAAGGAGACAGATGGGACTTTCTGCTGCCCTGCCTGATTCCTTTTGTTAAAGTTGGTGATGGGAGACCTGTGTCTCCTTGGGGCAGCTACACCAGGCTTGCTTCTATCGCAGGTAGTGTTTGCCAGAGCCTGGGGAGAGGGGCTTACAGGCAGGATTGTACATACAGGACTTTTGAAGATGGGTCTTACGCACTGTGTACAAAGGCTACACCTTAGGATCTCTTTCTGAGCCTCACACCTTTTCCCACGTTGTCTCCTACAACACCAAAGTGCAATTTCTCAGTTCCTTTTTGTTTTGATTAATGGAGTTAACCCTGGTGATTATATTTATCTGGGATGGGGGGCCACAGACTGTTAGGTGCACTAGGAGTTTGCAGGTGTTGGAGAAATAAAGTCACACAGGTAATAGCGTATTTTGCATAGGTAGTAGGTTTCAAAAGCTCACACCAAAGTCTGTTTTTAAACAGGGAACCACTTTGAAGGAAACTGAAAATATCTTGCGTAGTGCGATCTGCACTTTCTATCTCAAATCTTCCTCTCTCTTTCTAGTTGCTAGTCTTTGATATAGCAGAAGCACCATAAAAACTTAATTATGCCTTGATGGTGTTATGTCTGAACCCGAGTAAGTTAAAATATTTAATAATTTTAAATTGTGTATGCAGTGTAATTCCGTTTCTGTTTTGCTGTCTGAGGCTGGGCTTAACACAAAAGGGCTAAGGGGCTGGATTAAATACAAGACTCCTCCATATCACGGGGCATGTTCTGCTCTTGCTCTGCTTGCTGAACTCCTGCTGACATGAGACAGAGGTCCTGTTAGAGCTGCAGGAGAGACTAGAATTGTACCTTTTTTTTTTATTATTATTAATACCTGCTTATTTTCTGAGGTGCAAGTTTGGATTTCCCAGTGCCAGCATGGAGGTTAATGGTCAAGATGGCAGTCGGTACTGTGGTCATTTCTGCACCCGCTCCCTGGGGTGCTGTGGTGGAAACAGTTGGTTCTGCCTGCTTTGCTCCTGTACAACACCTACAAGGTTAATCTGCTTTTAAGTTTGTTTGCGCTCACTTCTTGAACAATGTGTGCTGTGTGTATTGTTTACTTTTCAGCATTTTATTCAAGCAGAAAGGCAACTTCATGCACTTACTTTATGCCAAAAGCAATGGAAATATTTTCCCCATGTTCATAATTGGACTCATTACTGAGCTTAACCATTTAGTCCCTGCTGTAAAGTGAGCTCAGAGGAAGGTTAAGGGTATAAAATTTATTGAAGTTTAAATGTGCATTGAGATGTACTTCTGCCTTCCCAGGAGGTGCGCAGGTATTCTGGGCAGTAAGAACTACAGAGGAACTTGCAGTGAAATCTTAAACAATCATTAGCATGGATGATTTTGATATGTAATTAGCATACAACAAATAATACATGTTCTGGTTTTTCAGCCAAGGCTATGATTCAGCTAAAAGTCGATACAATACAAATGAAGGTAGGATTCAAATTGTCTCTCTTCTCCTTTATTCCTACAACTTTTTTTGACATTTCTTCCAGTTCTTTGTTGGGCTCTCTAGCAATATCAGTGGAAAAATATAAAAGGCTAATGGGTATAACCTCTGATTTTCATGTCATTCTGCCTATTTACGTATGGCTTTTTTTGCCAATTCCATATGCCTTCAGTGGAAAGGAGCTAGCAACAATGTTGTGGGTCCCAGGAAAGGTGCTTCTGTTTTTAAGTTGAGAGGGGGGCAATGCGATACTACAGAGTGTGTTACAGGCTTGGAATAGTTCTTGTTACAGTCACGGGTGTTAAGATTAATGTCATCACATGTGGATTAGTATTTTGCAATGCCAGTCACTGCAAACATTCCCTGTTGCACTAAGTGTAAAGAGCAGCATCATATTGGGTTGGTATCTGAGGAGGAATGCAGACTGCAATGTTTCCCATAACATACTGTTTATTTTCATTGCTTGCCCAGGCTGACTGTTTCTGGAAAAAGCCCAGCACCTACACCTGAGGACTTTGTGCCAAGTTTGGTTGATCTGACAAAAATACTGCAGCAACATAGATATTTTTGCAGAAATTTCTTTCTGTAGGAAAGGGCAGCATGAAGACTTTTCACCAGGATCACTAACGTCAGGGCGCAATAGTCTTGCTGCTGCCATATTAGCACAGTATTGTGGATGTGTTTCATGGAATCTCCATCAACCGCATTGCAAGCTTTTAATATGTAGCAGGAGTAGCAAGGTCTCCATTAAGACCTTGACTCATGGTGGTGGTGCCTTGCATCTTCTCCAGGCTGGGTAGGTAGCTGTGCTGGTGGAGGCTCACCCTGGAGGGAAGGCAGATGGTGTTGGTTCTGCCAGCCCTGCCCCGAGGACTGTGCCGGGGATAGACAGCTTCATCTTGTGGATCAGGCAGGAGACGGCCTGATTCCATGGGAGGAGATTAGAGCTAGAGACTGCCAAAGGAGAGTAACGAATGGGTTTGTATCTTGGCCATGCACCTCACTGGCCAGTGGCATGCTTTTGGGAAGCACTAGTGAGCCTCCTGTCCCAACGTTCCCAGGCTATGGTTGTAGTGGCCTGTCTGCCCACCTCCAGGTTGGCTTTCCCAGCAATCTGCGCGCAGCTGATGCTGCTGGACCTGGAGTCTTTCCCCAGCCTGACCCCTTATGCAAGCATTGGCAGGGCTTTCCCCTGCATTCCACAAGATAGGCAAGTTTCCGTATCCCCCTTGTCCTGCTGCAGCAGCCTTGGGGAGCGAGGCCCTTTGGGGGCGACAGTTTACCACCAAGGTGCCAGGTAGGGAACCTGACCCTTGGCTGCTCAGGCAGCCCCCTGGTGCCTGGCACAATGGGAGCATTCTTGGGTGTCCGTGTTGTGGCTTGCATGTTGGCTTGCATCCTTTGGTCTGGGCTCTAATCCTGGCTTGAAATTTTAAATATTGACAGAGTAAATTCCTGACTGCTTCAGACTGCAGAAACTGGTCTCTGATAAGGCTGTGTTTAATAAGGGTATTTGTGGTAAAGAGCTTTGTTGGCTAGACAGAGCTTTACCTTGCCGAGCTCTGCTCTGGCTGGTGAGGAAAAGGAGGTCCCCTCCCAGCGCACTCCCTTCTTGCAGCCTGGCAATGCAGTGTAGGAAACACAGGGGGTGATACCTCTTTCTTCCCCTCCAAAAAATAACCACAAAATACAGTTAAATAGCTGGGAGCAGCAAGAGGAGCCAGAGTAAATGTACTGCTGCAGTAAACCTAAACTCTTAAACAAATACCAAAAATAAAAATAGCATACCTTAGTTTTTCCACCTTACATACTAGTTTCCAACCACATCAAGTGAAAAGTCTGGGTGGGTGTATACTGTTTATCATCACTGAGTAATACACATTACGTTAGCTGGGATGTTTGTTTTGTTCCTGACTGCTGGTTTTAAAATGGTTTTAGTGAAGGCAGGAATAATTATTTAAGTTCATATTGTCACCTAAGAGATAGGAGGATGTTCCTGATTTGGGGAGGAAAGCTGGGAAGGTAAGTAATACCACTTTTTCCCCCCTTCCATTACAACTGCAAGCAGATTGAAAGGCAAGCAGTAGAAGTGCAGAATCCAGTAATGCAGGATTGGTTTCCCTAAAAGATGGTGTTGGAGTGGTTTCTGTGCCCACATTCATTTACAGCATTTGTGTCCTCTAGTATTTGAACGTTGTTTACATACATGGCAGCAAAATTTTCCATCCAAGCAATGAAAAATTAGGAAGAGATCCACATTTGAAATTGTACAGTTTTGCCCCCGTAGTATCTTTTGTACGAAATATTGCAAGCCTCTTTGTAGGGAGACTTGGCCCTGGCTAAATTGCACCCAAGGGCAAGCTCTAGCCACTGCGGTGTGTGAAGAACACAATGGTGCAGCATTTCTGACCTGGGGATGCTGCTGGGGTTACAGGAGATCACCACAGGAAGAGATGACAGTGATGCTGCTGTTGTAGTGATTCTTTGCAAATGAAGAGGGCAGGTTTGATCGGCTGTGTTTGGGTAAGGTCAGCATCAAAAGTGCTGTTTTGGCCCAACATGTTCTGTAAATGGTGGTGGTGCAGTGCTGGGGCGGAACAGGCTGCAGGGTGCGGGATCGATGGAGGAGGTCTGTAGAAGCAGAGTAAGAGGCAAAGACTGAGTCTACCAGTTCTTTACAAGCCCTGAAAGTCAGAAACGTACCAAATACAGACCCAGAGGATATGTAAGGGCTAATGTAAGGGGAATGCTGGTTCACCTGGAGGTGCTGGACAAAGAAAACCTTGTTACCTTGTAGGGTTTTAGCCTTTGACGAATTCATTTCAGTCACAGGATGTTCAAGTTTAGCCAGGAGTTGGCAGACAGATGGACTGCGAGGCAGTTCACAGAGTGACTCAGCCTAGGCGAGCGTGAAGAGTTGTCCACATAAAGGTAACCTATTACAGTATTTTCACAGAAACTTTTTTTTTTTATCTGGGGTTTTTATGGCAACATTTGGGTTTTCATTGATGCTACTTTTCCAGTGAATACATTGCTTACCATCTGATCTGCCCACCCAGTCATGCTTCCACATCCACAGAACAGAGATGCAAGGCTCTTGTTTGCCTGACCCATTGCCTAGCTGTTGTTGGTGGCCAAGTGGTCTTGCCTTTTCAAGGAGCTATGAGGCAGAAAGACAGTCAGCGTAAAAATTGTAGCAGCATCCCTGTGTTTCCACACCACCTCTGCGCTCTCCTTCACTGACTGTGTCAGTTGTGCTTCATTGTGTTAGCTTTATGGAGGATGAAGAAGTCTCTGTGATGTGTAATTTAAGGCACTTGTCCAGCTGCTTGCTGCTTGGTGTGACCCTGTTTCTGCAGTCAAGCAAACTCTTTAGGAACAACTGTTTCACTTGGCCTTTCTTTCTAGAAAGCCGAGGCCTTGAGGCTGCATCACATGGTAGTGGTGGTGTTTTGTTGGTTTTTTTTTTCCCTAAATGAAGAGGATAGGAAAAGCACTATGTTTATCTGTGCTGGATTTTCTCAGAGGAAGCTGCATAGGAAAGTTCCTGCTCTGACCAAGGGTAGAGAGATTTCTCCTTTGGATTAAGGTTTATCAGTTTGTTATCTTGTTGTTTGGTGCCTTTTAAATTGCTCTGGAAGAACCAGAGTGAGGAGCTAGTGATATTTTCAAAAGTGAAAGAAAAAAAATGAAGGATCAAATAGTTTACTCTCTGAGGCTAAAATTGCAGGCATTGAATACTTTGTATGTTTTATTGGTAGAGAAACCTTTTTTGTTTGTTACAAGTCATTTACTTGAGAAGAGCAAGAAGAAAGTCTGTAGCCCCTTTCTGTTGGTTCAAATGAGTTATCCTATGTCCCTAGTACTAATATCTCTTCCTGGACTTCCCTGCCTGCCTGCCTCCCCCTCATTTGAGGCAGTAATATTGTGCTTCTGGTCACTTTAATAGAAGAAACATGGTCTTGAAACAAAAAATTGTCATGGTCTAACTTCAGGTGCCTCTGTGTCACACATGATTGGTGGGATGCTTTTTGTTTCTGGTGCTCTGAAATGAGCTTCAGGTCTCGGGATGCCTCAGGAGCCTCAAATCCCAGCTTAGACATCCAAGATGCTTAAAGATGGGCGGCGTGGCTCATCCCGCGCTTCCTTGGGCCTCTGTCCCCGACATGGTGCACATCACCTGCCAGTGATGAAGAGGGTGTACGCCCCAGTGTTGGGATGTTTACTGTAGGGCTGTGTGGGGCTGGTTTAATATCAAAGTAGTTTTAAAAACAACCAGGCAGGCAAGACAGTGGCTGCTGGTAAAATGACTCTGGGAAAGTGCCTCAGGGGGGATTAAGATACAATACTGAAGCTATTAACTGGGAAGATTCTACCTTCTCAGCTACAATTTGTTTTGCCAGTGTTAAGAAGGAACAGATCAAAGGAACTACAAACAGTTAAAAAAACCTCTCTAGGCAGAGAGGAGGCAGTTGTTTGGGAGCTATTCACTGGGAGCAGACACCTGCCTGCCAGTTTGCAGGAATCCCTGCTTCTCAGCAGCTCCCGAAATGTAGTGGTGTGGGACCGAACTAGAAGAGACATATGTCCTCTTTTGTGTCGGTTTTATAAAATGTTATGCTGCCTGCCTTCTGTTACTAGTAAACCATATTCTGATTTGAGAAAGCTATTTCATGAGGCTGCTGGTGCCAGTGGCTGACGGGCCCTGGGGGTCCTCGAATGCCACCTCGCAAAGCTTCAGTCCCCATGCCCAGGTGGATGCTTCCTTTTGGAGAGGGAGAAGGAATGCAGCCGTGTGCTAGAGAATGTGTGCGTTGCTGCTCACTACTCTTGCTCACTGACCCCTGCACACCTCAGGGGAAGCAGTAAATACTTGCTGCCCCCCAGGGAGGAGGGTGTGATGGGGCTTGGGCAGGTAAGGTCGGGCACCTCTCAGCCCTCCAGTAGCAGTACCGCATCTTTGCAGGAGGCAGTTATGGCCGCAAGTACCAGCACAGCCTTCAGCACAAGGTGTGTCGCTTCAGGAAGCCTGAGCTTTTTGAGCAGTGTCTTTTTCAATCTGTCCTGCCTTCTCTGAAGGTTTTAAAAATCTACTTTTCCAGTAAACAAGAGTCTCAGTCTTTCCCTTTGTGCTTCCTCGCCTATCCCACTCCAAAAAAAGGAGTTACTTGGCCTCGCTGGCAGACAGCCTCTCATAAATCTCTGCAGGCCAGACTGTAATTTATTGCCCACCTACCACACCAAATATTTTCAAATTACTCATGTTACTTTCTGGCCTGCCTTTTACCATCCATGTTCCCCTTCCCTCCCTACCAAAGTATTTATCTAAGGCCTTTCACACGCATAAAAATCCTCAATTTAGATGCATCAGTTTTGAAGAAGTCCACCTCCGCTGCTTTGGGTACGCTTTGTCCCTCTTTAATTTGACTTCTCTGTAATAAGAATCCGGGATTATAGGGTTGCCTTCTCCATCTGCTAGAGGTGTTACATGAAGCAACAGCCTCTGAATTTAGGAGGCTTAAACCATGTCCTCTCCTGAATCCTTCCTGCCACGTCATTTCTTGCATGTAAAATTGTTTATTTGGCTAGATGATGACAGTCTCTGGCTTTTGCTATCTCTGCAGATGCATATGGTCCTGCTGATAGAGAGTCCCGTGTGTCTGCCTCAGAGTTGCAGGTGACACTGGCATCTGCAGAAAGAACTGGGTGGAGTTGGCTGAACTGTACAACGTGCAAGGCTCTGCAAAATCCCTATCTGTGGGAATTACTAGTCAGCTCTTATCAGTCACGTCCCAACGCAGTGAGTTGTAGAAATCAAATTAGCAGACAAGTCAATTGCTTACGTCAGTCAGAAGTTTTGCATTGGGGTTGATGTGATAGTCCAGGGCCCCTCGCTGGGGAGCGTTCCCGGGTTTGGTTATGAAGGTTGGAACAAAATGAAAACCTGACAGTGCAGTTTTGTTTCTGTCTTGCTTCCCTCCCCCCCCTTCTTTCTTGCTCAAAACATTCTTTCAGGCTGTCATTTGGGGCAAGCAGAGCAGAGAATCTGTCCTTGCTACAAAAACAGAGAAAGCTTTGCCCTGTTATTTCATAAAACAAGTTGTTGTGACACACCACACAGTTTCTCACATCACTCAGTAGTTCATTAGTCTGTCACTGTACCAACATATTAAACGACAAGCTAAAAAACACAAGACAGTACAACGGTCTCTTAAAATTCATGAAGTATATCAAATATTCAAACTAAGGGATGTGAAAAGAAGCGCCATTTGCTGTAAATACTAATACTTGTAGGTGCATAAACATAATGAAGAAGTGCTGTGCACCGCCAGCCAGTGGACCGCTGCTGACAAATGTGCAGCTGCCTGGGAATCCCTGCAGTTATTTATCGCCAGAGAGCGGCTACTGCTTCAGCAAAAGGTCTCCTTCAAAACCTCCAGCATGTCATGTGAACCTCTTATCCTTAACAAACACTACGGCTAACTTGAAATTGGAGGCAAGACCAATTACTTTCAAGCTCTCAGTAGCACAGAGTAACAAGACACGATGTTATTAATTTCTTGTGTCTGTGGCAAAAGCAATGAACCTCCTGCTTAACATTTTGGAGGCCTTTACCTGTTTGTCATGAACTGCTTTCCCTGGAATATTTATATCATATGTCATGATATTCTCTAGTAATTCTTAACTTACTACATAACTGAAAATGCCTCTGTTAGCAAATGAGAATTGAACTTCCCAAGTACATGCAGCAGGCAAACTTCAGTGTTTTAAGGGCAGGCCTGCTGAATGAAAGCTTCAGAGTTCCCATCTGTTCTTCCAACAGGAAATCCTGAATTCAGTTTCAGCTGCATCCCACTTTTCGGAAGAATAGCTAGTCTCAAATGCAAAAACTTAAGGCAATGGGGAGCCCACCTGCCTTTAAGTGTGTTTTTCAGAAGGTTAATTACCTTCACTGCTAATACATGCATGTTATTTCTGCTGTAGTTTCAGTTTCCAAATATTGGGCCTTTTTAAGGCTTTGTCTGCTAGAAATACAGTCCCCAACCTCCTCTACCCAGATCTGTAAGAAATGAATTTTTGAGGCTTTTGTCTGTAGTGATTCTAAAAATAATTTCTTATTGGAACCCAATTGAATCCAAGGGAAGTGAGGTGATAATCAAATGATGTCACCCTCATGTCTTGCGCTGCATCTCGCTGCCTGCCAATGCTAGCAACTGTTGCTATGTACCAAGGGAAGGTGATACTCCCAGCCTTTCCCTGGTGCTGGAAAGCACTCGTTTCCAGTGTTTGTCAGGCTCCTGAGAGCTTATGATGTCTGTCTGAGGCTTTTCATTTTAGCCTTACTTGTTGGGATTGCTGTGAAGGAACATGGATCACATGCTCTTGGATTCTTTGAATTTTTCCTATTACTGAAGAAGACCATTTTCTAAAACTGCTGCCAGTCTGGAGGACTGTTGTGATTTAGCCTGTGAAGTGCCTGCATTGTAGTATTTGGGCTCTAGGGTGGAGACTTGCTGTAGTGCACGTGTCAGTGTCTGAAAATCAATGCATGACACGTGGCGTTTCCCAGCCAGTTTATTTCCTATTCTCAGTAGCACCCCTGCAAACTTGGATGATGGTGGGACTCTGCCCCTGGCTTTTCTCTGGGTACGTCTAAAAAGATTAGTCCCCTGCGAAAACCAGCAGGGCTTGTTGTGATTTGACACATCAGGCTCCAAGATTTCTTTAGTAGCGAACCTGATCCTACTGTCAGCAGTAGGTAGGTGATGTAGCAGGCTGTGTGTCTCTTTAGCAAGAGTCAGCATGAACTGTGGGATTCGGTACCTGGCAGATGACGTTCAGTACACCGCAGGAACTGGTCATCAACAAGACTGGAGTTGCAGATTATTTTTTTTATCTTATGCTCTTCTAGCAGAATGTGCTGTTGGGGTGTCCTGGATGTGCTGTTGGTAAGATTTTTTTTTGTTGGCAATGTGTACTCATGAAAGGGTAGATGCCCCTCCTGACAAGCATGTGATGACTATTAATACTTGGAAGAGTTAGGCTCTGGCACTGTTATGACCTTCCTGCCGGCGCTGCTTCTCTGTAAGGCAGAGTCCTAGGTTTGCAGAGACCTCTCCAATACGCATAGGGCCATGCCAAACTCTCTTGGTCCGTGCCTGGACCAAGGAGACAGGCCTGGCCTTATTCCCCCTGCATCAACAGGATCATTTGCCTGGAGTCCCTGAACGCTGTGTCCTCCTCTGGCAGTGCCAGCTGGCCCCTTCCCAGGTGTGGGGCTCTCCTGTGCCTGCCTGTGTCCCCAAGTGACTTCCACTGATCCAGGATTCATGGTGGAAACATGGGAGCAAAAAAAGTCAAACATTCATAAGGCCCCAGTTTGCACTAGCATGTCTTGGCAGCTGCTTCGTGCTCCTGACTATGTTTAAAAGTGATTGCTTACAGTTTTTGTCTTAATTTTTGTGTTATCTAAATGTGCAAGCTCCAGCTTAATTTTTGGGGGAACAGTGTAGGAGTACTGTATTGCAGGCAGCCTGAAATATGATCCTGGTTTTGTACAGGACTTCATTTTTTATTGTAAACACGCATGGTTGCAAACCATTGTACCTCATTCCAGTAATGTCCTGACTCTGGGGAGGGAGCAGGGGACAGAGAAGGAGCATGGTAGAAGAAAGCACTCTCTGTTCGCTGGCTGGTGTACCAGAGTGGTGGGATGAGGCTGAACGTTTTAGGGTGTTGTAATTCCTAGGGACTCTTTCCCAAGCTTGTACACCATCCCAGTATGTAGCAGCAATCCAGAGCTAATTGACATGTAAGTATCCATAAATGGTAGAGTAAAGTTATTTAAAGTTATTAAAATTATTTTGCCTTTCAACAAGTGAAAAAACCCTCGGAGTTGCCTAAGTGAAAGAAAAGGAGAGAAGGAAAAAATGGCAGAGTACCAAATTGCGACTCATTTAAAGTATCTGGTGAAAGTATCTTGAGGTTGTCTTTCCTGAAAGCCTTTGAAATTCAAAGACTACGGACTTTTGCCTCTTGGCTCACAAGCCAGTTCCTTTTCCTCCTCCTGGCAGGCTCTACCTAACAGTTGCCCCTTTTTTTCCTCTCTTAAGTAGCCCTGAATCACAGAACTTGCTCATTCTGCTTTTCTTCATTCAGGTCTAAAGCCTTGAGGACTGTGAAGTACCAAAGAGGACAGCATGTACTAGATGCTAGAGCCAAGGAAGGAGGGGGTGGGCAGAGGGGGGAGATGACCGTGTCTTTAGGCTTCGGTCCTAATCCTGAAAACTTCTCCTGTGAAGAATCCTGCAGAGGTCAGCCAGACTTCTTGCATGAATGGTGATTACTTGGTATTCAGTATCATGCTTGGATTACGCTTAAAGTAATCATAATAGCATGGGCAAAGTTTGTGATGGATGTGTTTTAAAGTATGGATGGACTGTTTTAAGACAACTGAAAGAAGAAGCTTCTGAAGACATGCGTGGATTAATTAAATAGAAGTTTTGCTTGTTTGACGAACAGCGCCAAGTTAGGTGAAACTCTGGAACTTGGAGAAAGTGGGTCCCTAAAAAGCACATACAGTACCACAGGCATCCAGCATGCACTCCAGGGCTGTGGCCACAAGGAGGGAGATTAAGTCCAAGTGCACCTGTCTTTCCAGGAATTATCCGCTCAGGTGGCCCAGTTGCCTGTGTGTTGGTATCTTTTGCACTTCCAGGTTTGGCACTAGTATCAAATCAGGAGGCAGCATTTTGAACCGCCCTATACTCCCATTACATGTGTGATGACATTGTTGGCTCTTGCAGTGGGAACCTTTTGCTGGGGCTTAGAGCTGCAGAGCAGCTCGCCAGGTGCCGCCCTGAGCCAGGGCCGTTCTTCCCAAGCGTGGCACTGGAGCAGCAGGAGGGAAGTGAAAATGAGCAAAAATTTCACCCTGTTGTGCCATAATGCTTTATGAGTACATTTAGGGTCTCCTAGTACAGAAGGCCTGTCAGGTAACTGCAGTTGGCTTCCTGAAAAATCAGCTTCAGTCATTCCTGTTCTGCTGGATAGATATTTTCTGGTATATGCCTGTATTAAGCTACTTCACTAAAATGCAGCTAATTAAAATGCAGCTTACGAGCAACATGAGTCCAAAGTGCCCAACACTTACGCAGCACTGGAAAAAAGATGTTCCTTTATGCATATAGCTTTAAAATTTCTTGCTGTCCTGACTTTAATTGCTTTTGACGCCCTTATTTAGGGGCAGTGAGGTGGAGAGGACAACTCTTTGGTGTGAGTGAAAAAAGAGAACTGAAGCGCTGCCTGCTCCTGCCCATGCAGGCAGAGTGCCGCGGGAGCAACAGCTGACAAAGACGGCAGCTGCTGCAGATGCAGGAAAAGACAAGTACCCCATCTGCTCGCTTCTTTCTGTTGACAGCATTGCTGTTTGTCCTGCTGAAACTTAACGTGGCTATTGCTACCCATCTCCCCCAGCTCCCAGGGAATGGGGAAAGGCTGGACTGCCTCCCAGCCTCTTCCTCCTTGTTTACACATCACAGGAGGAAGAAACCTAGATGGAGATAGGTTGTGCAGGATCATCCTGTTGTAGTTATGATGATGGTAACAATTCATAGCTGAAGCATTTGATTTGTTAACCTTATAAAAAAATGCCATTAAATACTGTATTTAGCTCCTCAGGGGAAGTAGCCTAGTTTCTTTTTCATTTTCCTTTTCTCATCCCTGTTTTAACATTAGTGACTCAGCTGTCACTTTGCTTTGGAAGGGCCGCTGGGGTTATAGCTGTGATTGGATGGCACCAGGAACCCATTTCTGCTGAAAATAATTAATATGGTACATTCTTACCTCAAAAAGAGCCTGATACAGAACTGCTAGAAGGTTTTCATTAACTTTCACAAGCTTTGAAACTTGCCTGTGAAAGAAATTGGAAATTCTTGTGTGTCTTCTCTTAACCCTACACATTGTAGGCATTTCTATTCAACTCCACAAAGGGGTTCATAGAGTATGCATTTAGACACATGCAAAAAGCCTTGGTAGGTGAGAACCTCACTTTGCAACAGAGCACATGGTCAGACCCTACAATCAAAATGAGTTTCCACCAGCTCTCAAAAAAATCTGACCAGAGATAAGTATGGACTCTTCCATCTCTGTAATTTTTTCATTCCCCACCTCACTAGTCTTAACCAAAAAATAGCCTAGTTAATTTCTTTTTTTCTGGAGATCCCATCTACTTTAAACTTTAATCACAGGAAAAAAATAAATGAAGTAAAAAGGCATAAAACTAGTTTGTGTTAGTCTGTTTCATATTTTGCACATCAGCTGATATGGTAAGAGTATTAGCAGAACTGTTATAATGTGTACTCGTACACGTTGCTCAGGGTGCTTGGTAGTGGGTCCTCTCCCTTTCCAAGAAGGAGGGTAAGTATCCCCATGATACTTACCAATGCTCCTTTCTTTGTCTCCTCCTCTGTTCAGCTGAAGGTGCTTGTTTCTTGTGTACCTTTGTTATGAGAATGATGCCTGGCATGCTCAGGAGGCCTAGCATTCTTGAGCTATGAATACTGTGAACAATGTCATAAAAAAAAAAGATTATGTACAAAGGGATCATCGTTCTTAGCAATGTCCTTTGAAATTTGCCCTGTGTCTTGAACACGTAGGTGTAGAAAAAGGACTTATTTCAAACAATGTAGTTCCACTAACATAACTCACTATTTTTCCCCTAGAAGCAGGATGTGACGTGTCCACACAGCCTACCTGGGGTCTGTGACCAGTTTCTGAGAAGCAGAAATTCGTCTGCCTCTCTGGCATTGTACAAGAGCATCTATCACAAAGCCACTCAATTTTAGGTTCTGTAGCATCTTTATTGAATTATTGCTTTTTTTTGTCTGTCTGTTGAGGCCATAAACTTCCAGATGCAAGTGTCTTCTATTTGTGCAGTCCTTCCCACAATGGGAACTCAACTGGTCTGCAACCTAAACGGTAGGTAATTCTTGCCTTAGCGCATGGTAATGACCTTTGCTGTTTGCCCAGTCAGGGTCCTGAAACCCATTGCCCTTGTGGCTTCACAGCTGTCTCTGAAAAATGTCCTAGTGTATCTACTGAGCAATACAATGGCCCCGCCATGTCCTGTGTGTTGGATTCAGAAGGGATTACTCATGTATACAGGTTCAAACTGGGAACATGAAAGGGCTCCTCCACTCATAGTTCTGCTGTTTGGGCTCTGGTGTTGGGGTAGGGCGCTAAGAAAGCACTGCATTTTGACACAGCCTAGCTTTAGGCTTAACATTTAGCACTTGTGATTGTGTCAATGACACTGATCTTAATTTCTAAGATTAGGTAAGTAGCTTAAAAAAGAAAAAGATTACTTTCATACTTGTGCATTTACCTGGCTTGTGAGGTTCCTGGGATGGTGGTGCTGCTGCCAGTTGCATGTGAAACAGGAATGTCCTGCTTAGTGTACCAAAGGGCTGATTCACTGGCAGCATAATAGGTGTCACCTGCCCTTTTGTCAGCTCCTCAGGTGTATTTTACCCCTGCAATGAACAGAAAATAAATTAAAAAAAGAAATCCAGTAAAACCAGTAACATGCCAGCCACCCAAGTGAGGTGAGGTTCAATGAAAACTACAACAGTTTCTAAATGGGATTAGGTGAGGCTGAGATTAACCCAGAGGAGTAGGAGAATTTGGTGAGTTGCAGCGGGGGGTGAGCTCTCTGAAGCTACTGTGCTCTAGGAGGAGCTGGGAATGACTGTCCCAAAGCGAGGGGTGAGATCCACGTCCACCAACAGAGAGGGTCAGGCACTTGTGAAGGAAGACAGGCTGGTGGGTTCATTTGCTGGAGGCACTTGTTTCTCCCCACTGATTGCCAAGGGAGGGCTGGTGTCACTATCTCACATGTCGAGGTCTGACTTGAAGCTGCCCACTCTGGGTGAGAGTTAAAATTTAAAGCTTTATAAAACTTTCTCCATGGGGGGAAAAAGAAAGTCAACTTGAAGATTGCAGACAGGGCATCACAGCATGGAAACCAAAGCCATATGCCTCGGCAGTGAGTTTGTGGGCAGGGCTGATTATGGGACTGGGTGTCCCAATGCAGTGCCCTCGTGGAAGTTAGATTAAAGAATGGATTGGGAAAAGACTCCTGAAATACACTAACAGTAGTGAGGTGGGTTTAAAAACAGTGAGGAGATAGATGGTTTTGTTCACCCATGTTGTCTGGCATGGCATGAGTTTGACTCGTGTATACAGAAAGCAAGTCTGTACGTTTTTTCAGGTATTTTCCTAAATGCAATATTCTAATGTTCTCCAGAGCAGAGGGAAAATGTAGGAAAGCTTAAGAATTCGAGAGGCTAGGGAGGACCTGTGTGTCATTCTTAGGACAAAAGCAGAATGCACATCAGAATACATCAAAAGGAAAACTGATCGCTTTTTATTTTCAAATGACATTAATATTTTACAGCTGCCATTACGTTTTGAAGAGTGCACAGGTATTTATGGGTAGTGCCGTGGCTACCCAGTCCTGAGCTATGAAGGAGGATCTACCTGTTTTTCAAGTTGTTCTGTTCGCTCATCCGTTGTCTCCTAATTCACACCCTGGCCGCACCAACACTGCAATAACTCAGGGAATACCTGGTGTTGATTGTGCCAACTGAAGTACATCATATTTTAAAACGCAGGGTTTATTTAAAAAAAAAAAAATCAGATAGTATCATCTGGTTCAATAATAATTTAATTTTGTGCTTAAAATAGCACAGGAGAGGGGTCCTGTTTCAGATTAATCTACATAGCAGAAATGCCAGGGGCTGTTTTGGAGGTTGCTTGAAGGCTTTCTTGCAAGAAGGTCTCAGGCGCCTGTGCTGGCATTTGAGGGGCTTGTTCAGGCCTGATCAAACTCGGTCAGGCGACAGTGTATCAGATCTATTCCTCTCATCAGTCACATGTCAGCCGTAACTGTCACCAGATTTGCAATTTAATGTGTGCAGCTCAACACTTCCAATTAATCCAGACTGGGTATTTAACAATCTATCATTTCAGAGCTAACACTTCACGGAGCTGCGTGTAAAGCAGCCTTGCACTTCGGTAAGGCAGGAGCCCTGGAAGGCTTGCTTCATGCGTGCAGATTTTACTCTTTCCCTGCCACCGTGGGGTGGAATTTGTACTGATGGATGAAAAGCTGGACATGAGCCAGCAATGTGCAACTGCAACCCAGTGTGCAACTGCAACCCAGTAAGCCAACCATATCCTGGGCTGCATCAAAAGAAGTGTGACAGGTCAAGGGAGGTGCTTCTGCCCCTCTGCTCTCATGAGACCTCCTCACCTGGAGGTCTCTGTGTGTCCAGCTCTGGAGCTTTCAGCACAGGAGGGACATAGAGTTGTTAGAGTGAGTCCAGAGGAGGGTCCCAAAAAATGATCAGAGTGCTGGAGAATCTTCAATACTAAGACAGGCTGAGGGAGTTGGCATTGTTCAGTCTGGAGAAGAGAAGGCTGTGGGGAGACCTTAGAGAAGCTGTCTAGTACTTAAAGGGGACCTACAGGAAGGATGGGGACAGACTTTAGCCAGGCAGGACTTTGGTTTTCAACTGAGGGAGGGTAGATTTAGACTGGTATAAAGAAGAAATTTTTTACAATGAGAGTGATGAAACACTGGCCCAGGTTGCCTAGGGAGGTAGTGGAGGCCCCATCCCTGGAACATTCAAGGTCAGGTTGGATGGGCCTCTGAGTAACCTGATGTTGTTAAAGATGTCCCTGCTTCTGCTGGGGGGTTGGACTAGATGACCTCTAAAGGTCCCTTCCAACCCAAAGCGTTCTATGGTTTTATGATTCTATGAATTTGTTGCAAGTTTAGTTGCACTGACAGACTTAGGAAATGTTAACAAAACTCAACACATGGCCACAAAAACTGTTGAAAAAAATAAAGATTTATAATAAGTGATTCAGCAATGAGAAGCTTTTGTGATCTTCCATGGGAAGCCACTATTTTTAGTGAATTATTATAAGCAGTAGCATCACTCACAGGTATTTATAAAGACATAAAAGAACGCCCATATGTGTTTCTAAATAGTTGATGTATAGTAACAGCCATATGCTGAGAATGAGTGAAAATAGAATTGAGCACTCTGGTTTCCACAACACCGCACGAGGGTTGTGCTGGGATCTTTGCAGCTAAGAAATGAAAAACAGGGATATTTTATTTTATTTTTTTTTTCCTAGTTCTTCTTTCTAGCAAAATAAGCCCAAAGCCTTCAGGGTGAAAATCTGCCTTGCAGTAAAATTGCATTGTTTTTATTGAGGTCTGACTGGGTGACCGCTGAGGTTTGTGAGAAGTCTTCCAGTAGCTTGAGTGGCTGGTGGATTGGGGCCATGCTGACAGTGGTAGCTATTTTTATGAGAGTTACTGTACGTATAATATTCAAGTTGATTAGTTGTGTGTGCTTGTACTTCTCTTGGGGCTCCATGGCAGAAGGAGAAAAACTTCTTGTGCTTAAGTTCAGTAAGTGGCAACATCTTCCATTCTCTCTTTGACTGCGTTCATGTCCTCGTCAGGCCTGCATTCAGATGCCTTGGGATTCTCATGAAGTCAGCACCTTGCAAGATCAACGCCTGAAACTAAATTACTACTTTTAATTAAGTTAAATCCCTTGATTGAAATTGTGTTCTTGAATTGTGAGCAGCTGTGATACAATGCATGTGGAAGAGAGTGAAAAAGGCAGCTCTCCATGAGATGCCTTTAGCAATCTCCTGATGATGATATCTGTCTCTGGATGCCCAAATCCTGTTTTCATACAGAAAAGTGTCAGCATAGCACGCAGAGGCTAATGCTTTATTTTTTAGGGGCTTCCTGTTAGAAAGGGCACCAGTGTCTGTGGCTCCTAATGCTAGGAGTAGTTGCTGGAAAGCCTGACCTTGTTCTTGGTCTGCAGCTGCAGTAGTTAAAATATCAACATTTTCCTCGCGCTCTGCTGCCCATCTCCCAACACACAGTGGAAAAAATTAAACAGCAGCCAGCATACTCTACTCACAGCAAAACAAATGTTATTTATTAGAGTCCTCCTGCGGTCAGAGGACTTCTGACTGTAAAATAACTGGAGATTTTTCTGCTAACTGGAAGCGTGATGCTCTGAGACAATTTCCAGGCAGTGTATATTTTCAGCTAAGTTTTATTTACGTCAGTGTAGTTAGTGATTTGCAATAGCACTCTTTGCAAAGAGCAAGGCAGCAGTTGTTTCAGCTAGAATTAATATTTTAAGGGAAAACTTTTGGTGAAGTTGTGACTCAGTTCCCTCAGCTCTACATGTTGAGATACTTTTCTTTGCAAAAGGGAGGGCATAAACCTCCTTGGCTGGCACATTGCTCGCTGCCTGCCCTTGTGGTGAGGAGTGTGGTGTGCTATTAGGGAGGATTTGTTTTCCTTGCACTGATCGCCTTCTCCTGTCATATTTTGGCACGACGCAGTGCCTTGCGTGCGGGATGGAGGCAGATCTGTGCATTGCTCTCCTATCTGAGCCAGCACATTTCAGCGGATAAATCTTTGCTGGACTTAATGTTCTCCCAAGGAGCTTTAGTATCCCTCCAGGCATTCTGCTCTTCCTAGAGATGGGGAATGATGGACAGAGGCACAGGGAGAGAGCTGATTACAGAGGGGACCTCTTCTAGCTCTTCCCCGACCACCAAGGTCAGAAATACTTTGAAGAGAGGATGAGGAGGGGAATCGACAAATGCACCCTTCAGATGCTGAGCTCTTCTTTCTTTTCCCTGAATCTTTTTTGGGTGTTTTTTCCCTTCCTTTTTCCTGCAGGAGACCATGCTTGAGTGGCAGGGCTCAGCCTGTGTCATTGCACTTATCCTTTGCAGGCCTGTGAGGACAGTGGCCTTAGCCAGCTGGGTGCCTGCTGGATGTCCCCTGCGGGACGCTAGTGTTTTTTTGCCGCCTGCTGCTGTTGAACAGCTGGTGGGATTTGCTGGAGCTGCCTTAGGAACTTGCAGATGATGCCAAACATCAAGCATTGGAAATGTTTGGGTGTCATGAAAGGTTTCTCTTTCTGTATGTAATTTGCTTAATACTTCCCCCCGCCCCGTAACTTCCATAATTCAGGGGAAATATAACAGTATGGAATACAGAATATTGTGTCTTATATGGAAAAAGACGTGAATCAGTTAAACACGGCTGGCTAGATATTGTGGGGAGACTTCCCTTAGTTTTTTTCTGCCTATCCAGAACACCCTCACTACTTTATTAAATTATATCTATTTTTTTTCTGGTTTGCAAAAGCTCTTGGGAAGGAGGAAGAAATTCTGAGACTTCTTTGGGTTGAGGATTTCTAAGTTCCTTGAGAAGAGCAGCACTGCAGCCTTACAGAACAAGGTAGAAAATGACAGTACGGAACCAACAAATTGATACTTCCTAAAGATCTCCTTGTCTAGACTTGCATTGTGCCTTTCACTAGAAATTTATGCACACTACTGGCAACTTTAATTATTTGTAATTTTGGAGTCACGGTATCTGTTTCCTTGTTTATTTGCACTTGCATCTCATCGAGGACTTTAAAGCATAAAACTGCTGGTTGAAACAAATTTTGGGTTACTTCATAAGAAAGCACAGACACTGCTTTAGGTAGATGAGATGAGCAAAGTGTGTTGATTATTCGCAGCCTCTTGTTTCAGCCACAGCTGAATGCCAAGAAAGTAGTTTGTTTCATTTTTTGCGTACTTTTGGGGGGGAGGCCCTTTGTAAGAGTGTTCATCCCAAAGGAGATTCGTGCTACAGCATTTTGAGTATGGTGACACACGCTGCAAAGTGGAATTCAGGTTTGCAAGCAGAGCCATGGAGAAGCAGGGCTCCCTCCAGTCATCTGGAGGCCAATAAACTGGAGTTTTTTTCATAGCTTCTTTTCAGTGGTATTTGATCTGATGCCTTTCCCTACTGTATGGCTACCAGACAACTTCACATGGTGAAAGTTAGAACATTAAATATGTTAATATAGTATAAAATAAAGTATAAGTTTCCCAAGTGAGCATTAGCAGGGTTTATGGGTCTGCAGATAGTGTTTGTTTTTCTCCCATCATGTCCTAATGTCCCAATTGTTAAAATAAACAACTGCTTTGGATTTGTAGCAGTAACTTTACAGTTATGGAGCCTTTATCTGAAATAACAAATTACCCACTCACTACAAAACACTGAAATAAAAACAGACCAGTGTGTAACTTGGACTCAGCAGCCACCAGCTGCACCTCATCTTGCTAATCTTTAGGTTTTTGTTTTGTTTTTTTTTTTTTAAAGGGGGGGGAGCTTTTAAGAGTTAAGTTACACAACTCTCTTTTTATTTTTAAAGTGAGTGGATTCCTTGTTGCGTTGTTGAGGATGATAAATTGATACCACATGTTGCTTCCAGACAAAAAAGACTCTGTACTGCAGTTGAAGCACTTGCAGCTGGTGTCTGAGTTAATGGATGGGCTCCACAAGGTAAACATGGGTTGGAAGAGGCTGAAATAGGCATAGGGAGAGGGAATTTTCTCCATTTTAAATGCTCAGGCATTTGCTGCTGTTGCTCGACCAGGGCTGAGTGTTGAAATAACACACAGTCCCAGCCTCCCTTGGAGACTCATTCAGTTGTTCATATCAAATCAGGTGTACAGCACTTTGGAAATGTTTGAGTGTTCTCTCTGGGAGGTTACCCATTTGCAGTCTTATCAAAATATCAAGAGAAATGTGTAATGAGGACGTGGTAGCCAATTTAATTTTTTTTTTTTTCCCAAGTAAAATGTGTCTTGTTCCCTCCAGGAGTATTAACTGAGCAAAATGCGGTGCAGCAGGTCGACAGGTGCAGCAGGTCCTCAACACAGGAAGGACACAGATTTGTTAAAGCAAGTCCAGAGGAGGGCCACAGAGATGATCAGGGGGCTGGAGTACCTCCCATGCAAGGAATGGCTGAGAGTTGGGATTGTTTGGCATAGAGAAGAGAAGGCTCCTGAGAGACCTTATAGCAGCTGTCCAGTAATTCAGGGAGGCCTACAGGAAAGATGGGGAGGAGGTCTTTATCAGTGAGTGCAGGGATAGGATGAGGGGTGATGGGTTTAAGCTGGAAGAACGGAGATTTATTTTAGATACTAGGTAGAAATTTTTTCCTGTGAAGGTGATGAGACACTGACACAGGTTGCCCGGAGAAGTCATGGATGCCCCATCCCTGGAGGTATTCAAGGCCAGGTTGGATGGGGCTTTGAGCAACCTGACCCAGTGGAGGGCATCCCTGCCTGTGGCAGGGGAGTTGGTACTGGGTGATATTTAAGGTCCTTTCCAACCCAAGCCATTCACGATTCTACGACATGAAAGCTGAGAGTGTGGCCCCAGGTTTGGGGAAAGTGCTGTCACTGCACCTGTTGGCTGCCTTGGCTGCTGGCACGCACCCAGCTGTACCCCTTCCTTCTCCTGATGCCGTCAACCTAAGCTGAGGTAGGGCAGCAGTGCTGCTTGCCTGTGGCACTGCATCACCCTCTGCTTGCACCACATCTGTCCTGCCTCATGTGTTCCTTTATCATGGGTCTTCTTGTCTCCAGGGCTGGTCATTACTCCCTGCAGGACTGTTTTCCCAGGGGACTGGGATCAATGCCATGCAGGATGCTCTTGATCTTATCTGCAGGAACCTCAGTCCTCTGGCTTTTAGCAGAGTGCACAGCGTTCTTCAAGTCCAGTATAAATAGTAACTCTAATAAAGGGGGGAGCTCATTATATTTCTTTTCTACTCTGCTCTTGTGCAGTCCGTATGTTGTACTCATCAGTGGTATCTGAGCTCTTTCCAGGGTGTCTGCAGCCTGACTAGCATCTGTCCCTTCTACATATGGTCTCCAGGACAGATTGATGGAAGTTTCTTTATAGATCTTTTAAAGTTTCTCTATGCATTTTGGCATGGAAAAATGTGTTATGTTTCCATCATTATAGCCTAATCTATCTCCCAAATAAGTCAAAGACAAATACCCATTAATTTGGTCAGTAGCAGGTTCAAATGATAAACTGTATTTTCTTTGCTCCCCCACCTCCTTTACGGTTTGTTGGATGGCCATATATTATTAATGCACATGGTTGTGAGCAAAGATTGTCCCACGATATTTTCCTGTATTTTAAGCAGATGGGAATATTTGACAGCTCAGAAACCAGCTCAGGTAGAAAATACAGTTATTGCCATCCAGAGTACAGCCTGGTGGTACAGCGCAACAGCCTTTACTGATGCGAGTTGTCAATCCTAGTGACTTCTATAGCAAAACTTGCATGTGAAAGGATAATAGGATCCAGCCCTAATGTGATTTGGCAGAGCATCCAACACAAGGAGAAACCAAGTAACTCAGATACTGTTGCTGAAGAGGTTAGCGGGGGAGGTTACGTGAAAGAAGTGGGTTTTAAGGCAGTGTTTGAACAGAGGGTGGAGATGGGGTACACAAAAATAAATTGGCCCATAATTATGCTTAAGAAAACAATCATCCTACAGAAGAAAAGTAAAGAAAAACAGAAGCTGGAGTATAAGTGGCATATTGCATAATGTAAAGGAAAACAAACTCCTTGGATTGTTTATAACCACCAATTTTGAGCGCAAAAGTATTATTGCATTCTTTTATTATTTATGTAATACCGACACTGAGCAAAAGGATATAATAAGATGAAAATTACACTTGTGCACACATACGCACACATGCAGGAGCCCTTATCCTGAAAGGTGCCTCAAACTCACAGTTTACCATTTAGAATATTTCATGGTTTTAGGCCAGATAGTTTCATACTGCAGCCACCACCAGCAGAAATAAGCCATTTTATGAGAATGCTATAGGTTGGAGAGTGTTAGTAGCTGGCATTTGGGCTGAGTGTTTTTATAACTGAAACTATGTGTCACGCTGCATCTGCCACCTCAGGTGTTTCTTTTCTGTGTTTTCTAAGATTTTTTTCATTAGCAGGAGTCACAGTGCTGTGTAATCTTATACCCAGCATTTTTAGGTGGGGAACAGCGGGGTTTGTATGGCTCCTGTAGCCTGGCTTGGTATGGTAGTCTAGCTCTGGTCATCCTCATCCTGCCATCAGCTATTTGCAAGGAGACATCTCCATGCAGATGTTCTTGCGTGTGGTTGTCCAAGAAAGTCACACGGGATGAATGTGAGAGCTGCCTGCATTAATGCAGTACAAGCTGGAATATCAGAAAAGGTTGTTTTTCAAAAAACCAGCAATTCTCCAGCCAAATGGGAGAAACCTGAGGAAGTAAGCCTAGTTATTAGATGATAGAAAAGACTGTTGCCAGACTCAAAATATGGTTAAAATGCCATCAATTAAATAATAAAAAGCTCTTTCCTTCCTTAGACTGAAGAACTATTATACCGCAACTCAATCCACTGTATTTTGATGTCATGATAGTCCCCTAGAAATGGACAAGTTTGTAGCTGAGGCACTAAAACTTACTCTTGAGTCTAAGAAGTCTGGTCTGCTGTTTTGTGCAAATTGTTTAAAACACAGCAGTTGCTATTTTGAACCATGGTCCGTATGATTTCTCTTTTCATTAAGTGATAATCACAACCGCGTCTGTTGTCTGCATACGAGAAGAACTTCAGGCATGTTTTCCGTTTTGCAGCCTGACAAAACCCACAACACTTTCAGGATTAAAAAAAAAAGGCCTTTTGTATTGAAAAGAATTGCTTAAGGAAAGCTGGGCTGTATTTCTTTGTACATCCAATGTGCCACCGGTTCACGTGTGTCAAACATTCATTTATTGTAGCGATGCAAATGTCGAAATGCTTTTGGATGATTTGATAATTGATTTGTTCTTTGCTCATTTAAATCTGAAACTACTTTAGTGCTTTGTAAATGAAGGATATTTGTTCTGGAAGGCTTGATTATGCTATGATCCTGTTGACTTTGTGTTTTTAAAACATGCTGGTAGAAGAAATGTGCTTTTATCCTTTTTATAGATATACCTGGTAATTGCCAAAATTTAAGAAAAAAGAACTTGTGCAACTTTTTAAATTCGATCACCTGGAGGAACAGCACGACTGTTTTGTGAAAGGAGTACAGGGTAGCTCCAAAAATCTTTTGACTTGCACCGGGAGGGGGGGGGGGGAAAAGCAAACCTGGAAGCACTCTCACTAACAAATACTACTTGCTTGTCCTTTCTTTGAGCCATATTTTAAGTCCAAGATCAGCAGCGTGAGCGGAGTGGGATGTTCATCTCAGTTATTTTGATATAACTCTAGAGTCATTTCACCAGGGCTGCCAATGGTCTGGTTTTCTCTGCCTCTTTCTCATCCTGGGGTGGTTATCATTGGTTTGAGTTAACGTGGTTTTTGAATGGTAGATGTTGCTGAGTAGTGCAAGTGGGTAATACGTGAGAGCAGACTGCGCATAGGCTTCCCTGAAAGTACCGTATTTCCTAACATCCTGTACAGCACAGGGTATCTGACTGTGCACAGCAGCTTCATATGACCCTGTATGTAGCAGCTTACAGGGACAAGGGTATCGTCGTGTACTGTGTCACATCATGTTTTGAAGACTGTGAGGGTACTAGAGTGTGAGGGGACAGCTGGCTGGCTTCTGTGGTATGGCCATAATTCTGGTTTCTCTAATCAGGAGACAAAAGAGTGCCTGTGGAGGGGAGCAACAGCAACTTGCAGTTTTCTCAAGGATTAGTGTAACGAATGACACAACATGCATGCCCATGAAGAATTAAAAAGACATTTGCAGAGGCTGCGATGAGAGTGACTACCCCTCCAGTCAGATTTTTGCAGTGTCTTTGCAGTTTTTGTTTCAAGGAACTGATGGGAACATGGTTGATGCTGTAGAGGTTTGTCCTGAGTCAAAAGTAAGGGAGAAATGTCTAGCTCCTTGCTAGCAGGAATAGAGCTGTGTCACATTCCTTTCCTTAGGATGCAGCTTTTGAGCTGGGCACCAGGAATCCACAGCTAGTGCAGGCACAGGGCTTGCTTTACATCTGCATGCTGGCATGCTGCAGTGACACTCCAGTCCTCCCATATCCATCACCTGAGAAACCCATGGTGATGTCCAGGAGGGCCCAGTGCTTTTATTCATCTTGTTGTTTTCATGTGATGTTGGTTTAATAATTAAGGTTTGAGTGGCAAAAGAAGTGGAATGCTGGTCTTGACGTTTTGTTTTGTTCTTTTTCTGCAGAATTCGATCCGTCACAACTTGTCACTCCACAGCCGATTTGTCAGGGTGCAAAATGAAGGCACTGGGAAAAGTTCTTGGTGGATGATCAATCCAGATGGTGGAAAAGGTGGCAAAGCACCCAGGAGACGTGCTGTGTCAATGGACAACAGCAACAAGTACACGAAGAGCAGAGGGCGAGCTGCTAAGAAAAAGGCAGCCCTGCAGACTGCCCAAGAGACAAGTGAGGACAGCCCTTCTCAGCTCTCCAAGTGGCCAGGGAGTCCCACGTCCCGCAGCAGCGATGAGCTGGATGCATGGACAGATTTTCGCTCTCGTACAAATTCAAATGCCAGTACGATCAGTGGCCGCTTGTCACCAATTTTGGCAAGCACAGAACTAGATGATGTTCAAGATGATGACGCTCCGCTTTCTCCCATGCTGTATGGTAGTCCATCGAGCTTGTCCCCATCAGTAAACAAACCATGTACTGTGGAGCTGCCTAGGTTGACTGATATGGCTGGGACAATGAATTTGAATGATGGACTGACAGATAACCTCATGGATGATCTCTTGGACAATATAACACTCCCTCCCTCCCAGCAGTCACCCACAGGAGGAATAATGCAGAGAAGCTCCAGTTTTCCATATGGTTCCAAAGGTTCGGGGCTGGGTTCTCCCTCAAGTAGTTTCAACAACGCTGTGTTTGGGCCATCGTCCCTGAATTCCCTCCGCCAATCGCCCATGCAGACCATTCAGGAGAACAAGCAGGCCACCTTCTCTTCCATTTCTCATTACAACAACCAGACGCTGCAAGATCTCCTTGCCTCTGATGCACTTAGTCACAGCGATGTCATGATGACACAGTCCGACCCACTCATGTCACAAGCCAGCACAGCTGTGTCTGCCCAGAATTCCCGCAGAAATATAATGCTCCGGAACGACCCCATGATGTCGTTTGCTGCGCAGTCCAGCCAGAGCAGTCTGGTCAGTCAGAGCCTGCCTCATCACCAGCACCAGTCCCACAACTCCTCTCTTAGTGGCAGCCGTGCCTTGTCCAATTCCATCAGTAACATAGGCTTGAGTGACTCGAACAGCTTGGGATCCAGCAAACATCAGCAGTCACCTGTCAATCAGTCTATGCAAACACTTTCTGACCCGCTCTCAGGCTCCTCTTTGTACTCCTCTAGCATGAACCTCCCGGTCATGGGACATGAGAAATTCCCGAGTGACTTGGACCTGGATATTTTCAATGGGAGCTTGGAGTGTGACATGGAGTCCATTATCCGGAGTGAACTCATGGATGCAGATGGTCTGGATTTTAACTTTGATTCCCTCATCTCAGCTCAGAACGTTGTCAGTCTGAATGTGGGGAACTTCACTGGTGCTAAACAGGCTTCATCACAGAGTTGGGTACCAGGCTGAAGGATCTTTGAGAACAGGGAAAATGGGCAAACAGGTCAGTGCCCCGCAGATGTGGTAAAATACTTGGTTCCTTAGTTATACTGGAGTTTGCACCAAACCCTTGGTAGTTAGTGCACACTAATAACATTAATTTGGCTTTTGATGGCTTGCTATGTGTTGGTATGCAACAGCCATAACCAAGAAACGTTTGGAGGTATGGAGGGAAACAAGCTGTAGAAGCTGTTCAACTGCAACACTGTGGGCATGCATCTGATGCTGTGCGTCCTCCTTAATTTAGGCATGAGAAATGTTAATGACAAATCAGGCAAACCAGGGTGGCATATTTGTGGGTTTTAGGAATCACGGAGCTCCAACTTGTCTTCTTTGAAGTCGCAACAGATGGATTCTTTGTAGCCAATGCCGCACGTAGCCAAACTGTGTTACATAGAGATGTGGTATGGGGCCTTGCAATTGGTGGAGCAATACTGCAGGGGAGGAGGAAGAGCATCTTTGCAAGAGCAGTGCATGCAGTGAGGATTGGGTGTGTGAGACAGATCTGGACCAAATTAGAGTTGCATTGCTGCTGTGGTACAGTAACAGTAGCAAAGTTGTCTGTTTTTTTTAATTTTATCTCTTGGCAGAAAAAAAAAGCAGATGAAGGAATTATGTATTGAAATAGCAAAGGTGGGATCCTGATCCCAGGAATATCCTGGGTTTAATGTTTTAAATATGCAAAAATTGGTCCACTCCAGGACTGGAGTGGGTTTTCTTTTCTTCTGGACTCCGCCAAGAGAATATCTGTAGGTTTGGGTTCTGGCGTAAGTGCTGTTAGCCTTATCAGGTTATTTTTTTTTTCCCCAGATTGTTGTGGTGTTTTTCCATTGCTTCTTTTCCACAGCTGGGGGCATTTGAACTTGTAAACATTGTTTCTGTCATCCTTTTGTGATTCTGCAGACTCCTGCCCATACCTCTGCCTGCTCTCATGTACGTATTTACTGACTCATAGGGTAGGTGCCACACAAAGTGCCCTTTCTCCTTTGTTTATTTATTAGTGTAAGGGAGTAGATTTCAAAATATAGTAGGATAAAAGGTTAGCTCTAAATTATTGAAAGTGTTTTGTTAACTTCAGAATAGTATGTAGAGTGTCCCAGTGGTGAGGTCAAACGAGGCATTCATTCAGTGTGCAGCTTGCTTCCAACTTTGTTATTTTCTGGATGAAGGATGGAAAGAAGGAGTTGGTGTTGTTTGACTTTATGGTGCATAATTTGCCCCTTTCGTCTTTAATTGAGTTTTCATTCTCTGCTTCACAGTAAGGTTTTCAATGGGAGGCTTTGTGGGAGGTGAACAGCAGTGGTGAACCTTCTCAGTGTCTTCCTGTGTATGTGAATTACCACAGGAGACATATGCTGTCATCTGGTGTCTGTGAGGAAGGACAAAACTTCGCAGGGATCTTCCTTTCAGTCGTTCTGCAAAGCTGCCTCACTCTGGTGGAGCTGTTGGTTTGCACAGTCCTTTCTGTTTCAGTGGGAGGATTTCCTTTGGTTCTGTCGCATCTTTTCACTGAAAGAAGGACCATTGCAGTGCACGGCCAGGAGATGGGCTGCGGGAATGTGCTGTAGAGGACAGTTCCCGCTGACCCTGCATGGAACGACAGCTTGGTAAGGCCAGAGCTACAGCTGAATTTGAGTTTTTCTTTCAATTCCATTGTTGGAGTACTTAAGAAAGGAAAGAGTAATAAAAAAAATTGACTCATGAACCAGAAAGCAAAAACTTGCAGAAGGCCAAGTTTGTTGACCAGTTCTCTTTTCCTCCAGGTCCATGAGCTGTTTGGATTTAAAAACCCTTTTTGCATGAAGTGAAAAAAAGGAGACTGTGAAACATCCAATGGTGCAGTCTGCCAAATGAAGCCTAAAAAATACATGCTATGTATTGTGTCAATACATGCCTTGACACAGGCAAATAGGGCAGCCTCCTGCTATTGTATCTTCATTTACTGTGTATAGGCAGATGATGCTGGTGGGGATGCTTGCCTAGGCAGTGTGGAGGAGATGCACCACATCACCTCCTCACCAATGCTCACCGCTGCTTCTTCACCCTGGCCCATGCCATTCATGGAAAACATAGGCATCGTGATCTTTTTCAGGCTGCTCCCTCTGAATAAAGGAACTGACACATCTGTGTGAGTGGAGTCTCATTGCAGAGGACAGATTTGTTAACGATAACAGCTCTCCTTGGCGAATTACTGTCCAGTCATCTGTGGAAGCCTCTTTCCTTCTCTCTGACAAGGGGACTGGCTGCTGCTGGGTGCCTGTGGTATCAGGTGCAAGCACAGATGATTTCTGCTGAGCTGGTTCATCGTGCACCCTTCCTTGTGTGTTAAGCAGCACTGTGTGAGAGTTTGTTTCCCTATGAGCATCTCATATTGATAGGGACACGTCATGTGGCATTGAATGCAATCATTCTGAATCGCTTTCTCAGTTACTTCTCTGCTTCACTGTAGCAATAGGGACCCCTGAATTAAAATCTTCTCTCTGCAGTGTTCACGGTCCTAACAATGAATCCTTACAGGCTTGAAGACTGAGGAGTGCTTTCAGCAGAGCAGCCTGGCGCTTGCTCATGCTAAATCCGTTTCACGAGGGTGGTCAGGTGTGTTTTGCAGGCAGGCAGAAGCATTTACAATGGGTTACTGGGATATCTGGGAATAGCGAGTGCTGTGTTTTCTATGGAAAATAAGAGAAATGTTGGAGTCAGTTTTTGGGAAGAAAATAAAGCAGCCAAGTGCATAGGTACTTAGTTTTTATACATACCCTAGGTATAGAGAGTGGTTTAGCTTGGAAGAAAATCAACTACAGTTTCTTCATAAGGGAAGTAAAAATCCTGTGCAGGAGACGGGACTGTTATGGGTTTAGTGGCTCTTCACGTTTGCTCCATACAAGCCTGTGAACGGTCCCTGGAGGGGTCCTTGCCCAGTCCCACCGCACTGGCCCTGTGCCTGTAGGCTAGTCATGCACAGCCTTTCACAGGGCCCTCATTGAGGCATATAAATGAAGTTTGGTTTGGTTTGGTTTAGTTTTCTTTTATAAGGACGAAAGGGGAAAATCCATATGCTTTTTTTCTTGCATGATTCACTCAGCCATAATTTTGCTCTCTTAAGCTGGCTGGGGTCTCTATTCCTCTATGTTTGACTGCTTCCCAAGACCGCTGGATGTGCTCTCCACCCACTCAAACAATCATCACCTTGATTTTTCAGCTTGTTTATTAATAAATAAAGACATCACTGGTCCCTCACCTGTCTCTAGAATAGCTTTTATTTTGAAATTAATGGGTCCTCTCTCAGGCTGGGGTTCCCACAGCTCTGTGCTTTCCTCTGTAGTCCTTCTTAACTGTCGAGTCCCAAGGGACTCGGCATTTGCCAAAGAGCAGTCCCAAACAGACGAGCAGGGGAGACTGTTCAGGACATTTACTGCAACCTGGAAGGTTAGGAGCCGGTGATCAGCTACTGCTTAGCAGACTTTTTCTCTAGCATCAAACCCATCCAAAAAGGTTTTTTTACCTTGATTGTTTCAGTGATCCGGTTTACAACGGTGCCACTCAAGCAGTGATGCTGGCAGGGCTTGGGCAGGGGGTGGAGAATGGCTGAGTGCAAAAAGGGCAGGAACTTCTTGAGCTGGTTTCATCATCTGAAAAACTCACCTAGCTGCATCTTCTGAGAGAGATTTCAATGTGCTGTCTAGCCTCTGGGGTCTGGGATGCCTCCGGGGTCTGTTACAGAGCTGTGCTGAAGTCATGTTGACGTGTTAAAAAATGTCAAGTAAAATACTTCACTGATCAGTTAAGGTCACTCATTTTGACCTAGCATCATCTAGGTTCCACAGGATCTTACTGTAGCAGTGGAGTGCACAAGCTACTAATAGCAACGTCATGTGACATTGGCACAATTTGATGATTAACATCTTTGATAAAGCAAAATCCTAGGAAATGTAACAAAATGCCTGTTGGTATTTCATTAGTACATATCAGTTTAGACTACTTGCCAATTTATTAATTGGTATTCAACCTGTTTCTAGGTGAAGGTCATACAAAAGACAAATACGGACATCTTGGGAAGTACCGTTCACTACAACACTATCTTTAAGCTGAAGTGGGTAGTGAAAAGATCTCCATTTGGATGGAGTTTTCAATCAGAGGCCTCTGGATAATGTGCCAGGAGGAAGATCATTTTTATTCTTTACCAGAAAGCTTGTTTTCTGCTCATTAAAGCTGAATTGTGGAAATTGGTGGACCTCTTGCCTGAAGATGCCAACACCCTCAGGACCATAGCTGCGCTTCCTCCTTTCTTATTTTTAGAACTGAAATCTTAGGGGCAGGACTGGCAGTTTTCTTACATTGCAGCCAAGATAGGGCTGGCTGCCTTTAAAAGAATCTACAGGAAATTCAGGAGCAGCAAATTCTTCTCCTTTTCTAACAAATTAGCGGTTAAGGCAATGGCACGCTTCTAACATTTAAGTGTTGTTTCAGCCAGCCCAAGTTTTGAAAGGTGGTTTTGCCAGTAATTGAACATCGTATGTGCCAGGTTTAGTCTTTGAACAAAAATATCTATGCTGAAAATGTATTTTGCTAGGAACAGGGATCCCATTTCCTCCAAGGAAGACCTGCCCCCAAAAGGCTCCTCACTTTCCAGGCACATGCCAGTGGCACAGGAGCAAATTTGACATTTGTGGCCGCTGAGGAAGAGGAGAGGGGAAAGCTGGGCAAACCATGCTGGGACTCTCTTCTGTGCCATCTTGCTGGCTGCAGTGCCGCTCCAAGCCCCTTGCACACAGGGGCCAATCCTGTGCTTGCAGGGATGCTGTGGCTTTTGCCGTGTGAATGCAGCAGGAGCTGACACACAAACGTGATGAATCACTAACTCCTTCTGGGAGTTGGGCTTTTTGGGTTTGGTGTTTTTTTAATCTAGGTTTGTGTTTTGGGGTTTTATTAACTGAGGGAAGATATCTGTAAAAAACAGGATTGCCTCCGCAGGCTTGTGTTGTAAGTGTACAGCAGCTGAAGCCAGAAGAGTGGTCTGATCCTGTGGTTTGGGTGTTCTTCTGTTGCTGTTTTATATAGATATATTTTTTAGTACTTCATGCTTTGTCATGCGATTCAGCGGCAATAATTAGGCAGAAACTTGCTGTCCCTGCAGATGCCAAGATTACAGGATGACATACTCTCACCAGATGACAGTACAAACTGATATTTTTAGAATAGCCCGCATCAACTGGTCTCCCAGTGCTTTCCTCCTTGGATTGGCAGCACCCAAGTTTTATTACAGAATGGATCTTCATAAATCATCTTTTTCATGTGAATTAGGTGTAATGACTGTTTAGAACTGCACATCAGTTTTGGTCCCCAGGCATGCTGTTGCCTGATAGCTGGGATGGCTACAGGTATTTTTTTCTTTTTCCTTTCCTTCTTTTGAGCCATGCTTTTAAATAGCCCCTAAAAAACATATTTTCTTGAAGAAGTGCGTAATAAGAGATCCTTTTTAGAAATGTAGCGTCACGCAGCTGAGGAAATGTCGAGATCTTTTTTCATAGCAATTCAACGCTCAGCTGAGGTGATGAACTGACAGCAAGAGTTTTAAGTCTTGTGTTGATGACAGCCAAAGAGCACAGTTACAGCGTAGGCGGCAGGAGTGCACGTGTTTGAGCAGTACCATACGTAAATAGCTGGCCTTTCTCTCCTGGCGTAGCAGTTGAAGAATGTTCACACAGTGCCTTCCCAGGCTCCATGTGCCAGCGGTGGAGAGTCTCCAGCAGGATGCTCCCATCAGTGCTGCCTCTGATCAAGTCCCACTCAGTGCGTGGGGACACTGATCCCATTAAACCAGGTACTTGCAGTTGAACCGTGTGGACGTTCCATTCTGGTCCAGTCTATGGAGGCTTATTTAGTCGGTTTTTCTACTCAGATTACTGCACAGGAGGGCAGTTGTTGGAGTCTGGCGGACCGGACATCTGCTGAGCAGTAACAGAATGGAGATGTGGCTTAGCTAATGGAGGTCGCTGTGTAGCCGTGTTTGTCTGTGGTTACTCCAGAAAAAAAAGCCAGTTTCCCAGCTGATGCCATGGAGAATGCCTTGTTTTTATGCACTTTTACAGCTGGGCTGAATACCTTTCCCATTGTTTTTCCCTTGTCCTGCCTACTTTTGCAAACTGCTTCTCCTAGCTTTCATATATAATTTATTTCATACAAATGTAGAAAAAGTCTGGTTTTGAGGAAGGACCTTCCCTTTCTTGCCTTTTCTACCACTTGTAAGTTATGATAGAAGATGTTTTGCCTTATATGAACGTGGTGGAAATTCTTTTGTTTGACCTGTGTGAGCATTTTTGGCCTGTCATTTTCAACTTAGTGCAGAGGAAAATGGGGAGACTCCATAGCAGGGATGATGCTTTTAAAATAGGCTTGGTTGAATAGGCCTGGCGAGAAAAAGAAACTCTTTATGAGGACTTTCAGCATAAAGAGTACAGAGCACGTTACCATAGCACTATAAACCCATAATTCAGGATGTTTCCAGCCATGCAGCTATCTTTTGCTCTAAAAGTGGCCCTTATTCTTCATATTCAAAAGTAGAAGCAAAATCCTCTATTTTTGCAGAGAGTGCAGTAGCTGCCCATCCTTTTCCGACCCACAATAGAGGTCTCCTTCCCAGTGCTCCCAAGTGCCTAAAGAAAGTGCCATTATTTCAGCCAAAGTACTATACCCCTAAGGGAAGTTGTATATTGCAAGCATTTTTGGCTGCCTTCTTCCATAGAACAAACTTGCAGTAGCTCAGCAGCATTCCGCCTAAAAGGTGCTGTGTTGAACACGCAGGCTGAGGTCTCCCAGTTGGTGATTGTGTCACCTATAACTGACAGGGTTTCCAACTCTGTCCTCATGCCTCTGAACAAAAGGCAGGGGATAAAATTTACCAAGTTGTCAAGTAAGAAGCCTGGAGACGTCATGGAGAGATGATGTCTTTCATCTAAGCTCCTCTCGGTTGGCCATGGCGGAGGATTGAACCCAGTCAGATGTGATGGTTCTCAAAGGCAGTTGGGTATCGGCAGTGCTTGTACTGGAAAGCTGACATGACTGCATAGTGACATGCCTGTAGGTGTTAAAATAAGTGTGGCAACATATGGTCTTCTTGTATGGGAAGCAACATACTGACACATGCCGTGGAGTTTGCATGCGTCTGCTCCTCCTGCAAGCAAGTGTAGTCTTCTGTGGATTTGGTTGTTCAGTATCAGGTCCCAATACATCAGGAAAATCTGATCTGCTTTTGAGTGTTTGAGCATGAGTGGACCAATTTACCTCTGGATGTCTCCTTATCATGTGTGAAATGAGTAGAAGGATATTCTTTGAGGAAAATATGAACTGCCCGGAGGAGTGGTGGAGTCCCCTTTGCTGGCAATATTCCAAACCTGGCTTGACAGGGCCCTGAATAACCTAACCTAAGGTCCTGCCTTCAACAGAAGGATGGACCAAACGATACTGAGTCCCTTCCAGATTGGACTTTTCCATGATTCTGTAGACAACTGGGACATCAGAATAATGCGCATATCAATAGTTGTGAGACCACACTACAGTTCTGGGCAAGCCTTTTGTCCCAGGGAGTGATAAGGGCGAGAGAATGATTTGCTGTCTTTAGTTACATTTACATCCAAAATACGTGGTTGTCTGCTATCATTTTCAGTGTTTCTTGGAGTGGAAGAGCAGCAACAGACGGAAAATAGACGCTTCCGTGCTTTACATGCCTGCACAAGTAGCACCACAGCAACATTTTAGGTCCTATAAGTCTTAGTTCTGTGCTGGTCTTCTTCTTCTTTCCATCCTTCTCACTCACTCTCTGCTCCCAGTTCTGAGCTGGAAAAGATCTGTTTTTATGAGTAGGACTTACTTAAAGAGAAAAAAAGTGAAGTCGCAACATGCCTGAAGTTCAGGAATTATGTTGCCAGCTCTTTTGTATCCATTGGGCTTTGCACCCTGACCTGACTTTGTCTCTCAGCACAGACCTGTCCTAGTGCAGTCTATGCTAAGCCTGCAGGATGTCACTGTGGTGTACCTGACATGGCATCCTAATTTTTATTCTGCTTGAACAAAAAATCTCATGCTGCAATTTTGTAGTTATAGAAGGATTGGCCGCAATAGTTATGTTCCTTAATTGTTTCTCAACAAATACTGTGCAGTTTTTCCATCTTGAGCTGTGAAAACTTGGGCAGAGTATTAACTTCAACCACACGTTATCAAGTCTTGCTTTTGAGCCTACCCCCATTTTGGAGTAGAGGCTGTACTGCTGGTGGTGGTGACAAGTCAAGGGGCAGAGGCACCAGAACAAACGCACATTTGTAGCTAAAACATGTGAATTTCTTTCAAATTGTTTGCATCCCAAGTCTCTGGAGAGTAAAAGTAGTTATTAGGATTTCCTGTCCATGGAGAGTTGTTATGGAGTGGTAACCAGGGAAAAAACACTTATTTTACAAACCTCTGTGTGGTGATGTTTTTCAAGATGTGATCCACTCAACAAGCCATCCAACCGAATCAGGTGGTCCTTTGTAGGCTGCCATACAGAGTAGCTGTGTGTTGGTACTGTGGTTTCTTATACTATAATCACGTAAAGGTGCACATAACTTCTATTGTAACAGAAAACTGTATGTGCTGATTGTTCTGTTAGCTTACTTATAAACTTACCACCAGTGTACGTTTCCTGTGCCTTGCTCTGGGGAGCATCGATGCATCACCTTTCCATTCTGAAGAAATTCCCAATGCTTTGTAACTGGCATCATTGGGAATCAAAGGGAGAAAGCAACGGGCAGCAGATGATCCTTCAGAGCCACTCAGACAGTGCATGAACTGGTATGGGCTTGGGAGATGGCCATCTGGTTAGATGGTGGAATGTTGTGAGACAGAGGTGAGGAAATGTCGCTGTAGGAAAATCACAACCAACAGTTTGGTCACAGAATAAAGCAAGAGTAGTATTCGTAGCAGGTCAGTAGCAACATAGAGGATGGGAAAGTAGAGAAAAGGACAGAAGAAAGGGGCATCTCATCTCCCACGTAATTGCTTGCAAGCTGAAGAATTAGAAAATGCAGAAATAATTGCTTTTTTTTTGTATTGGAAACACTTTTCCACCAATTAGGATAAATAGATCTGGCATCTAGTGTTCAGAATATCTGTGGGATGGCAGGAGTTCATTCTTACCCCTCAATGCTTTTTCTGTTTCTGTTTTAAAGTCATTAATTTCACTAACCACATGCATGTATGCTTGCATAAACTGTAGCTGGATATAGCACTAAGGATTTTTCTAATGTCCAGTAGTCGTATGTGTTGCCAGCCTTCAGTGCCTAGGGCGTCAAAATAGCCCTAGTGGAATTGCTGCTTCTTTCGATGTGTGTGACGGAGCCCAGGTATCAATGCAGTTGTGAAGACTACACTCCTAAACAAAGCCTTTCCTTTCTTCAGAAAAAAGTCTTAAGCAAAGGAAATCTAAGAAATTTAATGAGAAAGTCTAAAATTCCTCCTTCCTTTCCACTCCCTGATGACTGAAAATGGCTTTCAGGTTTGGCAGATGAGCTTTTCAAGGCAGAACTGAATTTTCCAGGGAGTGGCTTAAGAAGTACAGGCAGAAGATGTTTTCCATTAGTGCCCTTTTTGGAAATTCCCACCAGCCTAATAAACAACATGCCACACGTAAGAGGGGGCTCTACTCCTTGGCTGTGCCAAGTTAGCAAACACTGCTTGAACCCACTAGCCACGCTAAACTACACCTTTCTTGTACCCCCCCCTTGACCTCTGTTCTGAATATTCATTCCTGTGCTCATACTTCTGCTACTTTTATCCCCCAAAACAGTACCCAGTAGTAAAAAGCAGGAAAATAGATACTGTACTTAACCTGGGAAGCTGTGTTGCTCTTAGAGGACAGCAGCATCCTGGCTTACCAGAGCAGAAACCTTGCCTACCTCTGCAAATTCAGGGTGATGCTCCATCTTTTCCCATAGCTGTCAGGAATGGGAGAAAACCTCGTGGTGGCTCAAGATGCAACTGGAGATATGTAGGGGCAGAGAGAGAGGAACACTGGGAAGTTGTGGTTGAGGACCACTGATAAACAGAGACGTATCTGGAATGCTTGCTTCCCTGCTTGACACAGTTTTCATTGCTGTGTAGCAGCAGGGCACTAACTCTGGGTTAACAGGCTTTTTGTGAGGCAGAAAGTGAGAGTGTGTGGGTCTATAATGGACTTTAATGGGGTAATTTCAAGGCAGGGAGGTTAAGGCTTTGATCTATTTCTTTTCATTTTTTAATAAATTTGCAAAGTCCATGTGAAAAGTAGAGCGTGGCGTGGCTTGGTTCTTCTATGAGCAAATTTTACCTCAGCTGTATGTCTGTCTCCTAAACGTTGGCACTGTCTGAAGGACAGGATGTCCTCAAGAAAAAAATAGCAGGCAGTGCCACTTCCACAAATGATGTTCATCATCATCCATCCTCTGGTTTTTCTCTTCTCACTTTGTTTCATAGTATAATATTTTACATACATTTTTAATGTAGATGTTAAACATTACTCTGAGACTTCATTGGGAGTTTCTGTACTTGTTTACTTTTAATTAAAAGCTCCATTCAAAGTCAGAAAGACTTCTCTCGCATGCTGAAGTTAAGCCCACTCTCAACATCACTGGTGACTGCATGAGAGCAAGCTGGCTTGCTGGGCTGAACTGCATGGGACCAAGACTTTGTGTTTGGATGAGATTGCACTTTGGGAATTCACTCATTTCCAGCCCCCCTGATGCTAAGGCTTTAAGGAGGAGTGGAGAAAAGAGCATGCACACATTGGAGCTGCATACAAGCCACAACACAGGTTTTATTGGCAGTTGCCAGGCCTGTCTGAGTGTCTTCTGCTGACCTTGTTACGGCCATCAGGACACATTTACCAAATGGAGTCATTGCCAGGCAGTCGTATTAACAAATGGCAAGCGTTAATTTGCCCTTTGAAAATGAAGAAATCAATATGTTGATCCAGTCGGAAATCCGTTTGTTCACAAAACAGCCTACCCCCAAACCCCTCCATATAATTAAGGCTAAAGCCAAATTTTGTTTGGGTGAAACGCTCAATCTGTCTGCTCCCTAAGCCGTGTTGAATGAAGTTCGCCCCTAATGGCACAGGGAGCAGCTGTCACACTGTTGCTCCAATAACCATGAGACAAAGTGATTAGATTTCCATCAATCATTTAGCATTATCAGAATAGGTCGCTTTAATAAAATGTTATCATAGGATCAGTGCCTGGCACCTTAGAAAGGAGAGGGGCAGTGGTGAAGAGTCATCTCATGACAGCTTTTGAGTCATCTCCCTTGCAGGAGATGCTGGTCCAGATTAATCCCCCTAAATCCACCGTTTTTCATGAGACTGCCTGATTCCAGGATCTTTTGAGAGTAAAGATATTCCTGTAATCAACTCAGATGGCTTTTTTTTTTTGTTTCAGCAAGTGTCCTCTTGTTCTTGCGCTGTGTAAATAAATCACCAATCTTTCGTTTTGGAGGAAATCCTCCACAGGTTATAAATGTTATGGAGGACTAAGCCCTGGTTTCAGAAGCTATTTCAGAGCCAGAAGTTACATGCCCAGCAATGTGGATGGCTACCGAGTGGGCTTTCTGAACATATGAGAGGATTTCATGGGAATGTTTAATTGTACATGCATTCCAAAACTCTACTTGGTGCCTGCCTGTATTTTTAAATCACTGAGTACCTTTAGAAACCTCACCCCTTATCCCACTTGGTTGAAATATTCATCTGTTTTTGGTGTTTTACGTACTTACCATGTCCCTTTGTAGTCATCTCCATGCTGCATCCAAGGTCTTTTTCTAGTGAGTTTCCCTCTGCAGAGAAGTTTCATGACTACAGAATAAGCTGGACTCCAACCTCATTTCTAAAGCCAGCTGGACCCTGTCTATCAATGCTCTATTGCATGAGTAGGAAAATGGAGAGCTCCAAAGTCAGAACTGAAATTCATAGCTCCTCACCACAAATTTGGTGCTTCTCTTAGGCGGCCTTCTTCAGCTCTCCTTCAAGGGTAGTGGTCAATGTTGAACTCTGATGGAAGATTTGTCCAGCCTTTTGGTGATGTTGAGAAAGGCTGATCATGATAAATGGAGAAAAGCTGGTGGATCCTTCCATGCTTCACCTGGAAATAAAATAAAATAGTGCACCTAAGGTGGTGCACTAAGTTTCTGTAAATCAGACTTGGCTATTGTTTTTCTTCGCAGAGAGGTTTTTTTTTCTTTCCTGTTTAGAAGCAGCTAAACCAGCGAAGAAGCACCCTTGACCCTTGGCAAGGGAGAATCGTTTTCGGGCAAGGTCACAGTGCAACTTTTTTGTTGCTGTAAGTTTGAAGCTTCTGTGTGTAAACAAATCAAAATTGCTTGTCAGTGTAAGGTATTGTTGGGTTTGGAAGTATGCTTTGTTGCCTTTTTTTGTTGTGCCTTTTTCTTACATGCAGCAATCTCACTGTCTTCTCTTCTTTTTCTTCTTCCTCTCCAGGCCCTCAAACTGACACGAGATGTAGAGAGAGAACCCTTTGCCAAATCTGCTGTCAGCAAGTGGACAGTGATACTGTTTACAGCTTACGACCTTTGTGAACCCTGCATTATTTTCCTAATGAAGCAGACTGTTAATAGGCCCCTCACCGGAGTGAAGATCCTCCTTTTTTTCTTTCTTCCTTTTTTTTTTCCCCTTTTTTTTTTTTTTTTTTGGGGGTGGGGGCGGGCATTGAACTAATTCTGAAGTATGCAAAATCTTCCTTTTCTGGGATGGCCAAGCACCTGCTGTGGAGACAATGTTTAGCACCATCCTGTCGAGAACACACTGTGTAGCCTTTACAGTAGTTACTTGTCGATGAGTATGTGGTGTTTCAATATATTAATGGTTTATGGGATGTTTTAAGTTAGCTTTTCTTTTTGGAGGTTTTCCCTGTCTGCCCACCCTCCTCCCTGAAGCCTCCAGTTCAATTTCCTTAGATTTTTGAACCATTTTTGCTTTCTCTCCCTGAGGAATCTGAAGTACTGCGCATGCACAAGGAAATTATCATAACCCAACACTGCTCTGATGTCAGGGTTTGCTGAATATACAGTGTTTGTTATACCAAGGAACCAGCTGAATTCCAGAGAGAGGTGATGTGTGTGGTCTGTTTGTTTGTTGGATTGGTTTGTTTATCTTTCTTATTCTTTCCTTAACTGCAATGGTACACCCCTGTTTTCCATAAGCATCAAACCAGGGTTGATTACAAAGCAAGGGAAGCTGGTGAGTTTGCCTCTTGGCTCGTGAGGCCAGACTGACAGCGGATGCCGTTGCCCACACGTGCACTGAGGCAAGAGCCTGTTTGCTGCCAGCCAGAGCAGGCTATCTTCCTGCCTTCTGTTAGGTGAGCTGCCCCTACTACTGAAGCGAACTGGAAAGGAGTTACAAGCTGAGCTGCCAAACAGGTTGAATATAAGCCACCTGTAAAGATCTTTTGAAAAAGCGAAAATTAAGAGAAATACACTACTTCGCAGAAAAGCTAAGCGTAGTGTCTGGGCATCAGCAAGTGACTTGCAGTGGCAGCGCTTGGAGTTGAAGCACAGATTGTTGCAGGGTGTGTTACTGCATTAGTGATCCTTTTTTCTCCCTTTTGGACATAGCCTTGATTATTTTTTCCTTCTCATTATGTATAATCCATTGTGGCAGAAGAAGCAGGAGAGGGAATGGCAAGGTGACAGTATCATACAAATGGCTTTTCATATGAGCATAGATTGTAACAAGATAAATGACACTGAAAGACAAGGCAGTTTTATATATTTTGCTTCTAAGATTTTCTTTTGTAAAATGAGTAATAATTAATAACAATAATAATAATGAATAAATGGTATGGTGCTGTATAGATCCTCTCTATAATTTGGAAAGTTTGATTACTTTTTATTAGCATCGGCGGGGGTGCGGGAATACAAAAACAGAGGGGAAAACACCAGTGGTACATAGGAACTCAATATGAAGAGGTTCTGAATAGGACAGTGTATACATAATTCTCCAAAGCGATATATGAAGGTTTTTTCTTTGCATAAATGCATTATGCATATAAATATATAAATATATTTTATTATGTACAGAAATGGATCATTATGCATGGTTGTTAGGAAAACGAACTAGCATTTTAACCCAAAGTCTCAGTGCATGAGTTCCCACTGACCCGTGTCCCATGCAATGTGGAGTGACTCCCTCTTGCCACTGCCACTGCACATGCACAGTCATGCACACACAGACACACACATGCATTCGTGGGCCCTTCCTTGCTCCTTCCTTTCCAGGTCCCTCAAGTGATATTGGTGGAACAACAGCTCCTAGTGTGATGGAAGTTTTGATTTTGTCCCGTAGCCCCTACACTGTTCTCTCGTAAAGATGCACCTCTTGGTTTCTCCCTGCAATTATGACCGTGTAGACTCTGTGCAGTTGTGGTGTCATAGCCCTGTAGCATATCAACTCTTCCAAGCAACCAAGGGTTTATCATTCACCTTTTAAAAATCTTCTCTCTCTCTTTTTATTTTTTTTTTTTTTTTTTTTTTTTACACTGAAGTGGTCTATTTGTCAGCGTGGGGACTAGTTTATGGACTTGGTTGGAGTTAGCTGATGCTCATTGCCCATCTCTGTCAGCAGTCAGCTACCCAGGACGCCGGTTTGGCTCAGCAGTCACCTGCGCTAGGGGTTGCTTTGCTTATCAGAGTACAGTTGCAGGCACCTTTTACCAGAACCGATTGAGAGCATTAGCTCTCAGCTTCCTGGTACACTCCAACATGCGAGTGTACACTGAAGGAATTCCCTCTGGTGCTCCTTTCCCAAGGCTCCTCTGTGGCTGCTGCCCTGGTGCTGGGCTCATCCCTGTGCCCCATGGTTTCAGCTGCGAGCGGGGCTTGTTCAGTGGCTTCCCATGCTGGGGCGCAGCATTTGGTCCCTGCATAAGTGAGCTCTCTGGAGACCGAGAGTGCCTACCTTAAGGCCACCAACCAGGCCACTGACAGCACCAGTAAGGCCTGACTTGATGGTATGGCTGAGGTGACAAAAATCCATCATTTTTATTTTACTTCTTCGTACGAAGGCAGTTCTTATCAAAGACAAGTGAAGGCCCGCAAGCAGATGGGGGCAACTTCTGCTCTGCTGCAGCAGCCCCTTTCAGTTCAATGAAGCTAGCTCCCACTGGCAGAAATGAGAGCAAAAAATATGGTCTGCTTTGTTCAGAAAATGACAGAGAAGTTTTGGGTTGTTTTTTTTTTTTAAAATAAAAGCATTAGCAGCTGAAAGGCTTAACCTGCCTCCCAGCCATGCCAAGGAAATAAAAACTTCCATTGGTTTGTGTGGGACACGTTGGACTGCTGCTTTTGAGAACGTTGCAGCACTCACCGAAGAGGAGTAGAGTTGGCCAGCCTCTTCAGGTTTGGTTTGGTTTCCATTGCTCTTTTTCTTGGCCAAAATTTTCAAACAGAAGTGCCTGGTGTCAGGCACCAAATGCTGGGGACTCCAGCGTGGTCACAGGGGCTGAGCTGCTCTGTCCTCATCGCTTTGTGAAGGAAGGAGGGCTGTCAGGTCCCCGCAGGCCCAGGGGAAGGTTATTACCCTCTACACCTGCTGAGGTGCCCAGCAAACACCCTTCTCTTCTGAGGTGCTAAATAAATCTCCCTGAATACAAAGGGCCACTTACTTAGGTGTCAAAATACGGGCTTGAATGGCTAATTTGGGGAACCTAGCTTTTGAAAACTTTGGCGTTTGACTCTTTGAACGTGTTTATGCCTGTGAGTTTTCCTTCTGAAACTGTGTAAAACAGATAAAGATCCAGAAAAATTACATAGGTATTGTTTAAACACTTGGCCTAAGCAAAAGGTCGAAAAGGGTGATTAAGTATGCAGTTCCTAGTCACAGATTTGGGGATTGGTTTAATGATTTTGTTAAAAAAAATTCTCTTGAGAATAATTGGATAGTTGACCACTGCTTAACTCCAGGAATTTTTGTGCCACCGCTTCAAAAAGTTACCTTTTAGGTCATGTATATCTCTAAAATGATGTCATTGCTTGGCAATTGATGTCCTGTAATTGTTTCTAGTACACCATCTACATTAGGAATTGCCAACAGTTGCGAAGGGGGACCAGATACATTTCGTTACTATGGGTAGGAAAAAATGGATTGTACATTTGGCTTCACATGTTTAACTTTTTTTTTTAAAAAAAAAGTTGCATGATTGGAAAAAAAATATGTATACAGTATCTGTAAAACTGTTTTATCTGTTTCTGTTTCAAGCCATGTAAATTGGAAGAATATTAAATCCACAGCCTTATCACGCATGGCCGTCTTTACATACCGAAGAGCTGAACAGTTTATACTTTTCATTTAGGCTATCTTGTACTTTCATTTGAAAGCAGACACTCTCATGTTGCAGTCTTACTGAGGATTTTATATTAAAAAAAAACACACAAAAAAAAGAAGCTGCCCTGGAGGAATATACTACCTTACTACACAGAGGTTGGAAGGAAGTTTGTTTTGGAGCAAAACCTGCCCCTTTCCAAACGAAGTAGCGATGCAGTGCTTACTCCACTTGGTGTTAGTAGATATTGCCTCGTGTATTCCATTTTAAAATGTAATCTAGTTTGTAAAAGAGATGGTGACGCATGTAAATAAAGCATAATGGATCTCTACATTGCACATTTGCTTTCACTCTGTTTAATTGTGTCACGGACGGATGTCTAAATGCAAGACCTGGAAAAGGGTTGACTTCTGAGCAGTGGGTGAAACCATCTGGTGGGGCTTTGGGCCTGGAGGGACCTGGTCCTGCATCCGCTGGAGCCTATAAATGCATGTTTATGTGGGCCTTTGCACTTCAGCCAAGCCGGCATAGTTTTGGTGGTCACATGACCGATGAGATTATTTACTGTTGCTGAAAATCACAAAGTTTGTTTGATTTTGGAGTTGTCCCCTGGGATGGCGGCTGCACCCTACAGCTGCAGCCTGGCTTGCCTGTCCTGGGAGACAACCAGCCCAACTGCAAATTGGCCAGGAGAAGAGTTACACTCCCCCAGTGGGATTGGCTGGGTTTCAAATTGTCTTTGAAAAATGCCTGGAGTACTTGAAACCACCCATTTGGGATTTGGGATAAGAAAACCAGCAGCCTGACTCAGCAGAAAGTTATACCGAGGGCTCTGGCCAAGGCACAGGGAAGTGTGCTCAGAAACATGAGATGTTGACAAAAAACTTCTCCCACCCTGACAGGAAGCCACAGAGATATATGGTTTTCTGGAGTCATTTTTCAAGAGCAGATGATGTTTTTAAAAAAGAAGAGCTTTTACGTGCAGCAGAGAGGAGTTTCCTGTGACTCCGGAGGGACGACTGCTGTGTTGTCCATGCAAAGCCCATGGAAGCACTGTACTGAAGTACTGCTGTATAAGGAGCAGTTTGGGGATACCTCATTTAACTTAGCAAGAGCTATTCAGGCTGTGTCCTAATCAGAAAGAGCCTAAAATATTACAAGATCAACCAGAAAATAGTGTTTGACCAGGATGAAGTGTGCATTAGCTTTCCCAGAGTGAGACCATTTGTTCTGCAGCAATTACAGCTTCTCCTTGGAGATGGAGCAGTTTTTTCTGGGCTTGATTTTTCTGGGCTCCTCCAACAGCAACCTGGCAGGGAAGTACTCGTGTCCTCCTCCTTGCTGGCATCACTCCACCAGTATTTAGGACAAACAATGGGAGTGTTTGGCCCAGTGAGGTGCCAAAGGGAAAAGCCTCAGCCTTGACCTGAATTTAGGTAGAGGCAGCAGCAGCAATGATGAGTTGATCAAATCCTTGTGCTGAACCTACTTGGTTGTGTTGTGCAATGCCTTAGCTGTGACCTTCAGTTCACCCGGCCTTGGAAAAGATCTTTCTTATCTTCCCGAGTACTTTCAAAATAAATCCAAACATTTTAAACTTTTCCAAGTTGTCCCAGTAGACAAAAAGGTTTTTGAGCTGCTCCTGAGACTGATGAGGCAACTGAGAGCTATTTTGGGTGCTCGCCACCACATATGCTGAGTTGCAAGTTCAACCAGACCAGGGAAAACAGTGTTTTACACCTCTTGTTTGGCTACTGCTGCCAAAGAAGGTAGAGGTGCTTTCAAGATAAGCAAATCTGGGAGGCTACCTCTTTTTCTGGTGAAGTCATCGTGACTGGTATCTCCCTGTTCAAAAGAAGGACTTCTTGGGTGAAGTGAAGCCCAAGCCAGATGGAGTCGATACTGCTCTCGCTGGTGTACAGATTCATCCCTCTGCCAGTGACTTCTGCAGTGTCTCATCGCTTCTCTCTTTGCCTGACCCAGCCCACAGGGCTTTTTTCCCCACTGGCTCTGCCTGTAGTTTGGTTTTTTTTCCCAAGTTACAATACTTTTATCATATAAATACAATACTTTTATCATATAAATACAAAACACAGAAACTTCCATTGGAACAAAAATCACTTTAATTTTTTTTTACTGCTTTTTAAATCTTTACAAAACTTCAGAATTATCTTCCAAAATTTAGAAACTCTAGTTTGGAGTTTGGATTTTGTGTTTTTGCTCTTGGGTTTTCTTTTCATACTCATGACACCAGTAGTTTTGTATGTGCCACAACATTTACTTATTAGAACAAAACGTCTCCTGCTTTTATTGTTTGATGTTTAGATGACATACTGAGGAACCAATTTAATCTAGAAAATGAGAAAATATCTTGATTCAGTAGAAACAATTAGTGTAAATGAGTGTAAATATTGTAACACTCTTTTAACATTACATTATACCATGCAGGTTTAAAGATATCTATGCCCTGTGAATGACATGTGGTGAGATGAGGGAACACCAGTGAAAATACATGACTTTCCAATTTCCAAGACAAATATGATCATGATCAGGATTCCCTGTCCCCTCAATTTTCGCCCTTTTTTTTTTAGCTGATACCTTAAAACTTTGCTTTTGCTGAAATTCAAAGCGCAAGGCACTTCTCATTTTAAATTTCTATAGGCTCCTCTAACTTGAGGTTGGTTCATGGATGAATGTCCTGCAGAAAAGTCAGTACTTGGAAAGCAATTCATAAGGGACATAGAATTAAAAAAAAAAAACCTGCACAACACCTTAGTCCTTTTACTCATTAAATGAAACCCATTGTCATTCACACTTCTTTTGAGAGTCATACTTGCAATATCAAACTGCATTAACAACTTCAGCGCGCAGCTGTTAAGCAAAATTTTGGGTGAGACTGCCTCATTTATTCAGAAGTTTTTGCTATGCACTGTCCCTCAGCCTAGCAGACTCCTATGGAAAAGCCACAATTTAAGACAAGACTCTACTGTGCCCGAGTGGTTATAAAATTACAGTGGCTTTTAGAGCTAGGAGGTAAGGTGGGATACCTTGCTGTCACCAAAGGATCACGCAAACTAGCTTACCGAGAGTGAGAGCAAGTATGTGGGAAGATGCCCTGGAATAGCTAATATAGGTGAACAGAAAGCCTTGCTTCCCTTTCTCCATCTCATTGGTAAGTAGCACTTCAGAATGAGCCCAATTCATTGTTTTTCCTTAGACAACGTCAAGGTGACAAGTTATCTGCAGAAAGTGCCCTGAATTGCTGGGTCTTGGAGGACTTGTCGCTACATTTCAAGCTGTTAAAGTTCCTGGCTGAATATCTTTGCTTTTCCACAATCTATTCACCTTATCTTGCCAAAGGTTTGTCCCCGATTGAGAAAGGGCCTAAGGGACGATGACTTGATGTATGATGTTGCTGTAAGCAGAAGCGCCTTGCAGTTTGGTTTTCTCAGACAAATGCACATGTGAGGGGTGTTGGACCAGCTCCCACCTTACCTATTTTTACTTGTTCCCCAGGGCTCAGTGATGGGTTCAGTTCTTTTCAATATCTTTATCAATGACCTGGATGAAGGGATTGAATGTAGCCTTAGTAAGTCTGTGGATGACATGAAGAGGAGGGGAGACCTTATCACAGAATCACAGAATCACAGAATCACAAGGTTGGAAAGGACCCATTGGATCATCGAGTCCAACCGCTCCCAACACTCCCTAAACCATGTCCCTAAGTACTTCATCCACCCGTTCCTTAAACACCTCTAGGGAAGGCGACTCGACCACCTCCCTGGGCAGCCTGTTCCAGTACCCAATGACTCTTACTGTGAAGAATTTTTTTCTGATATCCAACCTGAACCTCCCCTGACGGAGCTTCAGGCCATTCCCTCTAGTCCTGTCCCCTGTCACTTGGGAGAAGAGGCCAGCTCCCTCCTCTCCACAACCTCCTTTCAGGTAGTTGTAGAGAGTAATAAGGTCTCCCCTCAGCCTCCTCTTCTCAAGGCTAAACAACCCCAGCTCTCTCAGCCGCTCCTCATAAGACTTGTTCTCCAGCCCCCTCACCAGCTTTGTTGCTCTTCTCTGGACACGCTCCAGAGCCTCAACATCCTTCTTGTGGTGAGGGGCCCAGAACTGAACACAGTATTCGAGGTGCGGTCTCACCAGTGCCGAGTACAGAGGGAGAATAACCTCCCTGGACCTGCTGGTGACCCCATTTCTGATACAAGCCAAGATGCCATTGGCCTTCTTGGCCACCTGGGCACACTGCTGGCTCATGTTCAGTCGGCTGTCAACCAGCACCCCCAGGTCCTTCTCTTCTGTGCAGCTCTCCAGCCATTCTTCCCCCAGTCTGTAGCGCTGCATAGGGTTGTTGTGCCCCAAGTGCAGGACCCGGCATTTGGTCTTGTTAAACCTCATCCCATTGGTCTCGGCCCAGCAGTCCAGCCTGTTCAGATCCCTTTGCAGAGCCTCCCTACCCTCCAGCAGGTCGACACTTCCTCCCAGCTTAGTGTCATCTGCAAACTTGCTGAGGGTGCACTCAATGCCTTCATCCAGGTCATTGATAAAGATATTGAACAGAGCTGGACCCAGTACTGAGCCCTGAGGAACTCCACTTGTGACTGGCCTCCAGCTGGAGTTAACTCCATTGACCACCACTCTCTGGGCCCGGCCATCCAACCAGTTTTCAACCCAGGAGAGTGTGCGCCTGTCCAGGCCAGAGGCTGACAGTTTCTGCAGCAGAATGCTGTGAGAAACTGTGTCAAAGGCTTTACTGAAGTCCAAGAAGACTACATCCACAGCCTTTCCCCCATCCAGTAGTTGAGTGATTTTGTCATAGAAGGTGATCAGGTTAGTTTGGCAAGATCTGCCTTTTGTAAACCCATGTTGACTGGGCCTGATCACCCGGTTCTCTTGCGTGTGCTTCATGATAGCACTCAAGATTACCTGTTCCATGACTTTCCCTGGCACTGAGGTGAGACTGACAGGCCTGTAGTTCTCCGGATCCTCTCTGCAACCCTTCTTGTATATGGGCACAACATCAGCCAGCCTCCAGTCTAGTGGAACTTCCCCAGTCAGCCAGGACCTCTGGAAGATGATGGATAGGGGTTTGGAAAGGACATCCGCCAGTTCCTTCAATACTCTTGGGTGGATCCCATCCGGTCTTATCATTGTCTACAACTGCCTGAAAGGAAGTTGTAGCAAGGTGGGTGATAGGATGAGGGGGAACGGCCTCAAGTTGCATCAGGAAAGGTTCAGGTTGGACATCAGGAAAAAATTTTGTCACTGAAAGGGTTATCAGGCACTGGCAGAGGCTGCCCAGGGAAGCAATTGAGTCACCATCCCTGGAGGTATTCAAAAGATGGGAAGATGAGCTGCTCAGGGGTATGGTTTAGTAGTGGACAGGTACGGTTAGAGCTGATCTCAAAGGTCTTTTCCAACCAAACAATTCTATGATTCTACCTTATGGACTGTGCCTCTGAGTAGGCTTCTCTGTTCACGCAGACAAAATATCAAGAGGTGTGAGCATACTGGAATGGCAAATAAGGCAGCACATGAAAAGGGCCCAGTAAATGCTACCCTTTAAATGATACGTTGCCATGGGAGCACTCAAACTATTCCTTCATGCCTCTCCGTCATTCTTTGATCCACGTCTGAAGTCACCAATGTTTCCCATGCTGTCAGCAATGGTCTTCCTAGCTTTTGATCCCCATGAGCCTTTCTTTGAAAAGACATCTTTTTCCTTTTTCTGCCATTGTCTGACTTTTTTATATTCTCTGCTTTTCTAAGGCCAGATATTAAAATGTTGCGGAGTCAATAATGTCAGCTGTAGATACGATTATTTTTAATGATGTTTTTATACAAGCAAAAAGCCCAGGTAACACAGTTCTCTGGGAAGAGCTTGTTGCCAGTACAACTCACTCCATTCAAGCTACACTAGCAAGAAGTGCTCTTTTTTTTTGCTGCTTCAAGCTATGTCTGTCTGAAAACACAGTTTGCTGGTCTAGTTACATCAGCCACCTTTTCCTAACATAGGCTAAACCTTGAACGTTGTTTCACAAGGAAGAGCAAGTTTGCAGCCAATGTAGACAGGTGGCTGTATTCAAGGTCTGCCAAGGTCAGGAAATGCAGAGTCAAGCGTAAGTACAAATGGACTGTGGACCTCTTACCAGGTATGACTGCTCAAAGGAACATGAGCACAGTACTTCAGAGAAAACCACTAGAGCCAAAGGATTAGGAAAAAAAAGTGAGTGCCTTGCTCTTTTAAAAATTGTCTCTATTCATACTCTGCTGAGTCTTTCTGTGAGAAATGGATATTGTGAAGTAGCTTCGTACAGCTGAGAGGCAGCCTAGAACAACTGTCTACAGAGTTGGCCGTTCACTGCCCTCCAGCAGTGCTGACGCTTGTGACCTGTAACACTTCCTGGGCTATAATCTGCAAAATAAAACTGACAAACTCTGATTCCCTCTATTTCAGTGAGTCAAGAATCCTGCTGACTTTCCCTCTTGAAGGTTAACAGGATTGGAACATTTTATGCTGATCACCTCATCCATAAGCTAACAAAAGGCTTATCTGTTTCTTTTCCACTGTAATTGACAGTCCTCAGTAGACGCATGTTCAGCATTTCAAGACTAACTTAAAGGTCAGGTTTATCATATGGGAAGATTGGATGAGCTCATGGCTGAGGGAAGACTATCTAAAGGTGACTTGTTTATCATATCTATGTAAACACACAGGCACACAGAGCCCACATACCTTTCTTTTTGGCCTAGCCTTGTCTCAGACATCACCTGTGTGCTAGGAGTCTCAAGATGAAGCTGCACTAGAAATGTTAAAGGTTGATTGAATTTGGCACCTGGAACGTAAGATAATAATAAGAGTCTGAACAAAGGAGATGTGTTCAGAAATGGATAGAGAGGAGTTTCATTCTTCTGACTTATCTTATCTGAAATCTTAATTATGACAAACTGCTGAAGTACCTTGTTTTTGTCTAAGCAGTTTACTCACAAATTTTATGTTTCCAAGTGTGTAACTGTGCCACACCAGAGAAAGTGTACAGAACTCTACATCTCACTGCACATGTCTATGTTCAGCACAGACACTGCAACAGCTGATACTGGTACCCAAAGCAAACCCTGGGGAACCTCGTACCCTGCACGTGTGACGATCATCTGGGAATGGTGGCCTGTAACACCACACACGCTGGGCATATGCTAAGCCTTGCTCAGAGCACTTGTCACGGTGCAAGTATTGCACGTGCTCAAATTCTTCACACAAAAGTAATGTATGAAACTCAAGATATGATAAAACTGTAGTCACAGCTGGAAGTGTGAACTGAGCAAGGGAGGTGGATAACTTCCCACAATTAAAATCAGTATCTTCAGCAGCACCCCCTCCACCCTGTTTGGCAAGGCATTAAAGGATGCAGACTCTTCTATTGGGAAATGGTTATCAGCTAAATATTCCTTTCCCCTGAGGATTGCTGTGCTCTACCCCACAGGCTTTTTGACTGAGCATCAGTTTTCAGCCTCTCCCCCTCCTCCTGGCAGAACCACAGGCGGTGGCCATAGAAGAGGAATTTGGGGCAAGAAACCAATTCTCCACCAGACACTTGAACTACTCCCAGCTTCTTGCATGCGTGTTTCCAGAGCAAGACCTGCACGCTATCTCCACTCACACCATGTCCCATCCTCCTCCTATGAGCCTAATCTCGTGCCACACTTGCCCCTCGGTCCTCATGCCTTGTGCCCTACCCAGCCCTGGCTGAATGCCCATGGCCACAGGGCTGTGAAAACCCAAAAGCTGACAACAGCCCAACTGCTGGTGTGTCAACCAGCCTAACAGCTGGAGGACACGTTCCCCACACCCTAAGCAAGGCCTTTGTGCGCAACAAGGAGTGCCACCATTTGCCACCATGAGGAACTAGGAGGTAAGATTAACCTGAAGAAATTCAGTAGACAAAGGTCAAGAGCATCATGCTAACGAAGCAGAGATCAGCTGTGCACACGCCAAGTGGGCTGCAAGCAGCAGCCCTGGAAAAAAGGTGTTGTGGGCAATAATGAGCTAGAAAGCATCCGAGCTCCTGCTGTGGTATTGTGGCTATGGGGCAGCCTTGGATGCTAGAAGCAGCCTGAAGAAGAGCAACAAGAATGAGCAGAGTCAGCAAGAATAGGAACTTATGGGAAAAGGCTGGTTTTATTTGTTAGGCCAGGTTGAAAGAGGACACAAATTACCCTTTATATAGAAGCTTACTTAAATAAAAACCCTTTCTGCCAACTAAGGAGAGGACATAATTGTGCTTCATCTGCAGCAAATGTAGGTTATGTTCTCTTAGCTATGAGGGTAATGAACACATTTCCTAAAGGTGTGGACTTTTCTTCAGTAATAGTGTTTTTTGGGAGAAAACGTTTGCCTAGATTTTCGTTGGCCCTGCCTCAGAGTAGAAGGATAATCTCCAGAGGTCCCTTCTAACCTCATGCTCCTATGAGTTGCCCTAAAGAGTTAAAACAACTTTAAAGGCAATCCAAACCAAACCAAAACAAAAGCGCAGAGGCTCCTGCCCTGTCCTACCTGAGGCACAGGTCTCTATATACAGTAGCCAGTTGTTATCTTTTTTCCTGGTTTGAGTGCAACAGATATTGAGTAATGTTGTCCCTGTGTGCTGACGCATGAGCCAGGGTGTGTCCCAGACCCCGGAGTGCAACTGCATGCTAAAATTATGGTGTTGGTTTCCTTCTGCTCTCTGTCGTCTGCCTTTGTCCACGGAGAAGTGGCATCTTGTCCCAGTTCGTTCTCCAGGCACGTCTTTTTGCAAACAGAAGTTGCTCTCTCCTGTTCCTGGTGAGACTCAAAGCTCTGAGAAAATGCCTTGCCCTTTAGGTTTCCTTTTCCTGATGAGAACCAGTGTAGAATGTGCTCCTCTTGGGGCACCCCATGCTCTGGCATCTACCAACCCCTCTCATGGCTGTGTACCTGCAAATCCGAAGGACCAGAAGTGTAAATGCAAGTGACAAGGCAGATATCCCTGCAGAGAGTCAGCTTTGTTTCAGAGGTGGCCGCCTTCCCCTGCTGAGAGCATGTCTAGGCCCTCGCAGCAGGGAAGTCAGGGATGTCCAGGAGGAGATGCAAGCAGCAAAGGCCCAAGGAGAGCAGAAAGGCTGGTATGGGCAGGGATGCAGGAGACACGGCAGGGAGAGGCAGCTTTGAGTAAGCCCCTGCTTATCAGGAAACCCAGGCTCTGGAGAAAGATGCAGCCTGAAGCTGTTTGGGGTGTCCCTGTTGCTGCTGCTACGCTAGCAAGGCTGGTGTCTGGGAGAGTATCCCACTGGGTCAGGAAGAGCCAGACAGCCCATCCCGGCAACTGTGGGCAAAGCTCAGGCACCTGAGCTGGTGTGTGATGGGCTGTACTAGAGGATGGAAGGGATGCTTATGACAGCATCAGCCTCCTTTCCTGATGGCAAAGAAGAGTAGCCACTGCCTCCTTGTCATGCAACAACACTCCCAACAAGGTCCTGGCACAGTCAGCAGGAACTTGGGCTCCAGACAGAAAAAGCAAACCACTGGGTATTCAGTGTTTACATTAGATGTTTATTTTACAGTTCATTTCACAAGCCGTTTCTCTTCTCCCTTTGTTGTGAACTGAGTTATGGTGCTGGAGATCCTATCTGCCTGCCCTATCCACAGCATGGACTTGGAGAAAAACCTGCCAGTGGTCTGTCTCTTCTTGTTGTTTCTGTTTTATCTACAACTGCCCTTATCTGTGAGTTAAACTAGAGCAGTTTCTTCCAAACAGAGATTAAATCAGTCTCTTGCTCTCTTGCGCTTGCGTTGGTATTTCGAGGAGTGGGCAGCTCTGGGTGTCTGAAGAAAAGAAAAGCAAGCAAGCATAGTACAAAGGACCCTCAGCATCACTTTGACTTCTCCCCTAGCTGGACCTGCAGGTGTTGAAGACCCCTGGAGCACCATGAGACCACAGACCTTGCGTCCCATCTGCTGTGACCTCCTGGAGAGGGAATCATTGCTTCCTTGTACAGAGATGGGTTCTCCCCATGAATAACCGGACCCAACCTAAAAGCAGAAGGAAGTGTATTTAAAAAAACAGAGGTGTGGTAATGACACTATCACGTTTTATGTGCGTTGTGTAATCCATGACATGCATGGCTCCTGAAAAGCCAGCTCCCCAGTCACAGCTAAATCACTCACAATAAAATCCTAGTAAGTTGGGTGGCTAGAGAAGTTTGTTCCTTCTCCCCAGAAAAATTATATTCACCACGAACAAATGCATCTTTTTTTGTGGACTGAATGCTCAAGTGACAGACACGGTGTCTTGTATAAATGAAGTCAAAAGTTTTGAACAAAAAGAATTTCAATCTTTCCAGTTTTCTTTATCACTGTAATTGCCCTGATGATGCATCGGTTTCACACAGAAGGCACTGAGAACCTATGGTTACCTAAATTAATATCTAAATATGAGTCTCCCCACAAACTTGTTTAGCAATTTGCACGTTTCAAATTGCAGTGCTGCCAAGCGTGAGGGGTTTAATGTTAAGAAATTACTTTCATGTTCAATTTGATGCAAACTAGAGTCTACAAGTGGAGAGTCCGTTTGGCAATACATGGTTTTCAGCTCTAGATCACTGGTCCAGACTTAGCCCATTCATACAGTGGTACACGTTCTTGAAGGCCATATAAAAATACCTGGTTTTCCTTCCTTACCTACAAAAATTATATGTACTTTCATTTAACCATGGAATTATTCTTTCTTATTTATAACAGTTCTGCAGGCATTGGAGAATGATGTTGGAAATAGAGAAACTAAATGGTCAGGGAAGTATGAACTCCTCTGCTTTTGTGCACATGGAGATTAAATACTTAAAAGTAAGATCTACTACATTTCACCATTTTATGTGTCAATAACACTACAAATAGCGCATTAAAGAATAATAATGCTAAGCTGTGAGTATAAAAAAATGACTCTAGATTAGCCAAATTCATATCTGATAAGCCCACTAAAACCTAAACCATTTGCATCAATACTTGAAGCTAGAAGAGGGCTCGGGGTTTGCTTTTCCTCTAATTGAAACCGAGCATTTTAGGGAAGGCAGCAAGGCTGACTCTACTCGGCAGCCTGGCATGGAGATATTCTTAAAAGCTTGTAGGAAAGTCAGGGGCAAAACTGAGAAGCTGAGGGGTGGAAGCACTAGGAAGGGCAAGGACAGCTTCTGCAGGATGATCAAGAGGTGATTTCGTAAGAGAGAAACCTTCTCCCTGGATAATTTTTCATAGCTAGTAACCATGCCTTGCAGTTTCTGTCTTGCAACAGAAATTGTAAGCAGAGATTTTGTATCTTTACCTGACCTGTTCTCCCTGATAGAGGGCTATGAAGCCCCAGGGGAAAAACCCAGCTGCTGGGCACTCCTGTGGACATCTCCCTGCCTGCCTCTTGCCCCCCCGCATGCCATGACTGCTGGGGCTGCAGAAGTGGGTGGCTGCTGAGGGTGGGTTAGAGCCACGGTAAACAGAGGAATGGCAAGAGGACTTACCTGGGCACCCCAAAGTCTTGCTCCTGAGCTTGGCTGGGCACTCTGATATGGCAGATACTGTGGGTACCCCGGCACTGCAGAATCGCCATGGATGGCCCAGCATTACAAAGGTGCCATGAGTACCCTGACACTGCAAAGGTGCTGGGTGTACTCTGACATTGCAGAGATGCCAAAGGTGCCCTGGCTTTGTGGGTGCCCTAAAACCTGCTTCAGTCTCTCATGCTCAGTGTAAACTCTGCCCAAGAGACATTTGCGGAACACAGGCTTCCTCCTCACAAGCCTGCCTTCATGTTGAGCAGAAGTGGAGACGTCATCCCCCTCACCTCCTGCCAGCCTCGCCTGCCTGACCAAACTCAAAATCCTGAGAAAAAAAGATTTCACTGATGTTTTGCAATATCCTTCTTTGGTGTGTTTTTGCTGACCCTGTTTCTCAGTCTGTTGGCTAAGATCAACTATAGTATCTCAAGGACACCCTGATTCCCATCCTCTTCAGAAGGGAGCAAGGGGAGTTGCAAACAGTTTTCAAAATACTTGTTTATATTATTTTGTAATTTCTTAGAAATCTGAAATGAAGTACAGCAATCCAGAACTGAAAATAACCCAAGGAAGCAGTAAAGGGGTGAACAATACATACAAAGAGGACTGAAAACTGGTGAACATAATGCCCCTAAAAAAAGAATGGAGATACAGTTGCCGGAGGTCTGGGTTTGTCATCTTTGGAAGTCAAATTTAATGGCCAGTGAGGATGTCCAGCTTCCAGTTCCTGAAGAGTTTGACTCCTGAAGCCCTGCAATGCTTTATTCCACCACATTTCCTGAAAATGCAGTGTAGGATTAAGGAAAATCTACTATATCTTTGCAGAGCAGTTTGTACTTAGCAGTGCAATATGTGCAATACTTAACCCCCTAAACAAACATGTTCAACATAGGGCATGAGCACAGGGTTGTCTCAGCCTTGCGGTGGGAAGGACACTTGGTGTGACAGTGACAGGGAAGCCAGCAGCCGTGTCCCAGGGAAAGGCAACTTCATGCTAGATCCGCAGGTTAGGGGTCTGCCACAGGGTGAGCCACAAGAGCTCTGGACCAAGGGCATGCAGAACATGTAACAGAGGAAACTTCTTGCATAAAAAGAACTCCTGCTCTTTATTTGGCATCCAGAAATGGCCTATGATATTGAGAAGGGATGGATCAGAGATATATGGAGTGCTTTTTCTTGCTGATTGCAGGGGACTACGTTAATAGGGCTGTTGACTAGTGATAAGGGCTGCAATATAGCAAGAGAAGCCAACCAATGTAATAAGGCATGTATTTTTGTGTCATATTCCAAGCCATTTAATTGCATTGGGTGGGAGTGAAGTGAACAGGAGCAAAACTTTGGTAAACGATCTGCTTTATGTTAGAGGAATGTATTTGAACTCACTTTTCTGTAGTTTAAATGAGAAAGGGGGTTAAACTAGTTCTGATAAAATGCTAACTGCATGAATTATGTTCACAGGCAGGAAAAGTGCAAATTTCTTTCACAATTCTGCCCCTGCAGTCTTTTGGGTTTGGGGTAATTTTTATGACACCACTACCCCACAACCTCCCACAGGACTGTACTCAAGGCCTTTCCCTAATAATAGCATCAATTGTAGGAAACGGCATGACAATTCTGCATTACTGCCAGCTCAGGAACATGATACCAAATTTGTTTTCACTGTGGATGATTTGGTTGACCTTTCACTGAGTCCATGAAAGGCTATTGAACCAACTCAGACACCTTTTCCATGTTTTTTATCCAGTCGCTCCCCTTCTCTCAGTGCTCAGAGTGCCTGCGATTACAGGCAGCTTTCAAGGCTGGCAGCTCTCGATATCAGCCAGGATTTCTTAAGGCTCAGAGTGGAGATATTGAATTGCACTTGGACCAGAATGAAAGCCATTTCAACCTGTGCCAATAAACTTCCCAGGCCTGGGACCTCTCCTCATTTCTGGTTGTGCACACTTAGAGGCCAGGATTTAGCCTTGGAGCAGGTGTAGCCCATCACCCAGGTTGTAATTGACTGCTCTTCTGCCATGGAGAACAAACACCAGTGAATCTACCCATCGCCATGTCCTCTGCTGGCATTCCTGACCCCTCTGGTCATGCCTCCCTGTTAAAATCAGGAAAAGTAATATCAGCATGAAAACTTAAAGGAAATGAGAGGTCACAGAGATCCTCCTGTCCTGCCAGGCTTGACCAAAACCTGACCAGTTTCATGAGCTTCTGTGCAGTGACCTGTTCCTAAAATTGTACTGTAATGAGGCAGCTCTATTTTCTAGGACTCACCACCCTGCTCTGATATGCCTGCATCTACATTTAAATCTAGGTGGGTGTCCTGGTGGGTGCTTCACAGTGTCAGATTTGTCACTGGAAGGGATCTGCCTTTGGCACCGCAGGCAGCTCTGCCCCCTCAGCCTGTAATTTAGGTAGTTAGCTAATTTTTACAACGCTGCAGTATGTTTGTAGAGGGAGGAGGAATTTTTCTCCTCGCAGAAGTGATTCTGGAGTTTTCTGCTGCATGAGGGCTGGTAGATTTTTGTCTTGGTTCACATGGTCATTAGTGTTGTTGAAGGCCATAAAATTATTGCATGCTTTCCTAATATCAGTTGACTTTGGACTTGAGGGCCAGTGCTACCCTTTACACTTGAGCATTTCACAAAGACTTTAAACGTTGGCAGTGAGACCTGGGTATGAACTCATCTGGACAGCAAATTACAGCATTGCTTCACTTAAGCTTTTCCATGTGTTGACTTCAGGATCAGAGTTTCTATGTAACTCTACCGTATACAGATGGAGATCCGTGACAGGTGGTGTTCCTCAGGGATCCATACTGGGATCAGTGCTCTTCAATATCTTTATCAATGATATTGACAGCAAGATTGAGTGCACCCTCAGCAAGTTTGCAGACGACACCAAACTGAGTGGTGTAGTTGCCAAACCAGAGGGACGGGATGTCATCCAGAGAGATCTGGACAAACTGGAGAGGTGGGCCTCTATGAACCTCATGAGGTTCAACAAGGCCAAGTGCAAGGTTCTGCACCTGGGTTGGGGCAATCCCTGTTTTCAGTACATGATGGGAAATGACGTGATTGATAGCAGCCCTGAGGAGAAGGACTCGGGGGTGATGGTTGATGAGAAGCTCGACATGAGCCGGCAATGTGCGCTCGCAGCCCAGAAGGCCAACCGTATCCTGGGCTGCATCAAAAGAAGCGTGGCCGGCAGGGCGAGGGAAGTGATTCTGCCCCTCTATTCCTCTCTTGTGAGACCTCATCTGGAATACTGTGTCCAGTTCTGGAATCCTCAACGTAAGAAGCATATGGAGCTTTTGGAATGGGTTCAGAGGAGGGCTACAAAGATGATCAGAGGGATGGAGCACCATCCCTACCAGGACAGGCTGAGGGAGTTGGGGTTGTTCAGCCCGGAGAAGAGAAGGCTTGGAGGAAATCTTGTAGCGATCTTCCAGTACCTGAAGGGGGCCTACAGGAAAGGTGGAGAGGTGCTATTCATAAAGGCTTGTGGATATAGGACCAAGGGGAACGGGTATAAACTGGAGAGGGGCAGATTTAGACTGGACATTACAAAGAATTTCTTCACCATGAGAGTGGTGAGAGACTAGAACAGGTTGCCCAGGGAAGTTGTGGATGCCCCATCCCTGGAGGCGTTCAAGGCCAGGTCGGATGGGGCCTTGGGCAGCCTCCTTTGGTGGGATGTCCCTGCCCATGGCAGGGGGGTTGGAACTAGATGATCTTTAAGGTCCCTTCCAACCCTGAGTATTCTATGATTCTATGTAAATGTGAGAGTTCGTTTTTTTCATTGCACTTTTTGTGACTGAGCTTGAAAAGTTAATTCCTCTGAAAGCCAGTCTATTTTTGCTTTTGCTAAATCGAAGTTTTCTTTCCATACTAGTGGAGTAGTAGACTAAGATTAAACTTTGTGATTCAATCTTTCATCTTGCAGCTACCTCTCCCCCTTGGCATGTGGCTGAGGTCAAACAAGGTAGAGACCATTTCCTTCAAAGAAAGAGCAAGAGGTTCTTGTGAGAAGGCCTGAAATACGCAAAGCCTGAAAGCTTCTTTAGGAATGGAATTCATGGGGTGTGTTTTCTGAGGGGAGTATAAGGTAGATGCATCCGATGCATTTTTATCTACACAACATACACATCTCTCTATGATCCTTCACCCAGAACTGTATTTTAATGTTACAGCTGAAGATACGTATTTAATTGTGGTGCCTATAAGAAACTGTAGGCTCCTCTGAAACCCTCTGAAACTGTGAAGCATTTCACAATATATGAAGAGATAATTTGCATTGGGAATCAATATGTTAATTATTGTGTCAACACTTGTTTCTTTGGTGTGTTTCTTGGCTTCTTGTCCCAGGGTATACAGCCACTTGCAGTCCCAGTTTGTTTGTGAGATATAAGATTAGTCTTGGCTCTGCAAAAGCCACAGGGCTTGTTAAAAGACGTGCAAATCATAGATGAAGAAGTTTGTACTGTTTTATCCAGTCTAGCTTTATTCTGTCAGGGAACATCAATTAAATCAGATGAAGAAATTAGGGAGCTTTTGTCTAGCAAGTAAGTTAAATAAATATCGATTAAAATAAAATGATTGTTAAACAGATGAGTCAAAATAACTACCGTACCAATATGTATGGTTTATATAATGTCAAGTGGTGTTGAAATACAAGTGCCAAACATGGGCCAAAGTTGTTCTCCTTCTTCATTTTATTTGTTTTGAAGATGGTTGTGCCCTGAGTCAGGAACCAGGAATAGCCGTGCAGGGTGCTATGCTACCTCAGAACAAGAAGATGAACTTTGCCACTTGGCTTCTTCTGCAGCTCTTTGGGACTCCAGAGTCATGTGCATGAGAGAAGCACGAGAAACTGCTGGATGGTACAGCTTTTAATGTCACGGCTCCCAGCATGATAGAGTATAAAAACCGGATCTATGCAGTGTGTGACTCTAGAATAGTTGGCCTCAGAGTTTCTGCCATATAATACTCTGTGACCGGGCCGAGATTCACCCAGTAGATCAGCTGAAATGGTCCAAGGGGCTCAGGGAAAGAAACCAGAAAACTCTGTCTGTCACAGAACCTGTTAGTTCATAGTTGCTCTGCGGTAACTAATGACTAAGCTACATAGGAAGAATTATAATGCAAACTTGAATTACGCTTCCAGTCTTTTTAAGTGCTTGCTTCAGGGGCTTTGTATACGTGTGAGGCATGGGGAAGGCCAGCAAAGTGGAAAGATGCTGTGGGTCAGGTTGAGTAGTTCTATGAGAATGTGTCTCTTTAATCACCCTCAGTGTCCCTCGATACATTATTAACAAACACCTGAGAGCTCCTTGCTTTCCAGGTATTCACAGTGCAAATGAAAGTGGCCAGACCACCTGCAGTTGCCCAAACACCCACTAAAACTTTCTGGCAGATCACTTGCTTGCTATTCTTTCCCCTCTCACCTGGGAAAAAGACTGCTGGATTATTGCTTTTCCAGCTACCTGCTAACCCAGTACCACACAACCAAATCTGATGCCCCACCAGTCTCAAAAATGCTTATCAAATCCTGCTACTCATCCCCACAGCAAAAAAATTGATCTTAAACCCACCTTGTACACATGTTCCCTGAGACACATGTATTGGCTGTGGATTCGAATCATAGGGGACCATGGTTACCAGTGCAGTGGGTGATGCTGGGTCAGTCACGCATCCTCTCCAGGTTTGTTCCCCACCACCAGCACAAGGAAAATAATTTTTTTTTCTCTCTACCGCAAAGCTAAAAAGCAAAAGCTAGGAAGGCATTGTGAGTGGCTTATATTTACAAACAATTTTCAGCCAAAACTTTTTTAAGTCTCTGTGATCAGGAGATAGGAGAAGAAATACTGGTGAAGTGTGTCATTCTCCACCTCAGGCAACCATCAAAACCTTTATTTTTTTTTCACAAGTAGCTCTAGTTTGACTTTGTCAAGACTGCCAAGGACCTTCAGAGCCCAATGACAAGCCTTTTCATTTGAACAAGCACATTTTTGTGCAGGTTTTCTCCGAAAGGTGAGAGACAATGCACAGGCAGGGTGAAGCTAAACTAGAGACGAACTGCCCTGCTGCTGGCTCACGTCTTTCTTTTTTTCTTCTGTTTCGTTTTCGTGTTTGTTTTACTGGCAAATTTCTGGGCTACATTTGTTAGGCTTATGTTCTAACACCTAATGTTTTTTACTTTGCATGTCAGCTTTTCCTTTTCAAAGTGCTAACCACTATCAGGTAACTGAGGTTAACAGAGGCTTCTTTCTTTAGCTGTAACTTAGCAGAGAAAGAGCATTTTGACTGAACTCTAGGTATTCTTGACAAATCCCACTCAACATTTCACAGGGCGCTTTCACTCATTTACCTGCAGTAATTAAGTTCACTCTCCTGCAGCTCCCGCTAAGCAGCTCTGCCAGCAGGACACCTCCAGCAGCCACTTGCCCAGGTGAGCACAAAGGCTCACAAAGCAGAAATGCCTTTGGGCCCCAGGGGTGTCAATAGGTCTGCTCAGCTATGCCGACTTTAGTCATGCATTTTAAGTTTCTTCCTGAACCGAGGGTCTTAATTCTTGTGCCATTTTACTGGAACAAAGAGGTCAGATTATTTATAGGTCGGTCGCCTTTGTGTGCGTGCAGCTAGCGACGCATTCAGTGCTCCATTTCCTGGGACTCTTTTTCCCTCCGGCTCTTAAGTCTCAGCTATTCTCTCCTAATGCAATAACAGTAATTATCCTATCGCTGGCCTCCGCAGCACCCTCCATTAGTGCCTGCCTTACCTAGCGTACAGCACAGGCTGGGAGCCAGGTAAAGCCTGTGTAATTTATAGCTCATCAGAGAAGCCAACCTGCCCACAGTCTTCCTGTTTTGTAAAGAGATGGACTTATCACCTAAAGGCTGCTGCAATGAGTGCGTTGGAAAGGCAGGAAGATAAAAGTAGTGTGCAGGCAAGCTCTGGCCCTGTCTGTCTTTGTTTTTGTTCTCTGTTGTTTCATCTAGGCATGCAGTCAAGCAAAATCATCATGACTCCATGCAACCAGAAGAAAATATTGACATGTTTGCAGCTACTCAGTAGACCCACGACATTTCACAATGTAATTGTTGTTTCGCATCCGGCTGCCGAGTGCAGAATGAGAAACATGGAGCTGGACCTGCTAAGGCCAGGCTTCAGTTTAACAACAACGTCTTATATGTTTTATTTACTGCTGTTCTACAGCACCATATAGGCTGTACTGTGCACAGAGTGACTCCATAGCCCCTTCAGTCCTCATATATTTTCAGGGTCTATCTGTGGCCCCTTGGGGCTGAAATCACAATCCAGTCCTCTGATATGCATCTTCGTCTCAAAATTGCAGAAAAGGGGTCAAAAGAGAAGGAAAAAACCCAACCACTCCGAAAGCACAAGTATAATTGGCTCCTGCTTGTTCTGCCACCAGGTCTGTTGGCGCGGGGCAGCATGGGGCTACCTAATAGTCTGTCTGAAAACAATACCCTGCTTATGTTTTTGCCTAAAAACCTGCTCTTTCTATGGCTGAACTCTTTCTCTCACGTCCTTGCCCCAGAAAGTGCTGCACTGGGCAGAGAACTGCCCATAGGGGATTTGTTGTGCCTCGTCCCCAAACTGTGCAGGAATGGTCTGTTGACTTCTTGGTGACCTGAAACATTGGTAGACACCCTAAAATCCCAGCATTCCATCACAGGCACCAAAGAACTGCTGTCATTGTCAAAAATGTTTTCAAAAGTGTAGCCAAATAGAAAACAAAAATCTATAAATTCTCCTTCATCACAGCCCTTTGGTGTGTCTACTCTTGGGAGGAGATACTATTTTTCTTTAACTACTGATCTGACACATCCAGTGGGATTTGGAGGGCAGAGGTAGTTGATGAGGTTAGATAAAATGAGGAGCAGATGTTGAGAGAATCAGTGCTGACACTGATCCCAGCCTCATAAAGGCAAGGCCAGAGAGTCCTTTGTGCCAAGGGCGCAACACACAAAAGTCTGCACTGGAGAGATCAGTTAGGGAAAATCTTCTCCAATGCCATTTGGACTTGGCCAGCTTCTGTCCTCCAGGTAGCAAGGAACAATTTCTGCTGCACCTTAGAATACCTTAGGCTGATAACCATGCACTTCCTAGCATAAAAATTTCTGGCAACATTTTGCTGAGAAGCTTTTGAGCTTCTGATGGTCACAGGTGGCCTCTGAAACTCATCAGGAGCAAAGCTGTGAGGTCAGAAGTACACTTCGTCTTTGTTCCTTCAGCTGCTGTTCACGTTTTTGGCTGAGAAAAAAAACTCTTTCAGAAATTATTCATATCCTCTTTCAGTGTTTTGGCAATCTGAGGAGACTGCATTACTCGATGATGCTTCAATTTAGTAATGGTAGAGCCCAGATATGCCTGGATTTGACAACCAACAAACATCTTCATCCGTGAACTTGTACAAGGTGATGTTGTTTTGATGTGCAATTAAGTTACTAGGGATGTAGTCACAGAGCAGGGCTTTGAACTCACTGTCTGAAGCAAATGTGGGAATAAACACAAATGTGTATCTGTCTGAGACTCAGTTTTCCACTGGGCAAACTGATGAAGTGGGGTGATGCTCCTCAGCAAAGCTGGCTCGAGTGGAGAAGGTGGAGACTTCAGTGCAGGTGAGGCACAAGCAGAGGCACCGAGCTGAGGGATCCCACCCTCCACCTGTGCATTCCACATGTCTGTGACACTCATTTCTCTGGTTAGTCCTGGGAAGCCTTGGAAAGGCTATTGGGAAGACACAAAGGTTCACAGGCTGTAGAAAGAGGACCTGATCATTTTGAGGTCAAGAAATGTTGGTATAACTTTCAGAAGCAAATCTGAGCTGAAACTTGCAGAGTATTCACAAAAAAATGGGGAAAACTTCAAATCTCAATGTAGGAGAGGAAGAAAAGCAGAGGCAGGCTGCTGTACAGCGAATGAGATTAAAGATAATCTAGGCATGGCCTAAAATCAAAGGAGTATTTTGCCTCTGTTCTTGTTTAAGAAAGACAAATCCTAGGGGCAAAAGCAGTCTGGTTAATGGGAACAAGTATATGTAAATGGAATCACTAACGTGGGGAAGAAAAGCTCAAAGAGCAGGCTGTGTTCCTCTTGGGGACGGCAGGTCATGCCTCTCCAGGAGTTCTGGAAAGACCAGCATGTGAGGTGGCATGTCTAATAGCAACTGTTTTTATACATCTGTCATGACAGACCCCGTGAAAGCAGAATATCCATCACAAAGCATTTAGTTGTGCAGGGTTAAACAATAATCCAGACAACTATTGTCTTTGTAACTCTGACCTCACTGGTATGCAAGGCTTTGGAACACGCCTTGAAGGTTAATTAAGAATGCAAAGGCACATGAAAAAATGGGATGAAATGCAACTAAAGGTACACCCTGCCAGACTAACCTGATGGTTCTCTTTGATAAAACAATTATTTTTCCAGACAGGTGATATCTGCCAGATTTCCTTTATCTAGGCTACTTTAATGTATTTGTTATGATGTCAAGCATGAAACAACTGATGTCGCTGGAGACAAAATAGGAAGACAGAGGAATTGCATCACTGATAAGAAGTGGAGGCAATGAATGCTAAGGGTTGAGAACTCAGGCCATGAGGAGTTATATGGAAGACTTCTTCAAATAGGAGTTTGGGGAACAATTCTGTTCTAATGTTTGCATTAATGGCATGCTCCTGGCCCATGTGACCATCGTGCTGATGAAATGTGCTGCACAAAGCTGTGACGCATCACTGGCACTGAGTAGTTTAGAGGCCAGGCAAGATGAGCGAGGCACCTTGAGAATGACTGTAATAAAAGGAGGATGACATTCAAGCAAAAGACAAAGAGTCACAGAGGTGAAAACTGGTGTCAGAGGTGGCTTTTGCTATTAACGGGGAGAGAATCAGTTGGGAAAATAACTCAGGAGAACAAAAAGTCAGCATTAGATAGTTACAGAAAGTTGTGTTCTACCAGTTTGATCCTTATGTTGGCTTTATTTCCAATAGAGATGAGGAAATATTAGTGCAAACACACACAGACCAGATCTCCCTTTCCTCCCTTCCTTTTGGGAAAGCTGCACAGGAGACATGAAAGGGGAACTGGAGACCCTCTCTCCCAGGAGACCATGGGAAGGTCCTGGAGCACATGCATGTGGTGATGAGAATGGAGTTTGATAGAACAGATACCCTCCTGCAGTCTCAGACTCAAGTATCCAAACATCGCCAGCCCGAAGCTGCCCTAGCCTAAGGCCAGCCCACATCGACACCAACTGCTAGCACACTCACATTCATTTTCTTTGGATTAGAGGCAAAAGCAACCCCTGTGGGAAGTGGTGTAGGCCACAGTAGCATAGAGGAGGGAGGAAAGGCCAGGCTGGACCAGCTCAGTGGTGTCTCCTAGGGCTTTGGTATTGAATGAAGCCACAGTGCAGTGTTTCGCCTCGTGTTCTGGGCGTTACCAGCCCTTTCACCAGAACCTTGTGCTACACCTAAGCTCAAGCTGTTCTGCAGCATCAGAGGTCCAGCTCCAAGGATGGTATGTGATAAGGAGTGGTTGCAGTTGTGTGCAATTACATTTGTTTTAATATTTTTTCCTCAAAGCTTGGAAAAGCAACAGAAAAATTAATAAAACCAATTGCCTGTCTGAGCGATTCACAGCCAGAGTGATAAACTACAGATTGCTCTGCCTAGCAATTACCGGAAGTTCTGCATGTATTGTGGGGAAGGGGATTTGCAGAAGGACCTCAAATGAACCCTAAATAAACAAGTACAAACAGAGACCAACCCTCTGGCCATGCCTCAAGCCAGTCAGGCATGGAGCAATCCTGGTCTAGAAGCTATACTGTCTCCTTTGTTGGAGATGCTGTCAGAGGGGAGCTGTTGCTGGCAGCTGTCAGATAAGGCCCATCGAATTGCTAAGAAATGGCTTCCAGCCCAGGTTTGTCACCCAAATACTCAGGTCAGCAAGGGGAGCTAACAGTGCTCTAGGTTGTCAAAACTGGGCTGCAGCACCGTTCCCTTTATGGAGGGACTGTGTGGTTGCATTTCCAAATTTCTTTAGCTTCTCTGGGAGCGAATATTTTATCCATCACAGTTGCCTTTATAAAAAGAGGCAAGGAAAGGGAAAAGCAGAGTAAGAGAAGAGCAAATAAGAAAGAGAAGAGTTGGATGCCCACGCAAAACTGCGAGAATTAAAAGTGGAGGCTCTTAAAGGTTGAGTAAGACCCACACGGCATTTGCAGGTTTGGCAAAGGAGCCAGAAAGGCTCCTGCTCCTCTCGCGAGAGCAACTAGGAGCAGAGTGGGACTCCCCCACTGGGGAACTCTGGCAGTCTGTTCACAAACATGTTGATGTTGAGAAGCTAAGTCAAACACAGTTATTAAACTGATTATTCATATTTCATCCTATTCACTGTGGGGAGATACTCCTTCTGGGGTTAGGTTTATGGGCGATACATATTGCCGGAGTGAATCTAATTAGCAAGACAAATCTGAACGGAACAATGACTGGTAATTGTTGTTAATGATGCAAACGTATTATATCATATAAAATGAAATCTTGGGCTGTAAGCAGTGCTGAAAGGCAAATGAACATTAACAGTTGTACATTAAAATGCCCTACCTCACTGCTGTTTTGTGTGGTTAAATTGAACTCCCACCCATAAAACAGCAGTGACTTGCCAAATGCTTCCTGGCGGCCACTGGAACAAAAACTGTGAGAAACAAATGATCTGTAGATCTTTGGTAGGAGAGATGTTGTAGAACCGGTGTATGGGCTGAAAGCTATCCCCTGCTTTTGGCACTTTTAAGACCAAGGCAACACTCAGTTGATTGAAAAAAATACCAGGATCCTTTTTACTTGCACAGTCTCTGGATTGTGCCTCTGTGCAGGTTCCAGGCCCCCAGCTGGGAGTCAGACCACCCTGGGCTCCCCAGCTGTTGGTGCTGTTCTTGACATGTCTCTCCAGCTCCACCAAGCAAGTGTGGGCAGGCCAGCATCCAAATATTTTTGATTAAATTGGGATCGTGAATTATGGAATACATGCAGACACACACACAACCCCCCTACTTTGTTGCTTCTGCCACCAGCACACAGAACCTTTCTGACCATACCGCGAGCTGTGCATCTGAATTCATTGGAAAGATCTAGTCTAGAGCCTGCATGTTGGTTAGCAGCTCCCAAACCAGAGTGCTGTGACTGGCACTCAGTCTGTGAAAACTGCTGTGCTTAAAGTCAGTGGAGCTGGGACAACATGTAGCAGTTGTGGATTTGGTCCAGCACTGAGCTTCAGCTCTCACATGGGATGGCCATGCCATTTTTCTCTTTTAGCCTTCAAGATGTTTTGGACTGATCTTCAGATCCAGAGCTATCCATTTAACTGCTTTTTTTTGGGATAGGATGGGTTTGAATGAGATGACTTGTATAGAAAATTTGTTGAGAAAGTTGGTTCAAACATCATCTTTTTTTTTTTTTTAGAGGTTAAATGCAAATCAGCTCTTTTTTTTGGCAATATTCTAAATGTAAATGTGATACAAAGCCTGGACAGTTAAAACATTTTGTACTTATTCAGCCTTCTTAACATGTGTGGGCAAGACAACCTGGCACAGACAAAAATTTAGACTCTCTCTTAAATCACTTACTTTACATTTTCTGTGGCATAAAAGATGAGAGTTATAATGGCCAATGGTGGGAAGGAAAGAGGAAGGAAGAAAATGAGAGTGACAGTTTCAAGACTATGGCATTGGAGAAGAGCTCTATGCATGTAAACCACGCTGTCCTTGATCAGAACAGGCAAGCTGTCTTTTAAATATCACTCCATCGATACAGTGGCTGTTGGAGATGAAGCTGGGCACTTAGCTAAACCAAAACATTTTAGTTAAAAAACAGAAAAGAAGTTGATATTAACAGTTGTAGATATGAATATAAACAAATTAATGGGCTGGTAAAATCTAATCCAGGTACTTTCATTTGAAATAGCATTTAAGAGTGGTCTGAGATTACTGGTTTCTTATAAAAACCCTCAAAATTTCAACAATACTTTTCTTTTTCTTTTTTTTTTAATAGGTTTGTCAACACTTCTAAAACAGAGAAAACCAACCTTCTGTGTAGTCCTCCTCTTTTTGATGCAGATTTGAGTCACTATAGCGAGTCCACTGATAGGCATGCAGTTTTGCCAAGGATGCATAAAGTTAAAAATTACGAAGCTGCAAAACTACTCAGTACATTTAATATATTTTAAGGACATTTGTTTGAGGTTTTTCAGTGACTGGCACAGAAGGTTTTTTCATATATCCAAATTCATACCTCGAAATGCATTTTCCACAGCTAAGAGTGTCTTTATAACTTCATTTCTGTCTGTTAAATGTAATGATGAGATTTGACTTTTTCTAAGCTTTTATTTATACAGCAGTATAAACAGTGATTTTTTTTATTTCTCTTTGCTAGTCAGATATGTCAAAGAATCTCAAAGGAAAACAAAAATTTGTCATTGAAAACAAGATTTCTACACTTCTGGCAACCCTTGTTTTAAACGTCGGGAGTGAATTGTTTCTTCACAAATTATTTGAATAAAATAATGCATAAAAACAAAACTTCCATTTTTGGAGATATTTGAAACTCAGTTGAACAAGGTGCAAAGGAGCCTCAACAAACTTAGAAGCTGTTAAGACCACATGAGCTCCAGATGTGCCTTCCAACTCAAATTATTCCACGATGCTTAAAATTGAGTTTTCTCACTTCACAAATTTTTCTATACAGTGCTTTTATTTTAATCTAAAGTTCTTCTGGATAGAATCCATTTTAAAGATCAATACCAGGGTCCAAGTTAATTTATCTCTTCATTATTATCAGCTACAATAAGTAAATCTGTTACCTTTAACCAGAAGACTAGGGCATGATTAAAAATTGCAGAGACCTCTTGGTAACTCTTTAACAAGAATGAACAAACACTCAGGAGGAATCTTCACAAACCATTTTGCTAATTCACTTACAAATATTGTGTAAGAAGACATAACAGAACCAGCAAGATAACTCTGATCATATTATAACCAAGCTTTATTCTGTAACAGCTTCGATATACTAACAAAACCCTTATGTCTTTATTATCGAAACCCATTGCACTGTATCTAACTTAAATTGTCTGGTGTTTTAGATGCACTTTTACAGACAAATCTCTGTGATACAAGTTCCTCACATGCATGCCTCAAAATTATCAGTCAATGGAGCATTCAAGAATATGAAAATGGGTGAAGTGTGGTAGTATGCGTCGTGAAGGGCTCCCTGGTACGGAGCTGCACTCTCTTTTTTGCAGTAACTTTGGGAATCTGCACAGGTAGAAATGGTTATTTTATTTTGTTAAGCCACAGATGAATCTTCCAAGCCTGTTTCTCTTAGCGTGGCCATTGCAGGTTTCCAGGAACTGGAACTATCACACCTGTGAGATGGTGATTCTAGGGACCAAGAGTGGCTGTCACTAGCACAAAAACTTGATAGCAAAAGCCTAAAGGACAAAAATTGTGATTACATTTGTTGATTTAAATGGCTTAATCACTGTTTAACTTGATGTACACCCAATACTATCCCAAGATGTTGTCCAATGTCAAATGTTCGCTCCTTTTTGTCCACCTGACTTCTTTGTTCATTGGCTTTCCTATGGGATGATGTTTTGTCTCGTCTATTAATCCAGAACCAGAGGAAGCAGCAGCAGGGAGTGAAAAACCAGCAGCTATTCATCCAGATCAGGAGAAAAATGTGCTCTCAGTCTGTGGACATGGAAGTGTGAGAGATGATTTGTATCAGGGCAGGACGAGGTTTATGTCATCTAGATTCCACCTCAATCCCAACACCTAAAGTTTGCTGTTGGACATTCATTCATCTCTTGGAAAACACTGGTTAAAAAAATCCTCAACATTTTCTAACCTCAGCTCCCTAATACAATAAACCTTCTTAACCTTGTAAAATGTGATTATTAAAGAACAAAAAATTCCCCCTACTTTATTTATTATTAGTACAATTTAAATACTACCCCATCCTTCCAGTGCAGGTTGGTAATACATAAAAGGCACTGAAGTATGATAATAACAAGTACTACGCTTGCTGATGTATTATGAAATGTATCCCACTAGTCATTTTATATCTGAAAGGCAGAAAAATTTCCACCTAGCAACAGAAAGGCTTTTAGGATTTAAAAAAAAAAAAATTTGGCAGGCAGTAGGAGTGTTAAACTACACCAGGAGGAACCCAGTCAGAGGAGGTTTCTAGAGACAACAGGAACATAAATAAGTGGCCACCAGTGTTGTTCACCACAGAGCCAGAAAACAATTCGAAGCTCTGTAACCTGGAGGAGCAAAAGACAAGTGAAGGGCAGTGCAGTGGCAGCTGTATGGTGGCTGTGGAAATCTCTGGGAGGAAGCATCGTCCTCCAAAGCTGCAGAGAGGAAATGTGGCAGCAGATGCTCCAGTTTACCTGATCCCCACTGTGCCACACTCCTGCTTGTCACACAGGCTGAGCAGCCACCACAAAGAAGATGTCTCACTTTTTTAGCTTACAAAAACTGATACACTACCAAATATACTCTATTAATGATGATGCTGGTGAGAAAGAGTGAGAGATTCTTGCCAAGGCTTCTTGTTTTCCTCCTACACATGAACATAGCTGGCACAAGGGTTCTTACCACTGGAAACCAGAGCAAGCAGAACACTTCAATTTTGGGCACAAAGCAAGCCAGACAGAGGATAAGAACTTCTCCTGTTTGTTTATATCAGTAACTACCTAAAAATGTCTTTTCCTGTGACTGTAATTTATCCTGGAACAGAAATGTCCTTGAGTGGCTAGGCAACTGAGTTTTAATAAAATTAAAATTCCCATTCAACTCTTTTCCTGTGGACAAGTATGTCTTCTACCAGATGAGGAGTATGCAAGCAGCGAGCCTCCCTGCATCGTTCAAGAGTGGCACAATGAAGAGAAGTAGGCAGCATTATTTCATTTCCGAGGTGTGTTCAAACCCAAACCTGGGATTTCAGAAGGCATCTAGGGAAATTCTACAGGCCTGGGTGAAAAAAACATGCCTCACTCTCACAGTGCTATGTTCCCAGAAATTCATCCTACAATGAGATGGAGGAATTGTTTTTTCCATCTGTGAAGTGGCACTGCTTTCATATCTGACCACAATGAGTAAAAAGGGCAAAACAAATACAGATGAATGTAGCAAATGCATGTGCCTTCTCGGTCTGGCTTCTGATCCTGGAGGGAGCTGGTTTATTTACAGGACAATCTTTCTGCTTGACAACAAAGACCACCAGAGGAAGCGGGGCTGAGCAAGTGCAAGCTTTGTCAGCCCCAGCCTTGTAGAAGTGGCAGGAGGTACACATGTGGGAGTCAATGCTCCTGCCTTCTTGCTACAAGCCATTACATGGACATTTCTGAAAGTCTCTGGCTATTTGTCAGGAGGAACGGACTCCATTCGCAGCTGGGACTTGCCAACTTGTCCCCTAATGGGAGGGGAAGATGTTTGCCTTATTTTATTAGTGGTGAGTGACAATACTTGTGCCAAACCTTCAGGAAAGGCTCAGTGCTGCTCAGGATGGCAGCAGGGTTGTTCTGAACCATGTGTTTGGCAATGTTGAAGAACAAAGAAACACCATCCATGCTCCTTGCTACCTGCCCCCCAAATGCTTTCCAGTACCAAAGGCTTGGTGTCCATCCCATGGAGGACGCCAGCAAGCAAAACTGGGCAGTGAAAAGCGTTTTGCTGCTGATTATCTGAGAAGCTTTTGGATGCTTCATTTCTTATTCCCACCTGCTGAAGATGGTGCTGCGGCTGATAAACGTCTGCCTGGAGTAAAACTCTTCCTACTCTTTTTGAAGTAGGAAGTCACTTTACCGTAGTTTAGGGACAAGCTGTAAGCTGGAATTTGAGGATAGCTAAAACGGCTGTGCACTTCCCTTCTGTTCAACTGAGTCCTTGTGCTTCCTATCATGAATTAGGCAGGGCAACGGCAGCCAGACAAAACAAGGGCTGAAACCTGCCATCAGAGATCGGCCCCATCAAACAGCCACTGCCTGAGGCTGGAATTCGATCATGGAGGAGCTAATAATAACAACACACAGTGAATAGCAGAGTACTTTGCTGCTGTTGCTGAAAGCATGAAAAATATCATCTTCACTTATAGACTTATTATGGCATATTATAGCAGGGCACACCAATAAATGCAGAGCTAGGTAGAAGTACTATGTATTGGTATGTACTCTTCTTGCAATAATAAAAAAAATTACCTTCTGGAAATGGATGGAAAGGATGTTCTGCTGTTTATTCAACAATAAAAACAAAAAAGCTATCACAGTGACCGAATATTCGCACTTTAAAAGCAGGCAAAAATAAAATAAAATTAACCAAGGGTCAGAAAGTTACTTTTCTGCCTCTGAAAACCCATTAAATGCCCTGTGGCCTGCAGAATAGTCACCACAACTGCTTTGCATCTTTTTCAGATTTGTTTTTCATTACATTTAATATGTCCATTTTTATACTGAAAAATAAAAAAAGCACAGGCACTTCAAAAGTCTGATGGCACTCCATGGCTTTCATTTTTCCCTGGATGTAGGAAAAAAGCTAAAAACCTATATAATATTGCGGCAAGCTTGGTTAGGATGCCGCAGTGCTTGCATACGTGTTCCAGAGGCAGCAGCACGTGTGCAGGTCCTGCCAGTCTGCTCTACCACCTCGTTGTGCTGTTCCAGCTGGGAGATGGACAGCAGACCTGCTGGAGGCTCCATTGGTTGAAGGAGAATCTCAGCTTCAGAAGGACTGAAATCCCTTGCTTCTCACTGCTTTTGTCTTCCCAGCAGACCAGGAACAGGAGAGGCAGAGAAACAGGCATGCAATGGGGTTGCTGTAGACCAGCACCCCTCAGGTACATCACTGGCACTCTGTTGGCACTAAGGCTCCCCAGTGCCAGGCTGGACACAGGCTGCTCTTTGCTTTTTCACAGTGTCTCTTGTAGCACAGTGGATAATGCCCCGTGGTACAGAGGCAGGCTACACCACCACCACCACCAAAACAGTCAGAGCTTTCCACACGCACCCTGGGAGGTGACTTGCATTTCATTTAACAGTGCCTTATAATTATTATTTAGTAATTGCAGAAGGGTTTCTCAGTGAAATACTAAAGAAATCCTGAATTTCGTTGGAAAATGGTAGGACTTTTCTGTTTATGATTATTTGGTGGAGAGATTATTCTCAGACATTATATACCATCCTCCAGCAAGGAAGGAGTGTTTGGGGTTTCCAGCATTAATGCTAGTAAGAAATCATTTCGCTGTCACTAATGTTATGTAAATAGACGGTTCATGTTTGTACTCTACAAAATGCATTTACAAGAAAAAGGCTGACTAATTCGGAGGTCAGCTTCTGATTCAAGGTTAGAGCTCAACAGTTTTTTTCCCCTGCCAAATAAAACCACTAAAGGCTAAATTAAAACCATGTGCTCTAACCTACCTTTATGTTGTTTCTGATATAAAGAGGGTGGAAGCAGTTTTGCTACCAAATTTAATGCCACTTTCTAAGCAGTGAAGTAAAACATTGTCCTATAGAAGCTTTTGTACAAGGACATGTGTCCAGACTGCCCGACCTAGAAGGTGTGAAGTGCTTCTAGGTGAAGTGAAGTGCTTCTAGGAGAACTGAAGGAGTACATGAAAGCCCTCAGTGACCTGTCATTGTTACAGACTAGAGGCTTGATTTCCCAGGAATGCATATAAATAAATATCATTTTAATCAACAAATCATCCTCTTCATTAGGAAGAACAATTGGCTACGGGAAAAATAAAAATGATCAGCATGATGACATTTGATCCTGTTTCAGATGTCAGGATATTCCCATAAAACATGGGAATATTGAAGCTTCTGAAAACCTTCAGCTGCCAAAATTTGCACCAACATTTTATTCTCCCTTCTAGCTACCTTTTTATCACTGCTTAAAAATTATCTGGTCTTTAAGGTTTCACTTAAAACTAAAATGAAAGCTAAACTCCAATCTTTTTTATGAGCTACTCATGTAAGTAAAACTTGAAATTTACCCAGCATCTTCTTAAAACATTTTGCCCGGAGAGAGTGGGAGCATTCACCTGAGGACTGGAGCAGAAGGTCAGTGCTGCTAAAAAACCTCTGCCAGACTAGAAGTACAGTGCGATGTTTCTGTTCAAGCGCCACGAGCGCGCTCCCAAGTGGGTTGAGAACTGAGGTCTGTCTGGCCCCATCTCTCAATCCCTCTGTGTCTAAGAAATATTTGGTCCAGGTTTCTAAATGTGTGCCAGGGTGATAAAAGCTCAAGAAGACATAGTGCTTGTTGAGCAGTGGGACTTTGGCATGCAGGCAAGTAGCTCCCATGCAGAGCCCGCCCCGCCAGCAGCTTCCCAGCTCCTCAGTCACTGAGCTATGAACCTTGCTGGGGTCATGTAGCCTCTCCCACAGAAAGCACTTCTAGTGCTTACGGCCACAGAAGAAAATCTTCGGTTTATGAATAGAGAATTCAGCTGAGCAGAATTCGTCTATAGAGCCAGCCAGCTCAGAGAGTAGATGCCTTTCTTGCAAAATCATTGCAGTTATCTAAAGTAGTCTGCTAACTTTGGAGTGTAAAATACAAATTGAATCATGGCATAAATAACAAATGTTTGTACTTCATTGCCCCAGTGAAAACAGACATATAATTTGTATTACAGCAATTTACACCCCTCCCGCAGCATCAAATATTTTACCCGCTCAAGAGCTCAAACGTCCTGTTTCTCACAATGTCCAGCTTTTATAATCCACTTACGCATCACAGTGGCTGACGTGCATAACGCAGACTATTAGTGCTGCAAGGAAATGCAAATAACAGCTAACTGGAGGATGGGTCTTCATTTCAGTGAAGGCCAGTATATTAAGAGCATCCATTTATTTAACTGCCTTAGGGAGGTACAGCACGGGCAATGGGCAGCTGTGTATGAGGCTGGGTTTGCTATGCTGGCTGTCTGCTTCCACCCAGGTTGGGAAGGCTCCTCTGCCCTATGCAGGACTGGAAATGAAGCAAGGGGACCTAGCACGTGTCTACAGTCCATGGCCAGTGCAGTTCATGGATGTGGCAAACAAGTCCACAAAATGCTGGATACATGTGCTATCTGGAGATGCACCTTGCCTGAAATTAAAATAACAGGCAGGGCTCTGGGTTCAAGGCACCAGTTCAGACACTGAACTAACACTATAGCTTGAAAATTACCGAATCTATCCAGAGTAAAAGAAAAATCTCACAACCACTGTGAAAAATGCTAAGTATTCACTGTCCCAGAAGGATTTCTCAGATGATGAAATCTCTTTTATTACCCAAATCCTCTTCTTAATTCAGGTGTTACATCCGTGGCACTTTTAAACCCAACAAATCCTAAATTTCTTTGTGAACTGAATTATCACCAAAATGTAAAAAATTATCACCACTAGAGGTGGTGACAGTAGAAAAACTGCACTTAGGATCATCTCACATGCAAAATTTTAGTGTTTGAGCATAAAAATGGTGACCACGCACTTTTATAATAGTCTCAGTACTGTCTGTGCATCTAGGACAGTATTCAGAGGTGTATTGACCCAGCAGAGAATGGGAATAATCAGAGTGATTATAACCTAACAGTGAGTCTATGTAACTTTATTCGATCCTGTTGCATCTGTACCTGGATTCTGACCATGCCTCTAGTGGTAACACGCCTTCCATGAGACAAGATATGCAGCCTGAATAGGGAGAGTTTCAGGTTTTTAGATTAAGTGGAGAAATGGTTTTGAATGGATCAGCCAAGATAGCAGTAACTGCCACAAGGCTTATTGTAGCTTGTGCAGAAAACGTTTCTCAATTGCTTATGGTGGATTGTCAGATGTAGGAGCAGGCAAATTGAGCAGACTGTGAAAATAATCCTAGCATAGCTTCCAAAAACAGAAGCCAAACTTTTTTGTTGCTAAGAAATGTGAAGTTACAAAAACTACTAATACCTGTTGCTGCAGAACCAATGAAAGCATACAATATCGTTAGCTGCAATCATTTGTTATACGTCATCTGATTAAAAGAACTTCCTAAGCAGCTTATTCCAAGACTTGACCTTAGATCAAATGAGACATTTTGGCAGACAAAGTCTTCTGTATTGACACATACGTAGTGAAGCTCTTTGTAAATTGAGAAAACAGTTTGAAAAATTTTGCTGAAAAGAGCATGCATTTCCCTCTGCTCACTAGAGACTCAAATCATATTAAAGCACTTCCAAAGGTTTTTCATTTTCTGAAAGGGGACTAATCAGTTGTTTGTCTGTTTTCAATACAGTAATGAAGCAACATTAGGAAATGTTGAACACCCCCCACCCCCAAACTAGGTTACAACTAAATTATTTGAATTTCAATACTACTCTTATTTGGAGATACCAATACTGACTTTGGGAGATGCTACTTTCTAAAAAGCTAATTAAAAATGAGTATGAATGATTGCTGCCAGCTAAGTGTTGAAATCGTGTATATTGCATACACCCATAATAGACGATCATTTAATCTTCATTTAGTCTTGAGGGTTATACATAGCTTTCAATCATTTAGGGAGTTTAATAATCTCTCCAAATGTCAGAATTACCAACTCTTGTCAAACTTCAGTTCATGGGAATGATAAGTCATGCATTCACATGACAGTCTATTCTATACCTTAAAGCTGACAGATCTTAAAATATTTTCCAGCTAATAGAAGTTATTTTTGTCCAGTAGTTAAGAATTGCTCAATTACAATTTTCAAATTCCTTAAGGATGAGAAAGATGGTGATGAAGGAAAGATGTTTCAGTGACTGAACACCCCTTATATTCATTTCATGCTACAAGTGTGTAGCAAGTGCTACAAGTTTGACTGCTCTAATTTCAAAGCTATCAAAACTTTTATGTGCTAAAGCATATGAAATAATGCATTATTAGAAGTACAAATTACAAGAGGAGTCCCTTTATTTGGTGTTATATATAATCTTTATCTAAAATGCATTATGTGGTTAAAAAAATTTCAGTCAGTACTATTCATTAAGTCTTGGACTTTTCTTTTAGAAAAAAAATTACTTCAACCTGACTGAGATGTTTTATCTGGGAAAAAAAGAGCAAATCTTTTACAAAGTCTGCAAGCATCAGTGAATGTTTTGACACGAATTGGATGTGAATCGTGTGTAAAGCATGTTCTTTACTGGGAGATCCATTCAAGTGAGTGTACAAGCCTCAAGAGTCTCACATTGGAAAACAGTCACATATTCTTTCTTTAGAAATGTGAGTTTTTCAGTTTCTCAGAACATGTGGAATGTGTTATATTCATTTCACTGTTGCATCTGAGGAATGTACGAATATTTTCTTTGTATATATATATAGTCGGAAAGATTGCTAAATCTATTAAAGGCAAACTGCTTAAGGCTGAGCTTCCAATTTAAAGTGATTTTAATTGTGGAAGTAAGGAGTTTTATCAATTGATTTTTTCAAGATGTACTTAAATGTTCAAAAATGATGCTTATCATTTTGCCAATAAACTGAAGCTTATCAGAGTGGAATGCTGCACTTGAGAGCTGTGAGGATTTCCACCCTGGAGAAAAACATACGATACTTGAAAGGCAAAATAGCTTTTCCCTGAAATGTCACTTAAATTAAATTCTGAAAAAGTGGCCAACCAGCCCAAGAATGATGCTTTCAGGACAGACGATTTGTTCCATGATGAAAATACAGTGTGAGCCTGGACCCATGCTTTTAGTTTAATCCTAGGACTTGGGTGTTGTTTTTTTGTTTTCAAGTGTCACTAAATCTTTCTCCCTGCTCCTTCACTGCTACATTAATTATTTTCCATGCAAGGGCCCTTCTTTCAAAGTCCTCCATTATTCTGTTTTAACCCTACTGGGGAACTTATCCAAGTCAACAAAAAGGCAGCCTTTATCACAGAGAGGCTGCTCATGAAGTGGATGGTTTCATATATTACTGGGGGAGAATTGCCTTAACATCGCCTATTCACACTGATGTGCCAGGTGCATCCACTTACACGGCTCAAAACGCTGCTACCACCACATCCTCTGCTGCCAAGACCATTATGTACTCCGAGTGATGGAGCAAGAGGCAGGACTTAGATCTCTGCTGGGAAGTGGAGGGAAAAGAGACTGATCTTTGTGTCTCACAAAAAAATCTGCTGTAGGGAGCCTTTTAACTCTCTGTGGCTCTGCAACTGTGAGAGGTTTGGAAGAAGAGGGAGAGGAAAATAGCATGTTTAGAGCCAGACCCCGCTCTGCATCGCTGCCCTGAGATACTGTAAAGAGGACAAAGGGAAATTGGGATATAAATAGAGAATGACATTTTCCTTGCATTGTCCACAATGAATACATTTGTACATGAACAAAATTGTTGGAATGAGACAACATGCATGCCTGATGTTGAAGAAAAGCCTGTTTGTGCTTAGTACATTGGAGACATTGTTTGAAAATAGTTCATCCTTTTGTAAATATTGCCTCGGCATTGGTGCCAGGGTCACTGTCGCTTTGTGCTATCAGCTGAGTAAGTATCAGTCGTGCACGTGCTGCTGGGAGAAATGTTAATATGGGCACCAGACTTAAAAGGAGAAAATCATCCTTCTAAAAACTGTCCTATTAATTTGTAGTCAATGCTCCCTGTTTGCCTCCTCTTGTTTCTACGAGACTTGCCCAGTTTTCTTGCACATAAAGGGTGTTTCATACATGTCACTGAGAAATAGAACTTGCCCCATCCCTCAGGTTCTGCCAATACCTGTACGGAAAGCAGATCTCCTTTTTGGACAAACCCCTAGTCAGTGGAAGTCTCGCCTTTGCTTTCCATCTGTAGTGACAGAGCTACAGCAGTTCCAGGCTATGCACCCTCCTCGTGCAAAGTGGCTGATGTCAGCTGAGTGGTGCGAGTTGGAGATCTTGGCTCTTTGGTTTGTTTACTTGTTTTCGGGACGACATTTATGTGGCAACATTTCACTTTTTTCCTCTCCAGAAGTTTTGAGAATCTAGCAAAACAAATACTTGTGTCCCATGCAAACTAAAATCTGTGAAATGAATAAAATATGCTCTGCATCCAGGGAAAGCTGACTTTTATCCCTGAGCAGAAGGCAAAACTGATGAACTAGATTCTTTCGTATTTGTCCCCACACCCAGCTTTTTTGGCATAAAATATAGAAAAAAAACCAAACCAAGAAAATCCAGAGTTCATTTACATACTGAGATAATGGACCAAAACTTGTCTTCAAGTACTCCTGTGCAGCTCCACTGTTATTAGTGAGAAAGCACGGGTGCAAATGAGGCAGAATTTAACTATCAAATGTTAAAAAAACACCTTCCTGTGTTTTATCACATCAAAACACTTGTGATCCCAACAAATCATGCAGCCTCTCTCCAGTTAATGGCAAAAAATGGCCTTTGTGGAGCACAAGTCCTGTGACCTACTTCAGATCTCTATCTCAGATTGAGACGACCTGGTATTTATTTCTCACAAATAAAAGAGAAGTTCAGAGAAGAGATGTGTGGTGTAGACGCTTAAAGATGACTAAAGTGGATCCAAAGGTGTTTGTTAATGGATCTGTATGAAGGGCTTCTATCAGCAGCTGTAGTCTTGGATGAATATTTAAATAAATTAAGAGTAATACTAGAGGTTGCTCCAAACAAGGATGTATCTGTTGGGATTTCCAACAGACTGTGGTTAGTCTGGGAGGCAATTCTTATTGCTAGGTTATTCATTTAAAAAAAATAAATTAACCAATGTGTTTGATTTGGCAATCCAGGAATTGTGCAGGTGTGTGGGAGTGCAAAGGATGGCAGACTTAGTCTAGTCCCTGGCTGTTTCAGGTTTCAGAAAAGGCTAAGATCTGGTTTCAGAAAAGGTCATCGAAAATGAAAAGGTTTTAACTGAATAGTCTTTGAGTGATCCTCAGCAGATGAATCCCAGTTCCAGGTGGCCTTGGCCTCTCCTTAAATCCTGGTTATCTGTACCCAGGACAGTTTTAACTCTCAGGTGAGACTGGCTCAACTTTTTTACAAAGTAGAATTTCTTATAACTGGAGTCAAATAATATCACCATTTTTTGTATTTCCTTGTCCTCCAAAAAGCAAAGACAACACACTTACATGCACATATTATATTAAGATTGCGAATATTTTGTCTCACTTTGAATATGCCATGCTGCCCTTATTTCCCTGTCTGATTAGGAATGGGCTTTTATTTCCTCAAAAATCTTCCACTCCAGAAAGGAAATGAATATATTTGCATCTGACAATACTGTTCCCCATCAAGACAAACCACAATCTGAAACTACAGAAATTGCAGGACCCTCCAGCATTTCACACTATCAGGCAAATACAGTTATCCCTGTGATGCAGACAAATAAATCAGGGGAAAAGTGAACTACTGACTTGCCCAAGAAGTAGTCAACGGGAGAGCTGAAAATTACACCTTTAAAAAATTCTATGATGTTCAGGCAATTTTCAAAACATTTCTCTGCCCTAAAGAAGGCATAGTTCAGGTTCAAACAAGATGCAGTATTGTACCAGGCTTATGCAGTGTCCAAGGATAATGATGCTACCTATCCTGAAGATTACTACGCGCTTATACTCTCTGCTTTTATCTCCATGACCATGCTGCAAGGTTAAAAAGTGGCACCGCACAAATCAGGCCTACAGATTTTGCAGCTGGCGGTCGGAATGTCACTAAGCTCCCTGACAGAATGGGGATGTTGGGTATTATTCTGTCAGCTTGCATCGCACCCAGTTTGAAGTTAAGCCACGTTGCCCCCACTCACCGTCACCTGGGCAAGAGGGCCACGCACTCAATCTGCTCCTGGTTAGTGCGACAGGGCTCGGGGGACACATATGGTCTGCAGCAGGTTACTGGGTAACCTCAGACAACTTCTCCAAGAGACATCTGGGAGGCAAAGAACTGCATCGCAGGGATCCCTGTTTCTTGGGTAGTGCATATGCTTTAGTCCAACAACTGATTTTGTGCATTTGACCTCTGTCTGGGTTTATGGCACAGAAGGTGTGCTTTTCTGGGTGTCCACTGCTCAGACAGACTTGTTGTATTACCACCTTGATTGTGGTTGCTCAGCTGAGTCCTTCTTTGGGTTTTGCCATGTTATTACAATAATAAGTTAATAAAGTTTTTGCATTCTGCTGTCTCCTAAAAAAACAGTTAAACAATCTACAGGTCAAGGGTGCATGTCCAAAGACATAGTAATTCATTTATGGAACATTTACTACATATCTGATAATAATGATTTAATATATTACCATATGATGCTTCAGGCATTCCTGATAAGTACCTTAATACGGTCCATTTTTACACCTTCTAACTCAGATCTGCTGCTCAGGAGCTATTTGGAGTTCATGAAATATTAGATAATTGTCTGCAAAGCTATTGCATCTACTTTTTTTTTTTTTCAGAAGCAATGCCATAAACCGCTCAAATTAGAACATGAGTATGCTTTCACACATGAGAGTCAACAAACAATAGTAATCAGTACAGAACTGAAAAAAAACAAAAAAAAAGACAGAGCACTGAAATTCATAATTCATTCTTTTTCATACTATGACTCAAACCTTTTGTGGTTACACTGCATAAGGTGATAAACGGAATTTTGTTTTTTTCTAGATTGGTTATGCAGTTTTCTGAAATAAAATGTTGAGAAGATTGCTCAAAGCCAACTACACTACACAAACAGCTTTAATTTGAGCTTTGAACACCTTGGGCCCTCATTTCAGTGTAGCTCTCCTCATGTTTTCTAACACTGCAACAGGGCTGGGATCCCAACCTTCCTGTTTCAATGATTCAAAAAGAATAAGAAAATCTAAGGGTCAAAATAAAACTAAATGCTTTTGCAGTTAAATTAGGTTGACTAGAAATGCAAATTTCAGTGAGAACTAGAATCCATTTCTGTAGCATACGCTCCTGTGATTGGCTTTCTCATATAGTATAGCTTAGTAGACTGTTAAAGTGAAATTTGTAAATTTTACTCAAAAAAAAATTGAGTGGAAATGTTCCTCCAGCCCAGCAGAAAACAGAAGATGAAAAAGTTGTAGAAGCGATTGATTACTCAAAGAAACAGAGGACTGAGTAGTCAAGTGACAGTATACTAATTCTAAGTAGGTAGAGCTTTATTCTCTAGTTGTGTTCTGCAATGAGTACAGAGCCTTGACCTTGAGCCATATTTCTGGTAAGTAGAAAGGATGTTTATCAGTACCTTCACGGGACAGAATTGTAACAAAAACATTGCAATACAATGCAGTTATTTCAAAATACAGTTTCAGGATTGGGTGATTTCTTGATAGACCATAAGCAGGGAGTTAAATGCAAATATTCAAGAGAAAGCACTGTCAACAAAAGAACAACCTACCTTACGCCTTATGAAGAGTTAAAGTAAGCAACTTCATGAATAGGATTCTAGCAACAGCTTATACTGCAAGGTTTTACCACTTTCTGTAGATGACAGTCTGACATCATAAACACAATATATTATTAATTATAATTTGCTTTTATCACCCAGGTGTCCCACTTCAGACCGGGGACCTTTCCTCTAGGCACTGTAAAAATTCATTAGAAATGTGTCTGGAGAGATTAAGATGAGTATCTGGTTGTATCTTGGCCTTGATTGCAAAAGAGCACACTGTCAAGCATCTTAATAACATATTTATGGATGTTCAATTAGACGCTAGAGATCAAAATTGATCACCATGCTTAAAAATGTTTGCTGCTGCGTTACAGTGGTGAAAAACGTTAGCATCCATCATGCATATGGCAGACCTGTTGGCTGAACACCAGTTCCCACACTCTCTATACCTTATGGAGAAGCTCGTAAATGCACCCAGTCCTGTGTCCTCCCCACCTTCAGTTTTCCACATGGACCTGACCAGCACAGTCAGGGAAGGCTGTAGGAGTCAGAGACAAAAGCCCACCCCCCAAAAAAATCCCTTCCCTGTCCATCCTTGGTTAATGAATGCAACCCTTTTTAAACGGTCCTCACAAGATAAGCTCCATCTTGTCTTGAACAGCTTTCTGCATGTGGTTACACTTCACATTTCCTGAGCACAGGTGACCCGAATCACAGGTGATATTGCAGATGTGATATGATCTGGAAGGTAGGACTGACACTGGAAATCCCTCAAATGTGCACGTTGTACCCTACACCTGCATTTGCTTCTTTCCCAGCTGCATCACTTCATTGCCCTACGGGTCACAGACCCTCATGTCTGTCTTGGAGGGTCTAACTCGTAAGCTCTCATCTGCATTTGAAACACTTACTAGTTCTTTAGTGTGTAGGCATGGTTTTTAATCACATTTTTACCTGCTTTTATTACAGCAGTGGACACAACCATTCACTTCCACTGTACTGACAGCTCTGGCCTTGTCAGCAGATTTCACCAGTACAGTTGACACATGGGTTGTGTTGTTGGTACAGGGTCATTAATGAAAATATTAAATAATCCTGGTCTCTGAGGTACTCCTGGGTGCCTCATCTAGGAAACCATGTCAACAGTGTCTGCTGTCACATCTCTTTTGCCCAGTGTTTTGTGTCTGTGTCTGCACGTTATGGTCCTGGCCATAACGTTCTCTCCTGCTTACTAATGATTTTTAGGACAGCCTTGCAACAACTGCCTTACCATTATGAATAGATTTGATCTAGGAAGATAAAATAGGGGAAGAGAGGTCCAAATAAGAGTCAAAGTATAATCAGACTATTCTACAGACCTCCTTAGCATATCACCTATTTCATCCCTCCTTAGCATATCTCCAGCAGTGCCGTGTTTACCCTCTCATGTTATTGCTTCTCCTCTTGGCCTTTCTGAAGGTAGGGAAGGAGCCTGTGAAGCAAACTGTTGTTTTCTTTTAGTACAATAGGTTTTGTTTGCTTGTCTGAAATTGGCTTTCTACCTTTGATTTTGCAATGTTTTTTTAAACACGTGTGTTGCTATGCATTTATGTTAAAGGGAGCCAAGCCAAAGAAACACGTGCCAGACTTGGAAAGTGGTAGAAAAGTTTTATGCAGCACCATAAAAATAGATATTTTTTTCCCCCAATTCTGTTCCCTCACCCTTTCTTTGTAATTCCTAACATTTTGCTCACTTTTTGAATGACTGCCAAGCACATTGAGGTTTTTGTGGCAGTGTCTATTACAGCCTGATGAGGCTGCTCCAGAGGGGTAACAGCCAGCTGAGACTCCACCATTTCCCCCTGGGTATCACAGTGCAGTTACCTCCACCAAGATTCATCTGCTGGTTTGTTACTCAGTCACTCAGGTCCTCATCTTTTGATGTGTTATTTGTCCACATAGGAAGCAGCCTCTTTGCACATGGATCTTATCTTCTTTGAAAGCCCTTGTTAAAAGATGTTAAATGTCTTTTTTTTCATTCCCTGTAGGTGTATTGGCCAGATTTCCTTTTTCCATACAGATGGACTTGCAAGGCACTGCTTCCCTTCACAAAAGTCACCTCTTTCTTTCCCTAAGTCATACTTACTTACTCATTTGTTCACTAACTCTTTTCTTTAACAAGTATCAACAAGGCTTGATCATCAGACCTAATGTCTGGAGTCTTTCTCTAGAGCCATTACTATAAATTAGCGCCGTGTGAACCAGTGAGTTTTTTCCTAAACCCATTTTTTATACACTTAGTAGTGGTTTTACATACATAATCTGCAAAGATGTTGCTTTCTGTTCACTTCCTTTGGGTATAACTTCAGGTTTTTGAATGATGCCTTTTAACTTGTAGCAATCTTCACCAAGTTGTTTAGCTATGCTCAGTTTCTTTTTTAAGACTTCATAAAACCTCTAAGATATGATCAGCTCTTCGCTGGACTAGAAGTGAAGTGTGAAAGTCTTGCAGCAGTAAATTGCAGAATGTAGAGGCTCTTATGCCTCTGGTCTTGTCAGCTACATGCCAAAGACTTCAAGACAATCTTTGTTTCACCACCATCTCCGTGACTGAGCATCTCCGTGAATTGTTTAGATGGAGGTGAAATGGCAAAAAAACCCCCCAGAGTTTCATTCTGGCTTTCTTTATTTCTGGGAGGGAAAACTTATACAGATTGGTGCTTGAATCCAAGTAGAAGAGCAGCCACCTCAAACAGCATTTTAGAAATAATCAGAGTTTAAAAAGCAGAAAAATTGAGACTGCCCACCAAGAACTTGGACACAAGGAAGTGCAGGATAAAATTGTATAAATAGAAAATAACAAAAACACCACAAAGCTTTCCTAAGAATAGACTATGGCACATTAGCCAGACATTTAAAAAAACCACCAACCCCTACTTTCCTACATCAAGGAAATCAGTTGACCTAATCTGACTAGATTTCAGGAAAACATTTGTTAGTAAGCTACTTGTAAAAAAAATAAACGAACGAAGACAGCAATTACTAAATTAACTCTTAATATGAACAAAAGCTTCCAAATAGTTTTGAAGGAGTAGTCCCAGCCTAGAGGAAAGTTGTTAGTGGAAATTATTAAAGATCAATCCCAGACACATCTTAACTATTTTCACTGACTATGCTAACCTAGGAACTAAGTGTATGTCCAGCCGATGACACAAAGCTGGCATTGTTTGCACAAAAGGAGGCTGAAATATCATATAACACAGGGCACAAAGTCATTTTACATGATAGGTTTGACTCAGGATCCTGGAACTTGGCATACACCTAACCTAGAAAAGTTCTCCAGTATGGTGTTTTCACTACAAAGATAAACCACGGTGAACTTTCAAGTGATGCAGTTGTTCCGCAGGCAAAAAAGTAAAATATATCAAATAAAATTGCTATATAAAAATGCTACAACAAAAATTTAATACAGCAAGTTTCAAAGGAAGACAAAGAAGAAAGAAAAATAGATCTTTGCTTAGAGACACTCAATGTTACCTAAACATCAGAAACACCACCACTGAAATCTTCCAGATTGCTCTATGAAAAAAATATTCTTATTTTTACATGTTATTTAGAGTGCCACAAAAGTCTGTACATACCGCTCTCCTTTCACTATCATAAGCATAACCCGTAAACTGGAGATTAACCTACAAGATCAATAGAAACAATATAATGTGACACTCAGTCAATCTCCTCTGTTGATCCTGGAAAAATATTTCAGACTTTGGCCTCGTGCTCCCAGAGCTGCCAAATGCAGCCAGTGCAGGACACTGAGTCAGAAGTACTGTATGACTTTCTGAGGCTTACCTGAAATAACATAAAATGATATACCCGAGGTTAATGTAAATAGTAGAGACAACTCTATTTCTGAGCCAAGCTAGCGCACCTGCAAAGCCCTGCACTGTACCATGTGCATGTGCCAGCTCACGTCTATAGTCGTGCAACATGTAGAGATTCCTGAACAATTCTAGACATGTCAGAAAATTCACAGGAAGCCCATGGCTTGGATGAAAATCGATGACACCCTTCTTATAAAAAGCCTCTGACACCCTTGTCGTGCAATACCAGTATAATAGTGCAAAGTTCAAGGTCATAAACTAGGAAAGAACAACAAGAACTTTTGTTATCAGCATCCATAAAAAAGGGTAACTCAGGCCTGTGAGATGTTGATAGCAGGTAGCTCTGAATATAAATATATTAAATATATATAAGATATATTAAATATAATACAAAATATCAAAATGTTGGTTGCAGTGTATCTAGCAGGGATAGGAAGGTATTAACGCCACTATTAGGGGTCCTGATGGCATCCTGTCTGGAGCACCGTGTCTGCTTCTAACCCTGCACACTAAAAGAAATTTACTGAAAGTGGAAAAGGTGCAAAGGAGGATTAGAATGGTGGACAAAAGGCAGCTTCTACAGCAGATATAGCACGGCTGTTCTGGCTGAGCAGGTTTCGGCAGCAAACTGTGAAAGCTAAAGGGGTGACAGATTGGTAAGTGACTTTACACCGGGAGAGAGAAATGCTCTTTAAACTGAAGTCCCAGACCCCACAGAACACAACGGGGGCAGCCAGTGCTGAATACGCATTATCCGGACCCTTTAGCCATTTAGAAGAACATAAAATGAGGAGCAACCTCATGACAAGGGAAGCTTCAAGATGGAGGCTGGCGTCTCTGCGAGCAAGCTGAACAGCGCAACACGGCTGTCTGTGATAGCTGGGATGGGGCCTTAGGGCTGAGGAGGTCTTCTCCAGTCTTGTCTACGTCAAGGTCATAGCTGACTACAAAAGCTTTGATTTTCAAAATCCGTATCAAATTTAGACATTTGTGACCAGACAGTTTATCATGACCTGCTATCTTTTGTTCAGTAGTGTTACACAAGAGTGTAAATTAATGTGGAATGCAATCCTCCTGATTATTACAGTTAGGGAACAAATGGGTCTGTGCATATGCAAGTATCTAATTAGTCACGTTGTGGTTGCATCTATGTGGAAATACCCTGTTTGACTATGAAATCATACTGACTGCTTTGGCTTATACAACAACGTGTGTTGCTGCGACTCTTGCATAAGGAGAATTAGGCCTTCTGTTTTAATAATACTGTACCATTCTGCTCTATTCTGAGCCCTTAATCTTACATCACAGTAAAACACTGTAGTAGCAACACATAATTGCGTATTTTTCCATTTTGTACAATGCTGGTTCCTGACCTCTGCTAAATGTGTACAGTGGCCTGCCTTGACACAGTATTAGATTACTCTTAACTGAAAAGAGTCCTGGTATAGCTGTAAAAGCAAGAAGAATATGACTTTGCCTAGTCATGAATTTTAGGTTTTCAGTCTTTTTTTTCTCATAAGAGCTTTATCGTCTTAGTATTTCACGTGTGTAGTTTTAGAAGTTACGTTTGTTTTAGACTGAGATGACTTGGCCTTCTATCCCCTCCAGTTCTGGTGGGATCCCAAGTGCCTCCTTAGTGATACTGCAAAAGGAAATCCCCATAAACCTCATAAAGCCCTAAAAAAGCCGAGGGCAAAATTGAGATCTCTGCTCTCACAGGCAGCGCCCTCCCTTTGCACAGCGCTGTCACGGGTGTCAACGGCAGCTCTGCGAAAAGATCTGCAGCCCATGGATTTTGTTTGTTCTCCGTGTCTGGAAGGACAACCTCACTCTGAGCACCTTTTCTGTGTTTGCTTGATGTTTAAGAAAGCTTATTGTGGGGATTTCCAGGGCAGAGTGTGGTCACTGCACCGCTTCTGTAATTTACAGGTAATGGGCGATGAAGCAGAAATGCAGTTTGGAGGACTGGGCACAGTACAGGGTCGTGTTCTCCAAGGCTGGCAAGAAACTTGCCTTTCTGCTCAATTTCTAGGGGCACCGGCTCATTTCTGAAACATCACTACTTCATTTAGATGTCCAGCAATGGACAGATAAAGAATTGTTTGCATGGTTTTAAAAATACCTGGATCTTTTCTCTAGAACTTGGTAATTTCTTTTGCTTACATATAGCAATTCAGATTCCTCTTAATTACTAGTTAGTTACTTTAAGGATTAATTTTACCTCTTTTCCCTTCTCCCAACACACAGACATGTATATACTTACATACTTGCACATTAAAAATTACTTCAGCATAAGTATGAATGCCATGAACCAAAGTTTGGCATCTCTGCTACAGTGAAAGCTGACTGCCACCTATGGGTAAGAGTCCATGTTAACATATTTAGATAAAAATTTAATATTATTCTTTGTAATGAATTCAATTTGTAATTATCTAGCAGGATATTTTTGATTCATTTGCCATATATTTTGTCAACAAAAATCACCGCTCATCCTCTGAAAGCTGGGTATTAAAACCAACTCCCTTACTAAAGAGCATCAGAGTAAAAAAAATAGGGTACAGCATTCTTATTTTTCTCATTCTGTATAAGGAATACACAGAAGTATCCCAATTCCCCATGTAAAGAAAGAAGACTCAACACTACACAGTTAGGTACATCATATGAAATAACACTTTATTTAATGATTACCATGTTTTTAAAGTTTTAGCCACCTTAAGGTTTTAATATTTTGCTTATTTTCTTTTACTAAATACATACAAATAGCTTAGCTATGCAGTCTCATGAAAATGTGTATACAACCAGCATGTAATAGCAATCTTCTATTTACAATTTTTCATTTTTCAGAGTAAAACAAAAGCTAAGTGAGGGAAGGCAGACAGTGGAAAAATGTATGACTTGTGATTATGTAAGACACGATTTTTCTGATAATCAGTCTATATAGCATTTACTTAGAAAAATCAAAAAGAAGTAGAGACTGAAAAGCCAAACCCATTGTATCAAAAATGTTCTTACCGATTCAGCTTTCAGGTACTCAAAAGCAAAGGGGCTGACAATTCTATATATCTAAATACCAAAAGGAAAAACGCTAGATTACAGCTGCTGTACTGTAGTAAGCTGCAATAAAATGGACATCACTATCCATTTCTTAGAAATACCATAGGTAAAAATAGCTGGAATTCTAGCAAATTAATGCATTTATTTCGGTTTGGGAAAAAATAATTTTGCTCCAGTAAACAGAAACTTATTTTGGCCATTATATTTCTCCCTTTTGGGGCAGGGGCATGGTATTTCTGAAGGAAGAGAGCACAGAAAGGAACTTACAAAAGGAAAAACTGCATTAAAAGAGATAGCAACTAATACAAATTAAGAATTAGTCTGATATTTATTTTTAAAAACCACCCTTTTAAAGTAATCCTAGTTCTGGGGCTTCTCATTCTTATTTTATTTTATTCAATGTGATAATCGGCCTATCTAAAAAGCCTGAAATAAATATCACAACTGGTGCTTACCTCATGCATTTTCACTAAATTTTGTTATTAAACTTACATTATAAAATTATGAAATGCTGTAAAAGCAGTCAATAAATGACACGTAAGGATCAAATGTTATCATATCAGCATTTCATGCTTGCTCTCCGACAGCATCGGTGCCCTTTATAATCTACGCAATTCAGACATCTATGGTAAAATCTTTGTGCTTCTTAGACAGAAGCATCTTGCAGCTAAAGTAACTCTGCTCTGCAGTAATATATTTGTGATGCATTTTCCTTCTTACTTTTGCACTGACATATTTTAGACACTGCAAAACCAGCATTCTCTGATTTCCTTCCTTGTGTCCACTTTGGCTACCAAATCAAGCCGCCAACTACCCAGTAACATCTCTCCGCATTTTCAAACCCCTCTCTAAACTTAACCCACTTAAGTCTCCTCAGATGGAAACTTCATATCAGACAGAAATTACTCCTCATCATGTTTGATGAATCCAGCTTAAAACAAAACACAGAACTGCATGAACATCTGTGACAAATTACTTGTCTCAACCATTCTGCTCTTTCTTAATCTCCCACTGGAGTACAATTTTAGGTACACTGTTCTACAGTGCAGACCTTCTCCCACCAACCTACTGCTTGCAAAAGGAATAATTTTTTTTTTCCATGTGTCATACCAAAACCTGAGTAGAATATAGTTGAAACTTTTATTATAAAATAATTACTAGCAGAAGAAGGGAAGTAAATAAATATGCTAGGACCACAAATTTACAATAGCAACAAAAAGGTAAAAAAACCCATAATAATGCAATTGAAGTTTGTTAAATTAATAGACCTATTAATAGGAAATGAATCAAAACCCTCCTTTCCTGATGACACATCACCAAATTACTAGCTGTATACTTCTACAAGTATAAGCTGAGAGCAATTTTTTTCTTTATATAATCAGTATTAGGAATTTTTAGATATTCCTATTTCATTATCTTTAAAACCGAGGCCTTGTTAAAGGACAGACTGCTTGGAAAGACCTCCGTGATATTGGAAAACCCACACGGGTTTCTCCTAATTTTTTTTTCCACCAACGATCTCTATGTTTGATAGAGGAAAAAAAAATCCACAAATGAGACAGTGCACCTAATTCTCTGAAGGGCTTATTGCTAATTTTATGCCTTTACAAAAAAGACAAGGAAAATTTCATTTCTCAAGTAAAGAAATACAGAACGTCGTAACATCATAGCTTTAAAAACCCGATTCTTTCTGTTCTATTCATCTGCTTCATCAATTTCCCTTGGATGCTGCTTATACTGTGCAATACAGATTTTACTTTAAATAATAGTACTTATGCCTATATGGATTTTTTTTGTTTCTAGTAGCTTTACTAGATTGGTCATGGATTTTTATGATACTACGTATTTTTTCAGTACTTACTTATATGCCTTTTTCAACAGGCATTCAAAATATTACTGCATTTTTGTCCATACCACTGTATTTTGACACTGGAAAAGTGCATTCAGACACTCATAAGGTAATATGCTTATAGATGCAACTAAACAAAAAAAACTATTACCTTTTGTTAGGTGGAATGAATGAGACTTTCTTCTAATGGGGAAAACCCTGTTTGTTCACAATAATTCAGTTCATAGTTGAGAAAGGGAGCAAAGCACCTGGAATTGACTCACTGTAAACTGCAGAAATGCAAGGAGCTTCACAAAAAGTCTGCAGCTACCTTGTTTTTTAAGTAACCATGCTGAGCTGACAGCTATTAACAGTAGCTTGGACTTGCATAAAAAGGACTTGAAGGAAGGCTTAGTACTATCCATGCTGGAGTGATTTGAAGAGAATGAAGGCACGTATTTCTTTATGATGCATTATGTAACAACAGAGAGGGCATGCTGAGGCATTCAGAAAAATACAGGACCCGCATTTCATGTTATACTGGTTATTTATCACACAAATATTTTATAGTGCTTATAGCGTAAGGCTTATGAAACACCTAACTTAGGAATGTTATCCAGTACAAATGAGTTTAAAATGTTTTAGATGACATATTTTATATTCTCTACATCTTTAGGCAAATATAACGGTTCCTATAATTCATTTTCTTCAAACTTCTGCAATACATGCAATCTCAGATAAAATAAAGTTGTCAAAATCAGTGATAGCCGGACCTTCTGGTTCACATTAGTGTGAAGAGAAAACTGCTGTTGAGCTGACACATTGATAGATTACAAGTTCTGCTGAAGAATAGCTAAAAATGGTGATTCAATCTTGTCGCTACTATACAAGAAGAATAACAGAAGTGGAGATGTTACTGGTGATATCATGTCTTTTATCAAAACCCTGAAGGGTTCTGGTGCATTGAACACATTCACTTCCTGAGAGCTTCTGGCTTTCAAAAAATACCAGTGTAAGTAAATGAAACTAAATCGGCCTATTAAAAAAATAGGATGAGCTTAAACCCTAAAATTATTTAAGCATGAAGAAAAAGACCAGACTGTAAAACTGTAAAAACCTATCTTTTAAGGGCTTTTCCCCAGTCCTCCTTTTTTTTTTTTTTTTTTTTTTTTCAATAGAAATGCTAGTGGTGTAATGACGAAATGGAGAGCTAGGAGGATTATGAAACACAAGTAACATGAAGGGCAAATCTAACTGAAAGAGAGGGAGAATATTATTCCAATTATTTAAAACTTAGCTGGGTTACTTCCTCAACTGACTTAAATCAATACAGCTCCCCTGAAATCAGGAAGGTGATATAGATTCACTCAAGATGTTATCTAGCATGTAAGATCATGCAGACCGTCATCTTTTATTAAGACACGTAAACATAAACACATGTGGACAGTCATCTTTTCTAAATAGCTCCTTAATCTTTAAATACTCAAAAGAGAACTTTTAAAAGAGGCACCTTAAGCACTTCTGCTATTCTTTCCCTGGTCCTCTGTTGATTTGAGCCTTGCGTGGTCAGTTATGCTGAAGTGGTCAGGGTTGAACACTGACTTCAGTCCCTCAGTGCTTCATACTTCCCTGTGCTGCTGCAAATAACCACAGAAAGCTCAAGATGGAGGGAACGGAGCCTTGGTGGTTTGTGCCTTTCTCCCATCTCAGACATCTCAGAATGCTCCCAGCGCTTGCTTCCCATACACTCAAGGAGTCCTGCAACAACAGAAGGGGAAAAAAGGCTTCACAGTCCTCATCCTTTGCAGCACGAGAGAGATAACAGGTAAGGAAAAGGAGGAAACAGAAACATAGAGGGAGGAAAGACTTCTTATTACAGACTTCCCTCTCCAAAATGGAAAAAAAACCTTGATGCAAAATTCATCATCTCATAAAAACGGACAGGCATGCACCTCAGATTTCTGATTCCTCAGTGGTCTCATTTCAGGGAAGGATAAAGTATTCTTTTGGATTTTATTTTCATTTTTAGCAGGGCCTCCATGCTAAGTATTTGCAGCTTCTCCTACAATAATTAATATTTCTTGTTTCATAGGAATTTTTTATCTTAAGAAAAAAGAAGAATCTCCCCAGCAAAACTGTGAGACAAGTTTAGTTTTTAAATTGATGATGAACGGGGAAGAGGGGAAGAAAAGCAGCAGGACAGAAAGTTCTTCACCTCGTTCTAAACTGCAGACAGAGCCAGAAAACAAGATTAAATCCAAGAAATGTCTCAACACTGTTTTGTGTTTTGCCTACAGCTCTCAGACGCGCATCTGCTTTTGAGTATGCACACCGACATCTTTAGGATATTCAGGCAGTGGGGATAAGGGAGAGAAACGAGTCAGAAATACTTGGAGAGTGTGAAGCAGTAAACAGTAACCGAGTAGAAATGTTTTAAGCAGTGCTAGTACAGCTTGATGCAAAGTAGATTTATTCATTCTCCTTTCAAGATTGTAAGCTTGGTAACAAGTGAGATGACTTAAATTTTCTCATTTTGGAATGTAAATTGATTTTTGTTTGTTCCACAATGCAGCTCTTGGACAGAAGAGAGGGAAGTCTGCTTTTAGGACAGGCCTGTAGCGAGCGGCTGCGGTACGAGAGGGAGAAACCCAAAGAATAATCCTGGCAGGGCAGCATCTTGTGGTGCACAACCCAGCAGGTACCCAGCCTGCCTTACGTAAGGATTTCATTTTCCTTTGGCTGCATCCCGCCACCGCACAAGGGGAAGGAGAAAAGGCTACCGCATCCCCCCGCCATGCAGTGTCAGCCTTAATAATAGCTGACATATTTTATTATCGTTATTATTAATATCATCACTCTTATTCCTTCTCCTCTCCACACAGCACACCCACATCGCGGCGTTTACCTATTCTCGAGCCGGGGCTGCCACGCACCCTTATCTGCGGGGCTGTGGGTGAGCAGCATCCATCGCGGTGGGGAGAGCATCCAGGGGCTCCGGTAGCCTGTGGGGGCACTCAGCCCCTCTCCGTTGCCTTCCACCCTCCCTCCTCTAACTCTGCTGCCAGGGTGTGTTTATTGCTCATCCCGCACATCGCTCTTCTGCATTGCTTTTCTTCTCTATCCCATTTATCGCCCTTCCTGCAAATCTGCCGTCTGCAGCCTGGCTCGACCCCTACCTCCCACTCCAGAGCATCCCCCATACGAGCTCTCTCTGGAATCTGTGGGGGAGCCGCATCCCACCCCAGAGCATCACCCACACGAGCTCTTCTCTGGAAGCTACGAGGGAGCTGCATCCCACCGTAGAGCATCACCCATACGGGCTTTCACTGGAAGCTGTGGGGGAGCCGCATCCCGCATCCCCCATCCTGCATCCCTCATCCTGCATCCCGCACCCCGCATCCCTCATCCTGTATCCCTCATCCTGCATCCCGCAACCCTCATCCCGCATCCCTCATCCTGCATCCCTCTCCCTGCATCCCGCATCCCTCATCCTGCATCCCTCACCCTGCATCCCGCATCCCGCATCCCTCATCCTGCATCCCGCATCCTTTATCCCGCGTCTTGCATCCCGCAACCCCAAAAGCCGCCACCGCCGGAGCCCCCGAAAACACGAACCAAAACAAAACAACGCGTCGCACCCCGCTCCCTCCCCTCCTCGCCTAGTCGGGGCTGTACAGAACGAGGACGGGGTTCTCGGGCGCTGGCAGCCCCCCCACCCCGCGGGCGCTGCCCCAGCCCGGGCGCGGCGCTCCCCGCGCACCTGCCAGCCCCGCGCTGTATTTCCCTCCCTTAGCGACAGGGGAGGCGCGGGGCGGTGGCGGCCCCGCCATTGGCTGGGGGGCGGCGGCGCGGCGCGCCGATAGGCTGCGGCCGCGGCCAATGGGCAGCGCTGTATCCGGGAGGCAGGGGGCTGCGGAGCTATTTCGATCCGAGCCGGGTGATGTCAGCGGGGGCGGGGGAGGCGCTGTCAGCCCGCGTTAGGAGCGGGGGAAGGGGTCCGGCAGCCCCCGGTGACCCATTGGTGCTGGAACGTGGGGTGCATTCATAGAGTAACAGAGTGGTTTGAGTGGGAAAGGACCTTAAAACCCATCCAGTTCCAACCTCTCTGCCATGGGCAGGGACACCTCCCACTGATCAGGCTGCCCAAGGCCTCGTCCAACCCGGCCTTGAACACCTCCAGGGATGGGGCAGCCACAACTTCCCTGGGCAACCTGTGCCAGTGCCTCACCACTCTAATAGTGAAGAAATTACTCCTTATGTCTACTCTAAATCTGCTCCTCTCCAGTTTATACCCATTGCCCCTCGTCCCATCACCACAAGCGTTTGTAAACAGTCCCTCCCCAGCTTTCTTGTAGCCCCTTCAGGTACTATATAGGTCTATAAGGTCTCCTTGGAGCCTTCTCTTCTCCAGGCTGAACAAGCCCAGCTCTCTCAGCCTGTCCTCATATGGGAGGTGCTCCAGCCCTCTCCTCCTCCTTGTAGCCCTCCTCTGGACCTGTTCCAACAGCTCCATATCCTTCTTACGCTGAGGATTCCAGAACTAGACACAATACTCCAGAAGAGGTCTCACAAGAGAGAAAGAGGGGGGCAGAATTGCCTCCCTCGACCTGCTGTCCATGCTTCTTTTGATGCAGCCCAGGTCATCCAATTCCAGTCCCCCTGCCACGGGCAGGGCCACCTCCCGCTGACCAGGCTGCTCAGGGCATTTCCCAAGCCTGTGAAAAGCAGCTAAATAGCAACAAATTCATAGAATCATAGAATTTTGGGGTCAGAACAGACCTCAAAGCCCATTCAGTCCCACCCCTGCCATGGGCAGGGATACCTCCCAGTGGACCAGGCTGCTTCAAGCCCCATCCAACCTGGCCTTGAATACCTCCAGGGATGGGGCAGCCACAGCTTCCCTGGGCAGCCTGTGCCAGTGCCTCACCACCCTCATTGTGAAGCATTGCTTCCTAACATCTGTTCTAAGTCTCCTCCTTTCCAGGTTAAAGTCATTCCTCCTCATCCTAGCACTACATGTCCTTGTAAAAAGTCCGTTTGTAAAAATTCCATGGTGTTGGCATGGCGGATGCTGAGACTGAGCATGGCCAGGCGGGGTGGCTAGTTGTGCGAGTTTCAAGCAAAGCCAACTCTTAAAGAGAAGGCGAAAGGGCTGCTGGCTGCATTGTTCCACTGTGTTCTGCACTGGTGTGGTCCACCTTGAGTACTGTGTGCAGATTTGGGTTGCCACGGTATAAGAAGGGTGTAAAGCCACCTGAAAGTGTCCAGAGGAGGGCCACAGTGTCGGTGGAGGTTTTAGAGGGGAAGTCATTTGATGAGTGGCTAAAATCACTTGGTCTGTTCAGCCTGGAGTAGAGGAGGCTGAAGGGAGACCTTATTGAGGTTTACTGCTTCCTCATGACGGAAGGAAGAGGAGCAGGTGCTATCTCTTCGCTCTGGAGACCGAAAATAGGACCCAAGGGAATGGCAGGAAGATATGCCAAGAAAAGTTTAGGCTGGATTTTAGGAAAAGGTTCTTCACACAGAGGGTGGTGGAGGACTGGAACAGGCTCCCCAGGGAAGCAGGAATGGCGACAAACCTGACAACATCCAAGAAGCATTTGGGCAACACCCTCAGACACATGGTGTGAATTTTGGGTTTGTTCTAGGCAGGGACAGGAGTTGGGCTCAATGTTCCTTGTTGTCCCTTCCAACTCAGGACGTTCTGTGATTATGCAACTGTTTGGAGTGGAAAAGTCACTCCAGAGCACCTTCCTGCACTGCTCTGATTCACGGCTGGTGCCTCCCCATGGCCTCAGTGATGCTGCAGAAGCAGTTGAGTGTATTGAATGTCGTCCCTTGAACTGTGCCTTCAGAAAGGCTCACCCCTGGGCATTCACAGGTTGCGTGGTTTTGACCCTGAGGATCAAAATCCCCAGCTGACGGTGCTGGTTTAAATGTGCATGTTTGGTCCACCAAGCCTACCGACAGTAGGTACAGCCACCTGGCCAATTATCCTGTTGCATTTCTGATTCCTGTTATTGCAGGTCCTTTTCAGTGGGTCACAGAGAGGACTTTTAGATGCTAAAATTTAATAGGTGCTTTCTGGCCACAAGTGTTACTTTTTCTGTTGCCTTCCTATCACAGATAGAGTTGAAATGGTGTTATGTTACAACAGGAGAAGATAAGCAAAAGCAAGATCCAAATGCACTGGTCTATCTTGGCAGAAAATGTCTTGGAACTTGTTCTATGCTTCAGTATGTTGAACACCTGTCCTGAAGTTCATCCTGTTTAGCCTAATAAAGGCTGAAAAGTGGGATTACAGTAGAGTTGTTTGACCTGAGGCATGTAATCATCCTGCCTCCAGCCTTATGCCTGATACCCTGGTGGTTGCACAGTTTTCCCTCTTGTGTGTCTCAGACTTTCCTATGATGTGACTAAAATGTAGGCTTCTCCTGTCATACAATGGTATGTCACTCGTGTTAGGAGCATGCATCGATATCAGGCAATAGACTGCAAGCTCTCTTCAGCTTGCAGGTATATGTGTGCTGTGACCACAGATTTTGGCCTGTAACTACTGACATTTTGATTGCCTAAATATGTGTGATCAGTTATGTGGCTAGAGAAGGACGTATGGTGTGATAACCTGTGAAAGTAGTTCCTTAAAAGCAATGCTAAGGTGTGGTGAGCTGAACACACAGGGTGTTATGTTATTGGTGCCAGAGAAGATTTGTGCTGAGGAAGCTTGGACTGGAAACCAGGAGGAGGGAGATTGCTGACAACCAGGGGACCGAAGGTCTCAAAAGCCTCCCAAACAAGACAGCAGGAGCAAACAGCCTGCTGTAGACGTTTCTTAAATCCACAGTGATGTTTGGTACGAGAGGGCAGGTTTGTCCTAGGGTTTAGCGATTAAAGCTGGAGTGGGGCTTGGTATTGCCAAGAAAGGATGAAAAGCCCGTACTGTTAGGTGTGAAGGAGCTGTTACTGAAACGATGTTTCTCCACAGTGGCAGGATATGGCAACAGAGGTAGGAGACAGCAGGGGAAGCCTGACCATGGAGGTGGGGTAGCTTCTGCCAGGGGAGAAGACTTGTCCTAACTGGGGGTCCTCAAGCTAAATTATATTTTCTTTTAAGGATGTTCTTTCACTGATAGTGAGATTAAAGAATGAGAGAACCACTTTCAGAAACTGACTCTGTGTGCCTTTTCAGTCCTGTTGGCATTTCTCTGCTTTTCCCTGTTGGAAAGCTGCTTGGACTAAAGAAAAACTTGCTTAGTGTGTTGTTTGTGTATTGTACTTGTCCATCAATCCCACACTCCAGATTTTCTGTGAGTTGTCTGCAAGGCTCAAGAAAGAATACTTTTTTGTTGTTTTGACTGAACTTTCTCCCCATGGTCCCTGGCTGTGTTACTTTTAGGGTGACTTGGGGAAGTGTCACTTTCCTCTGAAATATCAGATCAGGATTAGCAAGAGATGAAAAGCTGGGCAGAGGTGTTGTCATGTTTAATAGGTGAGATTCTGACAGGTGGCTAAGGACACCCTCTGGCTGAGTCATGAGGTTCAAAATGGCCCCCCTTACTTTCTAAGCATACCCTCAGAAAGGAGCCTAGGTACAGCTAAATCCATTTCTAAGCCCAGAGTTGGTGTGTGGTTTATGACTAAAGGATTATGTGTGTGTGCTTGCACATGTTCTTGCCACAAATCAGAATGCAGTTACCCCTGAGAGTCTCTTCAGAGACTGATACACATAGGGTTAATACATGCAGCTCCCAGCCCAAACTGGGCAGCCAGCAGCTGCTTGCAGCAATGCCCGTCAGAGAGACAAATTTGCAATGCTGGAGGCAGTAATTTAATTTAAGTGACAGATTAAAACAAATTTGGGATTGCCTTGATAAATTCACTACTGCGTTAGCGCTTGAATACTTATAACCGGTAAACAATTAGCATATATATATACACACATACACAAAACAAGTAGCAATAAAAACTCAAGTTAGTACTTATTTTCCTGGGAAAAACATCTGACAGAGTCAGAGGCATGAAATTCCTACCAAAAAGATATTTCTTCTTGGTGGAGGCAGAGAGGTTCAGGCTCATCAACCCGTTCTTCAGATAAGGTGGTCATTTTTTTTTCTCCCCCCTCAGAAAAGGTTTTCAGGTATCAATTTTATACCTTTTGAAAACTCTTTGGCAACTCTTGGCAAGGTGAGACTAAGTCAATCAGTGAGTGTTGATTGGTCCTTGGCAAGGCTGCTTGTGTTGTCAGAAGCACGGGACCCAGCTGTTCACCTCACCTTCAAGGCAGGGAGCCCAGTATGTGCTTTTTGGGGTGTTTCAACTCTTCACTGAAGCAACACCAGGCTTTGAGGCAGGTGACACCCCAGGTGTCACTTACCTGACATGAGCATTAGACCCAATCTATCTGTTTTTCCAGATGCAGTTGGCCATTACCAGTCGCTCTTTCTTGCCAACTTCTCTCTTTGGCAAAAACAAGCTCTTTGCCACCCACAGGGCATAGCAAGTCTATTATACTACAGGTGTTTGTGGTGGTCCAGCTTCTGACCCATGCATCTTCTGGGCCCCTCACTACAAGAAGGATGTTGAGGCTCTGGAGCGTGTCCAGAGAAGAGCAATGAAGCTGGTGAAGGGGCTGGAGAACAAGTCTTACGAGGAGCAGCTGAGAGAGCTGGGGTTGTTTAGCCTGGAGAAGAGGAGGCTGACGGGGGACCTTATTGCTTTCCACAACTACCTGAAAGGAGGTTGTAGAGAGGTGCTCGCCTCTTCTCCCAAGTGACAGGTGATAGGACAAGAAGGAATGGCCTCAAGCTGTGCCAGGGGAGGTTCAGACTGGACATCAGGAAAAAAATTTTCACAGAAAGGATCATCAGGCACTGGCAGAGGCTGCCCAGGGGAGTGGTCGAGTCACCATTCCTGGAGGTATTTAAAACATGGGTCGACAAGGTACTTAAGGACAGGGTTTAGTGGCAGATAGGGACATTTGAACTCGATGATCTAAGAGGCCTTTTCCAACCTAGTGATTCTATGATTCTATGATCTTGCTCATATGCTTGGAACTAGTCTTATGATCAGATTTCAGTTGGGTAGAATTTTTTTCTCAAACATGGGCCATTGCATTTTGGGAAAAGAAGGGTAGAAGGAGGCATCCACCCTCCTCCACCAGATGGAATGTGGTTTGCTTTGTAAAATGAACTTGGTTATTTTCGGTCAGAAACTGCTGGAATGGACAGAGCCCTTGGCCTGGAGTAGTAAGTAATGGGGGTGGGGGTACTGTTAATGACACTGGAAATTACTGTGTGTTGCAGCATCTCAGCACCAGATTTTCACTGGGTGTACAAAGATTGCTGCTAAGGCTGAATGAGCTGAGGCACAGAGAAACTAAGAGGCATATGAGTAACTGAAGTTCATATAAGACAGAGCTGGAAATCCCCTCCAAGTCTCGACACTGCCTTTTCCTGGCCAGTCTTTAGAAATCATTCCTGCTTCAGGTTATTGATACGTGATACAGCACTTTTTTTCTGTTAAGAACACGTTTTGCAGAAGGGTCTATAATACTGTGTATGATTCAACTGAATTCAGGCTGCAAGATGGGGTCAATTGCAGTCCTCTGCTTCAAAATATCATTGATAAAAATCTGTTTAAAATGTTTTGGTCAGGACTAGTGAAGCTTTTCAATTTTTAAACGTGTTTTGTGTGGAAGATCCCTCTGTTAAATAATTTGCAAGTGCTCTAAGCATTACTGCATATTTTATATTTCATCTTCCTGGAAGAAATGGGCAGTTCTGTTGCTACAGATTAACTGCAATTTATTTTGTCATACTCTGTCTGCTGGAAGAGAGACTTCATGGTTTATTTCTTTTTCATATGATTATTCAAGGAATGGGGCTGGACAGAAGGCGGCTTTAACCACAACTTCCCTTCTACTCCCAGTCCCAGCAGACATTTGAATTTACAAAAAAAATCTGCACAAGCTGAATATGTGAAAACCAGGGAGTGAGTGGTTCAACTATATGAAGGACTGCAGTGCTAGATCTTATTTTCTTGGCTGGCATTGTCTATGGTGGCTTGTTTATTTTATCTTTGACATAGCCTTATTCCACATTTCAGTGTAAATTTGGAGGTGAAAAAAATCATCACCGCAGTTGATGTTGGATGAATTAGTCAGGTACCAATGGACACTAATTGTGTTCAAAATGAAGAATTTGGCACAAAAAAAAGCTGCTCAGATTTAGCCTTTTCCTCCCAGAAATGGAGTTAGTAATTATTCTTTGTACAGTACGAAGGATGAAAATCACCTCATAATTCTCTTTTAATCTCATTCATCTGCTTTTTGTTCTTACTGAGGCTCTTGAACAGTATGTTGTGTCAGAAGTGTGTCCCTGGCTCTGCTGCCAGCAATTCTGTACATCTCTGTGCTGTTAGCAGGCTACACCATCAAGGCTCAGAAAGCAACACAGAATGGTAACTGTTACATCTGTTTTCTTAGAAAGTTGTTTGGTCTTGTCTTTGAGACAAACTTTGAATTCTGAGATGGTTTTGTATTTCTATCGTGGCATTTGGCAGGCCCATTCCTAAAGGAATAAAATGCTTCAGTCTTCATGTTTGTTGGACCTAGCAGCCCTCTTGGCAGTCGGCAGGAGGCTTTAGTATGCCAAAAAATGCAGACGTGGGCTCCTCAGCCTGAAGAAATTGCCCCAGATTAGAAAGTACAGACAAATGTTGATTAACCAAACGTGCCTACAACACACAAAAGTTCTCTTGGAATATAAGCTAACTTCCAAGTTTTCTCCTCTGGTGTAACACCAGCAGCTCAGAGCTCTTAAGCAGTCCTCTGCTTAGTTCCACAGCTATTGCTTAGGTAGCTGATCCAGTTTGTTTTCTAAGCTATATTATACTGAAGGCCATTAATTGTGAACACTATCTGTACATGCACCAGTGCTCAGTTGTATATTTTGCCCACATCAGCTTCTTCCACAGCATTACCTGATTAGCACTTGCAACAAGAAGTGTCCTCTGAAGCCTTTAGAAGTCTTTTCTGGCTCGCCAGCAACAAACATGTAGGATGCTGGTGACCAGCTAGGATTATAAAGAGGATGGTTGCAGAGGTACTCAGCGGTTTTGTTAAGGACCAGATCCCTAGTCAGGCCAACTAGGACTGTATGGAAAAGATCAAGGACTTGAATAAAGACAATTCTTCATTCTGGCAATCAAACTGTGCAAATTCATATTTTCTTGCAGTCCCACTGAGGTTTGCAGAAGCTCTTCCATCTCCAAAACATTGCTGAGACTGATGCCAATGAAAATAACACACAGAAAGATTTTTAACATTTATGCTGCTCATAGAATAGAATAGAATAGAATAGAATAGCAAAACACAGAATAATTTGAATTGAAAGGACTCATCTTGTCCAGCCGCTTGGCCACTTTAAGGCTGACCAAAATTTAAAGCATGTTATTAAGGGCATTGTCCAAATGTGTCTTAAACATTGACAGGCTTGGGGTATTGACTGTTTCCCTAGGAAGCCTGTTCCAATATTTGACTGCCCTCTTGCTAAAGAAATGCTTCTTAATGTCCAGTGTGAACTTCTCCCAGCACAGCTTTAAGCCATTCTTAGGTGTCCTATCACTGGATAGCAGGGAGAAGAGATCAGTGCCTCCCTCTCCACATCCCCTCCTCAGGAAGCTGTAGAGAGCAATGATGTTGCCCCTCAACCTGCTTTTCTCCAAACTGGACAAACCTAAAGTCCTTAGCCACTCCTCACAGGACATGCTTTCCACCCTTCTCGCCAGCTTTGCTGAACTGCTCTGGATGCATTCAAGGACCTTAACATCCTTCTTAAATTTTGGGGCCCAGAACTGCCCTTAGCACTCAAGGTGAGGCCACAGCAACACTAAATATATATTAGGGTATTCACATCATTTCATCAGCTGGTGGTACTGTGTTTGATGCACAGCAACAGACCAATCCATCTATGAAGATGGGGAGGGGGTGCGGTATTGAGAATCATAGAATAGTTAGGGTTGGAAGGGACCTTAAAGACCATCTAGTTCCAACCCACCTGCCATGGGCAGGGACATCCCACCAAAGGAGGCTGCCCAAGGCCCCATCCAACCTGGCCTTGAACACCTCCAGGGATGGGGCATCCACAACTTCCCTGGGCAACCTGTTCCACTGTCTCACTACTCTTGTGGTGAAGAAATTCCTCCTTATGTCTAGTCTAAATCTGCCCCTCTCCAGTTTATATCCACTGCCCCTTGTCCTATTATCACAAATTTTTGTGAATAGCCCCTCTCCAGCTTTCCTGTAGGCCCCCTTCAGGTACTGGAATGTCATTATACGATCTCCTCTGAGCCTTCTCTTCTCCAGGCTGAACAAGCCCAACTCCCTCAGCCTAGTAGCCTTAGTAGGGAAGGTGCTCCAGCCCTCTGATCATCTTTGTAGCCCTTCTCTGGACCCGTTCCAAAAGCTCCACACCCTTCTTATGTTGAGGATTCCAGAACTGGACACAGTATTCCAGATGAGGTCTCACAAGAGAGGAATAGAGGGGCAGAATCACTTGCCTTGTCATGCTGTCCATGCTTCTTTTGATGCAGCCCAGGATACGGTTGGCCTTCTGGGCTGCGAGCACACATTGCCGGCTCATGTCGAGCTTCTCATCAATAAGCACCCCCAAGTCCTTCTCTGCAGGGCAGCTATCAATCACATCATCTCCCATCATGTACTGAAAACAGGGATTGTCCTGACCCAGATGTAGGACCTTACACTTGGCCTTGTTGAACCTCATGAGGTTCTCACAGGCCCACTTCTCCAAGTGATTTACCATCACTGAGTTTTAGAGGACTTCTTAAATTTTATTGATCAGTATTTCTAAACCAATGTTGAATTGTAGCTTTCCTGTTGTGATAAAGCTATATGACTATTGTAATATTTTGCTATTTTTTTTGTAAGTAGCTTGGGACTGCGGACCAAAAGGTGGGGGGCACAGTGTTTCTGAGCCAGTGCAATTTTTACTCTATTTTCTAATGAAACTTACAACTAAGTATGTCTCTAAAGTATTGGCCTGTTTGGGCAACTACTCTTAGATTTGGGACAAAGTATATTATGGTGTGATATCACATCAGTAGGTAATATTAATCTCTGTATATTTTTCCATAGATTTCCATAATATTAATCTCTGCAGGAACGTGAGAGGAATGTCCTTCTACAACCCCATATAATGAAGAGGGAAGCTTGTCAGCTGAATTTCTCAGTAGGTGGATTATTTTTATTTTTAAAAGTTAGCTCTCATCATTCAGTGTTGTCTTCCTTCTTCCCACAGTCCTGAAGAACAGCCTATTCAATAGCTAACATAGAATTTAAGTCTAGAGATGAGTTACAATAAATACCAGCATGACATTTAATACAAATTCTTGCCTAAAATATCTGCAATAAAGCCTAGATCCAATAGGTGTGCATATGTATGTATTGGTACCAGAGTATAATCTAGATGGGGTTTAAACACCACGTTCCAAAAAAGCAAATCCATGTAAGCCACTCATCACCTCTTCATCATCTGAGCATATTCAGACACCTACCATCTTTGTGACACTGTTTCAGTCCTTTGTGGAACGGCTTCATGAAGACAGCTGCATCTTTAGCATACATGGAACTTAGTGAGTTCAGCTCAGAGCTATTTCTAGTCAGAAATGCAAAATAGCAAGGACAGTCATCATCCACCTCTTGCCTGGTGGTAAGCCATTGGAGGACTTGCCAAGGAAATCAGGCCTTCAGTGCCCTCAGACAACAATTTCTACTTACTAGATGAGAGATCTTACCTTAGTGGCATGAGTGGAATCATGACAGTCTCTTGCATGGTTTTCAGAGCTGATTTGTATTCTCTGCCATGCTTGTAGGGGACTGTTTTCCTTTCCATAACCACCTAACGTGCTATATTCCTCTGGTTTCTGTGGAATTCCTGGTTTGGAGTAAAGAAAGGGATAATTTTAACACAAGAACTGAAATTGTGTCTGACTCCTAAGTACACAGAAAGAGGAAAATATCTCTACTGCTATTTTCTGACATTTTCTTTAATTTCTGAGATAAAAAATGTGCATCTTCACTCTGGTACACATACTCGCTACCTCAACTTCTCTTGCATCCTTTGAATAATTATTCAGTTAGGAGTTTTAAGTCACACAGTGCTTTTCAATTTATGCAATTCAGCATGCAGGAGAAGCGCATATCAAATTTATGGGCTGAAATGGAATCATCAGCCATTCATCACCTGCAAGAAGAAGCACTCATGGCTTCTTGTCCTGAGCAATACAGAACACCGGGCAGCTATTGGGTTAACTTGTCCTAACACAGAGCAAAATCCCCTGGAGTGAATTCAGCATTACTTATCTGTTTAAAGCTGTGTTCATGTGTTTGGTGTCTTGTTTTTGTTTTGTTTTTCCAAGGGAGTCATAACTCATTTGCAAAACAATCTGTAGTCCATAACTGAATGCACACACCAGGATTTATAACGCATAAGTTAAAGGAGATGTGCTCATGAGACAGCAGAGCATACAGTAGAAAGGATACAAAGTACCTTTTTCATGCTGTCTGATGTGATCACCTAGAGCAGCATATGATTTTAATTTCTAAGTTATCCAAATACATCAAAAAAGGGAAACAAGGGGAGAGAAGGTATTTATGGGCACACTGGTATCACAAGTGCTTTGGTATCCTGCTTTTGTACATTGCATTCAATATCTGATAGGCAATGTGCAGCACCAAATCACACAGCATTTATAAAGACATTATTAAAGAATGTGAGCAGTCTAGGCTGCAGGAGAAAGTAAGAAAAAAGATGATCCCACTTAATCATTTGCCTGAACCTTACGTGACTTTTTTCAGGGTAAGAAAAACAAGGACTGTTATGCAGAAACTGCTGGCAAGTCAGCTGCTGCCCAGAAAAGGGTAAAACTTTGTATTGCACCCTCAAAAAAAAAATGAGAGCCAAGAAGTAGTCATGATCTGCTGCAGAGAGTTGAGGGCAGATGTTACTCTTTAAATTAATTTAGGTAGATTTAATTTACCAGTAGATCAGCTATGATAAGATGTTGGAGAGAGATAACCACATTGTAGGTGTAGGTGGAAATAATATGCACAGCAAAACAAGCTGGTTGGGTATGTGGAGAAGTGTGTTGCTGGAAAATCTTATGAGACACTTCGTACTAGTTGCAGTATTGTACATAAATTCATGTCACATGCTGTTGAACAGGCTGAATTAAAACATTGAAGAGATTGAGCTGTGGAAGAGTCTCTGGCTTTGTATGATTGTCAAACAGTCTAGTGCGGACCACTTAGTGTCATCCTAACTTCTACTTTATGCTTGTTTTGACTACATAGCACTGTTTCATGGAAATTCTGATGTTATTGGAAGGACTCTGGGGAAGGGAGTCTGAATGGCATACAGCATTGGAGTGGACACAGCAACAGCTGGAAGATGTAAGAGGATTCATAGGGGAGAGCAAGAGCAGAGGGCAGTGGAGGGAAGCAGAACTGAACAGCATGGAGTGCAAAGATGGAACAAAGGGATACCACAGTTTAAGACCCTGGCTAGGTGTACTAGGACCCGTGGGAATCTCAGTGCTGTTTGCTTAGCACAGCAGACCTGCTTATCTAATTATTTTATGTCTAGTATTTCTAGAGTACAGGTCATGTGCAAGCTGTACTGCACTAAAGGTAGTCCAGCTGCTGGGACTTGCAGATGCTGATGCCTGTGGTCCCTCATAATCTGGTATGTGGCTAGCAAGAAGGGAGGAAGCTTAGTGAAGAAGAGGAAAGCCACAATTCACTTGGTTCTGTGGTTCAAACAGCTATAGCTGTCAAACGTTAGTGTTGCTTGTTTGGGAGTTAGCTTAGGTTAAAGCTCTTCAGACTTACTTGCCTGGGGCAAGCCTCCAGGCCAGAATGCTGTTCGGAATTTGCATCTTAAAGCTCCTTGGCAGCAGTTGCCATTTTTCAGCTTTTGTGGTAGTGGAGCAGGTTCCTGGAGGTGGGAGGGAAATCTCAGAGGGTATTTGTGAGACACCTGGAAGATGTGTGTAGGGATGAGGAGAGAATGTGAAAGAAGCCAGCAGGGTGTCCTGGATCTGTGGCAGACCTGGAGAGGGGGAGACTATACTCAGTTTCTTTCCCCCCTCTCAGCCTGCCCCTATCTATCTTCCTTTCCAGGGGTGGCTCCTCATGTTCTCGGAGGTCCCAGCTTGTTTCCGGAGCCCACAACTGTCTCCTTCCCACCTCATAGCTGTCTTTCTTGTGTCACTATTCCTCAGTTATAACTAACTAACTTATGTAAATATTCCTTAATTCTGCCCAGGAAAAAAAGCCTCCTTGTGGCTTTGTTGTAGCCTGTAATTATCCTCTGCTGAAAAGAAGAGGATGCTAGGGTGACTCCTTTTACAAAGCAAAGAGGGGGCAGAAGGTGAGTGAGGATTATTTAGGTCAGAACAACGGGGTCTGTCTCCCAAGGCAAATGCAAAGTCCCTTACAGTCTTCAGCTGCCCCTTCCTTGTCTTGGCCTACTGAAGTGATGTTACTTGAGTAGTCATGCTGTCAGAGGCCCACAGTTTGAACTTCATTATGTTGCTACGTAGTTGTTAAGGATGTCACATTTGTTAGGTAAAGCACAATCAGGCAAGTGTTATGAATAAAACATAATTGGTAGAAGTAGCAGAACTGACCTAATACAAGAATATTTGCCCAGTGACTTGTTACATCCATCATCAAACAACACTTCAGAGTGGACCACCAACCAGTAAAGGTGCTCTCCACCTCATAATACTCATCTTCCTCAGCCTGAAGGGCAGTAATGCAGGTCTGCCTTCAGGGACATCTGACTGTGGAGGACCTTCAGGAACATCTGGAACCAAGCTTGTGTAGCTGGAACCAGTACACTCAACCCTACTCCTCCTGACTACCGACAACCACTTGTACTGTCAGCAAGGAAAGGAGAAGTAGAGATATCCTTCTGTACTACTCCTCTGTAGCTTTGTAGCATACTTTGCATTATTAATCACTCTTTCACAGAGACAGTGAATATCCACACTCTTTCACACAGATCCAATTATTGCATAATAATTAATGCATGCATTAAGGCCATCCTGGCCTTGACCAAAAGATGCCGAAGTCTCTTGAGTCAGTTCAAGCCTGTAAGTTTCTAAGCCAGGATCAATTAACGGTAGGTATTTCCTGCACACTCTCTCCAAGATCCTCTCCCAGTTTCTATCCTTTCCCTTCAAAATCTGGATCCCAGTTCAGTGATAGGCAGGAGGGGGTGACTGTAAGATAGATTAAGATAGACAGTAGCTCTTTTGTCTCTATAACTTTGAGCGTATGTAGACGCTACATGTATGCAGCTTTGTGTCTAGCTTAAATAAGCAACTTAATTAATGCTAACAGAATATGTGTTGATGAAGTAAAATAGTTTCCTCTTCACTCCAGATCTGTTTTCTATCCAAACTCAACTCTTGGCCCATTGACCTATTCACATCTATCTCTCACCATAAATAAAATAAAACACAGCTCTATGTGTTCCTTGCAAGCTATCCTGACGTAGATGACTAACCATATTTCCCTTCACTCAGGTGTCACCCTTGGTCCCCTCAGGGTCCTCATATTCATGCAGTGTGCAAAACTGGCTGATTCTTCCTTTAAGTTATCCCTAAAATTCAATTCCGTCTTCTTGAACAATTAAAATTTGTGTGGACTTTCTTAATCTCATAGCTTTCCTAATGAAATATAACTTTCAGTGGTTTGAGAAGACTGTTTTCCTAGGCCTTTGCTTCCTCTCCTGGTTTTCAAGGAAACAGGTTCCTATCTGCTCAGCCAATGCTTCCATACTGCTTTACCTACCTGAGTTTCAACTCATGCTTCAAAACGCTTTCTTTCTCACTGGTCTTGAAGTCTGAGAAGAGTAATCCTTTATAAACACATACTGTAGACCAATTTAAATGTTATCTATCTTCCAGTTACTCTTCAAAACTGTCTGTCATGATAGGCACCAAAATGCAACCAGAATTTGGTTGCATGTTCTGGGGTTTACGCTCCCCATTGTAGCCACTCCTTCATAAATACCGTCCATCTCTTTACATGTACGTCTCTTTTTCCTAATAATTAGATTGGAAAATCTTTGCATCAAAGAATGTTATCATTTTGCTTACATTTACAGAAACATTTAATATGATTGGCTAATCATTCGTGACTGGAATTCCTAGGTATTACAGAAATACAGATTTTTTTTTATTTTATTCATATATTCATTTAGGAATAGCATGTGATTTTAGGAAGTATTTTAGGAGAACTTTGTGAAAGAAAATACAAACTGTCAGTGATTCAGAATTCTATCTACAAAATGGTTTCTCCATCACTCAAATTGCCATAGAGTCCTTCTTACCTCATTTGTAAAACTATTTCGGCACTTCCATTGTTTCTGTGCACCCTCGCCATAAGACTGAAAACTGGATCCTCCTTCACTGCAGGAATGCTGTGGTACTAGAACAGAGCCATTTCAAAACCTCAGCAACTGTGTATTCTTTTAGATCCTTAAAGTAATAGATTTTCTAAGCTGTATAATCTCACCAGATTCTTAAAGGACACCATCTGGCTGTACCATCACAAAAGTCCAAGTATGCCCTCTTCCTCCCAGAAAATGCAAGATTTTTTTGAAGTACGTATTGAATGTATTTTTAAAATTAAAGAAATTTAACAATGTATTTGAAGAAGAAAGAGCATCAACAAATTAAGAAAGCAGATTGTGTGACTTTCCTCCCTAGAAGTACTTGAAAATCCCCGACCTGATGGGAATGTGGAATTTGAGCAATGTTTGTTCTTTGATCAGCTCAGGAGCACCGTTCTTCCTGCATCAGTGACCAAAATCATAATGCAGCTCTCTGAATGTCTGTGGGAATAACAGGGCAGCACTCAGACATTAAATATTTACTTGTGACCAAGCCCCACTGTTTAGAGCTTTCCTGAATTAGGGCCATTACTAGCAGTAGATTGATGATAAAGATGAGCTTTCTCATCAAACTTCTTTCTACTGAACTATGATTTCCCGGTATACTGCAAGCCCATGAGTCATAGTTCAAGTTCTAGCTGTGTTGCATCAGGGGCCTGGCTTATATTAACGTCCCTGATAGACAAGAAAAGAGCTGAATCTGCAGAGGAACCTGAGGCTCCATTAAACCCCTGTTGTGTGTGACCACACATTTAAGATAACCTGCAACATTCTGTGTTCTGGATGCCGTATGCTACATGCCACTTGTGTATGGGCTTCTTTTGTCAATGAAAACCACTTTTATTCTTCTGTATTGCCATTAGTTGTGCCTTGCTTAACGACATTACATGGTTCTGACCAGAACATTGTTAGTCAATTTAGTTGTTAAGTGAGTTGAGGTGTACACCTGACCTTACCTAACCTGACCTTACCTAACCTACCCTAAGCTAACCTCAAGTAACCTAACCTAACCTAACCTAACCTAACCTAACCTAACCTAACCTAACCTAACATTAGCATAATACATACATTACATAAGTTAATAATAATATTTGAAATACAGTAATAATAGTACAGTAATAAATTATACTGTAATACTGTAATAATAATACTGTAATGGACTGTACTCACCAACTACATCATGGAGCTGAAGCTGTCTCTCTTGTCTTGTGAAGTGAGGCAGAGGGGTAGTTTAAGACAACTCAATGCCATCACAACAGAGGATGCCTTCAAAATCATTTCTCTAGATTCAATACCGTACTGAACTGTATCACACCGCACAATTCCTTTTCTTGTTGAATGTGCCAAACCTAGATTACAGTGAATTTTAATAATAATTTTTACCTTCCTTATGTTGCTTTATCACTTTTACCTCGGTTTCCAGGTCTATTACCTTCCTTTGCTTCTTAGGAGCACTTGTAGAACCTGATTGCTGTCTTTTGGGGGCCATATTGAATGAAAATAGGGTGTATATAAGAGCACTTTCAAGATAAAGTTATCAACCATGTTTGTTTATATGCCCTATGTTGTTCGTATCTCTATGGAAGCTCCATCCTTAAAGAGTGAGGTTGTTAGTCAAGAAATTGTCCATCAAACAAGTTTTGGTACTATACTCAAAAGTGTTCCCTCTCAGCAAGAATCACTCACTCTTCTATATACATAATTTAAAAGTATACATGATTGCATATGCTTATGAAAAAAAGAGAATCTTGTATGTGTACACCTATATGAAGAGCAAATGAGGGATGAGGTGATATCTACAGATAGTCCTAGGCCAATGATCAAAATGCAGAGCCCCTGTGTAGGTAGGTGGGAAAAGTCATATTATGTAATTGAATACATACATATAGAAATCTATTAATTATTATATATGCATATAAATATATATACATTGTATATTGTATACTATGTATTATACACATTGCAATATCTACCTTCATAACTGATATCACAAGAAAATTTTAAAAGTAGAATGAGTCTTCTGTTTGAACGCCGATTCTCTGAATCTGTATACTCCTGAAAGCTCTGCTGAGGTGAATTTCAGTTCTCATGGATTTCAAGAAGGTGCAAAGAAAACAATTCCCATTCAACATGTCTTGTCTTATCCTGCTGGAACTGGTAGCTAAATGGGAAGAGTTCTCACTTCCCTCAGCTGTAGGCTAGTGTATTTCTTTTGTACCTATGATAGCAAAGGGAGACATTCTTTGTACATGGTGCTGTTGGTCAGAGAGACTTTCCACACTCTCAGGACCATCACGCTATCTCTTTTCCAAACAACATTATCAAATCTTATGCTGGCATAGGTTTCTGTGGAAATCCCTCATGCACAGAAATAGGTAAAACTATAATGGCAGCAAACTACCTTAAGCTGCAGTTTCAAGATGCAGACTCACAATTAGCCTAGGTTGCTCTCAGTCTGTTTTGCTGTATCCTTCCCCCGTCCTCCACAACTACCAGCAGTACAAGTGGCCCTACAGCTACCTACTCATAGATCAGACACCTGATTTGTCAAAACCAGCTGCTTTTGGAGAGTGGATAGGGTTTGTTTTCAGCTCAGGCAGGCCCTTTCCCCAACTTCACAACCCCATGGGAGCAAGGAGAAGACCATGCGGACAGGTGCAGGACATAAGGATATGAGTCATGTGGGGCAGGACATATGGTTGTCCATATCTTTAGCAGCAATGCAGATGGCTTAAACTGGTAAGACATCTCACTAAAAGAAGTATTAGAACATGCTGATAAAAATGAAATTAGCAAATTGCCAGGACTTGTCAATACCTATTCTTGGATTCCAGCATAGCTAAAATATTAAATAGCTGTATTGCTTTTAGTGGTGTGACACTTCAATTGGCCTAAGTAACAGAAGAATCAAAGGTGGAGAGTCTGAAAATTTTTTGAGGCTCTGCCATGTGTTTGTTAAGCATGTCAGTATGTCTGATTTCTGTACCAAGAAAATAAAGCTGTAACCAAAACTAGAACTACTGTATACAGCAAGTGGGTAGAATAAGAAGAGTCAATGTGGCTTTGTCAGAGGGGAATTGTACTTCAAAATCTATTAAGGGTTCTTTATGATGAGTGTATGAAAGTGAACAAGGAGCTGAGAGTGATTCAGTTAGATTTCCAAAATGCTTTTGACCAGGACGCTCGGTAAAGACTCATAGAAAATGTTTCTGATTAGGCAAGAGACAAAACCTTCTGTGGATCAGTAACTGTTTAAAAGCTGTGGAGCAATGGATAACATTGAGTTTTTTCACAACAGAGATGTGTTTTCACTGGGAATCTGTGCTGGTATTTCTTTACTACTTGTGGAAAAGGATAAGAATAAGGTGATGATGTTTACTGATAGCACTAGCTCTTTAGGATACTAAAATCAAAAGCCAGCTGCAAAGTGGTGTAGAGGAACTGCACAAATAGCTGAATGCAAAAAGTGCTGACAAAGTTAGGTTAATTTTAGAAAATCCTAATTTTTCAATATAGACTAATGGTTTCTAAACTAACACTACTACCATTCAAGAAAGAGAATAATTTTGACTAGTTTGAGGAAAATACTCAGCGATGGTTAAAAGTCAAACCTCAAAGAAAGAAACAGAACAGATGGAAGATGTTGGTACATCACACTATTTTTCTCTCTCTTATTTTTCTAGATTACAAGGAAGAGCAAGAGGAATGATCATCGATGTAGAACATTTTCCATATGAGGAGGCAGTAAACGAAAACTAAATAGACTAAGACATTTCCATTTGGAGAAAGGGTAATCCTATGAAAGAGATTTTTTAAAATGGTGACTGGGTAAGGGCAGATAGGGAGCAATCATGAGGCTCCTCACATTAAAAGAACTGAATGCAAAGCTATAACATTCTTGAGGTCAAAACATGGAGAAGTTATTTTTCCCATAACAGAGAACTGAATGTAGAAACACATCCTGTTATAGTAACAAAAATGGGAACGGGTTAAAAATGAAGCCAGAGCAATCTGAGAGACAGGCCTGTTGAAGACTATTACACAGTGGTCTAGAAAGAAATCTCCGATTTGGAATGACTGGGAGCTACAGAATATGCCCTGGAAAGAATCAATGTGTATGTTGAATGAGCTTTTCACAAGCATCCACAGTTGGCCACTGTGGGAAAGAGGGAACCAAGCTCTGGGGACCTTTGGTCTGCCCAAGTACAGATAATTTACCTTCTACTTTGCAAAAAGGATAAATTACTTTAATGAACTTTCTAATATCAACCATCTAATGTGAGGTTAGCACATGTAAAGGATATTTCAAATATTACATTTAGTTTGATATTGCCTCAATAAGATCAATGAAATGTCCAAAGGGCATCATTCAAGGGACATTGGTTAGATGCTATGAATGTAACAAGCCTATATATAAGACCAGAGCTCTTTCTCTTGGTAAACACCATCCCTTATGTTTTTATCAGGTGCTAATTTTGGGGAGAATTAATCTTTATAAAATTATTATGTTAGAGTGTCCTAGTTATGTCAAAGTATAGAGCTGGGGGCTTCTTAATTTATATAAATATTGCTGAACATTTAATTTCAGATTCTTAGTCTGGTGGATAATAAAAAATGACTACCCACCAAACTTGTAGCATTAAATGGAGACTATATTTTTGGCAGCTCCTTGGAGAGGGATTAATGTTATTGGAATTGCTTTGTTTCTAAGCAATGCCTCCTTAAAAACAGCTTCCTCTGAACACATATTTCTATTTTATTGAGGAAAAGGAAATACAGTATTAGAAATCAATGTTTTTAAAGAGTAATTTAAAGAAATCTAATCTTGGCAGATGGTGAAATATTTTCAATTTAAAACAAATAGTATTTCTGTCATCCAGCTGGCTTTTTAAAATTAGACCATTACTCCTTGATAAGTTAATTACAAAACAGAAAGAGACTCAACCAATCTAAAAAAGCATATTAATGAAAGTATAGAGCACATGTCTAAGAGCTGCTTTTACTGATTTATTGGTGGAATTTTACTTTTTATATGAAAACCTTGCCTCAAACATCTTAAATCATAGAAAAGATGCTGAATTTTTTTCACCCGATCACAACTAATTTTTTAACAGTGGTATGCTGATGGACTATTGTTTTTCTGTGCTACCATCCATTATAAAAAGTGACAGCATCATAATTGAAATTATTTAAAATATAGTGCATTTAGATAATTCTTTACTTCAGTATAAATATGACTACATAAGAAATACTGCTACTGGAAATTGCTAGGATGAGGTACTGAAATGGAATTATTGCTCAGCAGGCCATATTCCTCTGGGCATAGGAAATGAAAAATATCAGAAAATCTTTTGAAATGCAAAAGATAAGAGGAATAGAAGGAACACTTTTTATTGTGTTTGAGGCCTGGCCATCTTTAGTCAAATCTTTATACCGCAGGGTAGGTCCCCAGTATCAAACACTGCAGAAGTTTCACATTGCATGGGCACTTAGACTCCATGCAGACATGAGAAACAGGAAATATGTTGCAGCCATGGGTTGGAATGTCTCCAGGTCCATCAGCTGAATCCTGGTCTCACTGAAATCTCTGGCAAGTCTTTCAGCCTACTGAAGTCACAGCTTCACCCCAATTATTTTGGGTAAATGCAAGCAAAACTCACCAAAAAAAAATTGCATTGGGTGATTAGTTTTGTAATATCTGCCCGTGGATGTCTCAGTAATGGCTGCATTTTGGGCTTTTTAAGAGTAAGAACCAGCCAAAGTTCCCAGTGGGAATCCTTCTTCATTAGTGCTGGAGTCTCAACTGTGCCTGAGCTAAAGTCATGGCAGGTATCAGTCTAAAAATTTACTAGTATGAATAGTGGCAATCTAGAATCCTGTCCCTGGCTAGTTTAATAATATAGTAATTGTCCCACAGAGCCCACTGGTTTGGTAATCTGTCTGGGAGCCTGACTGGTAAACCCACTTCACCCAAAATACTATTTAACCTCAAGAAACTGGAATAAAAATATAATGGAAGAGGAAAGATTTTAAACCATAACAAATATTAAAATATTAAATATTAATACATATCTTCCTCATCCCAAAATATTGCTGTCCTAAAGTGGACAAGCAGGCTTAGCCTTTTCAGATACTATACAGTTTCATAGAAACAGCACCCTCCACTCCTCCCAATAACCAATATTTGTTATCTCTGCCATTTTTCTGAAGTCTCACACCAGCTGACACACACAACAGAGGCTGATGATATCTCCTTACGCCTATTTAATTACATACCTAGTCCAATAACAGCCCTCTGACAATTCATGGGCAATGATCTTAGCTCAAATCAGTGTTTCATTTTCCTGCACTTGTTTGAGCAAAAAGTGTTTCAGTCCAATATATTCACCTCTGAGTGCTACCACACTGCACACCTCCCCACCTTGACCAAAGCCAGAACAAGAACATCATCTGCATCAGGCTGCTGATCTTTTATTCGGCACTTGTTCTGGCCCAGTTGGCCAAGAGGTGGCCGGAGTTGCACGTAGACAAGATTGTGTGACTGGAACACAGGCAAGCCAAGATTGTGATAAATGGCAGCTACTGGTGATGCATTGACTGTACCTAGTGATGTCCAGCACTAGTTAAAGTCATAAGAAATTTTAAGGAAAATGTGTTTGTAGACAATTTTTGCACAATCAAGGCAGATGATATAGTAGCCCCACCACTCCCTTTCAATACATACTGTCCAGTGGTAATTTTAAGAACCCAGGACTGTTTTTACAAAGGTCCTTTTTTAATTACGTGTGTAGTCTCCTTTATACAGAGTTTACCATATTACTCTTCACATCATTAATATCTCAGAAATAAGAAACACCAATAAATTGCAATATTGCTCACCATCCTGAACGTGGTGCAACATTTAGGCAGACGCGAGGCTTTTGGCTGTAACCCCTCCTTCCTTTCAATGAACAGCACCACAGGTACCACTGCAAAGTTTGTAACTCTGGACTATTAAATGAGAATAAACAAGGGAAGAAGTTGTGTCCCTTATCAGGTAGTATAATAGTGCAGCGCCCAGCATAACCTTCAGATATTTAGCCACATCTCAGTGGGCCCTGTAAGGGGAGATCTCAGATTAACCAGTCTGACTATTTCTTTAAAAGCTGTAGAACTGGTCAACGTCTTCTACCATGCACTCCTGTCATCCTGGAGGTAATTAAGCAGCACATCCCAGGTGAGCCTAAGGAGGCCCTAAAATTAAACCCCTGAGCCTCACATTGTTATTGTAATTAGCTGTCTTTCTTATTAGATATTTTTGTTTTATTGCATCTGTCCTGTGCTCTAGGAATGACAAATCATAATTTGACACAAAATATTCAGAATGATTTATTGTTAAGTTGAGGGCTTGTTTTCATTTTCCCAGACTACATGCTCATTCTTTCCTTTACTTTTAATCACAAATATTCATGGCAGCGAGAGACATGGTAATGATAATCACCTCTTCTATTTAGAGGGAAAACCTGTCTGGTGGTATTTGTTTCACCTTCATCTTACAAAGTGACACAGTCTAAGTACCCTGAAGGACAAGAATGTTAGCTCTGCAGTTTCGATTTGGGCTTGTTCCAGGTGAGACCATTTTTCAAACACCACTAATTACCACTGTGGTACACTTTGTATTTTGATACAAATGAAATTACTGTCTTCATGTGCAAACTTCTAATTTTCACAGAGGAATAACGGAAGTCAGAAGTTCTGTATGAAAAATAAATATAAGCTGCACTGAAAATTGGACTTTGGATCATTATTCATGAGTTCACATTAACATGCATTAGGGAAGTTACTGTTATCATGACAGCAGAGATCCGAGCTCAAGTTCCAGTTCTGTCATTTGCTTGTGGCTTTTCAGCAGGAGTTTCTTGAGTTGCTCTGTGGTAGAGCAATGTGCAAGGTCAAGTTGGGAGTGCCACTGAAGATGCGTTAGGGACTGCGTCTGGCCTGGGAGAATGTAGTCTCCCAAAGTAAGTCCATTATCAAGGACTGTATTTGACTCTTATGGTATTTATCATAGTTATTAATGCACCAGCTCAAAAAGTCAAGTGACTTGCATGAGATTCGCAGTTTTCATTTGAGGAAAAGTGTGTCTCTAGCCTCGTACTTCTGGCAAAAAGATAAACCTGTAAATGTACAAAGGCTGAAGATGTAGAATGATACTTAAAAAAAATCATTAAAAGACAATCAATACATTAAGTCTTCTTGATCTGATTCTATGATCTGGGGGACAAATTTATGATTTTTGAATGTCAGGGACAGCAAAGATTAGGACAGACAACAGAAAAAGGGGTGGGGGAATCTTCCAAAATATTGATAATCTTCAAAAATATTGATGATTTAAAGATCCATTGCACATGTGTTTAAAACATAAGATGATATTTTGTTGTCTGTTACTTACAAAAAACCACCAACCCAACTATATCAAGTCAGTGCAAGATGAACAATCCATGCAGTGTTGTAGACAATCATCTTTCTGCTTGTTACCTCACTTTAGTCAGTCACAGTTAGTTACTAACCAAAAAGCTGACCCTTGTTGTTGCACAGTAGATCCACAAAAGCCACATCTGCTTATCTAGCACAACATTTCTCTTCCATAAAGGCCTCAAGCTCTGCTTCAGGGCTGGTGCCTCCCATTAATCAGTTAAATATGCTTAATTTTATTTATAAAATGAAACCAGGTTTTACATGAAGCACGATAGGGTTCTGCTGACTACAGTTTGTTGTGGGATGATTAACAATGGCCAGGACTGAAATGCTGTTTTGATTAGTGTTTTTTGGAATAGTGAAGTGCTGTAACAAAAAGTAAGGCACTTTAGCAAGCTTCCAACTGCTACAAAAAACTCTTGCATAAGAGTTTTGGTTGAAGAACTACACTGAGTGTGTGAGCTTTTTGGGGAGGATTTTCACACTTGCCCTATCTACAGTTTTGTGCAAGCGCTGCATCCCTTGCTAGCTAGGGACAAGTTTTTAGTGCAAGCATTGCCTGTTCCATCTCTGAGTATCCTGTAAAAGGCTTCATACAGACACATTGTTGGAAGCATGGACTAGAAATCATGGCATCTTGCACATGAAGTGGGAAGGGAAGGCTCTGCTGCTTGTGTGGTCTGTCATAACCCAGAGGATTTCCATCTGCCAGCCTTTGCTGGAAGAAGGTTTCAGTCCTCACTTTCAACTGGAATGAAGGTGACACAGCGAGGAATTAAAACTGCAGTTGTGCATCCCACATTATTGTACTGGCCTTCAAGAGATAGGACAATGAGTCTCAATCTTCTACGATGAGTTCTAACAAATAGTGCATGATGATGGCCTGTAAATTATTAACTTATTGTCTTAAGTTTCACCACTGGACTGATTTACAAAACTAATTTAAAGTATGTCAAACAGCTTTCATCCTTTTAGTAGTGCTCTGTAAGAATGGAGCAGGGGGCTGGGTTGTTGGGTTTTTCTTAATTATTACTTATTTATTTATTTAGTTCTCTCTATTTATTTATAATTTAGATTCCACTTTTAACTTGCAGTTCGTATTTGCAGCTCAAATTTGCAGCGTGTCCTTTTCTTGGAAACATGCTCCTAACAAAACTGAATTTGTATATCATTCACAGATAAGGGTTCCTACAGAAGTTTGTGGGACTAGAACAAGTGTTAGAAGTTTGTGGGACTAGAACAATCTTATTAGCATTTGGTATTGCTGCCAGAGTGTGGAGAGAGACCATCTCTATTGAACTTGATGGCTCCAAAACTCCTTTTTGCTTAGCTAGCCAGTAGTTAAATTTTCAAGGGAAGGGCACACCTGTTTCAGAAGTGAAGTCTAGTAGTTCTTCAAAAATGTCTTTCTTTTCATATCCCCCGACATAAGGGAAAATCTTGATATTTGAGAAGTTTCTAATAATTGTCTTCTAAAAATCATAACATTAGAAATTTGCTTTAAGTGACGAATACATTCTTATTTTTCACTTTGAACCCATTCTCTCTGGTTCCACTTCATTTGTTTGGTTCATCTGTAGCTTGCAGACTTACAATACCCTGGAGTCCAATCACGGCCAGGTCTTCATAATGTGAGGTGTTGTCTAAACACACCAACAAAATGATGCACCATGCCAGAGACAACTGGGAATTGGTGTTGAACACTATCCTAAAGATGACTGCACACCCAAGTAAGTTGAAGGATTATTGGTCAATATGCTATGTTGCCATAGAACATGACGGGCTGGCTTTAGCTTGGTAGTAACTTATCTTTTGTCACATGTTTGTAGTCTTAAGGTTGCAGCTGTATGTTAAGATAGCCTTATTTTCTTTTCACATGTATCAATATTATGTTTTTCAGCTTGTATCACAGCTGCAAACTGTTAGAAAGCATTTGGGAGCCTACTGGACACTACTTCTCTTGTTTCTCCCTGGTGTGGACCTGCTCCAGGAGCAGTGAGTGGTTAGCTGAAGGGTAGGAAAGAACTAGTGATAAGGTAAAAAAAGACAGCTAAAAGAAATAGTGTGGGGGTTAAACACGTAACAATGCTGTTTCTTGTACCTTCAGTTTCATCTGCTTTTCACAGCCTATCCTACCAAATGTGCCTACTTTTCAAAATTACCCTGGCTTTGGAATGAAGGTGTCAGCAGCTCTAAGACCCCACAGGGTGTGATTATCTTATTTCCTGCCTGTTGACTATGTTTAAACATATGCCAAACTGAAAAGGTCATTTTTCTAGTGTGACTCTGGAGTACACTTAATAATAGTCTTGTTACTGACTGACCTTCTGTACCTACAGAGATTAAACATCTTGGACAAATTTTCATTGCTTGAATCTGTGCCAAATCCTTTTAATGCGTGAAGGACTCGTTCACTTTTAAATCAGTGGTGTAAAGCAAACAAGGCTCAGTTGTTTGATGCCAAGGGGACGGCTTGATTTCTGCAGTAAAGAAACAGAAACTCTTAAGCACCGTGGGGATAGCAAAAGAAAATGTATCTGTGGAGATCTTTGTTGATAGTCTAATCTGATTACTAGGTATGTCCTACCTGGACCAGGCTGAGTGAGACTGCAGCAGCCAGCAGTACTACAGCTATACTATCTTGCATGATGAAAACATGTTCTGTGCCCAGAGCTTACCATCTGAAGCATAAACAGCTTTCAGTACGAGGGATTTACTTCTTAAGTATGTATATTGTGGAAATTAAAGTAAATTAGATCCTGTTGTAGTATTTGTTTTAGCAACTGGCACTGACTCTGTTTCCATCATATTTAGACTTAAATGTAGCTGAAAAATCTTACTCAGTCTAGAACTCAGTCTAGAATGGGGCTATTTTTAGGGCTCTCTTTATGCATACTGGCTATTAACATTTCACAGCATCTGGCAATGCTGGCTTTTCTGATTATCTTGAACCTTGCTAAACAGGATTTTCTGTATCATTTAAGAGCAATTCTTTGCACTCCTGTGCTCTAAGTCTTCTCCTCCAAAGTAAAAATGATAATACATGGTGTCTTAAAAAAGATAAGTAATCTTCCACTACATACCCTCTGTCTGCAGTAAGTTCTCTAGATGTCGTACATGAGGTTCACCAGGAAAATTCATCATGGCATGTTACCTACTTAATTTATTCATTCCAATTGATACAGCTACTAAAAATATCTGGGTTTAGATGAGCGAGTCTTTTCCTCTGGCATGTGTCAGTCTGCAGGATCTAATTCTGTAGCTAATTTTACAAAACTGAAGACAAGATGAATGGGCTGCATTCACCTACTAACAAAATGTGAAATCACATCCTCTAAGGGTATCTGATGATTTAAAAAGCGTTAGGACAGATAGCAGTTAAAAGGAAAAAAAAAGAGGGGAGGGATTTCATCCACCTTTCCATACTTCTTCACTGTATTTCCATTTTGTTGTTTCTATACTCAGATAAGTGTTCTATCACAAAATTAGTGTTACCATTTTGTATGTCTTTTTTTTTCCTCTTCTTTACTTTTGCATATTCTAGGTTACACTACGACTATGTGAGAGAATATTTCTACTTATTTCTAGGCATTTCCTGTACTTTTATAATAAACTAGCACGTACCTATTACACGTGCATTGATATTTAAATGAAGACTTGAACCTATTCATCATTAATATGATTGAAACCAAGTTCAGCACCGACCAATGGCTGATTAGCATGCGTGGCAAGAATATGCAGGTAACAGTACAATTTTGAAGGACAGGGTTACTATTATGAAATTCTTTGCACACCCTGGACTTCTATTGATACTTTCAGTCGAAAAATTGGATGACTGAATGCAACCTAGCTTCTCACCACTAGAATTGTTTTTGCTTAAATCATGACTGAAGACTGCACTGACAGCAGACCACAGAAAAACTTGCAAAACCTAAGCTTGTGGTTTAACATTAGACAATAAATCTTCCATGCACTAAGACCACAGGATGGGCCTGATTGTAGTTTGCTGGGCAAACATGCATTAGGACAACAATAGAAGGGAAAAGAATTCTTTCATCCAGTCCTTTCTTTCTGTACTCAGAAGCAGGTTGTAGAATTCATGAAGTGATGAAAAAAAGCAGCTGCAAAAACACAGGGCAGCCCAGCCTTTCATCAGAGGTGGTGCAGAGCAGGACAGCAGGGCTGCAGAAGAAGGTAGGCTTGGCAAAAGTACAAAGAGAGTACCTCTATGACGGTTGCAATGTCACGCAGATATCACTCAAATATCTATGAATATTTGAGCTGCAGCTGGGGTCAGAAATTAAAGTGTTTTTTTTTTTTTTCCAAGGTAATTTTACAGGTAGAATTATATTTTTGTTCTTAGGACGGTATCACTCCCGACATGGAGGGCCTTGTTCCAAAATAACAAAGAATGCCTTTTTCCTTAGTTTATTTTTCATGGAATAAATGTGTCCACACATGAATCCTTATATTCATAAATATATAGCTAGATGTTTACTGGTTCATTTTTCAGTGTAGACAAGTCTTAAAACTATTATTGATTTAAAAAAATGAGGGAAAAATGGAAGAGTCCTGGGGATGTTATCCTTGTACGCAAAATCCATGGCTGAGTCAGAATGAATCCAGACCATTACAGAAAACACTGTCGGCAATGGAGCACTGTGTTTACCAAATTAAGGAAAGATATGCAATGCAATAGAAAGGAATCCAAAAAAGCAACAAAGATGGTTAGACACATGGTTGTATGTTTCACAAGCACTGAGCTCTCTTAAAATAACACGGAAGGAAGAAAGAAAAGCCAGAAAATTATATATTAGCAGTACTATTTCTAAAAAGAATGGTTTTCAAACTTTTCCATGAGGCATTAACAGCTCTTTAAGGGATAATCTTTATTGCTTTGTAATGTACAAAGCAATAAACAGCTGCTGAGATTGATTAATAGCCAAAGCAAAGTTGAGGCATGTAATCAATCTAGAAAGCCATTTATTGTGAGTATACTACAAAGCAATAGAGATTATTGCTGTTGCACAACAAACCATATCAGAGAAAACACACAGACGCACACACACAGATGCACACACACACGTGTGGACACACACACACAGAGCATAACCAGTTGTTTTCTTTTCAAGGCTCGCTGTGCCATGGTGCCTTTCTCCTGAGCTCTCAAATGACAATCGCTTTGACTAAGGCAGGCAACTGGCCTTACAGCAAGTGATCTGTTAGAAAAAGTAATGCCCTGAGAACTTCAGTGTTATCTGAGTGAGAAGTAATATTTGGTTTTTAGTTCTGTAACTAGAAATAAAAAATTCCACATGCATTCATCTTGTCCATGGAACTGGTACTGCTATTCATATTGCAAAGAAAAACAAAGAACTGCCTTACCGACTGAAAAATGATCTAATTTGTGCTACGGCAGAGCTAATTTATAAGTGAAGTACTCTTTATTTTTTATTTTTTTATGAATGAAGTACTCTTTATTTTTTATTTTTTTATGACTAGTAAATTTTTAGTGACTAGTAAATCACTTCAAAGTTTTCCACAGGAATACTGAATGGGACAACTGGGTCTGAGATCCAGCTATTTCGGGCAAATACCTCACCCCATTATTTTTATACAATTTTAATATAGTTTTTAATAGAATTCAGTTTTCACCTCCTCCAGTCCTCCTTGAAGGTTGTTTCAGAATCTTAGTTCTCCAGGGGTTTTAAACCTTTTAAAAAATGTCCATTTTGAATTTTCCAGGTCGTAATGCCTATTTTTTCTGGAATCAGCATTGTCTTTTAGCATAAATTGCTCTTTATCTTTATTAAATTGATTGTATGGAGAGCCTTTCACCCTTCAATTTGGCAGAATAATCAAGACATGCCATTATAGTATTATGCCATGATATCAGGTCTCTTGATCAGTCTCACTACTGCTCTCTGCATCCACCCCTGTCTCAATCCTTCTCTCCTGCATGTGGATGTTCTGGATAGCACCAATCTTCAGAGAGGGTCTCAGCCTCCTCCACCCACACTCACTGCACTGTCTTCTGGAAATATCTCACTCAGTATACCCAGGGATCAAATTTTCCTTTTTCATCTCCTCTTAACATTCAAAGCTGTTGGTTAACTTGTGCTTTCAGGCACAGCTTGCATATTCTTGTTTCTGAACTGATGACCTTGCAACTTAACACAGAAATTTGTATTCCTTCACAAGGGCACAAGCTTGCAATTTGCACTATTAAGTTTCATTCCATTTCTATTACTCTAGATCTCAAGGTTATTCAGGTCTTCCTGTATCATATTGCCATCCCCTTCCATATTAATTATGTCTCCCACTTCTGTGTCATCAGCAAATTTCATTAACAAACTCCATCTTCCTATTTTGAGGTAACGAATAAAAATACAACTGAAGATGTATCCTTGAAGAACTCTGTTAGTAAAATACCATTCAAAGCTGTGTATCACAATAGCAGGAACTGAATTATTCAATTTCACATTTGCAGGAAATATAATTCAGTTCAGTGAAAATTAAATTTCACATCCTAGTGCACATAAAATTTCCAAACTCTTGCCTTTATAATCTGAACTACTTCATACCTGAAATTACCTAAAATTTAGTAACACCTACCTAAAATATTAGAATGAGGATTTTTGTGATTCCATATACATCCCTCTTTACCGCTATAAAAAATTGGAGTCTAAGAAATGTACTCATGGTGTAGCGGTCACTTTGATTTGTTTCTAAGCATTTGATTCTGATCATTAAAATATTTGTTTTACAGTTATTTTTACCCTAGCAGTCAATTTTACCAGCCAGTCTTATATTTAATTTCTTTTCACTTTCATACTATCCCAGCAAATCACAGCTTTCCTGGAGAAGATGATCCCCACACCTGTTTTTTCCATGAATTCCTGTTCTCTGTGGGTCTGAAAGTTCAGATTTCCTCATTCTCCCACTTTGGGCAGCTGTACCATTCTTCTCCCAGAAGACACTGGGCCAAGATTCACACCCTTTTAGCTCTTCCCTACTTTTTATCTTTTTTTTCCAATGGGAGAGTTCAGTGTCAGCAAAATCAATAAAAATCTTTCAGTAATTATGTGATATTTTGTTTTTTTCCTGTTAGTATTTTATTTGCAAATTTATTTTCACTGCAGTACATGAACTTTTGTCAAAAATTTTAAAGACAAGTTCCATTTACAGCAGCTAAACTGAAGCTCATACCCATCTCAGCTGCATCTAACGCTACATTTGTGTTGCTGATCAGTCTGAAAAGAGTGAAAGAGGCCTTGTTTTTTTTTTTTTCCCCAGCAGAGTGTAAATGGCTTCTTGTTATCATTTAGCAGAGAATGACCTACTGGAAGCTTGATTTGCTGCAGTGGCACGGTACTGCAGAGGGAGGACAGTGGGTGGTACAGAAGGAGCAAAGTAAGCTGGACGATTGCATTGCAGCCTAGTGAGAAGTGCCACATAATGCCAGTGTAACTGGACCTATGAAGAAGTCCTCTACAGATCAATCATTGAATATCAGGAGTTCATGCTAGTAGAACTTCTGCCAGTCAAACTGCCTTGTTCAGACAAGGCCAGCAACAGGAGTGTACAGAAGAGGAGATAGGCATTTCTGTGGACATACGCTGGCATGTTACCAAGTGGGGACTTGGTAACACTGCATTGTTGGCAAAGGGAAGGGCAGCTGGGCTCTCCCCTCATTCCTTGCACTGCTGCCACTGTGCAAGCAGCCACCAGGATGCTTGCTCATGAGGTGTCCTGAGGCTGCGTACACCACTGTTCCTGCTGCTGGCTTGTTTGAACTAGAAAGTTTTACTGGCAGAAGTTCTGCTGGCATGTGCTACTGACATAGTTGTTTTGGCAGGATGTGTTCACATTTGGCTGTTTTTTAAAGATGCAGTATGTCCTCAGAGCATCAGGCTTTTATCAGGAAAAGAAGTCTGTCATTATGGGAGGCTAACCCTGAATACCTTATGCCATGTTTGGTAGACTGCCTTCTGGTAATTTTTTGCAGCATATTGTAAAACTGCCATTGTATACTGTGAGTATAGCGCCACATGATAAAATCTGGGTAAATATTGGGTCAGACTTAAAAAAAATCTATCTTGTATGTTGTTTCTCCATATTGCAGATTTCTTACTGCCAGAAACCCAGACTGTACCAAACAGAATAGCTCTCTTGTTCATTTAGGGCATATGAGAGGATTCTTTCATATAAAGAACAGCCTAAAATATTGAGTACTGTGTCTTACTGTACATAAGTGACAATGAATGGTAGCTAGCTATTTGCAATAAGTATTTGCTAAACTACATGAACAAATTCTAATTTCGAGTCATACTGTGCAAACTGGAAGAGAGAAAATTTCAGGCCTGGATGCCACGTTTGTGTCAGCCTCATATTACATTCAAGCTGAGTAAAGAGCTGCCTAAAGAAGAAACAGCCGAGCAATAGGTGGTGCCAGCTTTCTGGAAAGCTATGCAGATCTGGGCAGTTTGGCATTATTTGGCATGCTCAGTCTACAGTGAGCTAGACGAAATTAAGTATTTCCTGCTGCATGGTTGTTTCATGCTGGGTAATGTACTGGAAATAAGAGATGAACCTGATACAATGGGCTTTGCTAACTGTAGTGGAACAGTAAGTAAGGTTTACATCCAATTCGGTCCCATCTTGTTTTGAATACATAGAATGAGAACAGTGCTTCTCCATGATGATCTCTCTAGACAGTATTTTATATTGATGTGGTCTGGGAGAAAGCCTATGCTTGCCTCCTCACCTATCCTGTTTTCATCAATGGCGTCACAAAGCCAACTCTGGCAACAGAGACAAGGCAGCTCTGGTTGGGAAGGTGTTTGTCAAAACAAAGCTACTGCCACTGGAAAAAAAGCGCCAGAAACATCCATCAAACCACAAAATTCTAATTAAGCAGTCTCCTGCAAAAAAACATTAAGAGTCTCATAGGGTCCCTTCCTATGCCAAGTGGAGTCTTGTCGCATTTCCTGAATTCAGTACTTTGTTTTTTTCCATGACGTTTTCAGCTATTAGAGACAAGTGCATTCCTTACTTAGCTATCATATATGTAGAATATATAGATGGATGGAAAATACACAGAGCTTAAAGACCATATGCATGCATGAAACGTGCTGGATAGACCACGCGTGGAACATGAGTTTCCAAACAATGCATCTGATGTGTTATGGACATGCAGCACCTGTGGTCTGGCACAGAAGGTCTGGCATGACTCTGTATGTGCTGTGCTGTACTGTACATGGACTAAGATTTCTGTTTTAGATTTTCTGGGCGGAAATCAGGATGTCCAAGTTCTATAGAATGTTTTATGGAAAATACATACTCTTTTGGTTCCACTGTCACTAAAAATAACCTACAGTAATTTGGGTTTGTTCCAATGATACTGTGTGTTACTGGTTTAAAGGAAGTGTGTTCTGAAAATGATGAATGTGGTCACTCACTGGTTTGCAATAGCTTTGCTTCTGCTCTGTGAATGTTTTGGTTCTAACTTCTTGGACTTCTGCCGAATGTTGACATATCAGTATTCTTACTATATGCTCCCCTTTCCCTCCCACCAGCAGCTGGTAGATACAGTTTGACAGGAGAATGTGTTAAGAGGAAAGGCAACCAATGCTGATGTAGAAACCTTGAGAAAGTAAGCAAGATCACTCTGTAATGTACCAGGCCCTATTATGGTGAATTTCCTTTCTAAGTTAGCCATGTGTGTTCAGTGAGGTGCCTAAGGGCTTGTGTGTCTCAACAGTTTTGACTTTGATCCCATCTCCATTCCTGAAAATCTCTTCCATTTTAGTCAGGTCTTGGTATGTTTCACCACAGGGATACGTGAATGATAAGAGCACTGTCCTAGCTCAGTGTGCTGTCCGTAAGGAGTACACAAGCTGGTTATAAAAGGGAAAAACTTGGACCACCAAAGTTAAGAATGTGTCTTGTGAAAAAACAAACTGCCTTTTCTTCTTCTTCACCCGGCTGGAGTTCTTATCTTGGCTTTTAGGCTTTACATTGGATTGCAGCCTCCATGATCCTCACGTTTTCCTTCCATATGTCTTTATTCTTGAAAAAAAAGGCTGCTTCTCCAAGTATCCTCTCCTGTGCTGGCTGAAGAAATTTGGGTCTTAAACTGAGTAGCAGCACCAAAGTCATGCAGAGTTCCGTCCCTCTAGTCAGGTCAAAAGGCAGACTAGAAGAAAAGCAGGCATTTTGCTAACACAACAGGGATTTCCAGTCACTGGCAGAGGCAGCAGAATTAACAGGAAATCAATGAAAGCAGTCATTGATGTAGGGACAATCGCATAGCAGGTGTGCAGCTGGTAGACAGTTCACAATGCTTAGCTGGTACAAGAAATCTTTACATGTCAGCGGAAGCATGTCAGTTGGAGGGTATTTCACTTGGGAAGCTATCATAGCTTCCCCAGGAAAGCTCAAGCTTTTATTGATGGGCCAAATGCATGCAGGGAATTGAGTGCTGGCCAGAATGAGGGTAAGGTGCAGAGTTTGCAGGACACTGGCAGTGACCAAATCACACTGAGCAATGCAAGCTAGAGATTGATGATGGCAGTTTCCAGAATCTTACATTGCAGACAAATCTCAGTAAGATTTTAAGGTTACATTGCGGACAAATATGAATAAGATTTTAAGGCAACGAAAACCTATCTATCACAGAATATTTAAGGTTGGAAAGGACCTCTGGAGATCATGTAGTCCAACCCACCTGCTCAAAGCAGTAAATAGAGCAGGTTACTTAGGGACTTTTTCAGTCAGGTTTTGAATATCTCCAAAGGGGGAGACCACACAACCTCTCCGAGCAACTTGTTCTTGTGTATGACCACCCTCACTGTAGAAATGTATTATTATGCTTAAATGGAGTTTCCTGTATTTGTACCCGTTGCCTCTTGTCCTTTCGCTGGGCACCACCAAGAAGCCTGGCTCCATCTGCTTTGCACTCTTATCTATATACACAGGTAAGATCACACCTAGAGCCTTCTCTTCTCCAGGCTGAACAGTCCCAGCTCTTCCAGCCCTTCCTCATGTGGAAGATGCTACAGTCCCTTAGTCATCTTCACTGGGCTTATTTTAGTATGCCCACATCTCTGTTGTACTGGGGAACCCATGACTGGACCCAACACTCCATTTGTGGTCTCAACAGGGCTGTGCAGAAGAAAGGGATCACCTTCCTCCACTTGCTGGTAATGCTCTTCCTAATACAGCCCAGGAGGCTGTTGACTGCCTTTGCAGCAAGGGGACGTTGTTGGATCGTGTTCAATTTAGTGTCAACTGGAATCTCAAGGTCCTTTCTTGACAAATACCTTTCCAGCTGGTTGGTTCCCAGCATGTACTGGTGAGTGGAGTTAGTTCTCCTCAGGTACAGGACTTTACATATCCCTTTTTTTAACTTCTGGAGATTCCTTTCAGCCCATTTTTCCACCCTGTCAGAGTCCCTATGAATGACAGCATAACTATCTGGTGTTATCAGCTACTCCTACCAATTTTGCATCTTCAGTAAACCTGGTAACACTGCATACCACTGATAACCGGCCTCCAGCTGCATTTTGTGCTACTGATCTTCAGCCTTTGACCTCAGCTGTTCAGCCGAATTTCAGTCTGGCATACTATCCACTTCAATGGCCCGTACTTTGTCTGTGAGGGCATAATGTGTTTTTCTCAACCCTTTTGGCAGCAGAGCGCAGCTTGCAGTTTGCTTTCATTTAGAGGGGCATCCAGTGCACCTGAAACTGACTGCCCCCAGGGGTAGAAACACAGCCCTACCATTTGCCATGGACTCATCCAGACTGCATTGGAACAGGGTGAGGCTTCAGAACACCTCCAATACATTGATAACATCATTGTATGGGGTAACACAGAAGCAAAAGTTCTTGAGAAATAAAACAAAGAAGTTCAAATCCTTCCGAAAGCCAGTTTTGCCATAAAACAAAGTAAGGTCAAGGGACCTGCACAAGACCTCCAGGTTTTAGGAATAAAATGGCAATATGGGTGTTGTCAAATGCCGACAGATGTGATCAACAAAACAGAACCTATATCTCCTGCAGTGGAATTCCTCATTTAAATCTCTTAAATAATGAAGAATAATGAAGATGAAGATTCTTACATCCCACCAATGATGCAGAGGTTAGAAAAGTCAGCACTGCTCAGGTACGCTTATTTAGAAGAACTTCTCAGGGAAGTTTCCTTACTGCTAAAGTGGGCACAGACTAAACCACAGGAGGTTCTGTCTGAACTTCAGGAAACACTTTTAAGACCGTGAGGCTGATGAAGTCCTGGCACAGGTTTCCCAGAGAGGCTATAGAGTCTCCAGCCTTGCAGATCTTCAAAAGCTGTCTGGACATAGTCCTGGGAAACTGCCTGTAGGTGGCTCTTCTTGAGCAGGGGGGGTTGAGTATGATGATGTCCAGAGGTTCCTTCCAAACTCAAACAGTCTGTGGTCTGTGATCAAGAACTTGAAAGTAACTGGTTAATTGTGCTTTCTCTTTGACTTACGCATCCATGAAATGTAATGACTGGAGCTTCTTTAAAAATCAGATAGGAGTACTGGTAAGAATTCTTTTCTCCCTCTGTGAAAACTCCCTCAGTTTGTCAGCTCTTTCAGGATTTTTAAATATATAAATAGAATAGAAGATTATTTAATATAAATTATAAGATTAAGTCATGATCATTTTCTTTAGTATCTAAGAGAACAGGGTGTGCTAAAACAGCTAAGTGTGCTTGCTGTATACATTGTAAAGAGCTACAACTGATATGAAATACAGAACTTACTTAAGAGCACATACCAGATGGTCTACGCAAAGTTGAATATGACAGGAAGATTTTTGTCCAGATTGGAGGTGGGACTGTTGTTTTGTTTTGTAAAAAGAGGAAAGAAACAGGAGATTACATTGCCACTTGTGCTGCTGAAATTACACTCAAAGCTGCTCTTGCAGGTCAGGAACAAGAAGCAGCAGGTATGATCAATGAACACCTGACAGGCAAAGTTGTTAAGACAGCTAACTAACTCTGAATTGCATGGAAATATAGACCTTGTATGCTTGGATATTCAGATAGTTTCATTTCTAGATGAATTTAAGTTAGCCAAACTGAAAATTGAGACTTGGGCACAAAAAAAAAAGTTGAGACGAGCACAAAATCCCTAGGTTTTCAAATCTAAAAAAATTTAAGTAATTTGAATGAATATGACATAACTGAATACTTTGTAATTTTTGCTTAGTTAGGTAGAACGGTTCAGAATACAGTGCTTTTACCTCAGCAACCTTTTGAGAAAATACTGGCTTGCCTAGACCTTGTCAGTTTATACGTTTTGATAATACTTCTATCCTAAAGCAGTGTTATTGCAAACAAGGAGATTTAATTAAGTACCCACATTTAAAACAGGTGCTGAGAGAGTTCATTCAATAAAAAGCACAAGAGAGAAAGGATTTAAGTGACAAAGCTGTAGCAGCTGAGACATAAGAGAGAGACATCAGGAATGAAATATTTGCTATAATTGCCAAAGCTCAGAAAATGAATTAAAAAATTAACTCTTCAATTTGATGACTTAGAAAATAGAGGAGAAATAATGTGCATATGAAAAGGATTAAAGAAAAAATCCAAGAATGCAGGCCTAGTGGGTTTAACTGGATGGATTTAAAAATTGTTTAAAGAATGATAAGATGATAACAGTAAAAGGAGATTCCAACTGGTTTTATGAGGAAATGTATCTACACATTTTTCTGTGAAACTTTACTTGTGTTATCTCAATAAAATAAAGGTTCAGAAGAAAATAACAGAGAATGAGCTAACTGTGAATGATCTGAAAGTAGCATGCACACACACGTTATTTTGGCTTTTGAGTAAGACAACATGAAGAAAAGCAAGTACAATAGTAACAAGTTTTTCATTACTTCTGAGGTATTGAACTTGGCTGCGGAAGAAAGAGGACTAGATGTCTAATAATTAGTGATAAAGTAGGAGCTAGCAGAGATAATGGCATGTGTTATGTAAACCGGGTAGAATTACACACGGAGATCTTTTTACTGCTATCACAATGCCTGTCAGAATCAAAAGTGAAACTAGAAGACGTTTTCCTAGAAGAAAGGGGCATAACAGGCTTATGATGATATTCAGAAAGACAAATTAAATTTAAGTTCTTGTCTAACAAACATGAGGAAGTAATCGTTAGGATGTTAGTAAGTAATTAGTAAAAGGAACTTTAAGTCAATAAGATTTATTTATTTACAGATAAATACATATACAAGGTTAATTTATTTGGAGAGTGCTTTCAGATATATCTGAAAGTATGTTATAAAGGAACCAAGGAAGAACTTTGGTCAGATGGAGCTGTATTTGTTGCATTTTTCTATTACTGACAAAGAAATAAGAACCACCCTCCTAGAGCACTTTTCAGATAAATTCAAAATGCATTCAGAGATAGCAAACAAAGACAGTCTTTGTCAGTCATGAGCAACCCACTTGCCACAACAGGCCTGTCTTTGTTGCTGTTACATATCTGGAGATTTCCTGATACAAGCTGTGATCACGTTACCCATCCCAGCAGCAGAAGGCATGTGAGGCAGCTGTTCAGCGAGTGACCAATGCAACTGGTCAGTGGGGTCCTGAAGCCTGTAGGTGGATTCACCTGTGGTCACAACCTCACCTGGGAGGCAGCTTGGGGGTGGGGACACTGAGTGAACCCCTGTTGCCACTCTAACAAAGCTCTCTAACCTGTGTGACTGATTTGTGTGAAGGGAATGGCAGGGAGATGTGCCAGGAGAGCTTTAGGTTGGATATTAGGAAAAGGTTCTTCACCCAGAGGGTGGTGGAGCATTGGAGGAGGTTCCCCAGGGAAGCAGCAATGGCACCAAGCATAAAAATATTCAAGAAACATTTGGACAACACCCTCAGACACATGGTGTAGATTTTGGGGGTGTCCTATGCAGGGAGAGTGGTTGGACCCGATCCTAGGACAAGAGGGAACGGTCTCAAGTTGCACCAGGGGAGGTTCAGGTTTCAGGGAAAATTTCTTCACCAAAAGGGTTATCGGGCACTGGAACCAGCTGCCCAGGGAAGTGGTGGAGTCACCATCTCTGGAGGTATTTAAAAGGCAGGCAGATGATGTGTTCAGGGATATGGTTTAATAGTGGACAGGTACAGTTGAACTCGATGATCTCAAAGGTCTTTTCCAGCCAAGTGATTCTATGATACTTCAGGGTCCCTTCCAACTCAGGACATTCCATGATGCTGTGATTCTCTGCTATGGACAATGTGACAACTTCTATCTTTCAGCTTCCCAGAGAACAGGAGGTGAGCAGGAGACATGATAGCTTCAGGCCTGGACGGACGCTGCTGAGATAAGCACAGGCCCTCAATGCCTGGCCAGTGCTCACCAATGAAGGGGTTTTGTGGCTGCATCTACACCTCACCTGAGGCCCTTGGTTTTATTTTAACGTGGGAAACTTTAAATGTCTCTGTTCCAATCTGTAACTCTGAGCTCAGGGAGATGGGAGACAATATCGTAACAAGACACACACAGCAGTTCTAAAATGAGTAACTTCCATCATCCCTATGCTGGACTTTTGCTACCTGCTACTGTGCCCCAACCGTGCGCCAGGACGGGACAGGAAAAGAGCACTCCACCAGAGACCCACCATAGAATCACCAGGTTGGAAAAGACCTCTTGGATCATCGAGTCCAAACATTCCTATCTGCTACTAAACCATGTCCCTGAGCACCTAATCTACCCATCTTTTAAATACCTCCAGGGACGGCGACTCAACCACTTCCCTGGGCAGTCAGTTCCAGTGCCTGATTGATCATAGAATAGTTTGGGTTGGAAGTGACCTTAAAGCCCATCCAGTTCCAACCTCTCTGCCATGGACAGGGACACCTCCCACTGATCAGGCTGCCCAAGGCCCCATCCAGCCTGGCCTTGAACACCTCCAGGGATGGGGCAGCCACAGCTTCCCTGGGCAACCTGTGCCAGTGCCTCACCACCCTCAGTGTGAAGAAATTACTCCTTATGTCTACTCTAAATCTGCTCCTCTCCAGTTTATACCCATTGCTCCTCATCCTATCACCACAAGCGTTTGTAAACAGTCCCTCCCCAGCTTTCTTGTAGCCCCTTCAGGTACTATATAGGTCTATAAGGTCTCCTTGGAGCCTTCTCTTCTCCAGGCTGAACAAGCCCAACTCTCTCAGCCTGTCCTCGTATGGGAGGTGCTCCAGCCCGCTCCTCCTCCTTGTAGCCCTCCTCTGGACCCGTTCCAACAGCTCCCTATCCTTCTTATGCTGAGGATTCCAGAACTAGACACAACACGCCAGATGAGGTCTCACAAAAGAGTAACGGAGCGGGGACAACCCCCACACCACACCCCAACCCCTCAGCAGTACCTCTCTCCACCCGCCCCACCTCGCGCATGCGCACGCGCGCGCTGTGTCCCCTGCGCAGCCGCGCGGGCGTCCCCCGGCCCCGGAGCCCCTGCAGGCGCGCGCGTGAGGCCGGGGTTGGGTAGCCGCGCGCCGGCCGCACCTCGCCTCCCGCGGCCGCGATGAGCGGGGCTCCCGCCCGGACCCCGCGCTTCGCAGGGACGGCTGCGGCCCGGGCCCGGCGGCCGCGGTGTGTACCGTTGCCATGGGAACCGCGGGCGCCGGGCCCGGCCGTGGCGGGAGGCGCGGGAGGGACCGGGGCCGGCTGAGAGTTGGGGTGTTTCAGCCTAGAGAAGGGTCTGGGGAGACCTGATGGCGGCCTTCGTGCGCCCGAAGGGGCTGCAGGAGAGCTCGGGGGGAGGGGGGTGGGGGAGGGGGGTGTATCATCAGGGCGTGGAGTGGTGGGACGAGGTGGAAGGGTTTAGATTGGAAAGGGAGATTTAGGTTAGGCGTGAGGAGGAATTTCTTCACTGTGAGTGCTTTGAGGCGCTGGCACAGGTTGCCCAGGGAAGCTGTGGCTGCCCCATCCCTGAAGGTGTTCAAGGACAGGTTGGATGGGGCTTGGAGCAGCCTGGTCAGTGGGAGGTGTCCCTGCCCATGGCAGGGAATTGGAACTGGATGGGCTTTATGGTCCCTTTGAACCCAAACCATTCTATGATTCCATAACCTTAAAGATCCCTTCCAACTCAAACATTCTATGACACTATGAATTTGTTGCTATTTACTTGTATTTCACAGGCTTAGGAAATGCCTTGGGCAGCCTGATCTAGTGGGAGGTGTCCCTGACCTTGACAGAGGGGCTGGGAGTGGATGATCTTTAAGGTTCTTTCCAACCCAAACCCTTCCATGATTCTGTGATGCAGGGAAGCCCTCTTGGATGTGTATGTTAAATGGCATACAAAAAATCACACTTCTCTGAAAGCTGTAGGCTCTGTTTGTCACAGAATCATAGAATCACCAGCTTGGAAAAGACCTCTTGGATCATTGAGTCCAACCATTCTCCTAATTTTGTTCTCATTTCTGTTTGATAGCAATTCCTCTGCTTCAAATTTTCACCAAGCGGAAAGCATATCAGTTGTGATTGATTTGTTGGTGATGTTTACTGTTATATCTAGTCTAGTAACTAAGAGTTCGCTCTTCCTAAACATGTATTTGTGTGCTAGCTGTTCTAGGGGTCTGCTTGAGAAGATAGAATTGGAATTCAGGTGTCATCTGGATTCAGAATGTTCGTGGCTTGAGTACAGGGTTTCTCCTCAGTATACTTAGTGACTGCAAATGTACCCACTCTGTGTGCTGACAAATTGCACTGGTTTTGTAATGGGATGTGGGGTGGCAGAGTCAGCCTGGTACCAGGTCTTGCATAGTCAGCCATGCTTCTCTCTTGTGCTGATTGATCCAGGATAAGTGCTGCAAGGGTGCTGCTGTCTCGCTTCTGGAGATAGCTAGGATTAATCCAGGGTTCTCTGATCCTGTACCACTATTTACTGCTGTCAATTCTTCCTGTACAGCAAAGACACAGACCTCTGGAGTAAACAGTTAAGGGAGAATGACAAGAGCCCAGCCATGGCTTCTTAGGTACTGGTGTAATGCTCTTCTGCTTTCCAGTAGAGAGCCAGGGAGGAGCTCTTTATCTGTGCAACTTGAAAGGTACCTGGGAAGTGGTGACGGCAGTGGGGGGCAAGATCTGCTACGTATCAGTTATGCTGTCCCCGTTGACACTGCCACATTGCCTTTATCTGTCCTCTGCTGTGATTGGGGGACCTGCTCCCCCTGCTCCCCGCTAAAGCAACCAGCAGCACAGCAGGGAGCGCAGTCAAGCATGCAAATCACGTCACAGATTCCCTTTGCAATGTTAATCATTAAAGCTTTGTTTTTAATGAATTGGAAGAGTGACTAACCGTGCCCAAATGGTAGGACTTACTGATTCAGTTTACAGCAGAAAAGTACCTTTGCCAGTTAAGTAGGTAAGAAGTGAAAGCTTCAACAAAACATTTTCATAATGGAAGTTTGGTCTCAGCTCTAGCAAATGAAGGTACTTATAGGATAGAAAATTTGCAATTGACAGTAGAATTAAAAGAAATGTAAGCTGATTTTATCAGAGATGGTGCTGTTCCACAGAAGCATATCCTATCTCTCAGGTTGCTTCTTAGTTTACTATGACGAACATATACGTAAATCCCATAAAATACACGTTTCAGTGCAGAGCCTGGAGATTTTAAGAACTAAAGAAAACTATGTCTTCAGAAATTAAATGTAAGATATTAGATTGCTTGAGAAGATTATTTTAAAATTTAGCAAAGTACATGGAAATACATAGGCAAGAAAAGAAGAAATGTGAATTAATTCACGTTTCTGATGTGTGGAATCACGTTGATTATGCTTTAGTATTTATTTACATCTATTTTTTTCCATGTATGCTGGATAATACCTTTATCAGACATATGGCCTACACAGAAGACCTTCCACTTAAGGTCGAAATATTGACTCTTAGTAGCTGGGAGAGTAAGGAATGGTCGTCTGCCTTCCCTGTTCAGTGAGGAATGGCTCAAACAGACTAATGCAGTGGAATTCCTCGTTTATCTCTCTTGCGTACTGGTGTAATAGTGGGAGGAGTAGGGAGCACAGAGAGCCAAATTGTGTCACAGTCAAGCAAAGTAATGTATTAATGGTAATCAGAAAGATTGAAAACCCCAAAAGCCTCAGGATGCTGATCTATTCCTGTGTTTTGTAATTATCCATCTTTTTGTGAAAGAGTGTGGTGCATTCTCCTTAGCATCCAGTTTTATCTTGTGTAGTTCTGCAGAAAACATTGGGTTGTGTATTAATTAAAGAAACTTTGCCAGAATGTAGAGGCTCTGAAAGAATGTATAAAAGAGGCAGTTGGAAATGTAAAAATGCAGATCAGGAGAAAGTGACTCAAGAAATTAGAGAAATAGGATTTTTGCTCCATAGTTTAGAAATAAACAGCGGCGGAGTCTAATCTACTGTTGGTTCATTGTCATTGACTGTGTGAGAGAATAGAAGATGTTTTGGGTCAAAGACAGTGCAGGAACATATTTTTCTTTTTAGCTGAGTTTGAAAAGCAGAAGAGGAGTTTTGAGGCTTATGATGAATTTGCTCTAAAATGACAAGGGTCGTCTCTACAGAGAACTGCACCAGGATAGTGATTGATTTTGGGGAGCTCAAGAGATGATAAAGCTAGTCTTTCTCTGCCCACTGTGTTTGCTAGAAGTTGCAGTGGGACAAAACACTGACTGAAAAATTGGAGTGGTAATTGGTCTTATGTTAGTGTTACCTTCGTTTGCATGTGCTTGGGGGTGGGTTGAGGAGCAAGTTCTTCCTTGCTGCTGCTCATCAATTACTGATAACTGTGCTACTATTACTCGTAATAATACCTCTTTAACTTACTAGGAAGTTGCCCGTTGGATCTATATCCTCACAAGCTTCCCAAAATACATTCCCTACATTTTTTAGGCACTGTGGCTTTAAGATTTGTTCAAATATCTTTTAGCAGCAAGAGACTTGATTCTGTAATTATGTTTCCGGTGATTTTTTTTCCCCTGTGTTAATCTGTATTCCTAATCACATCCTTTGCCTTCTTCTAATGATCCTTACTGTTGGTGTTAATCTACATGTCCAGGAAGTTCCTGTGGATTAGAGCTACAGAGGCAGTCATTACACCAGTTTTGTATGTGGAGAATAATATGGGAAAATGGTCTGTAATGCACCTTTTCCTTAAGACAATGTATGCTTTTAATTGAGGTAGTCATCAACGTTTCCTGAGGAGCTGTGAAAGCTCTTGTTTCTGCATAAATTCTATGTGAGATCTTTTTCAGAGCTTTCTTAGGTCTTGCAAAATATAAAATTGTAGGTCTTGAAGTTTGAAATGATCATTTTTAAACAAAATTTATACTACTACAGAATTATTTCTTTGTGGAATTCTGTTACATAGCATAATTCACAGAGCTCAATAGATCTGTCTCTTGAAACAAAAGAGGGGGGAGAAAAGGTATATTGAGCTTTTTACATCCATTTTCCCAGTCATTTTTAGCTCTCCGTATATGCCGATTCTGTAATGACTGTAGGGAGGAGCTATGAGCTGTTTTTGTAACGTTAGGTGTCAGGCATGCCAGAAAGGATGCTGAAACATGTTTGAATGACCACATGAGTAAGTCATGAGGTCTGCTTTATTCATGGTATGTTTAATTTCTTTATGCTAGGCTTCATGCACCCAGTTCTGATTTGGCTGAATTGAGACCAGTGACTGGTGTTCGTCTTAGCCCACTGGCTCATGTGAGTACTCTGGAAATAACTCATGCAATACCGACATAAAAGTATGTGTATCAGTAGTGTTAGGAAAAGATATGGTTTAAATACGTTAGGGAGAAATGGTAGCCAGTTGTATTGATAATCCAAGACTTACAAAGTTGGTTTTGTCATTTTTTTCTCCAAGAGAAACCTGAAAATAATTTAAACTATTTACATATTGTAGTATTGCATTATAGTTCTAAGTAACATTAACAAGACTCAGAAGATGTGTACTTGATTCTGGTTTCTTGTGTAAGATTACTAGAACAGAAAAATGTCAAAAGCATCAGCATGAGCCAGCAGTGTGCCCTTGCTGCTAAGAAGGTGGTTAATGGTATCCTGGGCTGCATTAGCAGAAGTGTTGACAGCAGGTTGAGGGAAGTGATCCTACCTCTCTAGGTAGCACTGGTAAGGCTGTACCTGGAGTTCTGGGCCAAATTCTGGGGTCCCCCAAAATAAGAGAGACATGGAACAACTGGAGAGAGTGCAATGAGGAGACCCAATCGAGGCTGAGAGAGCTGGGACCATGTAGCCTGAAGAAGTCTTGGGAGATTTTGTCCATGTGTGTAAGTACCTGAAGGGAGGATGCAAAGAGGATGAGGTTAGGCTCTTTTCAGTAACAAGACCAGGGGTGTGAAAATCAAATAATCTGTGCTTTTATTAAAAAACTTGTCTTTATTTTTGTCACAGAAACGAACAATAGTTGCTTCTGCAAAAGATGAAGATTCTACCATTTCCCTTCCAAAGCTTCCTACCAATGATGCAGAGGTTAGAAAAGTCAGCAGTGCTCGGGTAAGCTTATTTAGAAGAACTTCTCAGAGAAATTTCCTTGCTTCTAAAGTGGGCACAGACTAAACCACAGGAGGTTCTGTCTGAACTTCAGGAAACACTTTTAAGACCGTGAGGCTGATGAAGTCCTGGCACAGGTTTTCCAGAGAGGCTATGGAGTCTTCATCCTTGCAGATCTCAAAAGCTGTCTGGACATCGTCCTGGGAAACTGCCTGTAGGTGGCTCTTCTTGAGCAGGGGCGGGTTGAGCAAGGTGATGTCCAGAGATTCCTTCCAACCTCAAACATTCTGTGGTCTGTGATGAAGAACTTGAAAGTAACTGGTTAATTGTGCTTCCTCTTTGACTTACGCATCCATGAAATGCAATGACTGGAGTTTCTTTAAAAGTCAGATAGGGGTACTGGTAAGAACTCCTTTTTTTTTCTCCCTCTTGTGAAAATTTTGAGTTGTTTTCAATTTATAAGTGTATTGTCTCTTTCAGGTTTTATATGTTTAATCTTCAAATATAAGATTAAGCCATGATCATTTGCTTAGTCCCTAAGTGAAGAGAGTGTGCTAAAACGGCTAAGTGTGCTTGGTGTATATATTGTTTCTTTAAGACAGTGATCTAAATGTGGCGTTCTTTAGGAATGGGAGTGGGTGGGGTGGAATTCCAAGAAATGTTATACTTCGGTAATTTTTATAAGATTATTTGATAGAGATCAAATTAAAAGGTGCTGACTATACTTATATTAAATATATCTACCATTGGATTTAAATACTGGTGTTGAATTTTTACTTATCTTGTGTGTGAGAGTGGAAAAACCCTTAGAGAAAACTGCTGTTAAGATCAGTGCAAAACCTGCCTTTTGTGCTTTGGAACACTAAGTATAGAGCTTGTATGGGTTGTGGTGGTTGTAGGGAGTGGGCCTCACCTCTTGGATATATTCAGCTAATACCAGGGGGAGCAGAGGTCTGAAGACCTAATGCATGGTTTATTGTGAGGAAATTGTTAGAGAGCCCTGATCTTATAGGGCAGTGCGTTTATGTAGGACACAGCAAGTATTTTGTGCCAGAGTTTTAGGGAGTTGCTCTCCTCCCCAGAGATGCAATATATTGACATAAATTAAACTAGAACTTGCATGTTTCTGAGTCTGCATGATTTGTCTTGGTGGGATAGGAAGCAGTAAATATGATATGAACACATTTGAAGTGTTATGGAAATACTACTTTAGTGCTCAAAACCAAACCATTAAGAATAGATGTGCCTCTAGAATCGTAAGTGCAATTCTTCGGCACAACGTTTTTTTTTATTTTTACAGATAAGCATATCGCAAATGATGTTAGATGAGTATCTATGAGAGCAATAAATAATTCTGACTTTTGGTTGCTCTACTTAGGCTAGTTTTTGTTTTCTGCACCTCTGAATATTTGCTTTTAAATGGCTTTCTGTAGTCATAATGTTATAGATACATGGCTTGTCCAGTGGAATAGTATCAATAGATTCTGGTTATGGAAATGATAGTTTCTTAATGAGCAAACCAATGTAACTTTTATCTATTCTATTCTGAGCTTAATCTTTTGTATAAATCATTCAGTTTTCCATTTTTTTTTTAAATTGTTTATACGACACTGAAATTATCTGTGCTTTTATTAAAAAGTTGTCTTTGTCTTTGTCACAGAAACGAACAATAGTTGCTTCTGCAAAAGATGAAGATTCTTCCATTTTCCTTCCAAGGCTTCCTACCAACGATGCAGCGGTTAGAAAAGTCAACAGTGCTCAGGTAAGCTTATTTAGAAGAACTACTCAGGGAAGTTTCCTTACCGCTAAAGTGTGAACAGACTAAACCACAGGAGGTTCTGTCTGAACTTCGAGAAACACTTTTAAGACCGTGAGGCTGATGAAGTCCTGGCACAGGTTTTCCAGAGAGGCTATGGAGTCTTCATCCTTGCAGATCTCAAAAGCTGTCTGGACATCGTCCTGGGAAACTGCCTGTAGGTGGCTCTTCTTGAGCAGGGGCGGGTTGAGCAAGGTGACGTCCAGAGATTCCTTCCAACCTCAAACATTCTGTGGTCTGTGATGGAGAACTTGAAAGTAACTGGTTAATTGTGCTTTTATGCATCCATGAAATGCAATGACTGGAGTTTCTTTAAAAGTCAGATAGGGGTACTGGTAAGAACTCCTTTTTTTCTCCTTCTGTGAAAATTTTGAGTTGTTTTCAATTTATAAGTGTATTGTCTCTTTCAGGTTTTATATGTTTAATCTTCAAATATAAGATTAAGTCATGATCATTTGCTTAGTCCCTAAGTGAAGAGAGTGTGCTAAAATGGCTAAGTGTGCTTGGTGTATATATTGTTTCTTTTAAGACAGTGATCTAAATGTGGCATTCTTTAGGAATGGGAGTGGGTGGGGTGGAATTCCAAGAAATGTTATACTTTCATAATTTCAATAAGACAATGTATTTAAACAGATTTCTGTAGTGATAATGGTGTAGATATCTGGTTTGTTTAGTGAAATGGTATCATTAGATTCTGGATATGATGATGAAAGTTTCTTAACAAGCAAACCAATATAAATTTTATCTTTTCTATTCTGAGCTTAATCTTTTGTATAAATCATTCCATAAGTTATTCTTTTTAAAAAATTTTGTTTACATGAAACTGAGATGATCTGTGCTTCTATTAGAATGTCTTCTTTGTCTTTGTCACAGAACCCAATGCTGCTTACTACTGCAAAAGATGGATATTCTTCCATTTTCCTTCCGAAGCCTCCTGCCGACAATGCAGGGGTTAGAAAAGTCAGCAGTGCTCAGGCGTGCTTATTTAGAAAAACTTCCAAGGGATATTTCCATGCTGCTAAAATGGTTCCTCTTGATCAGAGTAAGAATGTTTTGATACGTGTTATTTCCTAGGAAAATAAATGCATGGTGCATTTTAATATTATTAAAGATATGAATTATTTCATTATTTTGAAGGACTTACATGTCCTTTCAGAATAAATTTTAAAAATATTTAAATGGCTTTAAGGCACTTTTGAAAATGTGTTTTCCCAAAACGATACTGGCTTTCACTTCTAAAAGTGAGTTGAAAGTTACTGAGGTAGCTTTTTTTCACCATAGGTTTCTAAATAATGGGATTTTTGCTGAAACGTTATTTTTCAATGGGTAAAATTAACATTGAATGTATTTGTTGTTAACAGTTTTGTTAGCGGAGACTTAATAAGTGTTGCTAAATGTGGGATTTAAAAGTAATTTTCTTGCAAATGGGAAGTGATTTGACATCTTGGTTTCCTGCGCTGTGGCTCATAATAAAACGTCCCGGAACTCTGTATTTAATGAAGACTCATTTGTAATAATGACAATGCTTACATTGCCTGGGATTCTTACTTTGCATGATAAACCAAATATCTCACCTTTTAGTTTTTTGGAAAGTAAGTCTTATACAAAAAGTACTAAACTTTACTGCATTATTATGTACATATTCTGTAAAATACATTTACATCATGTACCCCTATAGGTAGTGTAATCCCTAATAAGTTGATGTTCCTAATTGCAGAAGTTGAGAACCTAAGTTTCAGCCTGAGTTTGTCTCTTCTCCCCTTTCGGGATCATGCAGATGTTTAATTAAGTTTTCTGTGCAATTTCTTACAATGTGTACATACCTAGGTGCAAGATTAACAGCTACCTTTTGCTTGAGTTCCTTAATAATATTCAGATCCTGAAGTATAATCAATTCTTTCACAATGTATGAGCCACCTGTCTGTAAAAGGAGAATTAAAAAAAGGATAAAAAATCAAAATGGTAAAACATAAACCCGAAAGGCTTTAAGAGATGATATTCATAAGAAGACTTTGACTACTTTGCTGTAGTCTTAAGATTCCTCACCTTTTAAATTGATAAAAGCAATTTTTGATAATGTAACATGACAACCAGAAATTAATTTTAAGCTCTGTCATGTGTATTTATTGTGTAAGAATACATCTACAAATGTAGTCTCTTTGGCTATTTCAGATGAAGAGAAGCCTGATTCTGAAGAACCAGCTATGATGAGTAATCTTTGCAGAAGTAATACTAACTGCTTAGCAGAACGAAGGTCATATGCACCATCTAATGATGTAGGTAGACAATTAAATTGTAAAAAACATATCAGCAGATTGGAGAGAGAAGACTTCCTAAAATGGACAGAAGGAAAATCTTTATTTCAACTGAGAGGAGAAAGGTTGGTGTTGCTCAAGTACAGTAATGTGTGCCGCCTTAGGAATAAAAAATCTTTACGCTTCTGTTTTTAGGAAGTTCCTACAGTCAAAAGATTAACTTGTCTAAAAACTGTTGGTAGGAAGTTGCTTGATATGAAATATCCTTAATTTTGTTTCATTGTTAACATTTCAAAACTAAGTTTTCTAATAATTGCCTAATGGAATACTGAGGTTTAAATTCAGTGTCCTTGCTCTCACAGTTCAAGCCTGTTGTTTCAAGGTGCTATACATTCTTCTCTTAGCAGAGCGTAAAAGAACAGAAGCATAAAGATACAAGCTCTGTTTCAATTCTGGTATTAGGGAAATGTGTGATCATACACAAAAAACAGGCTTAAACTCTGGCGATCAAGGCAGAATCTTTTTACTGCCTTGCATTTTTTTTTAGTTCAGTTTTTTTGATGACCAAATGGATGTAAGATATTAATGAGACTTTAGTGCATGGACTCTATTTTTACTGAATCAAGATTATTACATCCATTCTGTAATTCACAATCAAGTCTTTTGTTCTTTTTTCTTTTGATTCTGGTCTGAATTCTTGCACGGGAAGGAATAGTTTGTGGTTCTCTGTTCAGTAGAGTTGCTGCATTAATAGTTGGATGAACAACTGTTTTTCTGCTAATGACATTGACAGATCTGACAATGTGTAGTATATTCCTCATGTTATAAAATGAAAGGCCTTTTGTTTACTAACTTAATGATAGTACTAAATAGTTTAGAGAATGTTGTCCATTGAGGCTGTTACAGCAGAGCTGTCTACTCTGATAGCTCTGGTATATCGCAGAACTATTGTAGCACTCTTATTCTACAATAAACTGAAAGTAGGATTAAAAAAAAAGATAGGTTCAGAAAGACTAGAGGCTTGTGTGAGCAATGGAAAGTTTCATGAGTATAGAGGGAGAGCAACCAAGAAAATAAGCCCAGTAATGAAAAAATTGTGAGTGAAGGAAAGTAAAGCACTAAGGAGAATGCTTCGGTGCAAAATCATTTTCTCCCATTAAACTCAGTGACGCAAAAGATCTTTTAGGTAAAGACCATATGGATTAGCATACTACATAAGTTGCTGTAATTTTACTTTTATTTAGTAAAAGTGGGGTATGAAGTACTTCAGTGTTGCATTTGAAATGGGCAGTTAATGGTATCAGAATGTCTCCAATAAGAACGGGTCAGTTGATACTTTTACAAATTTGTAAGAATGACCTTCCTGCTGCGTCATAACTTTAAAACTTGCAGGTACGATGGAACACTTAACTCGTTATGCATCCTTGATATCTGTTCAAAATTGTATAATTTTCCTTTATAAGCTTGAGAGCTCTGCAGATTTTTGATTTCTGGTGTTTGGTACTGGTGCTTTTCACAATCACCTATTCATATGGTCTTGTGTACCATTGAGTTTTCTGGTAGCCTTAGCCACAGAATGTCATGATTTACCTTGACAACTTTGATAATTTTTTGAGAATGACAGACTTCTCTATTGAAATGTTCCTAGGAACGGGCAAAAAAACCCTATTGTTGAAAAGATTGCTTGTTGCAACATGAGATCTTATAGAACTTACAGTTTGGTTTCTTTGTGTAAGAGGAGTTTTAGAAAATATAAAAAGTTGAAAGGTGAAAACTACATATATTCAATTTTATTTTCTTCAAATATCATTATGCATATTTGAAGAATAGGTTGTCAAGGTTCATTTTGTGTAAGCTCTGCCAGCTTAATTGCTTTATGATGTGTTACTTACATTTCTGACTCTTAACGTACTAGCTAAGATACTAATGATTCTAACCATAAAAGGTGGAATGTTAATGCATGTAGCTCATCACATCCATGTTTAATACTAGATATAATTGAATGTCATGTATCACTTAAATTAGATCTCAAATTAGTGGCCTTAAGATAATACAGAAAAATGTTTTTCCAATCTTGTTCTGACTAGTTTTCTCCAAAAGAGAAAAGTAACGTGATATCCTTCCTCCTTTCATATGGAACACAAGATCTGTGTTTTTTGAATGGTGAATCTTTATCTTCTCCCGTGGGCTGTGCATGCTCTCTCTTGTCCCCGAGACAGAGATGATTATTGCCAATGCTGCCCCACAGATGCTGCCTATACTGCTTTATAACCTTCCACCAAGAATCATTAACAGCGTTTAGGTGCTCATATGGCTTCATATAGCAGACATACCTGCAATATTGCAATATGCACAAGAATAATACAAAATGAGGGACAGTGGGCCCTCATCTTTATCAGCTGATGGTGTAGTATGATGGAGCGACTCTAGGTAATAGCTGCTTTCATACATTCTGACATATTGCTAGGACTTAAGCCAATAAACACATTGGTTAAGTATTTACATATCAATACACGAGTCGAGTCAGGCAGACCTTGATCTATATAATTTTCTGAGTTCAGAGATGTCATTCTTCATCTGACAAGGTGGTTGAAAGGTATCACAAACCTGTTGTTCAGTATAGTTTGTTGAGTTTGGACTTGATAGGAGTTGTATACCAAACGTTCTAGTACCGTAGCGGGGTTGTCGCACTAACAGAGTTTTGGGATTCTTAATAGAAAATGTTTACAGCTACTGCATGATTGCTATGATTAGATTGCATCTACTTCTGCGTCATAAATACTTAAAGCATCTTGTATGAAGTTAAAAGGTATTTTCTATTCAAAGTACATTATATTCAGGATTAATAGGATGAGGGCTTAAAGGAATGTGAAAAATTTATTACCTGGAGTCCCATCATTCTCTGTGTGAAGCAGTTGTGTCAGCCTCAGTCCTATATCCCAGCAGTGTAAAACCGTGGCAGGAACTAAGCAAGAGGATTACAGAACTAGTACACTTCATACGGGAGAAGGTGCATGAGACTTTTTACTCCACTCTCCCAACAATTCATATATGTGTACCAAAATAACTTTTATAGTAAAGCTCAGTTTCTGTTAATAATGAAACTAGCGTATACCAAAATAGCATGGCAGATTCCTGCTGTTAGTGCTATTTCATTTATTTCAAAGAGAAAAGAAGTGAAGTATTTTATTCCAGCAAGAGACTTGCTCACTTTCCATCTCAAATTCTTTTGTTGTCTCAAGGACTGATGGAAGGAATGAACAGCGCTAATGCAATCACTATTGCTTTATAAAAATACTGAGGGGGAAAAAAGAGAAAAGGACTTTTTGAGGGGAAGATTCTTTGTTATTTTGTTTGCAATTTTGTTTTTCAGAGAGCCATCTAGTTACAATAGAATAGGTATATTAATTGAAGCAGATTGAATTTATTGACATGTTGCCTCAGGAAAGCAAGGAGTAATTTCTGACAATCATAAGGAAGCTAAGTTTTGTTTACATCTTCATCCAGCCATTGTGCCTTGCCATGTCTATTGTGATTGCTGTAGAAATGAAACTTCTGAATTGTTTTGTGCATTTATATATTTCAGCAGAAGTGTCAACAGTGATGGCAGTTTTGCTGATGAAGAGCAACAGCTTCCCTGGTGAGAAAAAATGAATTTATTTTTTTTTCTTCTCCTCCTCCAATTTCTCAGTATTCTGAAAGCTTAGATGTCATTCCAGGACTCCTGAGAAATGTAGGTGCCTTCAGCGAGGAAAAGCTTGGTGGCAAACAGTTGATTCCCAAGTGGCCTGCTCTACACTTTTTTTAATAAGTGATTCTATAGTTATAAAAGGATTAGAAGGTGCTGTGAAGAAGATATACTATGCCCTGTTTTCTATCACTATTGCTATCCTTATTAAATGCCTCTTTGACTGAATCCTTGAGAGGTGTTCATCAATTGTTTCCATAAGACTAGTTTCTCTTTTCTGTGCTTTTAGAGTTCTGGAAAACTTCAATAGGGAATGATAAAAACAAGGGACAAGTGAATACTGGAAATGACTTCTGTCTGATTGCTAAAGCTACTTTCACATCTGCACCCAAAATATTAATTCCTTTTCTCATTGAAGAATAGGATTCCTGTAGAAGAGAGAGATTTCTTTCCTGAAGGGAACACCCGTTCTGTTTTGCTGTAGATGAATTTTTGAAATTAATGACATGGTGTGAATATTAGTTTGTTGTATGGTTTAGCTGATACTGCTGCAGATTCTCCAGACTTCTTTCAGGATTTGTCTTTTCTCATTATGTATATTCACAACTTCTGGCATTCTCATAAAGACATGGAAACAGGAAATTTAGCCACTCCTAAGTAATCTTTTTCTATTTCTGCCTCAGTTCAAGTAGCTGTTGAGACCACTAATTTAATATAGACACAATCAAGTGGTGTGAAACTTGCACAGGCAGAGTTTTTTACGGTGTTTTCCAAAGCAAGTATTATACCCTGCCCTTCCAAGAAGGTACCTGTTTTTGTAAAGAGTTAGGGGATACTGAGAGAAAATTTGGAATTAATTTTTTTTTCCAGAACTTTTATCTCTGGTCTCCTCACACATGAGAGACAGCGAATCGAGTTCAGGTACATTTTTACTGCCTGCTCCTAAGGAAATCTTTCCACTCTAGTCATTAGTTTCAGGACTAAGTCATTGATCTCCAAATCTGGGAGAACTAGATCTTAAGAGACCTTATGAGCAATTTAATGGTAATTCTAGAATGGGAAAGAATGCCATGGAAGGGGTAAGGAAGGAATGCCAATGCTAGGTAGGACTGTAGGGTTTGGTTTTGGTTTTTTTTTAGAATGAAAATGCTTATGCAAGATTCAGATTAGGAAGATGAAGATCCTAAATATATATATTTATTTAGGCTAGTATTTTAGGAGGGTTTTATGGTTAGAATTAGGCTGTCATTTTTCTGCTTGCTTAAAGATACCCTGCCTCAAATAGATAATGTTAATATTTTCAATATTAGGCAGAAGATGCAAAGACTATGAAGAATAAAAAGGGTAAGGATATAGATTTTTAATCAGCCTCTAATATTCTTTTAAGCTGTGCTATTTAACATGTGTATGAAGTTCTTCACCAACAGCCTGTATAAATAGAATACTATATTCTTTTTTATCGCTGGAGCTGCCATAAGTAATGGACTATACCTGTGATTGTGTTTATAGAGGAATTACTATTTGCTCATCTGTAGGATGACTCAGAGTACAGTTAGTTGGCCTATTTGTCAACTTATTTTTGCAAATTATGTTTCCTTTCTACTATTTATGCTTTCTCATTTCAGTGGTGTCAGTTATAGTCTCAGTTATAGTTTTCACTCCGGTTTTTATTTGTCTTTTCTGGGGTGTTACTTATGATGTAATCCTTTGCAATTCCTGAAATAATTTCAGGAAATCTATCTTATCACTTTTTCAGTTATTTGCATGCTGTTGAAAAGATTTGTAGCTGAGAAATAGGACTGACTAGAGGTTTGTGTAATTGGTTTAATATTTTAATTTGTATTTGTTTTAGTTGTCCACAAGTAGTTTACTACTTCTCTGTTATCTTTTCTAAAAAGAAATGGTCTTTAAAAAAATGAGCAGTTACACTAATTCTTTTTCCTTCGAGGCACACCTATTGCTAATTTCCACGTTGTTTTTGTATCTATCTTGTTTGTCCCTGAGGTGACATCATAGCAAGGAAAGTTCAGGGGTAGTTGAGCAAAATAGAGATGCATTATTCACTTGTGACTGGGTTTTTTTGAGACTTAGTGTTTGTATTTACTTTCAGAACACAACCTTGCAATTTTTCCATATAGAATTTGGGAATTTTTGGTTGAGAGGAAAATAGCCAAATGATAGCTTAAATAGCCAAATGATAAGAATAGCCTTCTTATCAATAGAAGGCATGTTGTTCTTGATACTGCTAGCATTAAAAATAATCCCAAGTTACAGTGTAGATGTAGTTATATTCTGAATATACATGTCAGTAACATCTCAAAGAACAATCTTTCTAAAGGGCATATCTGTTTCAGAATTAACCGAAACTGGAGGTCTGAGCTCTGACCTAGTCTGAACATGTTTGCGACTAGTAGTCCTTTTGATACATCTGGCTTGCCTGAGCAGGCCCCCAGTGTCTGCTTAGCATTGCTTTAAATCTGTTCTACTTACCACTTAGTGAAATATCTTGATTTTTTGGTGTAGATACATCATGTCTGACTTTCGAATGCACACAGCGTATGTTTGTAAAATCAGATGTTCACTGCTTGTATTTATGTATAAACAGTCTGCATCTTTTACTTATGGCAGTGCCTAGGCTGTTTTTAGAGCCTTGTCAAAAGTTAGAAATTGTTCTCCTAGATGTTTGAAGACCTGGAAACATTGATATATCAAGGACCCAAAAGAAAATTTGTAGAAGTTTGATTCAAGTTCTTGGGTTTTAAATTAACTAGAAGAAAGGAATTTTGTGGGAGCTAAAGGGAATGAAGGAAAACGCATTGGGGAGAAGTCAAGTGACTTGGGGGAAAGTAGAAGAAAAAATAAGAGAAGGGAGTATATCAGGACGAAAAATGTGAAGGCAGAAACTGAAGAACTCCAGGCAGGGCACCCCAGCAGCACACTGTTTACTAGAGGTCTCCAGGAAGCTTTTAGGTCACTATTAGAAGACACTGAGCGAGGCGGACTTTCAGTGGGACCTATTGTGGCTTTTGTAGATTTTTGTTACATAAATGGGTAGTGTATTTTTTTATTAAGTCCTACTGGTTTTATTAAACTTACCAAAATAAATAAATAAATAAATAAAGACTTTAAGGACAAAAAATGAAACTATCAGGGGCTTCAATTTGCTTATGAGGAAGAAACTTAGAAGATTAGAATTGTGGTTCTGTAGATACAGAAAATGATCTGCAGATGTAGATGTGTAGAAATTGTGTCCACGTAACTACAGTTTTCTGACTAAAGTAAAAGGGCATCAAATAAATAAAAGGAAATTAGATACAATAAACTCAAACACCTTAGGAATTTATTTTAAAATAAACTGAATCCCTCCTCTCAACTAAATATTAGTTTATTTTAGAAAATACTGCTAGAAGTTAGCAATGAGGCCAATGTTTTATCGACAGCACATGGAGATAAGAGGTCTTTGATGTGGTGGCAACACAGACTAAAGCTTATCAGGAAGGAACTTCTGAAAAGGTTTTTCTGTGAGTGTCTGTACTTACCAATTTTATGTCTTGTCTTGAGCTACCTCTTTTTAGTGTATCAGAAGGAGTTTTTGAACAAACTAGACCAAATAGTCTTTTATATTTTTATAAAATTTATGTAAACATATGTTCTGTAAATTTTAGTGTTATTGTTGTTTATGCAGGTGATGCCTTCAGAGGGCAGTGTGCTGTGTATTTTTCCAAGTATCTTCCTAGTTACCTTTTCTGTTTTAATCGATGTTTGAGATCTGCGCTTTTTGGAAAGTTTTGTGTTGCTGGCTGAGAGAAAATGGTGTTTTCTTAGTCAGTTTCGATAAAGTCGTTGAATGTTAAGCCTACCAGTTTGGTGGTTCTGATGTCTTCAACCACCACTCACCCCCACCTCAAAGAAGTTGCCTTAAGCAGTCATGTATAATAGAATTGAACAACTAAGAGATACCTTTAAATACAAAGTTTAGGGTGCTCTGCAGAATGTTGTCCTCTGTATCATGAGGCTGATAATTCATTTTCAATTCCTGGTTTTACAATGGAAAATAAATGTGTTTCCAGACAGCTAGTGTCTGCTGTGTATGGCTTCCTCACAGCATTTACTTGGGGCATGCTATGCACTGGCTGCATGTGAGCAGCTCACTGCCTTTGTAAGACTGTTCAAATTCTAGTTTACATGGGACAGTCCCCCTTCCTATCTCTACTTCCAGTGACAAAGTCCACCAATTATGTGGGTACAAGAGCAGAGGCTTATAATCTCTGGAGGAGCAAAGCTGCGTGAGGTCTTGGCACTTGCAGAAACAGATAGTATGGGACTTACAGCCTTTTCCGTACCCAATGACCTTATCTTGTTCTCATTCCCTGTTATTCCTACTCTTCTCTTCGAAAACTGACCCTCATTTTCTTCATTCCTTATTGCACTACCTCCATTATTGTACTCCTCTGTTGTTACCCCACTTCCATATTTTCTAGTTTTGCCTCTCAAATTTGTAAGAATATGTTACTGTTAGAAGAACCTTACCATAAGGAGAGGATAGAGGCTAGAGGGAATGCCTTCAAGTTTGACAGTTCAAAAAAGATGATCATGTTCTCTCTTTTTTTTTTTTTTTTCTAATTAAGCTTCGCTACATCACTGATCAAAGATGCTTGCCAGAGACAATTCTGTAGAGAAGCGTTAACTTGCTAGTATTAGGTCTGTGCTCTTCTTAACTGGTAACTAAATAATCGATGGGGCTCCAGGGCTACGTTTGTACTAATAATTAATAAAAATTAAACAAAGGAGTTAATCTCTGGTTTGGTGGCCAGCTGCTCTGTCATGGGTTATGTTAATAAAATGAAAGTATTTTTAACTTCCTCCCTACCACACACAAAGCATTGGCTGGGAATGTCCCTACCTCTGTCTGTGTCCTGTGCCCGGACATTTGTCAAGGGAAGTACTACCTCTCTTAGGCCAAACTGGTAACAGGGATCATGCTAAGGGTCTAACTGCATGGAAAGCTGTGGCCCAAAATACAGGCTTGTTGACAGACTCTGTTTTACAAAGTAAAGGGGCAGCCAGATTCTTAGATGCTTAAGGCTCCACTGTATGGGGGAACATCCCAAGCACTGTTTCTTTAGTGTGATCTTACATTTGTGAATCAGACCTTGATGTTGTGTGCAGCAACTTTAGAGAGAACTAGCTCAGTTCTTTGCCTCTGGGATGCAGTTCTTAGAAATGTAGTTTTCCCCAAAATACCACTGAAGGTGAGAGTTTGAACATTTGTCATTATCAAGAAGCTCATGGTGAGAACAAAAAAGTAAACAACTAAACATGCAGAGTTTCAGAATAAATGCTTCTTTCACTTAATTATACATTCTTTCACCAGGGACAAATACTGAACATGCTCCTACAATACTGGCTCACTTTCTTTTTGGAAGCCCTCATAGTCTCCGTATAAGCAAGAAAGCAGTATTCCTCGTAGGTGCTACTATGATCTACTTTAAATGAGAATGATAGGGGTGATTCACTTGCCAAGTTTTTTCCTCTGTAAATCATTAGAGCCTGTGTCAGTTGATTTCTTGATGAGTCCTTTATCAGATGATCAGATTTCTGCCAATTGAGTTTGTTTCCAAGGCAACCACTCTCTTGACAAGCAAGTTCCCTTCAGTAGTAGGTAACTTATTTTTTTAGAGTAGGTTGATTACACTTTAACTGCATAGTTCTTAACAAGATACTGCTGCTTAAGTTTCAGCCCTACATGAAAAAGATAACAAAGAAGCAAAAGCCTTTAACTGAAATGGAGTTGGCAGCGTGGTAAAGATACATAAAGGGATTTTATAATCTCTCACAATATTCATAAATTGTACGTACTCCATGAAAATAAGCCTGCCCACCAGTCATTCTCATTTATGTATGTATTCAGTGTATTCTTTTTCTGAAAATAGTGAGGGTTCCAGTTAAGCTGTTTAACTTATGAGAATGTTTTCTTAAAGCACAGATAGTTCTGTGAATACCAGCAGTGCAACAGCCTGCTCTCCTGCTCACATAGGTCTCTAAACTGGTTGATACCGATGTTTAAGAAATCATAGGTTCTAACCAAGCCAGCTTTTTTTCATTTCAGACTTTGACATGGTCCTATCCTTCGTCTCGCAGATGTGCTGTTTCTATCTGATAAGTGTTGTGATTACCACATCCTTTGCTTCAGTGTCATTTCTGTTCAACTGCTTTTGTTTCCTGCAAAACTTGTAGAATTGTCTTTGTTGACGTTTCTTGGATTCATCCTGTGGATTTACATTTTAGAGAAGAGACACAGACAGGATATAGTTACAGAACTCTTTCTGAAGAAAGCAAACTCAAACTTCCATATACATATAGGCAGATAGTATCATTATGTAATTCAGAAAATACTGATTTCTGAGTATAGCTGCGTTAGTGTTAGGTGACTGAATTTGTTATTCTCTTGCTTATTCAGTGCCCTCCTGGGCTTTAGTCTTGATTTCAGGGATGGCTGGACCTTGTAGAACAATTTTGTAATCTTTTCAAGTTTGTAAGACGAAATGCTTGTATAAATGGAACCAAATGTTGATAACTATTAATAAACTGAGCTATATTTAATGTGTGCTGTAGAAACCCTCTTTCTTACAGATATCCGTCTGTTTTACAGATGCAAGCACTTGTCTGTTTTGTATTTTTAAAGCATGGCTTGCCCAAAGGAATAGGAATTCCTGTATGTGAGCTGAAGTAATTTCAAGATAGTTTGTGTAAGCATTTGGATTTTGGAGTACTTAAATCTTCATGCTGTAAAAAGAAAGCAGTATTCACTGTCAGCCATAATGAAGCAAGTGTTCCTCTGTAATGTGATTGCTTGGGAAATTTTTGACTGATCACAGTGAGCTATCCAGTCCCTTTTGTAGGGTAGTGATCCTACAAGAGCTTTGTCTTTTATTCTGTCTCCATCTGTTGATAGGATGATTTACATCTTCTGTCTGGACTGGCAGACAGGATTTAGGTGCCAATCCAGCAAACTAGTTAAACAACAGTTTAGCTTTAAGCCTTAGAGAAACTAAATTAACAGGTTGAAAGACATTGAAATAACATTGCTAACATACTACTGTTATCTTTAGAAGGAAATGTAGGAGATTAGGTTGTAATGGTATGTGAACTGTTAATGGAATAAGAAGTGTTAAATTAAACATGCACTGAGAATAGAAAACATAGATTAGGACCTTTGTCTTTAGTACAGGATTTAAAGGAGGAACAATTCCTGTTTAATAGTAAAGAGGGTCTCCGTCCTGTCTATTTCTGTTAGATCAGTGCTCCTTGAGTGTGTAGCTGGGTAAACAGAATAGATTTATCATAGATGTATTTAGTAGTTTCCTGTGGCCAAAGATCAGACTAATCATACAATCAGCAGGAACTATGGCGTTACTGTTGCTTAATGAAGAAATGACAGCATATGTGTTTTTTTGTATTAACAGAACTAATGACCACTATGCAGTTTGCAGTAGTACACAGGCAGACCTGGAAATTGTTATGTTTACATTAAGAGCTATTGAAGTGTTTGTTTCTTTGAAAATTCTAGTCATTAAATCTTTTAAAAGTGCTAATTCTATCAGAAGAAATCACTGTCATTGTGAATGGATGAACTTACAGTTTTTATCTAGTTAAGTTTATATTCACTTAATTAAACTTATGATGAAATAAAAATAAGATCTTTCTGCGTTTAGTTTGGTCAGCTTTCAGTTTTATTGTACAAGTGGAAATGCTTTAGGTTTTGTGTTCCATAATGGTGACCTCTTGTGGTGTAAGTATGTCAGTATTTCAGCAGGAACTTTCTGTAAAACATACTGGAACAAGCTGTACTTGTATGTAATTTTTAATGATCTGATAAACTACTAATTTAGTAAAATAACTTATAATCTTTTCTAATTAGTTATTAGTATGCAGATCCCATACTGAGTACATGTGAAGAAAGAAGCATTTTGAGCAATATATTCTGATATGCTTTGTGTGTGTCTGTACTGTATCTTTTAGTGACCAGATGAAAAAGCCTGGCACAAGTTCATCAAGGCCAACAAGTACAGGCTTGAAGAGAAGAGTGGCAGGTACTTTGTAAAGCATTTCAATCTTCAGTTAAAAAAAAAGAAATACAGTCAAATACAAATAATCTACTTTTTGTGATTTGAAGATCTTTTCTTCTGTTTTTATTTTCTGGATGTATTGAGGATTTTTACTGTTGTTGATTAAGGGGAAATAATTTAGGAGATCTTTAGTCTAAAAAACATGTTGATATTTTTTCTCTTGTTTTTCCCTTATGTATGCTTAAGAATTTGCCAGTCCAATAACACCCTATTTGCACATCACTTTTTGTAAACTGGCATAGCTGAATAGAGACTAAAGTTATACTGAGCTATATTAGCTGAAGATACTGATTCTGGGTTGCCCTATAGGGATGCATTTTGCTATTTTTACATAACAGATTTTAGTTAATACTACACTAGCTGGCATGTTTCATACAAGGCAAACACGTATCTGTTTGAGTCTGGTATGGAAACCTGAACTTTCTGCTCTATAATGCATTGTTACTGTTTTTCTACAGCTGAGAAGTTGCATTATTCTGGATCATTCTGGCAAAGGCTGTAGTGTTTTCTGCTTTCATTTCCTTCAGAAGAATTGAGAATATTTACCATGTTGTAGAAGTTAGTGTTCCTTGGGGCTATATTTTCGATGATTATAAGTCTTTAATTTATTTGTGCTATTTTATTGGTGCTATTGAAAAGATCATGTGTTTCAGTAGGATTGTTTCGTTATATTTCTATACATTTCTTTCTTTTTTTTTTTAATTATGTAACTTCCTTAGTTTGTGCACACTTCATCTTTAATCACAGAATAAAGAGTGGGGCAACAGCAAGAATTCTCAATTACTTCTTCTCTATAGTGGGGTCCTGGAGGGAGTGTTCATTTACAGATTATTTCTATTTTTCTAATATGGTTTATATTTATACATTCACATTTTAGAGAGGAGGTAGGCGGTTTAAATATTGATATATTCATAGCCACTCAGTATTCAATGAAAAGGCTAAACATAATAAGTACACAGCTTGGGAAAGAGCAGTGTTGCTAAGGCTCTTGTATTTACATGCTAAAAACAGCAACCAATAAATATAGACTTATTAGTGATTTATTTTTTTTTTTTTGACCAGAATGCAAAGCTGTGGTTAAGACCTATGAAAAACAGACAAGGAACTTCAACTTGCTGAATCTTTTGCCTGAGTAATTTTACTGTTGAATTGTTGATTCGCTCAATTAGAGAATTCAGGACAGCTTCTGCAATATTTTAAATACAATTAGTGCTGTAACTTTTTATCAGCTCCTAAAAAAACCTCCCAGGACTGAGACACATGGAAGTTCACAGTTTATTAATGTTGCTTTTCTTTATAATCATGTGTTGCCTGTTAATTTTTGTTGCTAGGATTAGTATTATTTAGTAAAAGCTAATTATCCTTTTTTTTTTTTTTTCCTAGTTGCAAGAGATATTTATTTAAAAATTATGCCATTATGCCTTTTAGGTTGCTATAGTTTTCTGATGAATGCGTGACAACTGCAGCAGAATGGCACAAAAAAGTCAGCTCTTTTTGTTCTGAACTAAAACTTGAGTGCCTTTGTTAATTTTTTTTTTCTAGTGAGAAGTTTGGTCCTAACTGCAAATGCATACATTTCTTGTTTAGTAAAGTTAAGCATGTGCATAGTTAGAAAGTAAGTCCCATCTTTCAGCTTAAGAGAGGTAGCTGCAAATGGGAAAGAAGAGAAAGAATTGAGTCAATATGTGGGTTTTGTGGCAGGAAGGAACAGTGCAAATTCTTCCAGTGTTCTCATTTCAGCTATGCTCTTAGATTAACTAGAGCAGAACTTTCACTTCATTGCAAATGCTGCATAGTGTTTTATTAATTAAGCTACTCATTGATGTAAATAAAACTATTGACTCATCTGATGTAGATTATAAAAAAGGTCTGCGAAATAAGTAATAATAATATTAACATAAACTAATATGTATAGATGCACACACAAAAAAACCATACTTGTAATAACATACTTACCAGTGTATTACTTATGAAACAGCAGCATTTTTATATAATCTGTTGAAATAGATATAATTGATAGGTTCGTTCTGTGTAAAATACAGGTAGACAGTTAATATGGATACACAAAAAAACTCTGGTTGGGTTTTTTTGGTTTTTTTTTTGTTTTTTTTTTGTTTTGTAGAGCAAGATTTTAAAATAGTCAGAAAGTTTTCAGTGTTTCACTGTTCCAAGTAATGTTCAGGATACAGTCGTTTTTTGAAGGTCTGAGATACTGTTCTCATGACACAAACCTCTTAATATTGGTACTCTCATGCAGTGCTGTTATTTTTTTGTGTTTGATAGTGATTGTGTTAAGAAAGGTAGCTCTTTCTCAGTCACTGTAGAGGAAATTGGTTGAGGGTAGCCAAGAAAACAGAGAGTTGGTTGCCTTTAATGTTTCAGACGTTTGTTGGAGGCAAAACATCTTTCAGCTGGCTGTAGTTTGCTATTCCTTTTCCAACATGCTATGTAAGAAATGGTTTAACGTAACAAAGAATAGGAGGGAAGTATTTTACAAAGATTTAGTTGAGAAGTTCTCATAACTAACTATATAAAGTGGTTAGAATTGCTAATAGGATTTAATAAGTAACAAGGCTATTTTTTCCTAAGTGATCAGAGAGGCAGTTAACCAGGCTTTGTGTAATATTGTCCATGTGTACTAGATGAAATTGTAAAATCCTAGAGGATTGTCTGTAGTATAGATAATTTTTAACACAGAATAACCTGTCACATGGACACGGAGCTGAAAAATAGTAGGACATGTTGGTGTAAAAGTAGTCATTACCTTCCAATTCAGCAATTAAATTAACATTATTGTAAGCAAACAAAAACAAATCTGGCTTTACAGTCCAGCTAGACACATCAAAACATCTGATTTTTTTTGAAACTTTAGGTTTTGAGAGAATGTAAGTGAAAACAAAAGCTTGAATAGGTAGAATAACCCAGCTTATAGCAAAATGTGACATTTTTAGATTTTTTTCTGACTGATGAATAAAGTATGTGTAGCTATTTATTTGTGTAAAACTGGAAAGCTTCACTGTATAAGTGGTTTTGTTTGAATGCATTTTGAAGGCTTAGAGGATGAAACAAGATTAAATGAATCAGAAGAGGAAGAAAACTTTTGGTGTAGAAAGATTTTACCAATTCTGCGTGAACTGGAAAAAGGTGGGTAATGCTGTTCTTGAAAGGGTGTATTTTCTGTACTATTTATTGCAAAAACCATGGGACTAATTTGTGTTTCCTACGAAAGAGTAACAGTAGTTGGACTATGTAGCCTTTATGCTTTCCTATGTTGAATGACTTTGCAGTGTAAAACTGGCCTGGGCAACCTGAGGTTGCACCAGGTGACCTCCAGAGGTCTCTTCCAACCTCAACTATTCTGTGATTCTGTAAAAGACATACTCGTTTAGAGATTTTATCTGATTAAATGACCTTGGTTTAGACAACATAGCTCTGCCAGCTTAGCAGTCAGTGATAACGTAATAATTTTAAGAATGAAGTACTGCATGGATTCACTGTTTGGAACATAGACTGCATTGAAAGTCTCAGTTAATTGTAGAAAACTAAGGAGATCTTAATGAAAATTTTTACTTATGCCTAAAGTGTTAGATATCTCAGAAAAGTACATAATGACCCAGAATATTGAAGCAAAATTGAGTAAATTAAGTATGGTTGAACTCGGAAATCCATTTTAACATTTCATCTAAAAGGTTGTTTAGGTGGCTTCTATATAAACATTATATTTATTTGAATGGTGGGAATATAGAAAGTAGGTTTAGTTTTACAAGTGGTAAAAAATGAGTGTGAAATTAGGGGACTGTTTCTGTTTTATGCGTTTTTGCAGTGTTCATTATAGCGTGGTACAGATTAGAAAGTTTTTTTTGGATAATTTTGCAGATGTTAATGAGTATGAAACACCTGTACAGTACCAAGTGATTCCCAAAATATGTCATTATTTTTAAAAGACAGGATTCTCATTCCCACATCTATCACTGATGTGTAGAAAAGCAGTGATCAGGAAATTTGTAAATGGGTAGGCAACTTCACATTTTCCTTGCTTGATGCCGAGATTGTCGAATATGAGCCACAGAGTTAGTTTTGCATAGTGAGATGTTCTTTATAGGTAAGCAAAATATTATTTAGAGGTAAAATCTCATCGTGTCTTTCCCTTGTCATGAATGTAACTAAGGAAAATCAATGTTCATGCCCCTTTTCCTCAGTTTTTACTTGATTTGGTTAGTGTGCTAGGGTTCTTTAGCTTTTTAAAAAAACTTGATTATGTCTTAGTGTCCATAATAATAGACGAAGTAATCTAATGATACTTTCTTACCAGTTGATTGAATGTAGTACTGCAAAAACCTTGATATTAAGGGGTTTGCTGCTACCTGAGTATTCACACAGATTATAACTGAATTGCATCATCACCTCCTGCAGCTGCATGTGATATTGCTTTATTTAGACTGCTTACTGCACAACTGCAGTTTTTCCTGTCAAAAGTAATATTAGAATTCTAAAATGTTAATGTTTTGGCAGAGTCTCGTAATTCAGTGTTTTTTAATTTTGTGTGCAGTTCACCTGGTTTGTACCTTTCAACTGATTCCCTACACATGCATTTAGGTCACATTTACTTTTTTATATATTAATAGAAAAGCTTTTTTCTTCCCCGTTCTCCCTCAAAAATATTTGCAGAAAACTTTCCATTCAAAAAGAAATCTGAGGTTTAACCTGGATCTTCATTGTTGTCTAAAATCTTATGAATAGCATCCACTTCAGATGATTGTTATATGACAAAACCAAATAGAACCCCAAAGTTTTTTCTGTATCTCTTGATTTTGTTCCATTCTAGTCCTCAAGGGAGGATGAATTTAAAAAATGCCCCATGGAATGACTGATGAATAATTTTAGTTGTTGTTAATTTTGATGAAATGGAGGCCTTTAAATTTTTTACCTTGCCACCTCTGTTTCACCACTTTCTGGAACTGAGAGTTTAGAAGGCTCTGGAGCGTGTCCAGAGAAAAGCAACAAAGCTGGTGAAGGGTCTGGAGAACAAGTCTTACGAGGAGCAGCTGAGGGAACTGGGGTTGTTTAGCCTTAGGTTGTTAGGCTGAGGGAGGAGACCTTGTTGCTCTCTACAACTACCTGAAAGGAGGTTATAGGGAGGAGGGTGCTGGCCTCTTATCCCAAGTGACATGGGACAGGATGATTTCGAATGGCCTCAAGCTGCGCCAGGGCAGGTTCAGACTGAATATCAGGAAGAAATTCTTCACCGAAAGGATCATCTGGCACTGGCAGAGGCTGCCCAGGGAGGGGATTGAGTCACCATCCCTGGAGGTATTTAAAAGACGAGTAGAGGAGGTGCTCAGAGACCTGGTTTAGTGGCACATAGGAATGTTTGGACTTGATGATCTAAGAGGTCTTTTCCAACCTAGTGATTCTTTGCATCTATGAATTAGGCTAAATTTGGTTACATTTTCTGTCATTCTGGGAGTTGAAATCAAATAGCGATTGCTGTTTGTTGAGTATGATGATTGCAAATTGGGAGGTTCCAGACGCCGCTCAGCCTGAGAGATGGATCCTTGGACCTGCCTAGAGGCTTGGGGCCTTAGATATAATGTTTGTTGTCTTAATTTCCTATTATTGTATATTTCTTCACAAGTGCTTTGCCTCCCTGAGTATGACTATTTCAGCTGTGAAGTACATGCTGAGTACATGTAGTAAATACGGGCATCTCAAGTGGTGCTTTGTCAGTGTCACCTTAGAGACAAAACCAAATGTAAGAAAGGGAAAAAAAAAACAACCCCTCACTCTTGAATTTTACTGCAGGGTTTTTGTGTTTTTTAAATAGTGTCTGTGGGACTCAGGTTAAGAGGGCCGTTGACTGTTGCCAGTGGGTCAACAGTCCGCTCAAATACATCTTGCACCTCTGCAATGCATTGCAGAGTTCTAATGAGTTTTTATGTTCACTTGTTCTTAATCCCAGCAAGGTTTGATATATTTGGTTATGTGTGTGGGCAGAAAAATATTCCTTAGCTGTCTTTTTTTTGCATGTGATGTTTGGTGGAGCTCTTTAAAAAATATCTTTAGATCCACAATTTCCTAGTAGGCATTCAGTCAATCTGATTATTAAACTTTAAAGGTGAGTTTCATTTTAGCTTTAGGTATTGTTTTGGCTCTATGATTTTTTTACTTGAGTCTCTTCTTTTTTGAAAGAGCAGAATAAAACTGTTTCTGAGGATTGCCTTATCATTTTAAGAGATTTATTGGGCACCTTATTTTTGTTGTTGTGCAACTCATGCTTTATTTTGTTCCCTGGTGTCTTTGTCTGTTGAGACGCTCTGGAAGAGGTGGCACTGACAGTTTTTTTTTATTTTTCTCTCCCTTCCCACCTTATTCAAGTAGAAGACAATATAGAAAATCTTTGTCTGTCTTGTACCAAGCTCTATCAAGCCTTCAGTGAAGGAAATATGCTTGGAAAAAGATTTAAAAGAAGTATGCTTCTGAAGACATTATATAAACATTTATTTAGATCCTCTTTGCCTAAAGCTGGAAAAGATTATTCTGGCTATGTTTTAAAATGCTGTTTGGTACAATGTGAAGCTGGAAATTGTGAATTACAATGTACATTTATTTTTTCATTTCATACTTTTAAATTGTGTCTAAACTAACCATTTCCTAAGCACAAGTTCTTGCTGTACAGATACTAGTCTCCCACTCATTCAGACCAGCATTTTTTTGAGCCTATTTTTTGCAGAGAAATTATGTCTAAGGAAGGAAGGACACAAAATAGAGGATAGCTGGTGGCAGGTATATTGCTTAGCTATGGAAAAGAGACAGCATCCTAAGTAAGTGATATTCATGCAGGGATTTTAGGAGAATGAGAAGTTAAAAAAAATTATACTTGGAAATGAAGCTTAGTTTTCTAATAATAATTTGACCTTCTTAAGCATCTTAATATCTTATCTTAAGTACCTTAAAATATCTTAAAATACCAAAACCAGGTTTTTTTTGGAAAGTGAGTAAGTGTAATTATCTCTTTCTCCAGTATTTCCTGTTAAAACACAATTAAATTGGTGCTTTTGAACCTGTTGGTTCAGCTTGTACTAAGAAGGTATGGACAGTCTACCAGTTAGCATTGTGTTGTAGACATTTTAGTAATTTGTGTGTTTAGTTTGGGGATGTTGTTCTCCTTTAAGGTAGCATAGGTTATTTTAATCAGAAGATATGATTATATATTCAGATACTATGTAGATGTTAAGTGCTGCTTATGAAAAAAAAAAAGTTCCACTACATACATTTTTTTCCTATGGAATCTTTTAAAAATCACAAACAAGAGAAGAAATAGCCCTTGAAATGTGTTTTTACACTTTTACTTCCCTTTTATGATCTCTCAATATCCTTTAGTACATCATAAGATCTTGTGTTCTGATATTTGAGAGTAAGTTTCATTATGACCTGTACTGTTGGACTGGAGTTCTTTGTGATGTGGCCATAGATGCGAAACAGTGAATCCTGTGCAGAATTTCTTTGTAAGAGTGAATTAGAGAAACAAACATGCAAGTTATTGATATACTGTCTGCAGAAAATACATTAAAAGTTCGTATATCATCTGTTATTTTAAAGTCTGTCAGCGCAGTTTGCTAAATAGAGCTTAAATGAGCTAGGTTTAGTTAGGCCAACTTTTCAGTTTGCCTTAGTGCACTATCAGGATTTGAGATGAAATTTAATAGTTCCGTAAGAATACAAGTTTGCTGTGATGACCGAATTGTAAAATGTTATGGTGCTTTTCTGTATGTAGATTTTAGTTGTGATATTTATGTCTTACTTTCTTTGCAGATGAAAGTGGATGGAAAAAATCTCAGTGTTTGCAAGCTTGCATTGGCAGGAATGAGAAAAATGATTACATAATTCAAAAGGATAGATTATTGGGTATGTATTCTGGTTTAGTGTATAAGTTAGATGTTGTATTCAATAGTTAGATTGATCGTCTTTCAAGAAATATTCTCAGAGTTACCTTAGTCACACACTAAAAATTTCCTACTGGGTCAAGCTAACAGCCCATCTCGTCCAGTATTCTATGTCTGACAGTGGCGATAGGGATGCTGTTTAGGGAAAGTGAGGAAGCCTATGTGCTTTCTGTTATCTATTTCTTCTGTACTACCTCAGCATCCAGACTTGTTACATTCTATTAGGGGTTTTAGATGCTGCATCCCTGCCTAATCCTTTTTAGTCTGTTTATAGGTTTTTCGTACATTAATTTGTTTAATTCCTTTCTGAAGTTTCTTATTCTGTCTGTCTCTACAGTGCAACAAGTTCTAGAATTCTTTTCTGATTTAAACTCATCTACTTTTTGCAGTCAACTTACCTTCCACTTTCATTATTTTTTTAAACTGCAGTCCTAACACATATCTCTGCCTTATCTTCAGACTGAGGCATCTTTCTTTGAGAGGAACTTGTGTTGTTCTCTCAGTTGTTTTTGTAGCCTTTCTCTTTATCACCTCCAACTCCAGTAGATCCTTCTTGAGATATACAGAACAAAACTATCTGTAGAAGTCAAGATGTATCTGCACCAAATTTTATGGAAGCAAAATAATGCTGTCTGTGGTGTTGGCCATCGTCAGGAAGGATATTGAAAACAGTCCTTGGCTTTTTTTTTTTGTGGCTGCTGCACATTGAGCCAATGGTTTTGGAGAATTCCCAGCAATGGCTCTGAGACCTCTTTGTGGTTGTATCTGTATTTCTGTGATCCCCACCCCCTGTGCAAACATGAGAAACATGAAGGAAATGACAGGGTATGAATGATACTCAGTATCAATTAATAGTCATTCCTTTCATTAAAACTTCATTACGTTTTATTAATGTGGGCCTTGACCTTGCAAGCATTTCTTGAATGTGCAGAAGTTAAAACATATATGGATATCTGCTTAAATAGGTGAGAGTGTTTATGGTCTGAAAGTTTAGTATGTGAGTGTTGTCAGAAATAAAAGCCAGATAAGCCTTTCCAATAGTAAAATCAACAGGAGAGGGCTCAGAGATGAGAGAACAGCTCAGATTGCTCATCTGACTTCGGATAATGAAAACTACTCTTTTTTTAAGAGATTATCATTATACAAAAATATGGACAAATTGAGTAATTATAGCTCTGTAAACACTTTTTTTTTCCCTCTCATTTCCATCTTCATTCACTTTTCTTTCACTTGCTCTTCTTTCTCTGTATTTTAAAAACTAGTGAAGGAAATAAGGCTTTTTTTTTTTTTTTTTTGGTAGGGTTTTGTTTGTTTGTTTGTTCACTTGTTATGTTTTGGACCCACCTTATCCAGGCTGAAAACCTGAACCTGGGTTATCATCATAGTCGCCCTGGTTCCTATTGCAGTCACTGGGCTGTAGATACAATTTCTGTTTCTTTCTCTGGCCCTGTGAACTATTTACATGCAATGGAGCAGCTCCAGTATGAGAAATAAATTAACCATTCATCCCAAAATAAACAACTGTGGTTCAAGACCCTGTGTGATATGGAGCAGAGCAAGGATCTGGAACTGGTTTCTCATGTTGCCACAACACAACTGCTGGGCAGTTGGTGTGGGGGTAGGAATTTGAGCAAGAGCCTGGAGTGTGTACTTCATCCATATATACCCATAAACTTGGAGAGAGTTTCATACTTGGAGTTGAGGTGGAAAAAACTTTAGAAATCTCTTAAGTTTAATGAGATGGAAAAATATTTTTAGCTGTCTGAATGGAAAACAGGAAGGAGAAGTAAATACCAGTTTCAATAGATTACTAGAAATGCAAAAGTATAAAATTGGCTAGGATTGTTTATTTATTTAAGATACACCAACCATATTCAGAATGTCTCAGTTTGACTGTGTAAGATACATTGGGCTTGTGCTAACAACTCTTAACATTTAGGTATCTGACAGCGGTAGCATCAAGCAAAACTTTTACAGTAACTTTTCCGACATAAAAAGTAAATCTAAAAAGGCTACAAACAGACTTCAAATGTGAGATTTTAATTAGGCATCTGTGCTTATTAGTGCTCCATTTGATATGCTTTAAGACATTTGACTTTTTTAAGGAAGCAGTGGGAATAAACCTCTTTAGAATATCTCAAGTTTAGTACACAAAATTCCAGGCACACACTAATCACTTTTGCAAATGTTGACTGAAGGTTTCAATGATTACTGCTATGCATTTCCAGTATATACCAGTACTGTATGCTGGTATACTGTACATACCAGTACATGATGCTGGTTCTTAATGCTGGTTCTTGAAGCCTGGGAGAAGAAAAGTCAGGCACATTCTTATTCATCAATGATTGTTTCTTGATCTCAGTCTCGATACCTCATTTTTGTAGCCCGCTTATTAGAAATGTATTTAGAAAGAATTCAATCTCTTCCCCCCCCCCCCCCCCCATTTGTTAATCTCTTCAGTGACTGGACTATATAAAATCTAAATGTTAATATTAGCCTTTCTGAATAATTACTTTCCTTTTAGATTGTTTGTTGGAGGTCCTGAGAACTGAAGATCTACACAAAAACAATGCAGCCCTCCTGTATTGCATGGGAGCTATAAAATTCCTGTCTGGAAATGCAGTGCTCCTTAATGAAATGGTCAGCAAAGGAGGTGTTGAAAAGTTGCTGCAATTAATGAAGCAGATTAATAACATAAAAGAAAATGACACGTATTTCTCCAACTCAGGCCACCTATTAGTCCAGGTTAGCGTTTACTTTATTTCTAAAAGTACACACTTCAAGGGTAGATAAAAATTAATTAGAGGAGATGAGCTAACCCTGTGTGCCACTGACAGAATTGTACCTATATTTGAATAGACATATTTTTAAGGAGTTTACATGGCAGGACCTAGCTTGAATTATCATAGATATTTCTGTGTAGTCCATTTTAATGGCTTTAGAAATTCTGAAGTTAATAGAAATACTTTTTGATGCCTAATAAAAACAGTTTCTTATTAATACTTTGTGGTGCTGACAATGTTCTGGATATTACAGTAAACAGATAAAAAAGTGTTCCCTAACTAAATTCTTTAAACTGAAATAATAAATACAAACCTGTTCTGTTATGCTGTAGGAGATTACAAAAAACTTTTTGTTACAAGAATAATGCATTTTTTAAAATGCGTTGGAAAATATAGCTACATTTCTTTGACAAAGTGTTTTTGAAGAACTATAATTTGAGGTAGAGGTAGTTGTAAAAGCCAACACTTTCTGAGGCTTTTTGAAGGCAGAAGGCTCAAAACTATCTTTTGACATCTGATGTACCTTGATGAGCGTTGGCTATGAAAACGCTCATCCTTTGCCTTATAACTGTTTAAACCTTAATATTTTAGAAAAAAATTCTTATGTAGCTAAATCTTAAGTTATGCGTAGGTTGTGGGGTTTTTTGTATTTGTGAAGGATTTGTCAGGTAGATTTCTGACGTTTGTCTTGGAAATCATTGATGTAAATAAAGATCCATGGATGGTATCATTGTAAGCTTTTGGGACTTAACAGGAAAATTAGTTGGACAGTTTTCTGAGGTAGTGTTTGCACTAAATTTCTCAACTGATTAAGCCAGATTTCTTTAATTCTCTACTAATTTACAAACTAGGAATTTCATACTACTTGAAATTATGTGAGAAAGCAGATATCTTACATCATCTCCTTACTATTACTGATTTGTTTGTTTATTTTAGTGGAGCTATGAGGTATGTCTCTCCAGAGACATGTGTACAATCTTGATACAAACATAAACAGACTGGGAGATGCTACAAAGCGCTGAATGAATTTATGTGACTTGATACTTATGTCTGGCTAAGGAAGTCCCAAGTGGCAAATTGCTGAAGACTGGGAGAATATATGATGAAACTGGAAAATTTGTGCTTGTCATGTTTCTGTTTTGTTCCTGTCTGGTTGTGTCATCATTAAGTTCCTATATGAATCACAAAATTTTCTTTTGTACGCTTCCATCTGTAGAATTGGGAATGTTAACCTTCTTGTGGAATTGTGAATTTCCAAACAGCTCTAAAATGATCTGTGCCATTTTGGTGATATTATGTCTACTATCCTCTACAAAAATTGTTATATGGAATTTCAAAGCCTTCTTTTTCAAGAAAAGGTGTAGCAATCAAAATTTTCATAAGCATATTTTCCTTGGATGCTACTAGGTTAGACTTTTAAGTACTGATACTACTGCAGTGCTGTACTGGGCTATCAGTTTGGTTAGAAACCCTCTAAGTATTGAGGGACTGGGGGTCCAGAGTGTTTTGTTCTCAGTGTAATTTGCAAGGTGATAGTCAGTGACACCTAAACTGTCAGAAAAGTAAGTTTATATGAGGGAGTTTGGTGCGTCATGTACAGAAGCTGTGCAGTCATTTCAGTGAGTGGAAATGAAGGTGTAGTTTTTTGTAGGCATTTTAAAACCTAGATTAGAGCTCTGTATCCTGGATCTCTTTTTGTGTCTATGTTGTTTAAAAATATTTATCCTTCTGAGAACATGTGGGGATGGTTAAAAGCGAATGCGTATTACTTACTGACATTTGCTGGGTGCTGTTGGCATTAATCATATAGTATGTATAATGGGAATCCTGTTGGGTAGAATATAAAAAGATGTGAATCAGCGTGCTGGGTTGATACAAAAAGAAGTTTTTGCCCGTTGAGGCATTTAAAAATAAGAAATAATGTCCAGGTAATAAAGCTAATGAATTAGATGATTTACAGCTGTTTGATTCACTGTCTGAACTTCCCCATAAATTTGCAGAAATGTTTCTTTTTTCCACATTTGTATGTGGATAAATTTAATTTTGTAAATTAAAGTTCTAATTTGCAAATGTGTGAAAAGAAAATGTTTCATTTCACAATTTTTGTGTCATTATTAGCTCTTGTTTTCAGACTGGAAGTGTAGCAAAAGTATTTTGTACAGTTTGAATAGACTGCCTGTTGCCAAGGGGGCCTTGAGTATTCTGTGGACAAGTCAATACTGGCAATTTTCTCTTACTGAGGTTGCTGTTTTACTAGTTCATATATTCTCTTCTATACTAGTACAGATACTTCATTTTAATTCCTCTTGTAAGAAAAGTAGTGATTCCTGTTGCTGTGGAATTCAATCCTGTGCAACTTTCTCATATTAGATTCCTCAACAAATTTACATTAATGTGCACCATTTCTTCCATATGACTTAATTGTTCAGTCATCATGGACAGATGTGGGACTATTTCTATTATATTCTCAGGAACACAGTGTTGAAGAAAGCTTTTTCTGTGATTTATATCGTCAGAATAAAGGAAGTTTTTGTGTCATACTTCAACTCGTACCAAAAGATAAATATCCACTGGCATACAGAAATAATGAATGAATACAAGTCTCCAGGGAAAAGGAGCAAAATATACTGGAGCAGAGAAACACCTTAAATAGTCACAGCGGTCACTGAGGGAGGCTGTGCCATCTCTAAATCATGATAACTAAAGTGTCTCAGTGAACTGGGACCGTCATTTTTTAACCGTGTAATTGCACAATCACCAGATGGCAGTGTTATACATAATCTTGCCAGTTCCTTTTTGTGGGAATAAAGTCTGTCTTGATTTCTTCGTTGTTACACAATAGATTTTACACAAAATCCCACAACACAAGAATAAAAATGTTTGTAGTATTAATTATTTTTCCTTAGTAGAGCACATGAAACCAAGATAATTTTAAATTCATTTTATGTTGCTTCATGTAGTAGTCTGGTAGTATTTATACAACACACAGTAATACTTATTCAAAAGCCAAGGCTTTTGAAGTGTCGCTGACAAGGCTTAACAAGTACTTCATGTTCCCTAATTGAGAAGCACTTAAATGAATTCTCCTTTAAAAAACAGCATTTTTGTGCTGTTAACTTTTCTGTTGGTTGAGTTTGATCTTTCACATGGCAACATAAAGATTAAGGCTGGTGGGGATTGCTTAGAGACAATTATTAGGCATTTCTCCTTGAATCATGGTGTCTGCGTGAAGCAATCAGACTATCTCTTGAATTCATCTCCTGTTTGGCTAGCTGCTGTTACTTTTTAACTTGTACTCTTCAAATTTCACTTCTGTGCTAACTGTTCTTTTGTGACTATATACTTCTATGAACTTCTGAATGTCATTGTCTCACCTGTTTAGGTGTATACATTATTTTGCATTGCTTTTCTTTTCTAACTTGTCTTTGCATGAGGATGCCTCTTGATAGAATTTATTGCTGGAGAATTTTGAAACGTCTCATTGTGTCAGGCAGGGAAAGATTTTACTCTCTTTTTGGAGACCTCTGCAACATCTGTTGATAAAGATCTTACATACTAGATGTTGAAAAAAAAGTAAATTTCTTGGCTGCAGTGAAAGCTCTGGTCTGGGTTTGAACGACACTTTTAATGTGTAGTTTATCCTTCATTTTCTTTATTGTGAAGTCTAGCTGGAGCTCAACAAGTATCATGCTGGTCTGACAGTGAACATCTTGCATGTAAGCACTGAATGGATCCTTCTGTTTCTATTTGTTTCTATTCCATTTGGCAGAATTTTTCCACCCAAACTTTTGAATAGCGAAGTCTTTGATCAGAATATTTTTATTTTAAAATATTTCTCCATGTTGATTTTTGAAACATCATGACTTGTGAAGAAATGTATATCTTGAAAATATGGGGTTTTTTGCAACTGTCTTCTTAAAATATGAGGCAAGAGCAAATGGGTTCGATAGGTTCAGTTTATGTTTATTCTGAATATGGTAATTATTTCATATTTTATGTTGAAGTTAAATCCATTCACATATCACATTCACATTATCCTATAACTTTTTTTGCTTTTTACTTTGCTTCTCCATTTTGACATTGTTCCTTCTCCTGTTGTTTCATTACAGAACACCTTGAATTGTATTTTCTTTTTTCACATGTGTGGTAACTGAAACTATGTACACTTTTGTCTAATCTGTTGAAGTAGGACAGCAAATTTGAAAGCTGCTGAAGAATGGACAGGGCAGTGCATAGCATCCCATGAGCAAAAGATCCTCAAACACAACAACTCAACCTGCTTTTTGTCAGATTTTTCCTTTAAAATTAGCAGTTGCATATCACTGAACAAGCAGTCCAATTCCGTGATAAAGTACTTAATTTCTAGAGTTTTTTGTGATTACAAGTAATATGAACACATTGTCTTTGTTCCTTATGAAACTACATTTAAAACCGAAGTGAAGTTAAATACCTTTCCCGTAGAATAAGAAAAAATTGAAGAATTCCCATATTCATGTTAAATTAAATGACTTTTACTGGATCTTCCGGTCACCAACACAAATGAGCTAGTTGGTGTTGTTAGTATTGGAGGCAGACTGGGCTGCAGTGGTCAGACACTGGTGTAGTTCACATTCCTGAGGGGTATGGGTCATGCGAAGAGTAAAATCAGGACCTTGAATTTTAGGGAAGCAAACCTCCAGCTTTTCAAGGAGTTAGTCAATAGGATCCCCTCTTGAACTGCCCTCAGGGAGCAGCACAGAGTAGGCAGATCTTTAAAGATGCTTTCCGTAGTGCACAAGAGCTCTCATGTCATCAGTGACCTAGACAGTAGGTTGGGTGCACCCTCAGCTAGTTTGCGGATGATACTAAGCTGAGTGGTGTGATTGACACACACAAGGAATGGGATGTCATCCAGAGGGACTTTGGACAATCTTGAGAAGTGGGTCCATGTGAACCTCATTAGGCTTCACGAGGCCAACGTTGTACAGCTGGGTCAGGGCAACCTGCAATATCAATACAGACTGAGGGCTGAAAGGATTGAGAGCATCCCTGCCAAGTAGGACATGGGGTACTGGTGGATGAAAAGCTCAATGTGGGCTGGCAATGTGTGCTTGTGGCCCAGAAGGCCAACTGTATCACGGGCTGCATCAAAAGAAGTGTGGCCAGCAGGTTGAGGGGGTGATTCTGCCCCTCTGTGCTGTTCTCATGAGATATCACCTGAAGTACTGTGTCCAGTTCTGGAGTCCTCAGCACAGGAAGGACACGAATCTGTTGGAACTAGTCCAGAGGTGGGCCACAAAGATGTTCAGAAGGATGGAACACCTCTCCTGTGAAGAAAGGTTGAGAGAGTTGGGGTTGTTTAGCCTGGAAGGGAAGGCTTTAGGGACACCTTACTGCAGTCTTTCAGTGCTTAAAGGAGGCTTATAAGAAAGTTTGGGATAAACTTTTTGTCAGGGCTTGTTGTGATAGGACAAGGGATAATTGTTTTAAAGTTAAAGGAAGAATTTTTTTATGACAAGGGTGGTGAAACACTGGAACGGGTTGCCCAGAGAGGTGGTAGAAGCCCCATCCCTGGAAACATACAAGGTTAGGTTGGACTGGGTTCTGAGCAACTTGACAATTGAAGATGTCCCTGCTTATGGCAGAGGGTTAGGACTAGGTGACTTTTAAACGTTCCTTCCAACTCAGACTATTCTGATTCTATGATTTCACGTTAATTTTATACTAAGTTCTGGTTTGGATAAGCAGTTAACTTATATGCCATTGCCTGTCTGACCTTGGCATTTGAATGCTCTTATCTTGGAAGAGAATGAGAGCATTTCAAAATATGCAGCAGCTGATTAATTTTGCATAGCTTCACATGATAGATATTTTATGCTGAATTCTCCTTGAAACAGAACAAAATCTTCTGAAAATATTTTGATTTCTTCAAAATAGACTTGAGGACTTAAGCTTTTCAATTTTATACCGTTCAAATACTGGATTTCTCTTGTTTTGATTGACTTCTTAATAAAAATAAATTTTTCTTTTACAATAAATTAATTTTAGTTTGCGACTTACAGTTATTATCAAAATATATATCAGTATTCATTTGCAAGACTTAAATATAACTTGCAAAATGAGACCTCATGCAAAAAGTTACTTAAACTCTCCACAGCATTTCACCTAGTTTCCTATTGGTATATGGTTGTATACAAGCACATAAGAATTTAATACATCATGTTTCCCTCTAAGGAGGTGGTTACACGCAGACAAAGACCAGAATAAATTTTTCATTTTCAAATAACTATTTCAATATACACAATTTTGTTACTTACACATTTCCTGCTATAATTTATTGGTAGATGTGTACCTGCAGAATGTTAACAGGGTGTTCAGACTGCCTCAGATGTTACAAATGAGATCTGAGCCTTATTAAATTTTCAAACCGGTGTGGATTCTGTTGTAAACAGCTGTGATTAATAAATCTTTAAATATTCTATATGCAGCTGACAGCTACTTTGCGAAACTTGGCTGACTTACCCCTGGCAAGAAGCCAGCTCATTTGCAGTGGTGCAGTCTCCGAGCTCTCTGTGGCGCTACAGCAGCGCATGAGTGATAAGGATGTATGCACCTATATTGTCAGGATATTCAGGTATGTATAGAAAGGACACAATGCTATTTCTACACACAGTCAGCTCGGTGTTACTACTTCAGGTGACTTCAAAGAAGGCAGGATCAAGCACTAAATTTGGAAGATTTACATTGAATTGTTTTTTTTTAAAAGAAGCTCTGCTTAGTTTTTAATGATCTTGTATTATAATTGTTTTTATTAATACTGACGGAATTGTTTAATTGTATCCATACAAACTTGGATTCATTGTCCCTGTGAATGATATTTTGCTCTAGTGTGTCATGCTTTGATCACACAGATTCTGGCTTAGATTTTAAAAGTACCATTTCTTATACTTTAAAACTGTATAAATCATGAAGTATTCATTAATCCTATTTTAGGCCATGTTTTTAAAAAATTAATGAGAGAAATTATACAAGCTTAAGTTATATCAGGGACTGTGTATTGTGAAATAAAATACAAAAGAGAGAAAATGTGATCAGTGCTCATTGTTTTGAGCTGTCACAGAGTGATTAAGGAGATTAATCTGTGGGATCAGGGCTTCAGTGTGCAGATGGAAGCACTGAAAGAATCTCAGTTTTATGAGCAGCTCAGTGGATGCTTCCTAAGACGTACTTTTTAGAGGGAGATCAGCATGAGCGAATCACAGCAAAAGATCCTTTTGTAGTCTGAGTAGTTTCTCAGTCAAAAGTCTTCCATGCATCACCTTGCAATATCCAGTGCTAAATGGGCTTGCAAGCAGTTTAAGAATTCCGAAGAACTTATGAAACTAACTGTTGTTAGTTTTAGGAAGCGTTAGGTTATAACCACAATTTATGAATGCTGTTCTGGATGAAGTATTTGCCATTACTGATGTCTTGAGGCTGCAGTTCTGTCTTCACTGAGAAGTCATTCCGCTATGGACTTCTCTTCCTGTTCAGCCCCTCCAAATTACCCATCAACTTCTGTTTGCTGGATGAGATTGGGTTGAGCTTTGAAGAGCAGCTACATAAGGTACTATCATTCCTTCCTCTCACAGCTAAAACCAGGCAAATCTGGTCTTCTGCTGTTTGTGCTACCTATAAAGCATGTGAATTGCTTCCCCAATTCTATGCTACCTTGTCTTCATCTGTCTCTAATTTTGTTCCTAAAAATGAGTTGAGTTCTAGCAGTGATGACAGCACTTTGAGCATATTCACTTCTGCTAAGGAGAGAGCATTTCTATTACTTGGAAAATGCCATAAAAAGTAGGGTTTGTAATTAAATGTGATCAATACTTAGACTGTAATTCTGTCAAGGACATTTTCTTGATCTAGAATTCAATATAGAGTAAAAGTGATTTGTTCTTATTTAAAGTTTCCCACTGCTTCAATTTTTTTTCTTAAGGTTAGTGAACTGTGTGCTCCAAGGATGCAAATTAGCTGCAAGATCAATTTAATTAGCTTCCTGAAAATTAAAGTCACGAAAAAAAAATTACTATGCAGTACAGAGCACAGATTTGAATTTTGTTTTATCTTCTGGTAATACAGAATGATTATTCTTTTCTCTCAGTCAGTAACTTTAGACAGCTTCTTGGTAGAGAATGTGTTCAATCTATTCAAATGGTTCATTTCTGTAAGTCTGTAAGTCTTGCTGTAATTGGTTCTAATTGAACATCAGCACAGATATTTGCTGGCTCTGTGGGAAATAAGAGGTTATCCTGGTTTGTTCTGTTATTGCAGTGTTATTTTCTGGTGTGACCAAAGCATGTCCAATTCTCCATTTTTTGTAATGGCAAAGGTGAGCAATGTAGGACTGGAGCAGCTGTTAGTAATGTGTAGAGATAAAATCGTGGCTGCAGGAAGGCATGTTTTCTGTATATGCTGCTGAGAGCCATGTTCCGTTAGTGCTGTCGCTGGGCTCTTCTAGACGTGCATTAGGAAGGGACCCTTCATTTCCTCTCCTGTCTGACTTCCCATGTTATCTTGAAGTTACAGTTCTCCCATTTAACGCTAAGAAGTGCTAGTGTTAGTGTACTGTGTCCATATGGCGAACAGGTTGGAAAGCTCCTTACGTTCCCTTCTTCCTGTAATTCACTGTGGCAAGGATAGTTAGACTTCTGTTGTGCACTTACTTAACTGTGTATGCCTCTACTTGAAGTCAAAGCATTGGCATTCATTTAGTTTCTTGGAAAATATGACTTTGAGAGTAAAAAGAGTGATTTTTTTTAAAAAAAATCTTTTGTGGAAGAAAGTACTTTCATTCATTTATATTTTATTTTTGTATCTTTGTAGCAAACTTTCTTCCTACGATGACTTCTGTGCAGCTTTAGCAGACTGCTCCAGATGTTACATCTTATTTTTAGCCCTACTAAACAAACACCAGAAGCGGCAGGTCAGTTTTTTCATCTCTTGATTTTTATATATTAATCCTCTGATGTGTCTGTGTATTGTTGTGTATAAGCTTGTTTTCAGTGACCTACTTTTATACATTTACCAAATAAAAATTTTAAATGGTTGACAGCACTTCTAAGTAGTAAATAATTGAAATTAAATAATTTAGATTAAAAATTGAAAGCAATACAGAGGACAGATAGTTGATTAACTTGTCTATTTTTTGCATACATAGAAGGAGTCCTTTGAGTACTTAATTGTTTTTCTTAGTTTTGAAAAATACATTTTAAAGCAAATTGTTTATCTGAATATTTAATAGCAGGGAATTGTTGGGATTTCTCCTGCCCTCCTCCCCTGCAAAAGAAGTGTGAATTTTCTGGAGTTTAGCAATTTGAAAGCAGAGGATAGATAGCAGATATCAGTTCCTTGATAACTGCAAAAGATACCAGAATATATCTCTCTTATACCAGTGAAAACCATGTGCCTAGAATACCACATTTGGAAAATACACCTAGAAATAAGTGTTTAGAGTTTGTCAAGTGCTTCATGTTAGGAGGTAAAATTTTGAGAGTATATTCACTACCAACTTAATTAGAAATTCAAGGGTCAGGTATCGCTGTATTGTCCTGATATGTCATAGTGATCTTTCCTAAGTTTACTGGAGCACCAGGCTCTGGCAGTCTGGTGCAGGATCACAGTTTTAAAGATTGCCGTGGTGGTAAGTGTGGAGTGCCCCACGCATGGCACATCACTCCAGCCTATTGCCAGGTAACATTGGAGAAGAAAATATTTTTTATGTAAAGCACAACATTTTGTGAAAGGTGTAACAAGCTTTCAAAACATAGAACATTAAATCAAGCTGAAATTATACTTAAAAGCAAGGAACTTTCTTAGCTGCTCCAGTATCTAAACTAATTTCAGGATATTTAGTTATTCTATACAATTTATCCCAGCATTAATAATTCCTGGAGAATTGTTGGAAGGAGGTCTTTTGTGCTAGTATTATTAAAGCCAATTAGTGAAGCTAACCAGATCTGCTACACTGAACAATCTATTCTTTCTCTTGCCAAATACGAAAATAATTTCTCCCTTTCCTGTTTACCTGCCTCCCTGTTTTTTTGTGATAATTCACGTGGAAGAGGAACAAAGATTAAGTTGTTTCTATTCTTCTAAATGTCTGTTGGTTAACATTTCTGCAGCATATCTATTCAGGCTGCTCTTGCATTGTATAGTCATTAAAGACGCTTTTGTAAAACAATATGTAAATAATAGAAGAAATAGCAAAGACATGATATTTGACTAGTTTCATAGTTATTTATCCTTGCAAGCACTGTATTAAAAACTCAACAAATGATGGAACTGGGAATAAGGGGTTTAAATTGAGTAACATCTTGTTCTCAATCTTCATCTGTAGTTTTAAGGAACTTTTCTGGACACCTGTGATAACAGCTTTGCATCCTAATGAATTGTAGGCTCATAAATGCATTCAGATTGTTTGTTGTCAGGTAGTGTTGGGAATTTAACTTCTCATTTGTCTACTTTATTAAGTGGCCCTAAAATGCATCTTTCTTCACCAGATTAGTGTTGCTTTTGTGTTAAACTGTCAGTTGTTTTATCAAAATACAAATTAGTAAAGAAATACTTTGTATATTCAAAAAACTTAGTTGTTATGTTGTGATGATTATATATGCAGTCACTTCAGAATAATTATTTCTTTCTGCAGTTTTTAAACAAGGATGCAACTGTCAGTTGGCAGCTTAGTGAAGCCTTGCAGAAACAACAAGAGGGACATAGATAATGTAATACACCACTTTTTCTGTAGTATGTAATGAACACTTGAGCTGTGAGGACTGCAAATGTTTTTCCTGAGGTGTAACTGGCAGTGCTAATCTTTCTTTTAAAATGCTGACAGCTAGTGAGTTATAGCATGAATTGGTATGTGTTTAAAAGAAAACAAATAACAGCATGGGTAAAATTGTCTGCTGTGGGAAGAAGGAAAGAGGAGGATAAATCAGTATTATTAATTCAAAGCATTAAAAATCCCCAGGATTGGTGTGTTAAGAAAGGGAGTGTGTGTGTTTTCTGGATTGTCAGGTTGCAAAGTTTGTGGGATCAACTGTTTTTACTGGCAGTCATGGCACCTACAAACGTACTGGGGGGGTATAAAAGAAAGCCAGCATTCAGACTTTCTCAAGTGCTTTCGTAACTGTAAATTTAAAAATAAGCATTGAATATTGTGAAAATAAAAATGTGAGCAATGCATATGGGATTAATGACTTGCTCCCACACCACAGACTGAATTCCACAGTTGCTATCTAAATAATCTCTATTCTTCCAGCCACACTGCAGTTTCAGCTCTCTTCTTTTTTTTTCTCAGCCCATTTTCTCTCTTGGGTGAAAGGCAGAATAGATGGAAGAGTAGTCATCCAGCTCTGTGTGAAAGACTTCTGGGGAAATTGAATTGGCAAAACTTGCTGAATTTCATGTATCATAGTCTTTGTTAAGGAGAGGAGTAAAGAAGAGTGAAAAAGCTGGATCTGCAAGGTGGGACTGAGGAATTCACCAGTGCTTTTCTACACGTCCAAAGTACATGTTCTGTTGGACTTCACTTGCCATTGGTTTTGGAGCTTACTTGTATGGAGTAACAAAAAAGTCATTGGTGACTGCCACATGCTGTGAAAGCTGTCAGAATTGTTCTTGTAGAGCCTCTATCTTGCAGGATGAGCTTTGCGTGCTTCTGTTTCTAGTCAGCATTGTAGACTTGTCCATCTCCAGAAATCTTTTGACAAGATGCTGTTCCCATTTCCCAGATCATTATAATCTCTAAGCTTTTCAGATAAGCTGTGTACAGAGTGAATTTCACAGGCTGTGGTTAATTTTATAGGTCACAAGGAGGCCATGCTTTTGGAGCAAGGAGATGGCCTAAATAGGGCAGTAGCTTCTGTCAGGCATTACCTGAGCTTAGGTGGCCTTTTGGGGCCCTGACAGCTTCCATGTAATCTTTTGTCAGTGTGCAGTTAGGAGTCTGTTTGCAATCCTAAGTGCACACAAATGGTGTGATATTAGAATTTGCATAGAATATATCTTTTACCTGTTATATAGAAAACTCCCTCTATACTTTAGCGTAACCTACTTTTTTAAAAAGGAAACATTTGTTCAGTATATAATGGAAGCAGCAGTTGCCTATTCAGCAGGAGAATAATCACATTGGGTCACATGAAAGGTTCATCCAGCCTACTGTCCATACTCAGCAGTGGTAAAAATCAGATGCCTAAGAGAACAGTAGAAACAGAGCAAGCGTGTAAAATATTTACTGTCTATATCTACCAAACCTCTAGCTCTTTCTGTTTTGGAAATTTCCTAAGCCAGCTGTGGTTCTCCGTGCATGAAATAAACCTTAGTGGACTTCTTTTCCAAGAAATTCTGCCTCCGTATTAACTTTTTACATGTTAAAGATGCATTGTCAAGGAGTTGCCATAGCTGCTACCCTTTACACAAGTAATTTTTTTGGCCTGTTTTGAATTTAGCCTTGACTATCTTTATCTCATAGAATCATTAAGGTTGGGAAAGACCTCCAAGATCATCCAGTGATACCCTCTGGTTCTTGTATTGAAAAGTCAGTGAATATGTAATCCCTATTTATTTCACATCACCCTGACTTTCTAGACCTTTATCATGTCCTCTTTGAGTTATCTCTTCCAGGATGAAGAGTCCTTGCTTACTTAGTTCTTTCTGATATAGAGGCTATTCCGTGCCATTGTGCAGCCATGATGCTTTCCTCAGAACTCTTTACAGTATTATGTCCTATATATTTTCTTTGAAATGAGGAAACCAGAATATGACAGTTAAGATGTGGCCATGATGCAGATTTGTATGCCTGCATAAGTTTATTTCTCAGTAATTTCTAAAGTTTTGTTTGCTTTCTTGACCTCCTGTAAGCATTAAACCCCCATGAGGAATCTGTCATCAAACCCAAGATTGCTCTCCAAGTGGTTATGGTTGGTTCAAAGGCTGTAGTTTTACACATGAAGGTATGACTACTGTGTTTTTCTACATGCATCATTTCATGTTTAACTACATTTAAACTTCATCTGCTGTTTTATTACCAGTTGACTACAAATCCTTTTTTGCTTCTTCAGTCAGCCTTCATCTTTGCTACTTTGAATATCTTAGTGTCATCAGCAAACTCTCCCGTATCACTGCTGTCAGCCACTTTTCCATGTTGTTCATGGAAGTTGAATGCAACAGGTCCGAGCATAGAACCCTGTGGAACTCCACTGGTCATCTTCCACAATTGCAGGAACTGCTGATGTGCTCTCTTTTCCATCTTCTAATTATTTATACCAGGACAGCATGACTGCTTAGTTTTACCAGGATTTTGGTGAGTGACTTTGTCAAAAGTCTCCTGGAAAGCCATATGGGTGATATCAAATGAGTCTCCTTTAGGTGTTTGTTTATCCTTCCAAAGATCTCAAGCATTGGTTATGTCAGGAGTCAGGACTTGGGAGTCTTAAAGCTGATCACATTTATCCAACTATCCACTGATTTTATTGTTCTTTTTTTATGGCTGCTTCTGATTTATCTGGTACAGGCACAAGACTTGACTCTCACTTGAATCTTTTTCTAATGGTACATTTCCTGTTTGTTACCCTTCCAGTCCTTGGGCATCAATGCTCTTTTAAGAGGTTGCACATCACTGTTAGTACTTAAGCTATTTAATTAATTAGATCTTTTGGAACTGTTGGGTGATTATCTAGTCCTGGTGATTTGTTACTCTTTGTTTTGTCAGTTAGTTCCTTAAAATTTTGCGATTACTTCCATTTTGGACAGATCCTCTGAGTCTTCCCTGGAGAAGGCTATAGCGTTGAGATCTCCCCAGATGCTTTCACAGTGGGTGTGAATCAATGCAAAGAACTCATTTAGCTTCTTTGCAATGACATTTGCTTCTTTGAATACTCCTGATTATCAGTTAGTTCTGCAGATTTTGGCAAACTTCCTTGTCTTGATATATTTGGAACAATTTATCATATTTACATCTTTTGCATCAGCTAGTAGGACTGCGCTACTTCCAGGAATACCCTAAGACAACCACAGGCTCTTAACAATAGAGTCTAATGCTGCAGATATGTTTAGTTCATATGGTTGCTTTTTAAATGCTTTGTGAGTATTACTGATTCTCTGCTTAGTGGCATCATAGTCTTACAAGATACGTAAGATTTTTTTTGGGGGGGAGGCGTCAGCAGGGGTGGTGGTGTGTTCCTGTATGCATAAGCTTGCCTTTAAAGAAGTGGTCATCAGTGCTGACATAAGTATTTGTGTTCTGATTACTCACTTTTCCCCTCTTATTCCCTCCACCTCTTATTTGGGCTGAGGACAGCTGTTTCTGTGACTGCTTGATGCATCAGGTCACAGAACTGATCCAGCTTCCAATAACATTAAAAGTGAAAAACAAGAACTCCAGTCATTTGCTGGGCTATCACCTGCATTGCTTCCCAGTCTAGATTGTTGAACAGCCACATAAATAGTTCCTTGTTCACAAATACTAAGGAAACAATATGGGAGAGGAACCAAACTATGAAAGTAAAGGAGAGTGTTTGCTGTTTATGGCACTGCTTCTGCTGAAATGCTTGTCAAGATAACCCTACAGAGAACTTACATATATCATGTAGTTCATTTCTCTTGTGTTTACAAATACATATTTGAAGTTTTATTCCTCCTCCCTATAGCCCAACAGTGTAATGGTGCTTTGAGACAACTAAAAAATGTTACGAAGGGTGTATGGTAATTTACCATTAAATAATAGAATAGAATCATAGAATCATTAAGATTGGAAAAGACCTCTAAGATCATCAAGTCCAACCGTCAGCCCAGCACCACCATGCCTGCTAGTGGCCCAAAGTGCTACATCTACACATTTTTTGAATACCTCCAGGGATACCGACTCCATAGCTTCCCTAGGCAGCCTGTGCCAATGCTTCACAACTCCTTTGGTAAAGATATTTTTCCTAATATCCAATCTAAACCTCTCCTCACACAACTTAAAGTCATTTCCTCTCTTCCTATTTGCTTGTTACTTGGCAGAAGAGATCAACATCTGCCTCACCACAACCTCCTTTTGTGTGATTGTAGAGAGTGATAAGATCTCCCTTCAGCCTCCTCTTCTCCAGACTAAACAACCCCAGTTCCCTCAGCCGCTCCTCATAAGACTTGTGCTCCAGTGCCTTCACCAGCTTTGTTGCCCTCCTCTGGACACGCTCCAGCTCCTCAATGTCCTTCTGAGGGGCCCAAAACTGAACACAATATTTGAGGTGCGGCCTTACCAGCCACAAGTACCAGGTCACGATCACTTCCCTACTCCTTGTGGCCACACCATTTTTAAGACAGGCCAGGATACTGTTGGCTGCCTTGGCCACTTGGGCACACTGCCGGCTTATGTTCACCTGCTGTCAACCAGCACTCCCAAATGAAGCAAAAGGTAAGATTTTTCTCCTGTGTATGCACATGTGTATTTGTTACTTATCATTCATTCTGTTTGAAGTAACATTTTTTTTCAAGAAGGAAGTACCATTTTAGGGTGAATACTCTGACAACTCTGAAGGAATTTCCCTGCTAATAAATCTCAAGAACCACAGAAGGTCGCCCTTTCCCTGCAGTATGATTTCTGACAGTATGCTCAGCTGATAGTGTATTTGCGTATTTCTAGTACTTTGGTTAAGACTTTTTTTTTTTTTTTTTGAAAGGAAGGGCAAAAGTGGAAAGTGCAGAATATGTATTATGTACTCTGAATATAAAATAATCAGGAATGTAGAGCTCAAAGTTTGTTGTCAACCAGCCTTCAGTGGCATCTATCATTTAGAAACTTGCTGTTCTGGTGTATCAAAATATACAAGAGAGTGATTGTAATTACCAGATAGGTAAATGATAGAATATCAAATAGGACTAATAAGAATGTATTACTGCTTGATGTGACAGAAACTGTGAAACTGTCACTAAAATATTTTGCCTTACGTTTTGGTATTTATTTCTACAAAATACCGAAAGCTTGGGAGCAGCTCTGAAGAGAGCTAGAAGAATGATTAGAGTTTAAAAAAGCAACCCAAGATTGAACAAAGTAATTTATCAGTGACAGAGGTCAGACCAGTATCAGGTTGCCTATTAATAGAATCTGCACGAGGAAAATATCCCTGTTAGTAGAGCATCCTTTAATCTAGGAAAAAATAGATAATAAGAAATAGTGACTGAAGCTGTACAAATTTAAACTATTAATAAGAGTAAAGATTTTAACCAGAGAGATCAGTAATCATTGGAGCATTATGGTGGGGGATGTGGTTTTCAATTTTTTTTTCCAAGACATGATTTCTGAAATTTTTTTTTTTTTTGTTACAAAGTCTACACTGCTTTTTATCAAATGTTGTTCTGATCGCAGTGTGCTTGGTTTTCTTTGCTGCCTTTACCGGGTCTCCAGATGTTCACAAACAAACGTAGGAACACAAATTCTTCTTTGCTAAAAGTGCAAATGAACACTTCTCTGAACACTTTACCTTAACAGATCAGATTTTGGGGTGTAGAAATTATTGGGTAGGTCCTGTGGCATGTAATACACAGAAATATAAATGCTTCTCAAATGTGTTCATATTGGCGGGGGAAGGAGTACACTGACAGTGTACTCCTTGCTATCACTGTGGTAAGGCTTTTTTCCTCTATGCTCCTTATTTCAGGTCCCTCTGTCAAGAACTTCATTTGCTTTTGATATTACCAGGGTATGCCTCCCTCTCCCCCCTATTCCTTTTTCTTCTTCAAATTGAATTTCATTTTGTGTCAGTTGTCACTTCTGGGTTTGACCAGGAATTTTCACAGCCAGAGTGTAATTTTTATCACTTCAAGATGAATCCTTGCTGTGTTTGGAAGAGATTAGCTCCAGGATGGCATAACTACTGTTATTTTGTATAAGTAGATTATCAAACCCTGCCTAATAAAGCAGAAACACGAATCTGGAAATGAAGTGTATATTAGATATCATTGAGCCCTGGAAGCATTTCCTTGTGCTGGGCAGGTGGTAGAATTTTTAATACCTCCATTGAATTTTGTGTAACATGGAAAGTATGTTTCATTTACAACTGGAGATTCAATAGGAACCCAGCTGCTGGAATCTGATTTTTTTTTTTTAATACTGCCCCTCCCCTTCTGAGGCTCCAGATATTAAACAGACTAACAACAGGCACTTGGCCAACATGTAAAAACTCTAGAATGGACTCCCCTCCCTTATTTATCTGGTTTTATTTAGAAATTAGTGATCTAATTGGCTTTCCTTTCTTACTGATAAGTAAACCTGTACTAGTTGTACCTCCGTTCATCATGCTTTGCACTAAAAGGCAGGTACATTATAATTGCCAAGATAAACTGCTGTCGAGTTCTGTGAGTCAGCAAGTACACTGGGTACCTTTGCTACTAGGGCAGTGCGAGGAATAGATTTTTAGAAGTAGATAAGCAAACAAATCTTTCCTATCCATGGTCAAATGTATATGGTTCCCGTTGTCAGAAGAATAGGACTTAAATACTGATGCAGTATATGGTACCATTGCCACTTAAAAAAAAAAAACCACAACAGTTTCTTCATAGATTGGAAGCAAAAAAGCCCCATCAGCTCTCATTCTGGAGTGTTTCTTAATATGTTTCTTCAAAATTGTTTGTACAAAGGAAGCTGTATGGTACAGCTTCCTTTGTACAGGAAGGTTATATATGGTCACATATATAAATCAGGTCTGAGTACACTTTGTGGACAGCATTTTTCACATGAATGCCTTGTTATAAAAAGATGAAATAACCGAGTGTAATTCCTGTTTTTAATCTGATTTGTTTTCATTGTTAAAACGTACACATTATATAAATTAAGGATAAATGACTAGTAAGTAATTTTTCTATAAGTGTGCAAGAATGTCTGAAATTCCATATACAGTTAATACTGCAAACATTTGGAGGTGCATAATAATCTCTGTTATACTGATTTTTTTGTTATGTACAGAAAGGCCCATAGGCCTTCTACAGGTTTAGTCTTGCAAGGAGTTTCAAAATGCCATTCATCTTTACATTTATTTCTTGCATGACAGCTCTAAGCTGGTGTTTCTTACCGTCAGTGCTTACCCCATGAACATTAAAAAAAAATATAAAAAAAAACATGAACCCTAGATGAAGTATTATGCTTCTCAGGAGAAGTTGTACCAGCTTTTCTCTTTCACTCTGCAAGTTAAATTTTCACTGGAAGATAATGAAACTTCGGTAATATGCTATTAAAACCGGATGTGCTTAGCTAAAAAGAAGTATTTTATAAGTTTGTTTTGCTAGCCTGTAGGTGGAAAGCACAGTTGAGATCACACTTCTCAAAATATCGGTTGATTGCTGTACGGTACCTGTTTGTCTGTTGTCTGATTGGGTAGAGCTGTTGCTGGGCTGATACTGTTTTGACCAAAATTAGAAAGTCAATATAACGAGTCAAACTAGACTGCCTACTTTTTTTCAGCTGTCTCTTCTGATTCATCAGTTGTTTGTTTCAAATTCTTACAGCCTTTGTGTGTTGGGGATTGTACCAGCAAAGGTGAAAGCTTTTAGTGGTTAGTCAGTAAGAATGTTCATAAAAACTCATCTTGATGACATTTAGATGCTTGCAAAAATATGACGCCTAGTTAAAAAAAAAAAAGTGGAAGAGAGTCCTACAGAGTGATTGTATTAAATCATGGATGCAAGAACCTATTCCTCACTTAGGACACTGGCTGCTTCCAGTATTCAGGGGTAGCATTCATTTTCCTGACCCTAAGAGGATGTTATTGCCAATGTCATGTAGCAGAGGCTTAAGGGCAGAAACTTATTAATGAAGGCATGTGTGAAAGAAGGATTCGCTGCTTGCACCTTTTTTTCACTTTACTGTTAGGATAGGTACTTTAACAGGTTGGGCTGCATGTGGTTAACTACACTGTTAATACCATGGAGGATTAGAATATCTGTGAATATAACTATTATATTTGAAGAAAAGCACCACGTAGATTGTTTAGCAGAATGTTTGGTTAGTGCATGTATAGCAGTTTTGCAGCTAAGGGTAGATAGCTGTGCGGCATTTGAAGAAATGCTGTTACCTTAACTGTAGTGTTAAGATAAAACTGTGGACTTTGCTTTTGGGAAATTAGTGGGATTTGATGAAAGAGACAGAGGGAAATGTTTTAATGAATTTATACTTGGGTTAGTTCAGATTTACAGATTTATTTTTTTCTTCTTCCATACAGCAGGTGGATAAGAAAAAGGTGAGGATGTTGTTGAATGCCATTCAATTAAGATCCACTAGTCTTGCCAAAAAATGGCTGTATCTCGGTATGTCCAAAATGGAGCCACAAGATTTAATTCTGTATCCCAGTCAAGGGCAGGGATAGCAAGTGCTTTTGAGAGAACAATTTGGTTAAATCATGAGATCTCAAGATACTGTATAAAAATAGAAAGTAGGTCTTATTTAGCAGTGATAAGAATAAAAGGGTAGCAAGAACATGTAAAATTAAAATCGGAAAAAAAACAAGGCACAAAATGAGAAACGACTAAAAAGGGACATAAAAAAACCCAAGAAAACTTTCTATGGTACATTCATGTGAGAAGACAATAAGGAAATAATTGCTGCAGTGTTCAGATGAAGATGAGAGTTACTGACAGATGCCACTGTGAGTAGTGAAGTCTGGAATGCCTTTACTTCTTTTTCTTAAAGGGCTACATGTGATCAAATGATTAATTTCTATTCCAGCCTGAGTTCTTTTATCACTAAAAAATGAGCCGGAGAATATTTGTGTGTCTTCAAACGAGCTAGACCTGATGAAATTTACCCCTAGTGCTTACAAAAGGATAAAAAGGGGGTAGTGTTTTTGGGGTTGTTGAAAAGTTATGTGGGATTTCAAGGCTGAAGAACACCTGTCTTTAAAAGAAGGAAGAGGAGGAATTGGGGAAAAAGAAGGAAGAGGAGGTATTGGGGAGTAACAGACTGGTCCATTCGGATTTCAGTAAAAATCATGTAATTCATCTGTCTGTAAGCAATTGAACTTAAAAAGGGAACGACTAACATAAACCACTTGGCTTTTACACTATCAAGTCAAGGGGAAGTTGTTTAACCTGTACAATGAATAGTGAGCCCAGAGAAAAGGGAAGGTGGTGGTCTTTGGCCATCATAGCTGACATTTGCTTACTTGGAAGATTAGTAAGTTCTGGCACTTGTGATTATTCTAGTTAAATAAAGTGCTGTTTTAAGATGTTTTAAGATTACTGTGGGCTCAGAAAAAATAGATGACCTACTAAGTATGTCCCATTAGTAATTACCCAGTGCTATACTAGCTCTGTCAGATGTTTTTTATTTGTTCTATAAACCAGGTTATGAAAAATAATAGCATAAAATGTTATATCTAATTGCTGTATTTGGCATTCCCTCAATTGTTCTGGATCTGCTATTAACTGAATTGTGAAGCAAATTAAGTATTATCTTCTTTATAAGTAACTAATAGCTTCTGATGGTTTCTGTATAATATGATTTATTTATTTTACTGCAGGATTTGGTTATCCGTATCATCTTCATTCTTGGTAATTTAACAGCAAAGAATAACCAGGCCCGTGAGCAATTCTTTAAAGAAAAAGGAAGTGTTAACACCTTGATATCATTATTCCAAACCTACTATGAACGTGACTTGAATACACAGAAATGCTACCATGAAAGAGCAGAGAAAGGAAAAAACCACCCTAAGCGTCCTTCAGAAGCAGAAGATGTTCTGATAAAACTGATAAGAGTGCTGGCCAATCTCTCCATTCATCCCAGCGTAGGAGCAGCTCTGGCAGCTGCCCATCGTGTTGTGGATTTACTTGTTACAGTACTAGGTAATGAAGTCTGTGTTGTGTGTGTAACCTTTATTCAGTCTGTAAGGAGAGTTTAGAATTTTTCTACTTGACCTTCTTATCTAGGTTGAGCCATAAGGAAATCAGTTCCATTGCTAAAATAACACAGTCGATCTGTAGATATTCGTAGACTGTTTTATGTCTAAAGCCTGTTTGAGGTAGTGGAAGCATTGCTGCTGTGGTACTGACTTTCAGTGTCTGGGGAAAGACATTGCAGAAGTGCTTCATTCAGTGATAAGATTTGCAGATATGATCATTAAGGAAACATTATGTTTTAAATGTGCCTCACTAAGAGTTCATATACAAGGGAAGTCTCTTCTTATCAGGCACTACAGACGTGTGCTTGGTGGTGGGTTTTTTTAAGGTTTGCAATTTTTGTGACTGTTTTGGATTAAGTGTTATTTTTGTTCTCCGCCCGTATAACTTTCAGCCTCCTTATAAAATTTCCTCTTACTTTCTCTTCCTTTTCAGTTTTCCAACCTTTATCTCTTTCAGGTGGAAAGGAGTGTCCGTTTCCCTCCAAACAGAGGCTTAGCACTGCAGTTCCTTTACCTCTTACTAATCCCTTTTTACATCTAATTACAGTCTAGGACTAGGCGATCTGTTCTCCCAGTAAGAGTTTAACAGTGACAAGGTACATCTCAAAAAACTCAGTGTATCTTAGTGCGTGATGAGAACGTTACATTTTATGTAAAGACAGTCAACCTGATTGTATGCTGATTTACTGATCTTTGTCCCCAGATGTGGGGGATTAGAGAAGGCGGACTCACAGTTTTGTCTGTTCTGTATAAGCCCTGTAGGAGCTTCCTGGGTTCAAACTGTCTTAATCATTGTGTAAGTGCTTTCAAGCCTCAAATCTCCTCTCTGCCACCCTCCCCTCTTCCTGACCACTGTATCAGTTAGTTTACTGTTCTCTCTCCTTATGAACTTTTTTCCTTCACCTTTAGTTTATGAGGCCAGAAACCTCAGATAAATTGGTATACACAACTTTCAGACTTGTGGGTGTAGTTTTACATTGGTTTACATCCTCTCAGGAACTCAGAATGAGAGAATGCTTTGGATACTGTTGAAGAAGTCTTTTTTTTTTTTTTTTCCATTTGTTGTGGTACCTGACATTTCAGTATAACATTCCTTGGTATCTCTACCAGTCTGACACAGGCCTATTTCTGAATGTGGATTCTCCTCAGTTCCATCCTAAAAGAGCAAATAGACTCTGTAAAATGTCTTTAGCTAGATTTTAAACTATTTTGCCTTAGTCACAATTATTTCTGTAGATGAAGAGTTAGAGAGAGTGACTTTGTATTGCCGTTTTTGGATCAGCTGTTCCTGTTATCTTCTGCCATTTTACTGAAAAACGGAATAGTTGTCTGTAATAGTGGCCATGTAAACTATGATTCAGTTTGCTTCAGAGCTATAATACACTGCTAAGTTAGACTCACGTGTGTGCATATCTACACATGCATATATATATTTATTTTTTCTTTTGCTATCAGAATACAAGTCAGTTGATGACTGTGAGGAGTTGGTCGTCAATACTATGATAACAATCAACAATTTATCTTACTACAAAGTGAAGGATTCTGCTGTTCAAGACAAGAAGCTATACATTGCTGAAAGTAAGGACTTTTAAACTGCAAGTGGTTTTTGTTAAGCTTTTTAAAAGTGGAGGTTATTTATGCTGCATTTTGACACTACAGAAAATAAAGACACTGATAGTGTTTTGTGATATTCATATTTCAGGAATATAAAGTTCGTAGGGCTAAATTCTTCCCATAATGATTGCTCATTCTTCTGGAGCATAATTCTATGCCTTGTGTGAAAGTAGTTTGGTTGTTGACAAAAGCCCTTCTTTTCCTTCTCAAAGGAATTTGCCATATTGTTTTCTGTTTAGTAATTTTTGCTAGGATTCAAAATCCATATGCCTGAACCAGAATAATGTTGCTATTTACTTCTCATCAGAGTATGATAAGAAGGTATTTCTATTCCTAGAGCCTTCTGGACGTGCAAAATCTGATTTACATCTGTTTCTGGCTTATAAATCCACTGGCAGTATAGGAGTTGGGTGATTCTCTCCTCCCTTGACGGTATGGACAATAGTCATACTTCAGTGATGTGTCAGAACTGCATCTGAGTTCTGAGACTCATTGTGTTAACATTATAAAAAAGGTAGAGAGTGTCTATCTTGCATACTTTACTGTCTTAATAGAAAAGACAAGGGAGAGGGACGGAGCCTGAAGTTTGCAGTAGAAATAGGAAAAAAACATTCTAGCTGTCAGCCTAGTGCCCTGACTGGTAGGCATCATGTTCTGTCCAGGTAACAGTTCTGCGATTCTATCACAGGTCATCTTATCACCCATAAGCCAGCTGTGTCTTATTACTAGTCAGAGAAATGTAGAAACAAATGACTGTCCCATTTGCTCCTTCTTCCGTTTCTGTTTGTTAGTATATGGAACCAGTCCCATCACCTTTTCCTCTGCCTGAACTGAGAAGAGAGAAAACATTTTGATGGAAGGCCATCAGGGTTCCTCCTCCAAGAGGCATTTTAAGAATACTTGCTCTTTGATACAAGTGGTCAATCCCAACCCCAAAAAATAATAATTTCAGATATCTCTTCAAGACAAGTACAAAGCATATTCGGTATTGCAACGTTCAAAGCTGGAAGTAATGGGAACAATGCCAACCTCTTTTCTGTGGTAGAAGGGTCAGGGGTTAAGGGTTCACTGATTTGAGTCTTTTATTTGTTGATCTGCTTTCTGTTGTTTACTGCGTACTCACAGAAAACTGATAAATGTCACTTCTGTAACATCACTCCTTTGCTATGTACTGAAAACCTACTTGAATGTAGCTGAAGGTCTCATTCTATCTGCTGAAGCTACACGCTAATGGTATGTGAAACTACTAAGCATGTAGCAGCAAACAAGTAAATGCTGCAGACCATGGTCAATATTAAGTAGCTGTTCAGAGAAAATGTGTTTGCTTGTTATAGCAGCACTGAGAGAAAATAGAGGTAATGTCAAAAGAATTTGAGTTTTAGGAGACACCCCACCATAAGACTGTCTGTTCAGGATCTAAATCATTTCTCTTGTATGTTACAGCATTTTTTGATTCTTTGTCTTCCTGGATTGTTCACGTGAGCCTACTCAAAACTGTGTAACAAAACTGGCTCCCTTTATTACAACTGTGCTTAGGCTGTCTTCATAACTCCTCATCTGTTCCTTTGCATTTAGCCCCATATTGGAGCTCTTTGTCTCTTCTTCAAAGCCTTATGCAATTTAGCTCTTGTTCTACCATCTGCTCACTCCCTTCCCTGCAACCAGACAGTTAGATGACTGTTCCCATTTTATTACATTTATTGCTGTTGCTTCTTGCGTTCTGATATTTATTGATAAAAAGCCAAGCACATATTTGTGATATACAAGTAATTGTTGTTGTTTCACTTCATTTCTCTGAAAACCAATAGTGCTTTTGAAGCCGTTGATGAGCAACAATATGGATGGAATAGTGGAGGCTGTCAGAGTCTTTGGCAATCTTTCCCAGGATCATGAGATCTGTGACTTCATCGTAGAAAAAAAGAGTGAGTTACTTTTGCATTTGTAGGAGTCCTGTTTTTAAATGTCCACAGTTCTAAAAAAGAAAGACTGTTAATAAGCTGTCTCAGTTAAAGGGCAGAAGCAATCTTCTCTGATGTTTTGCAAATTAGGCAAATGCTAGGAACCAATAGTAGTCATTATAAACACCATTTTACTTCAGCTCCATTAAAATGGAAATATTGCAGTGGGAAAAATGTGCCCTGGTATGCCTTCACAAAGGTAAATACTACAAGAATTCTGGTTTTCACAAAGATTGTAATTTTGAAATTTCCCTTCATTCTTCCAATTTCTCAAGTCCTACAGGTTGGTGATGATACTATAGAAAATGAAAATCCAACTTAATTCTCATTTAAGTTCATAATCTTTCTGATGCCCATGTTCAACAGCTTGTTAGCGCTTTATAACATCCATTTAATATGTTTGACTACCTCAACAAAGAGACCTCCTGTTTGCCTCGGGGTGAGGAAGGATACAAGTCTTCTCAAGTCCTTTTGCTTTGGGTATCTAAAGAGCTTTGGAAAGAATGGCATCTCCTTGCTATCCACTGATGGTGTGTCATAGGTTTAATTAGACACCAGTTCACCATAAATTTTTTGTACCTACCTGTCGGTGCTTAGAGTGAGGTGATGTGCACAACATACAACCTCTTCAAGGGTGGACATACCACCACTTTGGGGCGAGCAGGTATCTGCAAGGGGAGAACTGACAGTAGCTGGTTGCTGATGAGCAGTCTTCATTAGAGAACTGAATTCTCCACCTTGGACAGACTCTGTTGTTGGTGTGCTGGGCTCAGGAAGAGCTGGGAGGCTGCCTCTCCATTAGGCAAGACTGACTCTCTCAATGGGGTTGCTTTTTTCACTGCCTGCCAAGTTCAGTGTCAGCAAGTGCTGCAAGATGCTGCACATCCAGCGTCTGCTTTTCCCATCTCCCAGAGAAGCACCACTCCCAGCTGGGCTTGGTGCAGTCTAGGGCAGCCCTGCCACTCACAGAGATAAGAACTTCCCTCTCCGAGTGCCAAATAGCAAATCCTAGCATTTTCTGGTGACTGTGTGATTGAAAGAAGTGCCATACTTTTAAGAAATAAGCTCTAATTCAGTTTGGTGAACTTAACCCTCTTCTGGTTGGATTTTTGCATTGCTTTGGTGTATTTTTATAACTAGAGTTTTATATGCTTTGAAGAAAGCTGGTGTTCAGCGTGATATAATAATGGCTGTTACTTTGGTTCATACACCTGTGCTACAAGTCTTGGAGTTATATGGTACAAGGTGAAATTTTTGGGTAGAGTATCCTGAATTTGACTGCTTTCTAACTATAGATGTTTAAGAAATATGTTGTAATGACACTTATATGTTTAAGTCCATCTTCCCAATAATATCATTTCCTTTACAATCCAGTCTACAAGTTCATGATTACTTTACTTGATGCCAAGAACCAAGATGTCTGTTTTTCTGCCTGTGGAGTTTTGCTCAATCTCACAGTAGATAAGAACAATCGAGCTTTTCTGATGGAAGAAGGAGGAATTGGAAAGTAAGTTCCTGATTATGCTTATGAAAAAGGCAAGTTCCAGTAGTTTGCTGAAGAGTTTCATCAGACTCTTTTTTTATTGGAGCAAATAACTTGTAATAAGGATACACTCAGCATCTAATGTTCTTCAACTTCTTCTTCCTTTACACATTTTTTTTTGCAAAACCTTTTACAGTGGTTTAGCCTATTGCAGAGCCAAAAGCCATAGAAAAATTTCCCAGAAATCCTTCTGAGGCATACAGCAGGGGAGAATATCCTACTACAAAGCAACTGAGGCGTGTTTGCCATACCTGCTTATGCTTGACTTAACTGGATCCTATGTGGGCTACAGTTAATAGGCACCGTTAATGTCTGTCTCTTATAAGTGTGAAGATTATTTCAAGAACTATGATACCTTACGTGGTCTCTTGATAGTTTTGCATCTACTTAGTACTGCAGGGAAATCTGTCTGATGTAGCTGTGCTCGGCTCCTGAGAGTCCTCTCTCTGAGAGTTCAAGTTTAAGGTGCTTATGCTCAAAGTGGAATTAGATCCTGAAAAACCACTGTGGATGCAACACTTGTGGCTTTGATGTTCAGATAATAGCGGATCTAGCTTAATTGGAACAACATGAATGATCATGTTCCTGTGCTTGTAAAGCAGTTGATACAACCCACACTTATGAAACAGTATGCCTAACGCTGAAATGCTTTCCTGTTCATATATTGTATAATTACTTTTTTTGTACAGTGTAAACAATTCATAGTCTGCTCATCCTTCCTTCACATCTTCTAGTTAAGCTAAAAAATGTAAAGCTGAAGAATAAAAATAAGTTACAGGCAAATTGAATAATAAATGTGAGAAATTTTTGATACAGTATTTCTATTATATAGAAGATTCTGTGGAATATAGAATCAGATAGAGTATAGAATTTTCTGTACTCTAAAAATTTGGGAAGAAACAGTGACAAGATGAAATAAATCTAGAGGATATGGAAGTGTTAAGGAGGTCATCCTGACTGTGCCATACCAGCTGTGTGGATTTTGGGGAATGAGGTTATTGTACTGATATATAGTGGCCTAATAAAACATGGAATTAGTCTCGTCAGAGAGTTACACTTCAAAAAATCAGGGCAAGTTCTTTTGGCTTTTCATTAGAAGCCTCTGTCTTCCATAATGACCTGAATGTAACTGATATCCTGTGTTCCCTTTGCTAATCACCAGGCTATAAATCTCACAGTGAAATAGAGAAGTGAGGGGAAGAACTGGTTGTAGGGTTGGAGAGGAGACCAGCAGTGAAGGGTTGCTATTAGAGAGGTCACTATAGGGACAGCAGGTGAAGAATGTCTGCTTCTGCTGCCCCAGGACTTGTGAACACTGCTGTTTGGTAATGGGTGCTCTGGGTAGCTCCTGTATGTAAGCTGGTGCAGGCAGAAAGTTATAGCTGAATTTTAGAGAACTGCTTTTGATCTAGCCTGCATCTGGTATCTGCAAGGAAGTGAAATTAGAGGAAAGATCAAGAACCTAATGGTCCTTAACAAAAGTGACATTTCTGAAAGGAGTCCGTTGGGAGTACAGGCTGAGGAAATACCAGAAGGGGCAAGGTCTGAAAAACAGTAAAACTTCACTGAACAGGAGAGGTAATTTTGTGAGTCACGCAAGTGTGTAACTAGCCAGATGTTCTGACTAAGGCATTTTCTGTATTCATACCTTCTCCTGATAAGGTTTGGCTTGCATTGCAATCTCTACTCTAGTGGTAGCCACAGATTTGGGACAGTTACAGATAGATTGTCATGGAATTACTTGGAATTTTAGTGTCTTTGAGATACAGTTACGATGTATGTGATTGAAATTAATGAGTTGGGTTAAAAAGTTGTAGGATATGGATAGATGCAGGCAGGCATATGTGCATATGTGTAGACAAAAGGCATATTCACATCCCTAGGGAATGACACTAAATGAAAAGAGGGAAGTTACTCAGGAAGAAAGCATCTTAAGTTTAAGAGTATAGAATTTGCTTGTAAATTTTCATGGAGTCTGCATACATTTCTAGACAGCCTAGATTTCACAGGGCTTGGAAGAAAACTACGTGGAGCAAAACACTGTTTTTGTTTCATACTGACAGACTAGTTGACTGCTTACAAGACTTCGGGCCAGCGGACTGGCAGCTGGCTTGTTTGATATGCAAGACCCTGTGGAACTACAGTGAAAACATCACAAGTGCGGCCTCATGCTTTGGAGAAGATACGGACACGTTGCTGATGCTACTAACATCACTCTTAGGTGAGATTCATAATCTTGGTCTGTTCTCCTTAAAAAGAGAAATAGAAGCAAAATGAAAGCAGTATTAGTTTGGGTGGGAGATCTATCATAGAATCAGAGAATACTTTGGGTTGGAAGGGTCCTTAAAGATCATCTATTTCCAACCACCCTGCAATGGACAGGAACATATCCCATTTAGATCAGGCTGCCCATGGCCCCATCCAGCTTGGCCTTGAACACCTCCAGGGATGGGGCAAAGTCGTGCAGCTTTAAGTGGTTGGTCGGTATAGACTGTCCAGCAACACAGTGGTCGCTTGCCTTTCAGCACATTGCCTCAGATCTTAGAGCTCACCAAGGTAGAATTGGCCGCTATCACTCCCCACTCTTGTTTTTCTAGTTAGCATGCCTATAATGCTTCTCACCAGCTGCCTTTTTGCCTGCTTGAGCTAACTGTCCCACAGATATTCAGTGGAAAACATACTTTTCACTGGATGCGGGCCCTTCTGGCCTCAACAGTCATTGCAGGTGTTGACAGAAGCAGAGGTTCAGCTGATGCACCTGGTTACAACACCTGTAAGAGCACACAGCAGGCAGTCTGGAGAGTATCACTTTTCCCTCAGCTGGAGGGTTGTGTGGTGCAACGGGCTGAGCTAGCTGCTTGTGACAAGGATTGTCTCATCACGACCTCCTTGTGGGCAAGGACAATGTCCATGCTGGAAAGGGTCCAGAAAAAGGTTACTAAGGTGGTCAGAGGATTGGAAAACCTCCCATACGAAGTAAGGCTGAGAGAACTGGGTTTGTTCAGCCTTGAGAAGAGAAGGCTTATGGAAAACCTTATCAGCACATACCAGTACATAATGGGTGTCTACCAAGAGGATGGAGACTTCCTTTTTATGAGGAGTTGCATGGAAAAGACAAGGAGTAGTGGGTATAAGTTGCTGCTGGGGAGATTCTAACTGGATTTCTGAAGAAAATTTTTCACCATGAGAACAATTAAACATTGGAATAATCTTCCTGGGGAAGTGGTAGATTCCTCTATGCTGAACACTTTTAAGGCTCAGCTTGACAGGGTGCTGGGCCATCTCATTTAAACTATATCACCTAAAAGGTTGGGCCAGATGATCCTTGAGGTCCTTTCCAACATGGCATTCTGTGATTCTGTGTGATAATTTCTCATCTGCTCCCTAAAGCTAGGGAAGATGTGGTCCTCTATGGATACAGGCTGGAAGGTGCCTGCAAGTGAATGTTAAGACACTGATTCACTTACCCAGTTGGATCTTTTCACCTGCACATTTATGTTTGCTTCATTTGCAATTATCTTTTTTAAAAAATCTTTATAATGTAAATGGAATAGAAGAGAACCTTAAATAATTTTGATTTGGTTTTAATTAGAACTTTACTAAAGATGTATGCTTGCTGTGGAGAAGGCTGCATGTTAGACCCAGATAGAAAGTGAGATCGCTGTGGTCTCTTGGTTTTAGACTATCAGAAAAGTGAGTGGGTTTGTGAGAAATTTTTTCCAGTCACAGCAGAATTACGGTTATTTATGGTTGTAGTTGTTCCTTGCATTACATCCCTTACTACGATGCAGCACATCTTAATGTGAGCAGCAATTCTATCTCTTTATCTGAAAATACTCATTGTTTCAAGATCATTAGGGCACTTTTTAACGTTCTGCAACAGAACTGCAAACTTTACATTTTCAAGCCAGAAGCGTGCTTGAATTTTCTGGCACGCAGCAAGGAATATGTATCTTTGTTTTGGAAAAGTCTTACTTATTTTTTTCCTCTGCATTTAACACTGCTTATTCCAGCAATTAATTATACTTCAGAGTACAGTCTGGGAACTGACACTAACTAGTACAGCTTTCGTGAACTTGACATTCATGTACAATTGCAGTTGAAGTTACAGTTGCAGTTGTAATACAACTGTACTGACAAATAATTAAAAACAGGTCAGAATTAAATCAGAAGGAAGGTCTTTCTTCCAATTGTAGAGAGAAAAGTAGCTGTAGAAAAAGCACATCCTATTCACTCAATCTGGTTCCTCTGTGTATTAAGAGCCAACACATTTTAGTAATAGCAGCTGGTTAATATTGTCCTACATCTTTCTCCTCCCATTGTATCCAGTAACAGCCTTGAACCATCATTGCTCTGATTCTATCATTCAGGAAGCAGGACGCAACTGCTGACAGCCAGTGGACTGTACTTAAGCATCAGCACGCCCTCAGGAAGCGGAAAAAGTGCAGCATGGCACAGCAGACACCTCACTTCACCTGCTGTGCTTGGCCTCCTCTTCTTTGTTTTTCTTTCCCCTACCTGGCACAAGATGACAGAAGATATGAGGGGAGCCCAAAGGGAATGGAAATAGCCTGAAAAAATGTTGGGCCTGAGAAAAGCTGGACAAAAGGCACTATTTGTTTTTCTTTTTTACTGTCTGATCCCAGCAGACTGAGAGGCAGTGGCACTGCTTTCCAGTAGCGCTGTCAGGTATCTTCTGTCAGCTCCTTTTGAGTCTCATGTTGCTTTATTGGCTCAGAGCTCCTGGAGTCTGGTGTTTCCAGGCCCATGGCAGCAGCTTTGCCTTAGAATCGCAGTGTGATTTGGGTTGGAAGGGACCTTAAACATCATCCACTTCCAGCCCCCCTGCCATGGGCAGGGACACCTACCACCAGACCAGGCTGCTCAAGGTCCCATCCAACCTGGCCTTGAACATCTCCAGGGATGGGGCATCCATAGCTTCCCTGGGCAACCTGTGCCAGTGCCTGTCCGCCCTCAGTGTGAAGAAATTCTTCCGTATGTCTAATCTGAATCTTCCTCCTTCCAATTTAAAGCCCTTCCCCCTAGTCCTTTCACTACATGGCCTTGTAAAAAGTCCCTCCCCAGGTTACTACAAGGTCTTCCTGAAGCCTTTTGTTTTCCAGGCTGAAAACCCCAACTCCCTCAGCCTGTCCCCATAGCAGAAGTACTCCAGCCCCCTGATCATCTTCGCAGCCTCCTCGGGACCCATTCCAACAGTTCCATATCCTTCTGTTTTGGGGATTCCAGAACTGGACACAGTAGTCCAGATGGGGTCTCATGAGAGCTGAGTAGAACCTTGCACTTGGCCTTGTTGAACCTCATGAGGTTCACACAGGCCCACTTCTCCAGATTATTCGGGTCCCTCTGGATGATGTCCCATCCTTCTGGTATGACAGCTGCACCACTCATCTTGGTGTCATCTGCAAACTTGCTGAGAGGGCGCTTGATCTTGCTGTCCATATCATCAATGAAAATATTAAACAGCACTGGTCCTAATATGGACCTCTGAGGGACTGCTTGTCATGGATCTCCATCTGGACATTGAGCTGTTGACCACTACTCTCTGAATGCAACCATCCAACCAATTCCTTATCCACCAAACAGTCCACCCATCAAATCCATCTCTCTCCAATTTAGAGAGAAGGATGTTGTGGGGGACTGTGTCAAAGGCTTTACAGGAGCCCAGATAGATCACATCTGTTGGCTGCCCCATCATAGAAAGCCAGTAGGTTGGTCAGGCAAGACTTACCTTTGGTGAAGCCGTGCTGCCTGTCTTGAATCACCTCCTTGTCTGTCTGTCCTGGTCCCTCAGGAGCAGCAGTGGAGATGAGCCTCTGTCTTGAGAACATTCTTCTATTTGATAATTTGGTGACATTGTCTTTCTTCCTCTCTTTTTTGAGACTTACATTTACCTCCACTATTGGTTCCAGGAGGTTACTTTGAAATCTCAGTACACATGAACTCTTACATGGTGTGGCACTAGTTTCCAGGCCTCCTGGGCCCTGTCCCCTGTCCTGTGGGAGTTAAAGCGATGCCTTGCCGACTACTCTGTACTCTGGTGTTCGGCTTCCCTTAGAGCACACAGAACCAGCATGCTTGTCCTGTTCCTGGGCTTCCAGCCAGTTCATGTGCTGTTTGGCCAGTACCCAGTTTTGCTAGTTTTGAGGAGGGTCATGGGAAAATTAAATTATCTGAGGATGCACAGCTTGTTTGTGGGACATAGATCCTCAGCGATCCCCAGTGCAACTCACGTTCCGCTTTGGGAAATTTATTGTTTTGGTTCAACACTTCAGCTTTTGAACTGGTTCTGACCCTCATTCTTGTAGGCTGGAATTCCCGACCTCAGTGATTCTATAAACGTTCAATCAACTTCTGGGGTGCACAGCTGTCTGCTACAAGGGAGAAATGTGTCTTGCTCTGCCTTAGAAGATAGTCAACTTGGGTAGAAGAATCATTTCAGGCATAGGCAAAGCAATGCTGCCTGAAAACAAAACCCATAATCCCTTCTGATCCTCTTCTGGGTTTCTCACTTCTGTGCTGCTGAGATTTGTTTTAGATATGTTGGGTTATTGTGCCATTGATAGGGTGAGAGCTAATGGGCACAAGTTGCTGTAAGAAAAATTTCAATTTATTAGGAAAAGAATTTTCTACTATGGCGGGGTCAAGCAATGGAGCAGGCTGCTCAAAAAAGCTGTGGCGTCTCCATCCTTGGAGATGTTCAGTACTCAACAGTAAGTGGACCATAGCAACATGATCTATGGTGGCTCTGTTCCAGGGGTACTGTCCAACCTAAATTATTCAATGATACCATCAAATGTAGATTTTATATCTGAGGCTGGATTTTATCTCTGATTACAGAGTTTCTTCCTACAGAGATACAACATGTCTTCTTTCTTGAAATAATGTGGGTTTTTTCCTGTTCATTACAGAAGGCTTCTAAATGGCATCTTTTCTTTATGTAGAACTCCTTTTGAAATCTACCTCACAGTCAGCATCTCTTTAATTTTGGTAATTTAGAAATACTGTAGTGGCATAGAAATCAAGTAGTGTCAGCAGTTACTGGTAGCTTTCTGCGAAACAGAGTGCATCTCCGTGCAAGGACAATGTTGTTTCTTCCTTTGTAGCTGCTGCAGCTCTGCTGAGGCACCTTGGTGTTTTCTTAAATGGGAATAGTTGCTGTTTGAGTGTGTCCTTGCTACACAAAGTTTGGCTCAAAGTGTCGGTAACCAAAGCTCTCTTCAGCTCTGAGTTGTCTTTTACCTGCAGTGAATGTGCAGCAAGCTCCCCTACAGAGTTAGTTATTTAACAGACTGTGAATCTGATGCTTTTTCATAGTCTAGGATAAAGATAAGTCACGCTGCTCACTGGATGCAGGATTGCATCTTCATTTTAGGTCCATTTATGGCCTAAAGCCTGTCAAATATCCTTGCGTTAAACTGCATGAAAACATTTGTTCAGCATTATCAGTTGTGTGTGTAGATTCTTAATTCAGAGGCACGCTCTTGGTTGCAGACTGATTTGTTTTTTTCTGTCAGAGTTTAATTCTTTTCCACATCCAATACCAAAACAGAGGGAGAAGAAAAAGTGAGGGGTTCCTTTCATTCCTAACGTTGCTTGTCTCCAGTAACAGTGTCCTGTTTTTTTGCTTATGAAGTTTATGAGGAAGAGAGGGCATCAGTGATAAAGTAACCAGTGTGGTTCAGGTTCTGTAAGTATTATAGCAAGTGTACTCTGAAAGAGTCTTTATGAACCAGATTAGTAGAGCAATTTGTGACAGGAAAAAACAGTTGTCATTATATGAATTGATTACTGACATTAGCAAATTTGCTGTGGGTGATGTTAAAACCCAAGTAGTTTCCAGGCTGACAGTCACAGTAAATGCTTGAATCTTGGAGACAGTTTAGCTGTGCCTGGGAGGTGTGAGAATAAAGGAACCTGCAATACCCTTTTTACTGCTTTACTGACCTTAACATCCTTTATTTTCAATTAAATCCCAGTCCCTGAGACAAGATGCTTAGTTTGTCTTAAGCCTAGAGTTGGTTTCAAGCCATCAATATACACAATAAGTTGCATGTGCTGTGGTCATGAAATACAAAGCTGAGTATATTTTTCTTCAGAACTGATGACAATATTTTCTTTGATTACAGATGAAGAGCTAGTGTTGGATTACAGCCTTGAAGGAGACGTAAGGGACTACAAACTATATTGGGAAAGAGAATTCAAACCTGTGGCAGAAAAACTTCTTGGTAGAATTAAAAGCCATCACTTGGCTCTTCCAGCTGTGACTGTTGATCCATTTTAATTAGTAAATATTTTTTTTGTGGTGTAGGTTGTACAGATTTGTATTTCCAGCATCCCCCTACGTTGCCATTGGTAAGCATGTTGAAAGGCAAGGCAATTTAATTTTTAAGAAGTTGGTCAAGTCTGGCATTTATACACCTGGTGCTGTCTTTAGGAGAAGCTTGCACATGTAATTACTTTTTACAATATATTGGAGCTGATCAAGCAGATGTTCAGTGTGATTTGTCTGTTACTTCTGTATTTTCTTACCTGGGAAAACAAAACAAAACTATTTGCTGACCTTTTGATTTTTAAAAGGTGAATTACCACCGACCCACACCTCTCTGGTATCAAAAATGCTGCGCACTGTAAAATTTACATGACAAGAGCCACCTACAGACTGACACACTTCTACTTCACATGAAATTCTGTGGTGAGTAACCTGAATGCCACTGGGGCATTCTACTGTGTTATGTCATCTCTCCTCAGACTGAATGCTGTCAGCAGTCAGGGGGAAGTTGCTCCCCTTACTTTTGACAGCCCTCTTTCTTTATCTGGTACTGTGTGGCCGGGGTATCCCAGCTCCTGCTTTGGTGCTTTGTGGGATATAGGTCCAACTGTGCTGGAAAGCAGCTTTTCTGTATTGGGACATCACCTCTTAGGGCAAAACACCCATATCCCTGATGTCAGAGCAGATTTTAGCTACTCTGATGTGTTATTCTTTTAGTTGTTCCCCCATTCCCAGGAGCTGCCTGCGTGTCTGTACTTCTCAGACCATCTTGGCCAGCCACCTGCGCTGGGCTCATGTCTTCATCCACAGGGCAAAAAATGCTCTCTGTCCTTCACATTCCTTCTGACTGCTGATGGCTCATTTATTGCTCAGTTTTCATCCTTGCAGTGAGGCCCTGCTGCTGCTGCCCATTAGATGAGCTCAGCAGGTGCATCCCTGGCCTCAAGCATCAACAGCCGAGTTGGCTGCAGAAAGCCTTACAGACCTGACCCATTTGTCTCTTTTCTGACCTGAGATTACTTAAAATAAAGCACCAGCTGGGGGGCTGCTGGCTTCTGGCTCTGACCCCGAGGGTCAGCAGCCTCACACTGCACTGTGTCTGCCTGGAGAACCGGTCTCCAGCCTGGCAATCCCTGCAGAGAAGCTGAAAGGATTTGTTTTTCCAAGGCAGCAACTCAGAGCTTCCTCAGTGGCACTGCTGTGCCTTTGGCAGCAGCCTGACCTCTGCTTCCAGGTGAGGAGATGAAGTGCAGAGGCCGGAAAGCAGAGCAGCAGTAGAAGGGCAGGGAAAGTGTTTTCTGAATTTAGGTCTTTGCTTCTACATTTCTGGGGGGTTCTTTTCTGTTGTTTTGGGAGCAGTGAGGAGGAAACTTCAGGGAAGGCAGTGAAATTTCCAATGTCCCTTTTGTCCCAGGAGTTTGGGTATTTCTTGTGGTTAGGGACGCATGTGGCAGCCTCCATCCTCCATCGCTGCAATCCGCAGGAGAGAACCACTCAGCAGTCCAGTAGGGTTTAGCTCCAGCAACCGCTCTGCCAAGCTGAAAAAGATCTCAATTATCATTCCTTCTTTTCCAATTTTAATTTTAGCTGGAGTTGAGGGGAAGATAAATGGCTTCAGTGCCTCATTTGTTTCTTGGAAAAAAGAATGGATTTGTTTTCTGGAGGCATTAAAGAAAGGCTGACGTGTAAGTAAGTACTCCCCTGGGGGGTGGGAGCTGGAGGCGTTTGTTCTTGGCATTCGCATCAAGGCAAAAGGCAGGCAAACACCCCGCTGTGCAGTGCAGGGTGGGGATGTGGTGGAAAAGGCCTCGTGGCCAAGTCCTGTCAGCGGGTCTCATTGGAACTGACAAGCGCCAAGTAGCAGTAGAGGCAGCCTGGAATGGATGTCGAGTCGAGGTGGACATGTAGGCAATGAGGATTTGTTCAGAGAAAATGCTGGTTATGAGTCATGTCAGTCATTACTGATCAAACTGTAAATGAGGGCCTGGAGTGCTGCATGGAGCACAGGGCAGATTTGGGTGTCTACAATGCTTTCATTTGGGTACAAAGCCAGGGCGGCCTGAACTTTGGCCTCATGGTCACAGTCTGGCCGGCAGCTGCTGCAGGAGGCAGCGGATTCAGAGGTGCTGGGGTGGAGTGGAGAATTCGGAGCACCTAACAAACAGCAAAACCCAGCAGTGGCTCCCGTGGAGCTGCATGGACCCCTGGCTGAAGAAAAGTTCAGCAAGAAAGAGCCCCAAAATGCTGGATTTCTGATATGTTCTTATGGCTTCTACCATTGGGGTGTCTTTGCCCCAAACCTTGCCGCAGCAGCTCTCTTCTGACTCCAGGAGCCCATTCCTGCCTAGCAACCGAGCACTTGGTCCCTGCCATGCTGCTCTGTTTTTACCTCTGTGTGTGTGTACACACAGTTCTGAACTAACCCACAAAGAGGATGGGAAGGGGGCTGCTAATTGCTGCTCATGGGGCAGACAGCTCTGCCAGGCTCTTCTGAGCACAAATGCATAAGGAAATCCTTTTGTGGGTTGTTTTTAGTGCCTCACCTGGCCCCACACAGCAGCCAGCCATGTAGTTCCCTTCACTCATGCTGGTACACGCCCTTTCCTGCCATGCGTTCCTTTTGGCTGGGATCTCCTGCCCACACGGTCTTTTGGGGTGAGCTGGCAATGCTACCAGTGCCCACAACATAAGAGGTGTAGGAGCCGCGGCTGCTGCACATGCAGGAGCTGCTGCAGTTTGCAGCCAAAGGCCCAGGCTCTGCAGGAGCAACTCAGGAGCCCCCAGAGCTAACAGCCTGCAGCAACGGAGGGCAGCGCAGCCCTGCCAGGGAGGGAGGCAGTGCTATGCCTTGTTCCTTGTGTCCTGGTACCATGCACAGCTTCTGCTCTGTGCAGCCACTGCACTTTCTCTTTCCAAAACCAATTTCTCTTTTTTTAGATCTTCAGTAAAACTATTGTAGGAACACCTCGCAGACTCCTGATGTTGTCATCGTTCCTGCAGTCTTCCATTCTCTCTTCAGGATTACTCTGTCCTATGAGGTTTTTTTTTTCTCTTTCCGCACAGGTAAGGGGGTGGGATATGATTGGGGAACAATTCTCTTGTTTTTGAAGACCAACCCTACTATTGTCTTTGGTTGCCACTCTGCCTAACAGCCTTGCTTGTTCTCTTCTAGTTCAGGCCCGCAAACACCTCAGCATTTTTAATGGAAAAATCCCCAACCGTTTTCAGGCCTTTTCTCCAAAGTGAGTTGGTTTCTGTGAGGTCAGGAGTGTCTGCGTGCTGTGGTTCGTGCTTCCGTTGAAAATACAAGAGTGTTTGATATTGCAGTGTTTGCTGCCTGAAAAGGGAGACAGTGCCTGCAGGTACCCGCTTCTGCCTGGGCAGCCCGGGGATGGAAATGGCCAGTTTGGGCCTCTCAGGAAATACCACATCTACCTCTAAGCCTCCGTAAAAGCAGGAGGAGAACCACGTGCTGCAGAAACTCCATTTACACACTGGAAAGACACCACCTTCTGCATCGTTGGGCACAGCTTACCGTTCTGATATGCCCTGAGACAGGAAAGCTTTGCTCTGGTTTTGGCACATTAAAAATCCTGTATTTTTAGTTAGGAGGAAACAGCAGATGCTTCCTGTTAGTCATAATTTTTGACAGTTTATTAATCTTTCTCCCCTAGATCTTTTCAGATACTTCAGCTTCTTGGGCTGTGGGCTCAAAAGTGTTCTCAGGATGTTCTGTAGTAACAGAAACCAGCCTGAGCAAACTGAGGAGCGGGCCAGGGGATAGAAAGCTTAATTTAATTCTACCAGTGCGCTTGGGAAAATCCATTTCTTTCCTGCCTTACAAATAAAGCTCCTACCTTCCTGTAAGCAGGAACAACGTTCATTACTGGAGAACTGTAAAATCAATTTAACTTGCAAAATGACATTTAGATCTTGTTATTGAAAAGAAGTGATTATATAAACACAGAGGTGGAATCTTCCCAATAATATCGCACCTACTACCTGTGAGGAAAGAGAAAAATCCCACAGGACTGAGTATTCCTGAAGAAAGGATAGAAGACTGCAGGAAGCATGAAAACATAAGGAATCTGCAAGGCGTTCCTACAATAATTTTAGTGAAGATCTAAATGTATTTAATCTCTTTTTCTTAAACTTTGTTTTCTCCCATCATTTTAGAGTCAGCTGAAAAAGCCATGGCTTGTCATTTTGAGTATTTTTGCTCAATTACTGTTTCAAATATTTTTGAATGGTCTTTGAACCAACAAAGTAAACCAGTAAAACCAGAAGTGTGGAAGTAAAGCACACAAAACACACCAAGAGAAAAAGTTGTTACCTTTATTTAAAAAATACCGATAATACTGACAAATTTAAAAAGCGATTCACACTCATACAAAAGTATTCATGTGTTCTCCAAAACCACTGTATATTAAACATCAGCATTTTAATCATGTTTTCATTTACTAAAAATAGATGGGTTTTAGCCTAGTTATTTAAGCAACTGCAAAAATCAGTAAGACCAGCATTGGGCATGTAATACAGTAGGACTGTTTGGCAGTCTAGAACATTCCCACGCCTTGTCCTCGCTCCTCAATGCGCATCCTTGAGAAACAGGACAAGAAGCTGCTCGACACCTCACGTAGTCAGATCTCTAAAGAGCGCTGAGGACCGGAGTTGTCCTCTTTCCATAGGAAGACCATTGCACTTTGGAGCACACCACACAATGCTGAACAAGCGTCCTGTAGCATTTTAAGGCTAAACTATTGGAGAAAATTGACTGCTATCTTTGAAATCATCAGTGTGGACAGAAGAGGTTTAGTTCTGATCAAAAAAAGTAATCTAAATAACAAGGCTTTTTTTGAAACCACACACAAGAAAGGCTCAGACAATAGCCGTGCTCACTTTCACTTTTAGCTTAACTGGAACAGCCTGCGTCTGTTCACTCCACCAGCACAAATAGCAGCATCAAGATTTTCTAAAATTATTCTTGTAGGGAAAGCAAATGTCATCATGTCCCACGTCTTTTCACACTCCAGTATTTGCCTTAACACAAGATCTACGAATCTATCATTTGCTATATTGCCACAAGTTCACAGAGTGTCCCATGCTGCCTAAAGCCAAAATACCATGAGCAGGCAGCACTTCTGCACAACCCTGTCTTTTCAACTGCCAAGCGTTCACTGCCGAGTGGCAGCAGCAATATTCCAAACATGGAAATAGCTGAAACTAAAGGAGTTATGGCACAATGGGCATCTTAACTTATAGCTACTCTTGGTCCTGAGGCTTCGTATCTTCCTCTGCCATACTGCAGCTGCAGAACATTCCAACGTCGACAGGCAGCCGGAGACATCAGGTCATATAGCGAGTAATAGCTCTCAGAGCATAAAGTAGTTCGGCTTGCATCCGAGCTTCTACCAGAAGCAAATTTACATGGACCTTTGGGAAAGAACAGAAGTTACACTGTAACAACACGCTCACAGTGATGCACTCCAGTGAGAGGAAGTCTGGGGGGGCTGTGGGTTTCGTACTGCTGTTTGCAGCAGCAGTGAGAGCGCACTTTGTGTTTCAGCTACCCAGATAATGAATTCTATCTGTAAAGCTGGTGAGGGAGGGGTGACCCAACAAGCAGTGGCTGCAGCACTGCAGTGCAGCGCCACAGTGGCTCAGGTACACCGAGGCAGGGCCACGTTCAAAACAAATGCGTGTAGTATTTTACTTGAACAACCTCAAATCAGTGCGGTTAAAGTACCCTTGTTATAACCGGGTATCTCTGAACTATTTGCACGAGGAGTTTAGCAAGAAATAGAGCCTCCGATGGTATGAGCACCGATTGAGGCATGTTTCTGTTTCAGCACTATATCGGCATTTATTTTAAGTGGGGCCTAGACGTGTTTTTCCAAAGAAAAATTGTAGGGTGTGAACTTGCTGGAGTAAACACCCAAGAATTAACAGTGAGAAATTTTACAGGGAGGTGCAACTGAGACTGTAACCCAGCACCAGACTTCAGGCTTTAACAGGAAGTAACTGCTTTGGGGCCATTCACACTAAAAATGACCATAGGACAGCTGAGAGCTTGGGCCAGCAGGCAAGCTGCTGTGGGGCCAAGGCCAAGGGGTGGATCTCGCATCCCTTCCCTGCCTCTCTCGGGCACAGGCAGTACCAACAGAGGAGGAGGAAGCTGCAGTTGAGACGAAGCTGTACCATTTACGTGTCCCACCGCTCCAGACGGTTCAGAGCTTGCACCATCCGTGTCAGCTGTCAGCAAGTGTGCAGTGGGAAAAGAGCTGCTATGTCAGCTTGGGAAGTACTACACCTCAGAAGGAATTTACTGAATAATGTGACTAGAATCCCAGTAACATTAGCTAAAGCTTAAATGCCAGCTGGGTAGCTGTAGCTGTTAGTGTGGGAAACAGATCCACTGCCCCTGTCCCTCAGCAGAAATGCAAACTGTACCTTCTCAGAGTGTGCAAACTGCCTCCAGAAGCCATCATACATTCTTTTTGTGGTCTTTTCGGGAGTGCAAACCACAGTCTTGATATAAACTTTAAAGCTGCGGTCCAACAACTGATTAATTTCACCATAGTCATAATCATCGTATCTGTTCGGAATTGAAAGAAAAACACTTTCATTTTCAAGAAGCAGTTATTTCACTTGCATTGTTTCTAGGTTCTCGTGGCAAAATAAATTCTTGTGTAACTCGTACCACACCACTACTGGCCACTACAAGTCTGATGTACATAGAACAAAAGTAGTAAAACTGACCTTATTCCAAACATACAGTGAATATAGTTCCAAATAGCTCGTCTTAGCATTGAGGTATCCACATCTTTGTGCATGGCCATTGTGTTGTAAGTCAGATTATAAGCAATATGAAACTTCTCATCAAGTAGTTGTCCCACATCTGGGTAAAGACGATTAACCAAGGAATAGCCATGATCTTCCCAGGAATAATCCTTAAGTAAAAATGCAGAATGGAGCATTTCAGAAATGAACTTGTGAAGGCTTAGCACTTTAATGTAATTTATCTCAGGGCAGAGAATCTGGGGCGGGGTGGGGAGGGTGGTGTTCATTTGGTTGCTCTAAGCCTTCTCATTCGCGAGGCAGCAAGTTACAGCACCGCAATTTCCAAGTTTGGTATCTGGCACAACAACCAGATTGCACACTAAGCCCCCTGACAGCTCCATCTCCCTGTTACCTGCACACGGAAGGTGGGCACGTGCATCCCGTGTCTGGAGAAGTCTTTGTAACCATAGCTGGTATCCTCAAAGTGACGAGACACATCTCTTGTTGGTGCCGATTCTTCATCTTCTGTTAATTTCAAACACAATTTCAGTAAGAACAAACAGGAATTGTGCTAGCAGAGCTCCTGGAGACAATGGGAGCCTCTGTGCTTTTTTAATAAACACATGGGTTCGCTGCATTAAATCTCTGGTATGGCTCAGTGTGACTGCAACTATAGTTTTTAGAAGGAACTCCACAAAAAACACTCAAATGCTTTCTTACTGACAAACATATTTTTTTCCTTTCTTTTGTGTACCTGTCCCCATCCCCTAAGTCCAGGGAACGCTTTGCTGCTAACTCAAGGGGTCTCTCAAAATGCCAAGGGAAATCTGTTGTGAAGAGCCCACAACCACTCTGAGTTTGTAAAGTATTAGCTCAGAAATAACATTTCATACACTTACATAGGTAAGTGGTTTAAGGACTTCTTTTTACAAGATCTTGTGAGATCCGTAAATTTCTTGTGAAACACCAAATCTCTCAAGAGAGATTCACTTCTGTTGGAAATTTCTATTAAACACAATATTGGCCAGTGAGAGGTACGGTGTGTTTGAGAGAAGCCACAAATCTTGGCACTACTTTGCTTTTTCAAGTGTTCCTGGAAGAAAACAAGGCACACCTAATCTAGATCCCTTCCAAGAAATGGCAATGTTTTTGAGACACCCAATAACAATTTTCCCCTTTTGCAGCAGTATTTCTTCAAGTGATTCGGAAAACTCTAAGTAAATACATGTTCACACTATATCTGTTCTACCTGAAGAACACACGAACATGCTCTCTCTCTTCTCCCTTTCAAAACGTGTAGCCATCTCTTCTTGGCTGGCTTCCTCTTCATCTCTGCACGCCTGTAGCTGCTTCATTTTCTCCATAAGAGCTTCGACTTCACAGACAGACTCTGTAGACTTGAAATGGAGAGAAAAACATTACATTTCCACGTGACAAGAACTGACAATGATGGCAGAAATTGTCAAGCCAGAAAAATTAAAAGCAAGCTATGCCCTTCATTTGTATCTTTTAATACTGATTTTTCGAGACAAACGGTTCTTGAAGGAAATCAGTACCAACCCAATAGTTCACATGTAGTCGTCATCTCTTTTCAATTAGATTCCTGGCACTTTTAGCATATTTTAAGAATCACAGCTTTTTGGAACATGTGGTTCTGACACTAAAAGTAATTTCTCTTACTTATCTAAATGTTTAACAACCAAAAACCCAAGGAGCTGTAACAGAAATTCTGATAGAGGAAGTAACCACAATTTACTACCCAACTGTATTTTTCCCCTTCTCTGCTCTCAGACAAGAAGGAAAAAGGAAGAGTGAGTGTAAATGCAGATTTAATGAAGCCTTAAAGAAAAGCTAGTACAAGATAATCTTATTTCACAGAGCAGTTTTAACACCGTCACAAAACACTATTAATTCAATATGTGGCCTTGTAAAAAAATCAATCAGCACAAAGCAAAATAAAGTTATCTTCTATTTATACAGTTCTGCCCCTTTCCTCTCTGCCTTCTGCAGTTAATTTGTTGCTTCAGAGCCAGCAAGCTCCATCAGACAAAATTTAAATGCCATCCATACCATTGCAGTAAAGTCTTCCAGGCAAGGAACCTGCATTGAGAACACCATTATCACTGTTCTTAAACCAATGCTTAGTTCACTACATGCTTTTCACTTAGGGGATACAAGTGCAAATCAGTGAGCGTAAGCGCTGCAGGCAGGAAATACTGTTTTAGAAAGGGTCAGAAAATTGTGAATGATCTGTTGGTGTGATGTATCACAAACAAGTCAAAGCTACAAAGTCTAAGATTGGAATCAAAGGGAGTGCTAACTTTCCACTGTACCCACAAAAAAAACCTAGTCCTGGCCACTGCTGCTCGGGACACGTATCGTGAGCTGGCTGCGGCCAGGAGTCCTCTCAGTTTGCCTAGATGAATGACAAGAGCCCAAAACAGACAACAGAGATTTGCATCTTTGCTTCTCCTTTCCGTAGCTTCCCCCCCCCGGGGCTTACCAGTGTCATTTCAGCTCCTTCTAAATGTATCTTTTCAACTGGTTTGCCCTCACCTGCATTAGGCTAAATCAGTCCTACCCCGGCTGGATGAAAAAAAAAAAGATGGGCGCCCTCCGTGTATTAAGTTTAGAAAGAAACCGCAACTACTGAAAGAGATCGTTTGTTCAGGCAGATACGTACTGGAATGCTTCCGGTTGGGCTGGCATGAATTTCCTCTGCCGCATGGTAACCATTTGTAATATCGCATATGCAATAGTTACTGACAGAAGGGGGCCTGAAGGTATGACCCCCTTCACAGTCAATCTCTGGGCTGATTCCACAACCAAACGTGAAGGAGGCAAGGGAGTGGTAGTGTGTAAGGAGCACAACAGCGTGGATCAGCTCTGCCAGGGACCAGCTGTTCTCTTCGGTCTTCAAAAGATGCTTTAAAGATAATGCCAGAAAAAAAAGTATTAATTTTAAAATGCCATTCAAATGATCCCACCTTCATGTGGTTCATCAACACATTTCTTGACCAGCTAAAATTATGTTTCTGATGTCCCCAATTGCTTCCTAACTCTCTGCTGGCATGAGCGCACTCAGTGCCCTGCTACCAGGTTACCTGCCAGCCACAGACTCATGTGGTTAAGCCACACAGGAGACGACTTTTCTCCCCTCTCTGGCCCTCAGCTATCGAATCAGTTGGGGTTTCTATTTTGCACCATATGGTTTGTATCAAGGCCAGACCGACTCGCATTGAAATTTCACACCTCTGATGAAGATGTAACCACAACAGACAACTGGTCTTTACAGTCCCAGAAAACCCTGGCAAATCCTTGCACATCAGCTGTGGGAAATCCTGGCATGGAGGCCAGGTTCCCTCCATCTTGTCCCTGTGGGTTGAATGTTCTACATTTGACAAAAAACTTCAAACCCCAACTTCCCCTTCAGGCAGGAAAGTGTGGGAGGTCTGGGGCCTTCTGGCAGACAGAGTCCCAGCACCCACTTCCTCCTTGCTAATGGTAAAGAGAAGAGCAGAGGAGGAGGAGGAGTTGCTGCAGTAACCGCGGCCAGGGCTGGGGCAGACCTGCCCCCGCCGTGAGAGCTGCTGTCACTGCACACACACCCCCACCCCTTGAGGCTGGCTGATCTCTGTGACCCTCAGAGGAGGGAGCGGCACAAGCAGCCGCCTCTCGGTAGCTTATTGGTGATGCAGCCATGCCCGGCTTGTACCACCACTGCTCCTCTGGGCTGTTCTGCCAGCCTGCTCCCTCCAGCCCTGAAAAGCTTAAGCATCAAAAGAAGCAGCAATTGAAACAAAAATGCTATTGGTGTTCAGCCTAACCTCTGGCAGCATCTCAGAAAAGCTCAGGGGGTTCTGGCTACTGAAAGCACTTGGCTTAAGGAACTACACATCTCAGCGCATCCTCATTGCACCCACAGAGTTCTGACATGACAACTCTAAAATGTCAGTGTGCTGTAAATTAAAATTGTTAGTAATTTAAGACCATTTAAGACCAGTTTTATAAAAGCACAAGTGATATTATATCACACAGTAGCACAGTGATACAACACTGAAATAAAAGTCAGTAACAGAGAACATCTCTTGCCTTGTCTGGCTCTTAACCCCAAACATCTATGGTTGCATTTACTGAAAAACAAGGCTACGCTCACAATACTCCATGGAAGACTTACCTCAATATGTTCCTTGGTGATAAGCCAGGGTCGGTGAGCCAACATTTTGTTCAGCTCTCCTAAATTCTGCAGTTTTTGAGGTGCATTTTCCAGACCATTCAACCATTTAGGGTCTCCACCGACATGAAGGAAGTCATTCACATGGAGGTTGACAAGGTAGGAGCACTGATGCCGTGCTGCAGCCTAGAAAGGAACAGACAACTGCTATATGGAAAACAATTACAGTAAGATAGTCCTCATTGACAAATACCGTAAGTAATCATTTCCTCAAAATATTAAAAAATAAGAATTGCAGCAAAGGCTGAAGTAAAAAAAACCTGGGGTTAACACATCAGCCTGTTTTGATTATCGTTCTCACAACATAAATATTCCTCATTCACATACATTATGACTATGCTACAGGGCAACATGGCCATATCCAAAGAGAAGTACAGGCACAGATTTATTGTTTGTCCTGAGGCAAGTAATCCACACTGCATAGTACTCCCCAGTACTAAGAATCTAAGCGAATCCTTACCAGCTAAAACAAAACCAGGTTTTAGAATGCACATACCAAGAGAGACTAAGGGCAGCTTTTCAGAAAAGAACAGACCCAGAAGCATCTATTCAAGCAGTAATACTTCCGCCATCAAATTAAGACACAGCCCAAAACTTTAATTCAGCTTCATCAGACAAAGATCATCCCACTGGCAGGCTGGAAATCAATGACTTCTGGCAGAAAATTTGCTTAGCACTTAAGAGATTCAGAAATGGAAGATGGAACTAGTGAAGAAGAGGGAGGTATCTTCAAGAAGACTCACACACAAACAAGCTTTTTTGAGAAACAGTTTCTGAGATACTAAGGCAGCCAAAAATAAACAATTGCCTTATTTTTATAACAGATTTCCCCCCCATCCTACCGAAACTATGTAAGTACTGATCTTATGAAACAGTCTGTAAACCAGACACAAAGAAACCTACTCTGCTTTTCCCCTTAGCTCCTGATGAAATGCCTTTCCAACTAGAAACCGCAAAACACGGTAATAACTGCTCTTAAACAAGACCAGATTGTTGCCTAAGTGGCTGATCTGCCTTCTGCTTTCTGCTCCAGCATACCATTATCCCGATGTAGTGTCGGTAATGAAGCGGGAGCGGACCATCCATTTGCAGGAGATAGTGCTGAGTTTTTAGAAAGCTTTCAAGATACTGGGGGTGGAAAACCATCACCAAGGTAACATTGTCCAGTCGGCCCAGCGTAGCAAAACAATCTGCAAACAACGTGTGCATCATGGTGCCTTCGCTTCCCACTTGAATCATCTGCTTGAATAGAAAGAGCAATTAGCAATATTGCCTAAGGAGTAACAACAAAAATAGTAAATAAATATATAACCACAGCACCCAGAGGGCTCAGTGAAAGGAATTACATTATAAATCTATTAATGGCATTAAATCAGTGCAAATAAGGGAATATATTTAAATAATACCCCTTTAATATCTCTCATTTAGGAGATCACAAGTGGTTAGAAGAGCAAAAGATTTACACTTTCTCTTATGCAACACCAACTTCTCATTTTTAACTGTTTTGCCTTCACTTTCTTGAATGCTACAAAGTGATCTACCTGTTTATTGTGACTTGTTAGGTAATTGAATAATTTTTTTCATTGAGGAAAAAAAGAGGGAAAGAAGTAAAAAGCTTAGTAAGAAATCACTAGAGAAGCAAAAAGAAACTGAAGCTTAAGTCTCTAAAATTCCTAGAAAACCACAGGCATACTATTACATTTTCCTCTGCTCCAAATTCTCTTACCAGCAATCAGGAGAGGAGCACCAGAAATGCTCAGCCACAGCACTTTGAAGCTTCTCAGATTATTCAGAACTGTAGAGGTAGTGCAAGAAAAAAGTAACCCCAGAGCAGGGGGCAGGTGCCTTGTGGACCAGTAGGAAATTACATCCGGATGTTCACAAGGAAACAGACACTCTTACAAAAAACAGTATCAGGTTTCTCTTATGCTAGACAGCAGTACAGGAGGGGTCATAACTATTCCAAAGCTCTCCTGGGCTCTCACTGCTTCTGTAGATTAGAGCAGTGGCCAAAGTCTCACCAGGACTGAATGTGATCATGACTGAAAATGTTTTGCAGCTCAGCAGTTGTCCCGAAACCAAATGTGGGTTGCTACTAAAAGGGTGTTCCTTAAAAGCATAAAGTTCACTGTGTACTTGAAAACACTACCACACCTCCTTCTCGGGGATGAATCTGCTTGGTCCGTGTCCCAGTGGTCTAGGAATTCTTATTCCAAGTTCCTAGAAAAGAAAGTAATACCACTTCAGCATTTAGTTATAAACAGCTTTTTAGCTGTGGTTGCAAGAAAGAAATGAATTCTCCTTTCATAGCTGGGCTTATTTGGGTACTCATGGTACTCTTACGTGGGTATTTTTACTAATACCATTTGTACAAATGCAAATTAGTTTTTACACAAGTGCTTTATAATTAGCCACACTTGTTTACAGCGTATGGCCCCACTCCAGCACGAAAAAAAATCATCAACAAAGGCCCTGCCAACCAGAGAAAACACACACAATTTTATATGCATACACACAACAACAACAACCTGGTTCACAGAAAATTCTGCATATAAAGCATATTTTGGCAGGGTGTCCAGGACAAGGAGTTCAGTACAGAGCCGGCTGCTGTGCGGTTATGCCACTGACACAAAAACGAGACTGATAACGTGTGTGTACATCTGCAGGATGCCAGCACATAACACGCTGTGCATCTGTCAGGAAATTAAACAGCTGTAAGCCTAATCAGATTGCTTTTTCCCAACCTCAAAGAGCTCTTAAACTGCTGAAAGTACCTGATCTACATTTGCGTCTGCTTTCTTTTCAAGACAGGATAAATAGCTATTCACACTGGGAGGGAAAGAGGAAGGGGATTTTGCTCAATCAGAGCAGCAGCAGCCACATCCTTGCACACGCTGCTGCGGACATGCTGCCATGCAGGTAAGAGGGAAGCTGGATACTCCTCCAGCAGTTCACTGCTTGCCCTCTCCCTCGGCTCAACCTACCTTTCTGCCAGACCTGCAGCACCCCAGGCCCTTCATGCAGCCAAAGAGCGAGCTGCGTAAGAGACTTGGATGTCCTGCCTGTCAAACCATTCCCTTAGGAAGGAGGGGAGCCATGGGTTCAAGGGCAGTTTCTGCGTTTTGCATCGAGCAGCCCTCAGAGAGGGCACAGCAGGGTTCACGGGGCGCACACAAATGTGGGACACAGCCTCACCTCATGCATTTGCACATGTCCACCTTCCCAGCTGGGAAGTGCATTGCTACAGAGGCTCGCTCCTCCTCCATATGCATGGCTCTCACTGCACACCAGCCCTCCCAAAGGGGTAACTCTGGAGCCAGTGGCACGGCTTCCCCAGGAGATGGAAGCCCTGACACCCAAACCAGCTCCCAACAAGGCAGCTGATGGCACAGTGCTCTTACAGATGGAAGGGGACCTGGGACTAAAGCTAGGGACGGACTCGAGTGGTAAACACACGCTATATATAAACTAATGGTTTGGGCTCTTAAACTGTTTCCTCTCCCCTTCTTTTAAAACCATCCACTGCCTACATTCCGTTGCCCCAAATGCTCCTTTTCTGATGATACCAACCCCTTCCAGGTTCTCAGCTGGGTTTAGAGAAATAAATACTGTGCACTGAATCAGTTCATGCCACACAGAGCAGAGGGGGCCCTTCTGCTGTTTAAGCCTCAAGAGCAAATGGAGCCCCTAAACACAGTTTTAATCTTTGCTATATCTTCTGCACATAAAGATTGTTATGAAAAGCAATACTGGTCTCACTCACTGCTGCACTTTTCCTGCCTTTAGCTGAGGTTTCTATATGCATGAGTACATTGTACAAGAAGCTATTTTATTAATCAGTTACCGTTCCCTGAACTTTCCCCTAAGATTAAAAATCAGCCTCAGAGAGCAGGAAACAATTAGCACAGGTCTAAGCTGGAACTACCAAAGCCCACCAGACTCGGGTGGTCTCCTTAAACTCTAAGTCAGATGCTTTTGTTTCTCAATTTATTTGGATAAAGTGAGATCAAACAACAGCCCTTACACCAGTCTTTTCACATCTTTCCTGTGACAGCAAACTTGGTGATGTAGGGTTTTCCTGCTTCGGATCCTAACATTCACAAACATATTTGTCCTGCCAGCCAAGTCTCCAGTAATGCCACTTGTAGGATGGAATTTGTATCTTAAAAACACCCTCTCTCCTCAAAGCTCTAGCACAGCTGCTTATCTCGGCTACAACTACCCTAGCAAATCAGAGAAACATCTTACATCCAAATGACAGCATGAAAAAAAAGCCTTTTACGCATCATTTAACTTAGCAGATGTCTGCAGTTGTCTGCCAACTCAACGAATGTAAGAGAAACACCTTGAAGTTTAATTCTTGAACAACTACGTTTCAGTCTTTCCTTTTCCCAGAACAGTTATAGGAAGAAAAAAACCTCGAGATTTCTGAAGCTGAGATCAGCAAGCTGCTAACATATTCTGCCTCACAATCTATAATACATCAGTATCAATACACTTAGCATTTTTCTAAAGTATGCAGAAGTCAAACTACTACTACGATTATGTTGTATCACAGAATCACAGAATCATTAGGTTGGAAAAGACCTCCTGGATCAACAAGTCCAATCATAACAGGTTAGAATATTTCAGTAAAAAAACAAACCCTCTCCAAGAAGTGACTTCAGATTTTGGGGGGAATTAAAGAAGTTGCTTTGTTTTCCCTCAGGAGAGAAAGCATCCCCCTAAAATCAGGGCACCAGACTAGTACTTGAGAAGCCTGGTTCCAGTCTCTGCTCAGACAGACACATTGTGAAGGACTTGTGCAGACGAGCCTCAGCTTCTCATCTGCAAAACTAAGGTAAATAAATTTCTTCCAGAACAGAAATAAGCCTGTTGGTCACAAGGTGCGTGGTTACCACAGTCGTGACAGTTGTGTAAATTCTGAACCACTGGAAATCTTCTGAAAGTTGTTATTTTTTCGTTTACAAGCCACAGTAGACCTTTTTAAAACTATTTTACCCACCTTTTTTTCCCCCCGAAACAACATTTAATCCAGTTCACCTAGTACTTGAGATATAGCAGGCATTTCCCAGTGTTCCCAGTATCCCAGCATTTCAAATACCATATAGACAATACAATAATTCTCCAAACAATCCTAGAGTATATTCCCTTTGCTTTGAAGATATTTCTGTGCCCCATTATGCCTTTCACTAAGCCTCCATCTTTCAACTGCATTCAACTGAAAGCTCTGCCGATCCCCCTCTCAAAGGCAAGATGTGCATTCCTGACCAGCCAACCACTACCAAGCCTTTCTCCTGCACCTTCCTCTTAAAGAAACACCTCACCTGAAGCACGGACAAGCACTAGGCAAGGCAGCTGGGGCCAGGATGGAGCAGCAGTTGCAAGCAACTTATGTTTATTTTGGTTATTACAAAAATATAAGTGACTTTCATGGGATTCCAGACCACCCAGTTGCACACCAAAGTGACCTACTTAGTGCTGCCTTTTCTGCGTTAGACTTCTCCTGGCTTCTTTCCCTCTCTTTGTTAACCTTGCCACACCACTTTCATTCAGTCTAGAAACTGTGTGGCTGAATATAGCTCCAAGCTCAGCAGAAAGCCAACTGCAACTGAGGCTTTAGGTGATAATACTAACACTAATGCATCAGAGACGAACCATCTTCAAAGAAAGAACACAAAACTCAGATGGCTGCAAAGCTGAGCACCAAGTGTGGATTCATCTTCAACAGCCAGAACCTCAGAGCTAAAAGGAGGGAGTGAAGTGAGCCTTGCCAGGTGGCAATCCACTCCACTGCTCACATTCCAGGCATATCTTGACAGAGAAGCAAGACTTTAGCCATACATATACTGTATCACTATGACAGTGAAGATGACCTCAGAAATAACAGAAAAGCCTCCTCTTTCCCCTTAAGTAATGTAACTTGTATTTCTGTACAGCCACTATTATTTCTTCCATGGGAACTATAATCAGCAGATATCTACCATTCCTGGATTTACACGTCCCCTCATCCCTGCCATATCTGAGCATCTTACCTCATGTATTTAATTCACACAACATTCCTGTGAGGTAGGGCAAGTGTATTACCTTCCATTTAGGAGAAGAACCTGAGAGATAGAAAACCTATGTGTCCAACAGAGGCTGCTTCAGAAGACTGGCAGCTTGAGCTGAGACTTCTCAAGCCACAGGCTGATGCCCTAACCATCAAACTGTGTGCCTTCTCAGAGACTTCTCAGCCAGGAAACGTTTTATGCAAATTTACACCAAGAAACAGCTCTTCATAGCTGGGATAGAAGAGCTGATGAGACAAGTCTGCAAACTTAATTATATACTTCCTAGTTACCACTCTCTCTCACCACTCTGGGCCAGTTAGTACAACCCATTCCACAGTGACAATCAGACCAAAAATCTGTACTGCATGCACACACATGCTCAGAGAAGACCACTCTAGAACCGCAAACACATATAAAGTCACTCTACCTATTGCTTTTTTTTTATCTTAAAGATTCTTAAGCCCACTTCCAGGTAACTTCAAGTGTCTTGACGAGAACAGTGTTGCTATAAAATTTAAGTAAAAGCTTGAGATGGAAAATTAAACTGCAAATGCTTAGAAAAGGTTTTTAAATACTTAGAAGTACAATTATCTCTGCTAGTAACAGACCATCATCTGCTTTGGTTCTGAACCTCTTTAAAATGTTAAGTGAAGAAAACAAGAGTCATTTCTAAACAGACACCCAATATCAGAAACCTAGGAACACTGAAGCACTAAGTCACAGGCTGATTTGCAGGGCCTCTAGAACAGGAACAGCTACAGCTCTTGTTCCACAGTATGTCTAAAAGGCTTTTTCAGATCCCTGTTCCTGCCCCACTACTAGCTCCTGGCAGCTGGAACTCTACTTCTTATCACAAAATCATTCCCAGAACTCAATTATAGTTTTGTCAGATGCATATGGGGACTCTCCCCAAACTGCTCATTTTCAGACATTTGGGATTCACAAGCTGAGCGCTAGCTCTGAACCACAATCTTCAGACTGCTTCCCTGGTGTTAGCACAGTGAGTCATTTTGCTCCCCTCAAGTACAGTCTGTACCAATATCAAATGTTATATCTCCCAGAGACACTTATTTGCATACTTAAGCCTCTGCTAAATGGCAAAGAGAACATTTTATCATACACAAGCCACAGGCAAAGTGAAAATACAATTATTGATTTACTTTGCTAGACTACATTTGGATTACATATTCATCTGTATCATCTGTGTCCTGATTAAGCACTAAGTACTGCTAGATTTACCCAAAAATATGTGAAGATCACACACTGTAATGCAATGTAAAACAATCTAAAGTAAGGAACCAGAGAAGGGCAATGAGTTTGAGGTAACTTGGAATAACATTTTACATAATCTAAGTGCATTCCTACCCAAACGTAGGGTTAAGAAAGGCACAATAAGCTGTGGGTTAAAAACTCTTCAAGACAATCTCCTGGTAGAATTAACCCCCCAAATGTGCTAGTGCTGAAAATTGAGCTTAATGTGATTCTGGTATGCATTTGAAGCCGACATTAAAAATACCCATTTAGAGCTTTATATGCTTATAGGATGAAATGCCCCAAAGCATTTAAGCATCCAAGAATCTTGTGCTGTTATTTCCAAGCAAGACTGACACTTACTAGTCTAAGAGGCCTTGTGCTGCTGCTGCTTCACTTGCTGTGTCCAGTTCCTACTTCCCCTTTAAAGGACACTGACAGTGACACCTCACCGGTGGCAAGTGAGGTGTCACTGTGAGTCTACAAGTTTGGAGTTTCCTTCTTTAGGATCTTAATGACAACGCCTGGCACAACTGGCCTCACAAGACAAGTTATTTATCACCAAGCTGACACACACGTCTTAGCTTAAAAGCTATATTTTTTTTTTCAGTTCTGCTAAATGCAGTAGCTACTGGAGTTTCCTCATCAGGTGGGTACCTTTTGGAAATGATGGGATTAAGAAAAAAAAAAAAGTGATTAAATTATTCTTTTCCTACAAACACACACACACAAAAATCTCAAATCCTACACCTCTTCTAAGTGTGGGGCTAAACAGAACCAGCAGGTTTTTTGTCTCATTCATTTTCCTAATCCAAAATGCTCATGCACTTTAAATTTTTGCACTGTTCAAGTTTCTGGGTACCCCAGACTGTCATTCAACTGAAGCACTGGACATGTCTGTACTTGTACAGACTTAGAGAAAGGAGAACAAGTCCTCCCCCTCTGCTACAAAGCACTTTGTTCCACAGATCTGTGGCTCTTCACTGGACTTAAGAACACAGCAAAAATTGAACTGTTTCTGTAATATTTCACGGAGAACGCATTCTTACATGAATTTAAATACTTGAGTGATTTTATTTTAATTCAAATATCAGTAAGTATTTTTTCTCTGAATGTCTAAGTCCGTTGAAATAACAGATTTTAAAAACATCCCCAAACAGCTCATGTGACTTGAATCAAGACAGAAATCAAGGCAAGACTGTGTGCCCAAGTTCACACACCCTTTTCACAATGGCAGGAATAAAAGCAAAGCCCAGGCTCCTCAGTCTCAAACTATAACACCTCTTCTTTGGTCATCTTCTCAGACCAAGCTGTGAAAGCAGGTCCAACTGGAGTAGTTTCAAGTCACCCAAGTGCTGCCTATCCTTCCTTAGCAGCAATACCTTTTCCTGAAGTGGTTTTGTGACACAACTGCTTAGAGACCACAACCAAATCTACTTTTGATATGAGCTCACTGAAACCAAGTGGCTGAATTTCAGTGATTAGTGCCCAGCTTTTCTATGTGCCAGTTCTCTAAGGTGTACAATGAAACAAAAGGTATTAAAGGGTAAAGGATTTGGAAGGAATATCTACAAGTTCCATGCTGTAAACATGGTTTAAATAAAAAAAAAAAAAAAACACAAAAAAACTCCCACAAAAAACCAAAATACAAAAAAAAAAAAAAAAACAAAAAAAAAATCAGTGACACAGAAAGAAACCAGTTTAAACGTGACAGTTACCGTTTGCATTGTGTAGACTGTACTACTGGATTATGCCAAAGCAAAGCGGTTCATATCCAAGAGGTACTAGACCTGTACAAACCAGAGAAATACAAAACAGTTTCTGTGGCAACCTGCAGCACTCTGAGGATTTAAAAATTGGCTTTGAAAGAAAAATCTTAACGTAGTGACACTAAAAAACTTAGAAAGGACATACAAAGCAGCATTTTAAGTCCAAAATAATGGCACTGACTTTCATCTGTTTACGATTACAGCGAGCTCTTCTCCATCACAAACACAAAACCAACCTCACCGCTTGAAAAGGACGATCCGAGTCTGTGGAGAATTGAAACACACACCAGGCAATCCGGAGGCAAGAGCTACTTGGAAAGGTCTAAGCACCCATCCGAGAGCCCCGCTGCGCACACAATGGGGGTTCGCAGCCCTCCCGCTAAATGCAACGGGGAGGTGAAGGCTGCGTGTGCACCGTCCCCGCAGGCGGCAGCCGGGAAGGACCTGCCCCCGTGCCCCTCGGGACCTGCCGCCGGACCCCGGTCCCGCCGCTCCTGCCGGCTCTGCCCGGTGCCCGCTGCGGCGGGGCAGCCCCGCTCCGCAGCCGCCCGCACCGGCTCCTCCCCGGCACCGGCAGCTCCTTGGACAACGCCTGGCTTTCCCCCCGCCCCGCTCCTTACGCAAGAGTTTCTACCTTCTCTGCAAGCAACAAAGCGATGGTGGCTTTTAAACCGAGAAATCGCAAGAGGTCCGCGTTTCGCAGATGTTTGTGTGACCGAGTGCGCTGCTGCAGAAACCTGCCCCCTGCCTGCTCCCAACAGTCCTGGGCAAACGCGGGCTTTGCAAAACACTCAGCCTGTTGGCAGCAGCCGGCGCTGCTCTCCTCCACCCCCCAGGGCTGCGAACCCTGCCAGATGCCCGGCATCTCCCACCGCTTTTGCTCTGGGATTTTACGGTATCGATTATTTCAAAAGAAAGAAGTCCCAGAGCTGGCCCACGGGATTATTGCTTTTTCTTTTAAATAAAGAATCATAGAATAGTTAGGATTGGAAGGGACCTTAAAGCCCATTAAGTTCCAACCCCCCTGCCATGGGCAGGGACATCCCACCAGATCAGGCTGCTCAGAGCCCCATCCAACCTGGCCTCAAACACCTCCAGGGATGGGGCAGCCACAACCTCCCTGGGCAACCTGTGCCAGTGCCTCTCCACTCTCGTAGCAAAGAAATTCCTCCTTATGTTTAGTCTAAATCTGCCCCTCTCCATTTTATACCCATTGCCCCATGTTCTATCACTACAAGCCTTTGTAAACAGTCCCTCTCCAGCTTTAAGTCTTTAAATATAAGATTTATAAAACTAAAGTATGTTAAATAATTTTCCTTCAAGTATTTTGAATTATAATAAAATATGACAGACCTCAAGAGGAGAATTTCTATTGCAGGTTTGATGGGAAGAGGTCAGGGTAGCTCTGAAGCACCGAACATACTCACCTCAGGGAGGAAGGCTTCTGCCTGCAGTTCAGGCTGCTACAGACACGGTTGTGAGTCCCATCAAGCTATCTAACAACCAAGCAGGGAAATTCCATGACACTGGACTTTACACTTATATTAAATGTAAAACTGAACACGGAAAACCTAAAACCTGGTCACAGGCTGTTCCTGTTACAACTGTATGAAGCTTGCAGCAAAATGCAGAAAACATCAAGGACAGTCCTGTCAGGGAAACGTGGCAAAAGGACTTAAGGCAGCAGTTCTGCACATTTGTAATGCAAAAGCTTTAAAAACTTCCTCTCCCCTCCACTTTCCAAGGACCACCACCCCTCTGGTCTATGCAGCTAATTCTAGAGAGCCAAGGAACCCTCTAACTTCCAAAGACTTATCAACAGTTACAAGGTTAAATCACCTCAAGAAGCACAGGCACCATAGCTCCTTCCACAGGTCCTTGGCTTTAAGCTGGTTTCTCCAGAAGTAGTGAAGCATGCTTTGTACCTACATACTTCACTTCATTAAATGCTCAACAGAAACACGGAAAAAGAAGAATGCAATACTGGCAAGGAAGGTTGCATTTTGTAAGCTAATAAAATAAACTAATGAAGAACACTGTTTAATTCCCACTGGCTACTTCCTTACTTCAAGCCAAACGTAACAGAAAAAGAAGGAATGGGCTCCTCTTGCAACACAGGCAAAGAACTGGCTTGTGCTCAGGAAAACTGTTGAAAAAGAGTAATTACCTGAAAAGCTGAAATGCAAGAAGATACCTCACCATAAGAGGTCAGAGGAAAGATTATACCTTTCAATGAATTTAACACCTTTGGAAGAAAAGTGAAGCAAAAAGAACCCCAAAAGGCAGCACTCCTCCTGAAGTGTTTTTCCCCCAGGGTGACCAGTTGCCTTGCCTGGATATTTGTGAGAAAGCCTGTTTATGTTAACACTTGTTCCTATACAAAGAACCTTGGCAGATACAGACTTGTCTCTAGCATTGTCCAAGGGAAATTCTCATGAAACAGCCAACAACAGCAGAAAGTAGGAAATTCTACCGTATTCTTGGCTTTCTGTATCAGGATAGATAAAGGCAGTGACAGCATGTCAGAAAAATCATGTACAAAGGGGAAGAGGAAGTTGCACAGCCATAGCAAACAAATAATAATGCTCTTAAAAGCTCTCCCATATGGCTCCAGTACACAAGCTCTGCTCAAGCCCCAGGTACATCTCTGCCTTAGCGGGATCTCATCACCTCAATATGCTGCAAGAGCTTTCCCCACCCTTACCCTCACACAAGTATTTCCAAAATGCAACTCCCCCAAACTGAAGAACACACAAAACTGAGCCATGTGCTCAACTATAAATCAGTACGTGACTGTAGACTGAAATTGTTTTCCTTTAGGGGATACTAAGACGAGCTATTCCATCCTACACCAACAATTTCATGAGGGAATATGGTTGGACACCAGCACAAAGCTCGTTTGGGTACTAATGAGTGCAGAACCCAGTGCAAGTGGAGGACACGGGAACCAATCTATGGTACAGTTTGCATAACTTGAGTGTTCCCCTGGGGAAACCCAACTGTATGTTTGGCCATGTATCCATGCAAGTAAACAAAGATTAAGTGAAATGCTCATAAGGGGAAAAAACAACAATAAATGTTTAACATTAAAATATTGATAGACATCAAAGTTTCCTTTCACCCAGAAAGAGTATATGACAGATACACATGAAGTCACCTAAAGCATGGAAACACACTCTTTCATAGCAAGCACTTCCATAAAAGCTGCTTGCATAAAAGAATGGCATTTAACACCTGTGCTCTCTAGGTTAAGACATAAGAAATGCAGTTTTTCCTTATTGCTACAGTTAAAAGAAATGTCCTGGTGAAGATAAAAGGACACCAACCAGTTACAATGTGAAAAGCCTGATCCTGCCAAAGCATACGCCTGCACTTAGCTGATGTAACTTGGAACAGTTCCACGTCAGTCCAACAGGGTGACTTTTTTAGAGTCAAGTTCAGCACAAACAGATGACTCCAAAGAACTGGCAAAGCCAGATCTTAAATTCTTTCCACCGAAAACCTATCCAAGCAGAAGCACTCAAATACCTGTTACTGCAATGCCCTGGACATCAAATTAATATCTTGGAGGTTGATCAGATGATTCTTTCCCAGGAACATTTACAAGTAAAAACAGATAATTCTTCCGGGCTCAGAGTTACTTGATTTGTATTAGTTCTTAGGACCAGATTTCTCTCTCTTGTGGTTTCGTAAGGGAGCGCCAGCTTTGGCAGGATGTAGCAAGGTTAGCAGAATGGATGTAAATACCAGTATTCATGTCCAAGTGTCTTTGAACCCTCTGAGACTGCTAACGGCCACAGATGCCTGGTGTCTCCTATCTGCAGCTACAGCAGCTGAAGAGGTTACTGCACTAACCCAGGTGTCACTGCCCCTTCCAGGGGACAGGTCTCGTTCCTAAGACTTGCCCACTCAGCTGCTGGGAACAGCACTCCGTACTGCTTGCAGGGAAAGTAAGTGATCAGAGAACAATTTGCAGATGGTGGGGGATATATTTTTTTAATTGTTTCAGATAATTTTGACTGATAGCAGTTAGCAGTACTAACAATGACCAGATCCCAAGGGACACAACTCCTGGCAAAGCAGCAACAATAAATGTATGGTGGCAAGAATCCCTTCAACCAGAACAGCTCAAGCAACTCCACCTAATCTGGTGCTTTAATGAAGTCACCAGGTGTTTCAGCAATGACTAAGCAGTCCCACACTGGCTCCTCTTAACATTTCCCTGTGGATTCCTCTCATTCCTTGCTGTCCACAGCCACTACCCTTTTCATAACAAATTTCAAATGTATCTCCTAATCTCTTCTGTCCCTTTATTATATATCTGTTGTTTCTGAAATAGCAAAAATCTTCATCGTGATAACAATATGGGAGGCACAGAAACTGAACCATTCATTACAGCGATGAAAGAATTTAAATTAAATAGGAGGCTATACCATCCTAGCATGTGGGTCAAGAAAAAAAAGGTCAGTATTTCAAAGCATTCTTCTTGATTTAACCTTAACAATCTGATTTGTCGGTCTTCAAAAAACTCATTCCATTTAGAATCAGTACATAATTCTAGGGAGGAGGATAAGCTGTATTCTCTGTACAATCTAAATTCTTCCTGTATGTGTCAAAAAGGATCAGCCCTTAGGAATGACAGTTTCCACATAAGGAAATAAGTTTCAACCAATATGAAACAGCTTTCCTTTTCTAATCTTTAGGATTGCAAGGCCGGCTAAGACTAAACATTTTACAATATTCAGAGATTATATTATTGTCTGTTCTTCAAATATTATTCATCCTTGTAATGCTATTTTTCTATTTCTAGCTCTTTCTTACACGCTGCTTTCTAAAGGCCACATCTTGAGCTTTAATGGGCAAATGGCTTGCAAGTAAGCAAGGGGTTTCATGAGTAACTGGGTCATTCCTAGCTCACTATCCCCCCCAAAAGACCCAGCGTCGTTTCTGTGAGTTGCAAGAGGCTGTGAGACTGGGTTGTTACACCTGAGCAGGTCTCACAGTTGACTGACTTTTAACTCACCAAGCTCCAAGAACTCCAGTGGCTTTATCTGCTTGCTCCCTAGCTATTTGGTTCATCATTCAGGACTCTTACTCGCCCCAAACAGTCATTCTTCTGATAATTTCTGCCTTGAAGATATTTACAGCCTACCCCCCACCTTTAAACCAGAAGTTGTTTTGTTTTTTCTCTCCTCAAAGCTTGTCCAAATTTAACATTCCCTTCTGCACTTATTAGGTAGCAGAAGTACAAAGTTCAATTTAGGGAGCTATAAGAAGTTGAGATCTTGAGATTATTCATGCTTTGGCAAGAACGTGAAAACAGACTTATGGTTTCTAAGACTAGTACAAATAAGTAGATTAAAGATGCATATCTAAAGCTCAGTAGATTGAAAGAATGTCTTACCAGATCATACTTACCCCTTTTTAGGGTACACAACTCCTCCTAGGCTAATAAACAGCAGCTGAACTATAAAAGTTGTCTGTCTGGCTTACTGTGAACACCCAGCATTAGAGAAGTGGGTTCTTCTGATACTTTTCTGAGCATCAGGCTCATGCGACTACACAAGAATACTCTCTGGTTAACAACTCCTGCCAGACCCAGCTTTCCCAAAATTGAAGTCCATGTAAACTAGTTTCAAAACTGACCTAGGTAACTCACGGTTAGCTTTTTATCTTTCTCATCTTTCAGTGACTAGAAGATGTATGGAGAGGGGATCTGCTGTCCAGCTGCAGATTGCCACTCTCTGGGGAATGGAACATGTTTAGGCTGCCAGCTATTCTGCAGTCTCTCTCAGTACTAAATAAACATTAGGTTGAAAAAATATCACAGTTTAGCCTTAATAAAACAGTGTATTTGGAGTTCAATAAAGAAAAATAAAATTTAGCATAGCTCATAGCTGTCTAGAATTGGTTTGGCCTAAAGAGATCTCCCCTCTTCCCTTCAGCTGGCAACCTGCTGGGTCACGCCAATGCCCAAGACATTTTGCACAGCTCCTTGTAGTTAGCATCCATTTTATTTTTCCCAAGCCCTCTCCCTGCAAGCCGAACCCTGAAAAGGAACAAATATCCTTTCTCAGTTCAGCAAAAATTCACCCCTGGGAACTTCCTGCAACCCCAAGTCCTCATAGTTGATTCAGTTAAGAGCAATGAGACAATGCAGTATCTTACTTGCTAAGCTACCTGGAACGCTGTCTAACTGTGCTTCACCCCTGTGAAGTTGCTGTTTGAAGGCCTGTCCTACACAGATGGAAGTTGCCTTATCAGTCTGGGTAATTCACTGCAAACAAAACCTTTCTCATTAAGCAAATGTGTGCCTTCAAAGCCAGGGAAGGCTAGCCAAATCATCTCTGGGTAAGGTTTCTGGGGTTTTTAAACTGCATTTGACCTCAGAAATAGTCTTTCTGTGATAACAAAAGAAAAAGCAACGAAATGCAGGTCATTATTAGCTTCTGAATGAAATCAGACACAATAGCAAGGAGGAAAAAAATGCCTTTAAGAGTCCTGGAACTTTGCACCTGGTTTACTGGAACTGAATGAGACCATTACAGCAAGTGACCCAGAGATGCACTGCTGTCACGTTACAGCGAGTATGCAGGAAACGCTGTGCAAGTGTCCTGTGAAGAAGCAGCAGCTAAAACCTACTTTCATACTCTGGTACGTAGAGACATGCAACCCAGAAGAAGCTATTCTCTCCAGAACCGTTTGTCATCTTTACCCTTGGGGGCTCAGGTGCATTTCCACAAAATTGCTTGAAACTCTGACCTGAGGCTCATGCCTGACTTGATTTTGCAGGTGCAACAAACAAAAACTTATTTCTGTAGAGCCCTCACCAAGGAACAAACTAGCAATTTATAGAATGGTTTATTAGACTTTGAGTCAATCCATATCCACACTACAGCCAAAACCCAAGTGATTTTCCTTTTTTAATTACATTCAATGTTTTCCCCACAAAAATAAGAAGAACAGAATGCAAGAAAAGCATGTAATGTAATTTAATGCTCAAGAAGACCTTCAGCTATTTTTCTATAGCTTGATTGTTACAATGAGATAAAATTAAGTGAAACAGTACTAAACAAATATGGGAATTACCACTAAGAGCGAGGAATCCTATCAGTAACTGCAGTTTGGAGAACTGTTTTGTGGCTTTCTTATTACACTTGCCACTTTCAGGCACATGCTCAGTGTGTCTCAGATAGGAAAAAAATTAAAATAAAAGTAAGTTATTTTATTTTCAGTTTTCAGTCTAGCTGTGACCCAAATAATAGATGTTATTTATCAGAGTTTGAGAGTTTTGGAAAAACAAAGATTTTTTTATTAGGAAAAAAATCCAGATACCTATAAAGCTGTATCCCATGCATTTTCTGTAACAACCTGTCTTGATGGTAAGGTTGCAAGTTCCTCAAGTCCATATTTGTTGCAAGTCTCTGTCCATACTTGTTTAATATATAGAGCCAAGTACAATAGTATTATAGAATTTATCAACTTTAGAGCATTATCTGGGCAAAAAAGCTAGGTACAATAGTAAGTAGCATCATCCTAGAAGAATAACCCATACCACTGATCTAATGACAGCAGTTAAGAAACAGATCATCCTCTAGGAACTATTCAACAACTGACTGTTAGAAGTTAAGGAGATAATACCAGATCTGCCATTTTCGTATCAAATCTGTTTCTTTTACTTTTATACTCAAACATAAACCTCTGCTTGAGGAGAATAATGACAAGAAAAAAAGCAATGAATGACACATTTCTTGCCATTTTTGGCCATTATTACTGGTATTTTGTTTAAATTCAGACAGCATTGTATTCCTCATTCTTCCCCATTTGAGAAGATGATGTGGCTAGAATATTTGGACTCAAATCAGTTTATTTGCCTTGGTTTCTGAAACAGAAGAGCTGAAAAAAAGCAGAGTCTTCCTACTGATACAAATCCTAAAAGATCGTGTCTGTTTCCTGCTCAGGAATTCAGACTCTTTCTTTCAGTGGGTTTTACTATTTTGACACTTTCATTAATATATTGTTTCTTTCTTTAACTCTAAGTTTTAAGGACATTGACACCTGCCTAGGGTTACAGCAGAGAGCAGAAGCCCCTGGCCCGTCAGGGGCCACCCCTGCCCTGTGACCAGCAATAACAGCATCAAGACTTGCTCTGGTGAACCCCAGATTGGGCACAGCAAGCTGCAATGCCACTACCAACACATGCTTCAAGGTCACAGAACATGCACTCCTGCTTAACAACAGCACAACTTTTGCATCCTCCTAAACCAAAGATTTCTCCGGAGCTTGGAGAGCTCCTTCAGGGTCCCTGGGACAAGCTGCATGTAGGACCAACTCCCTACCCCCCTATCCCAACTACCACTTTGGCACTTTTCCACTGGCTGCAGCAGCTTTGGGTCCCTGCAAGACAACTGTAAAATCACAGGGAGATTGCCGCAATTGAGCTGCTTGGAATCTCAATAAACCCACAAACTTTTCTGGGCTTTGCAATGCTGCTGCCTGCAATGATGACATGCAGACAGTGGAACTATTATTACCTTCACCCACTTACCTTCTCAAATGGCTGTTTACTAGAGGAATTAAGTCAAAACAGGCTTGAAACCAATTCTAGCACTTTCTGTTGAAATGCTTTAAAGTGTATGTGTTTGGTGTTTTTAAAGAGTTAACCACAATATTGGAACTTAGCCTTAAATCCACTGTTTGTTAACAAACATAATTTTAAATCAAACACTTGCTGTTGTGAGAGAGGAAAGGCCACCTACCACTGCCAGACCACCCTGACTACTTGCTAGACAGTGTTTTAAACATGTGATGGTTCAAAAGTCCTGGGAAAGGCCAGCACTGTAAGTGTAGTCCCTCAGATTCAAGAGAGATGAAACCACATGCACAATACATACAGCAGCCGTGCTGCAGAAGACACAGCGCTCTCAGATTGCCATAGCAGAACCAATATTTTGCAATCAAGCCCACATTCAAGCCTGATTTATAGCAGTTTTCAAATATAAAGTAAATAAACAAAGAACCAGTAAATAAATATGAATGCACACCTACTGTACTAAACACACACAAATTTTACTCAGATAGTATTAGAATGTCCTTAAAGAAGGGATTCCGTGTGTACAGTTGACAATTGAACTTATAAATCTGTTTTACTGGATAGAAAGCTATTGCATTCAAACACCTTCTTGTTTTGTCAGTAAAGCTACAAATCTATACCTGTCTCTCAGTTTCTCACAAGTGTGACAACTGTACTCTAACTGTTCCGCAGTGATTCCAAGTCAGCAAAGCAATGCAGCAAATGGAAGCTTGTGCAGAACTGTATGATGTTTTCACTACTGATGAAGATGCCACAACAATCACTCAAGCCTGTCAATCAAATAAGCCAATCACTCAACTAAACTACTAGCAAAAAATTCTGGTTCATTTGCTGAGATGCCGATATTACTAATAACAGTTGAGAGGATTATTTCTCTTTATCAGGGCATCTTTATTATCTTCCTGAAAAGTCCTCCTCGCAAAGAAACTAACACAAAAATATTTAATTCTATTATTTTAGAAAAAAATGGTACAAACTTTTTGCATTTACTCATGTAAATATATTTCTCCTTTTAGAAAACAAAATTCGTGGAGTAACAGATTATTTGTGACTTAATGTGAAATTTAACTTGAGGGAAATCAGTATGTCCCATCATACTTTTCTGAAGCTGGTAGGGCTACGGCTAAACCAGGTTTGGATTGTCGCCAACAAGGGCCAGAGACCAACTCTTACAGCTGTAACAAATAAGCACTTAACTTGGTAAAGTGTAGGTCTGGAGCTGTCAAAGAACACTGCAAGATGGCTAAACCAAACAAGACTGGGATAAGCCCAGGAGAAATCTCTTTGGTAGGCTTAGATACAAGGCTCAAAGAGAAACCAGAGCCAGGGACTGCACTAGGATTTGAAAGAGCAAAGACTGGCAAGGTGGAATTTGGGTGTCGGGTTAAAGAAAGAGAGAAAAACACCGAGGATCATTCCACTGGATTTAAACTTAAGCCTGGTGGGAGTAATTCTGCTAAGGCAAGGTGTTTGCATGTCCACAGCCATCAGGTGAAGTTCAGAGTTTGCACTAACCAGGACCTAGAAAGGGAGGTTCAGCTGTGCAAAGGAGAGGGGTCCCTGAGCCCCTCTTGTTGTTTCTAAGAGGCTGATAATCTGCTCTGTAAAAATAAATAAATAAAACCGTGCATCCCTGAATTCATATTTCAATACCATCTATATTCTTTCTTTCACATGCAAGGGCTGCATTAACTACAGTAAATTCATTCTCAGGACTATAGAATCGTGCAGCATTACACACACGCAGAGGCACTTCCTTAGTAGCTGTCCTGCATTAGTTCTTTTGTTGAAATACAATCAAGACATTGCTGGAAGGGAATGTTTTATACTAAAGCCACTTCAGGTTGTTTCTGGCAGCACATTGCCCTGGCTGAAGGAAATGGTCTTGTACAAGCAATCAAAATGCACCATCTGACCACGCCTAAGCTAACCTGAACAGGAAAGAAAGATAACCCCCGTATAAACTTGTACAGCAAATATGTTAGGACTGGAACACTTTGCTGTGTTTCATGTGATACAGCAATTGGATGAATTCTCTTAACAGCTCTGAACCTTTCTGGAACACAGCTGCTCTGAGGGGCAAAGGGAAGAAAAAAGCAGCTAGAGGCAAGCTGGGGAGCTCGTTCACATGGAGAGACCAAATAAAAGAAATTACTGGATGGGAATATGGGCACAGTCCAGGTGGCTGGCATACATGACGTTAAATAAACAAACTTTGAAAATAGAAAAAGCATTAAAAGTAATGGTAGTGCATTCAGAACACATGTAGCTCACTGGGCACTGCCTGTGACCATCCACGTATCTCATATATAATAGGTCAGAAGATGCCCCAAACACAAAGATACCATATGTATGCGCAGGCCTTTTAAAGAGATTTCACCTACCAGAAGCCCCAAATGACCAAATTCGTTTTCCCTTGTCTATACAAACTTCTAGGAGGGGAGAGCAGGGCCGGGGGGGGCTGGAAGGGACAGGAATGTATGTGAGTAATGACAGTACTATTTATCAGGCCCTCGCACAGACTAACTCTTTGCATGGGTATTCACTGGTGAAAAAAAAAAAACAACACAACTGCTTGCTCTGCCTCATAAGAAGACAGACATTCACATAAAACAAAACATACATTTATATTTTTGGCTCAATATTCTTGTCTCTGAATTGTTGCTCTACATATCAACAAATGATCCTTTGTTTTAAGAAAGTCTTACCGGCCACAAGTTTCCCAAGAGAGGGGCACTATATCCTCAAACGCTGACAGGCCTGCCTGGTAATAAGCCACCAGCATGTATGGGATAGATGGCACAGCTCCAGCGCTGTGTATAGAGGAACCACAAGAATACTCACCAAGAGAGGGTAAGTTAAGAAGGCATCTGGACATGAGAATGACAGAAAGATACTGGCCGCAGTTATCCTACAACCCTGCTATCCTGCCTTGCATGCCAGCTTGCTGACATTTATGTGGCTACTAAAAAAGAAAGAACAACCATAACCAAGTCACTATGCAGAGCTTTTATTCTAGAAGTACATACTAATACTAAGGAATATTGCACACTGGGGTATCCAACACAGTCTTAAAGCAATCTGCTTCATGTTGAGAGTTACTGGCTAACAATTCTCAGCCAACAGCAGCTGAAAACATGCCCAATCCCATGCACCTAGAGCATGGGAAGGACTGCAGCCTATTTAAAAGTCAGGGATATCATCAAGAGCCGCAATAGAAACAGAAGTCTGAACTTGGCATGTAAATGCCTTTTCCTCTCTTTTTCAGAACAAACTCCCTTGATGGAAGCTGTCTTTTTAAAAGTAATTGAATTTTGCACTTGAGTGCCCTACTAAACTCAGCTATGCAAGGCTAAATCATCTTTTTTTTATAAAATACAAAAATATAATGATAACTGAGGGTGTTTTCATGAGGTCTGTTGACAGAATAGAGTAACAACACTTTACATTAAGGCTTTCAAACAGTAAATAAAACCTCTAAAAGCAAATCTTATTTCATGTTTCCTCCGTCAGCTAGCAAAATATCAGCTAAATGTTAATGGCACTTATCCTGCTATTTTGGTTGCCATCAGATCTGAAGGAATACACCTGCATCAATTTTTCCCATATGTTTTACACAAGTCTCTCCCCAAATATGTTTTCCTCCTCTCCTCAAACAAAACTTCCACCAACTGTTGGGAGAAGCTATGCAACTGCACTTGACACTAACATGAACTTCCTGATCAGACCATCTACAACCTTTAGCCCATGTTCCCTGTTGTCTCAAGGGGCAAAGGGAGTGAGCAGCTGCTGAAAGTTTGTAACTAATAGTACATTGTGAAAGAAACATGAAGGGAACTAGAGTCAACAAATTAAATGTGAAGATTTGAGCAAACTGCCCAGAGAAACAGGACATTTTTTTCAGTCTGGCAACAACCTCGAAAATTACATAAGTGTATTGTGTACATTACCCTGGAAAGCACGCAGTTCCTGGGGTAGAAGGGCACTTAATTTCCATGGCTTGCTGCTTACAAACAATTCACATCGAGCAGAGGATCTCATTTTGGGTGCCCTTAAATCAACTTGTAAGCTCATTAAAGAAGCGTTGCAGTTATGTGAAAAGTAGGTGGAGAAAGACTCAGAAATAAAGCTTCCAAAGTTTTCAGTTAACTTCTAACTGACAGTTTTTCTAAGAATCTGCACATTTGTTCCATACTCTGAAATTTTTTTCCAGCTTTTATCTTTGCCCAGTATTTTTGCAAGCCAACTAGTACAGCCAAATGCAGATAGGATCAGAAGACTACACACTGAAAAGCATTTCAGCAAGACCTCAGGTTCATGACCTATTTTATGTAACGGAAATCTGCTTAAATATGAATCAAACCATAGATACTGGAACTCTTTACATTTAGATGGTATCAATCTATGTGTGTATCCCTTAATCCACATATACTAGTAAAGCTTGTACACCAAGTTCTTTCCTGGTCGGTAGCCCCATCAGCAAATATAGTCACAGAATTCAGAACACAAAAGCCATTTACCAAAGAAGGTACCTAAAAGAAATGAGAATCTATAGAACAGCTAGGTTTTAAGATTCAGATCAGTGTGCAATAATCACAATTCAGTCATAAGCTCACTTTCCTCTTTCAGCCTGGGTCCATTTCCCACCTTCCCCACCATTACTTCTCTACTAAACTTCAAAGAATCAGAATCATAGAATCATTAACATTGGAAAAAGACCTCTAAGAGAATCCAGTCTAACCACCAGCCAAATATCACAATGCCTACTAAATCATGCCCCAAGGTGCCATGAATACCTCCAGGGACGGTGACTCCACCACTTCCCTGGGCATCCTGTTCCAATGCTTCACTCTCTTTTGGTAAAGAATTTTTTTCTAATATCCAATCTAAACCTCTCCTGGTGCAACCTGAAGCCATTTCCTCTCTCATATCACTTTTCACTTTGAAGAAGAGACCAGAACTCCACTTTGCTACAACCTCCTTTCAGGTAGTAGAAATTACTGACGAACAAATCTGATTTTCCTTTTCTTACTACCCTATCTTGAATTGCTTACTGTTAGCCTGGTTGGGTTGTAATGAACTGAATTGTGCTCTGATCTGTACAGTAGCCCTCTCTCCTCACTTGACACTAGACACTACTGCTTTGAGTGCCTGTCACTACTTTGTGGTGCCATGTGGAGAACACCGGATGTTCTCCCTTTAGTGCAGGTGCTAGTTCCAGCAAGCACAGAAAGGAAAAGTCACTTACAACTTGTCTCATACAAACATGGGTAATACTGGCAGAAATCAGGATTACATTTTTCTACTGTTTTATTGCCTTCTCTCTTGACCCTACTGCTTCCCAAGCTAGGGCAGCTCAGCTCTTCCATGACATGAGAACTAGAACTGTAAAAGGGGTTAGGGTGAGGTACTACTTCCAAAAGACCGCTATCTCTGCAAAAGCAGGTTATTACTTTGCTGATGGCTCGTTATCAAAGCCACTCGCAGACTGAAAATGTATCAGCTGCCCCAAGAAACACACAGTCTGACAGAGTTTACCTAGGTTTAAGCTTGTTATTCTGAATCTGAAACTTGCCCAAGTTCACTAAATGCAAACTGAGTTTCAGCTAGTATCACACAACTTCCTTCTACCTTGGAAGAACTCTGAAGGCAGAGGCTGAAAACTCTCCCTGTGCGTTATATACATGTGAAAGTAGAAGAAATCAGGCCGCACTTATCCCCAGTTCCTGACAGGGGGATCTACTGGTTATTAAGGAGAGTGGTAAGTGCCAAGCCAGAAAGCTAGTGACTAAAAAAGAAGGATGGCAAACCGCCTAGGTGGGGAGAGTAAGAAGGAGCATCCACAGCAAAGGAGTCCTAGGGAAAAACATTCATTTACTTGTCTGGCTTAGGGACAGACCCCCTTAGTACAGGTACAGGGACTTACTCAGGGCAGCAGCTTCATAAATTGCTGTGTAGCACATCAGCAATGAGTGGAAACTACGTATCTCAGACTAAAAGCAGTTTTTGGAGGGTGAGGTTTGGTATGTGATTGCCCAACAGAGCAATTTTATTGAAGTTTGAAACAGTGAAAGCTTATGACAGGGTAGGCACTTTACAGAAAACATAGTTTTGCCTGAGTTTGTGATGAAACTGCAACTACATTCTTCCCAATAACCTTAAAGCTTTGCTATATAACCTCTACAGATGGATTGAGTCCGTAGAACTGAGATTTCAAGTTTTATTATTAAGCAGAGCTGCTAGAAAACAGGAACACACAAATTCAATGTGGGAAAAGAAAAGAAAGTGGTAGCATATGTATTTCTTCCACTGCAGCTACTGTATTTGTTTTCTCTCATTAAGCAAACACTCACCCAAGCTTGGGACAATTCCAGCTGGTTACATCAGGGGTTCACACAGCAGCAGTTACATACCGAAACTGTTCTTAAGTGTAACTCTATGGACTTTATTACAATTTCCTCCTACAATCAGCAGCATTATTTAGACACAATCCTATATGTTATTAAATATATAGCATTTGACAAAATCCAGGTGCCTTTCTTTATTTCTCCTCCTCAGAACAAATACAATACATCACAGTTAGAAAGAGCATTTAATTATTGCACAGATTTTAAGAGGCATCAACTATCACTGACTTTGCAATTAACACTACAGGCCAGTGACAAAAGATGCAGGAATAGCTGTTAACATAATTTAACAGAAACAGTTAATTCCCAAAGTAAAGATGGCCTCCAAGTCTTTCAGTAGGCAAGAAATAGTGGACAGCTGGCAACACTAAAAGATTTACTGAATACAGCAGCATTCAGCAGCAATTTGAAAACTGTCTGCTTGGGTAAGGCTGAGTTATTTAAAAAAAGTCCTAATTTATAAACAGTGTTGATGGGATTTAAACAGCCTGTGTAAGAAGGATTAAAAGTCAATTGAAAAGTCTGTACAGATAAGAATGCAAAAAGAAACTGTGTCCTTGAATTCTGTACATACTGTTTCACTTTATCTCCCTTTCAGTCTCCTGGCACACAGCGAGGGTAATACCAGTTGCCTTATGCATAGCTGGTGAGGTGGCCACTCTTAGGGCTATTTAATGCTTGTATAGTAGTTTGAGCTACACTGTCCCCTCACCTCTCTGCCCCTCTTTTAAAGCTGTACACTGAAAATCATCATTACCACCATTGCAAGTACAGCTAGCAGATACCAAAGAGAGACATAAACTGCAAGAGCCTGCTATAATGATTAGGTATTTCCCTTCCTCTTTGCAACTAATAATTTCGCTATTTTCTGTTAGGATTTTACAACTGCACATCTTCAATGTAACTAGTGTAAATATTGACACTGGGGAGGCAAGTGGGGATTTCTGGGAGGACGAGGGATGGATAGGGGATGAGAACTAGGCTTTAAGGTTTTTTCCCCTTTTGCCTCCAAAGTATCCTGTAACAGTCTGCTTTAAAGACTTTTAATTTATGTATCACTTCTTAGAATAAGCGAAACAGGAAAACACAACTAGCTCTTTTCATTCATTAATCTCTCCCCTATCCTTTCTTATCTTCTCATTTCATCCAAAATCCTGCCTATTCTGGTAACCTAAGTTGCCTATTTCTGATGTGTCTTTTGTAAGACAGCCAAAGCTACAGAGCATTCAAGGTGAAAATGTACAATACCACATCTTGTCTTGGTTTTCCTAGCCTGTAAAACAGCTTAACATTTGATTTGCTTCCTTTGGTCTCATCCAAGATACAATAAGAGCTTTATGAAAAAGCCCTGTAAGAATCTGGGCCATTGATTTGAACAAGGACTATTTAGCCACGACACAGAGCACCAAAAAGAACTGTTCAACAAGCCAGCTCTGGAAGCAGTACTGGCATTCCAGTGTAAGGCTCTAACAGTAGCACAGAGCTAGGCAGTAAAGGTGGGTGACTGCTGGGACCTAATGTTATTTCTAGGCACAGTCTTCATAGCACTGTACCAGCCTGCTGGAGCTAGTTCTGGTGCATCCAACACAGCATCAAAAACCATGTTCTAAACATATCCCTGTCACTCATCTGTGATGTTTATCAGCCTATGCTTTTTCCAAGGAATCACATAAACCATTACATAAACATAACCCAAATATTACTTGCAGAGTGGACAGCTGTTCCACTGGGAAGTGGAGTTACATTTACGAAACAAACAAACAAGCCACTGATATTTAGGAGTACATTGCCTCCATGCAGATTTAGGGCGGAAATGAAGGATGTCAATATACAATAGCTCTAGGGAGATTCAAATAGCTTATCAGCTTACTTGCTGTATTTGTGTAAACCACACAATACAAATTCTGCAGGAGATATACTTTCCTAACTCTTAGGGCTGCAAAGTTAATATTTGAAACGCAGCTTTACTATAAGTCAACACAATCCCATTTCCACTGGTCTGTTAGAGCGTGAAACTACCATGAGAGCAGCAATTTACTCACTTTCCCTTACCTTCATGTAGGTGAGGAAGCTAAGGCCCCAGTACAAATATTGTTTCAAGAATGCCTGCTTCAATATATTTCATCATACAGTTATTATCTGGTTACTGTACACACTCTGCACTCATGAGTATTACTCCTTGCATTTTGCACATACGGTTTTATATCCTGCAGAGTAAGACCGATAATGTTATTCGAATCATGTTCATGACTATTCATTTTGCAGCAACATTTTCGTGGTCCAGTCCTTTCTCCAGATAACATAACCAGGGAATCCACATTAAGGAGATGGAAATAAACATACCAAAACCGATCCCTCCTTAAAGCTCATCACTCTTTTATGCAGTTTCTACTTTTGAAAATAGGAGGGTTTATTGGTATTTATTTCTGTTTGGGCTGCAAAGTCAGCATAGATTAGATAGCTGGGCCTCCCTATTAGTGCCCCTACATGTTTATATGACAACAAAAAGGACTGAGCTGCCATTCTATAAGGGCTATGGAAGAAGAGGTGAACCTTAAAAACAGAAAGACCACCTTGCATCTGAATGCGCACAGGCAGATGCCTCATTGAAAGTCCTTAAGAGTTTTAGTCACACGTTCCCTGCTTCAGTACACGTAGTTAGAGGACTGTGAACTAAAAAAGTGCAGTTTGGCTTCTTTGCTGTAACCTCATGATGTTATTTGGGCATTTATGAATAGCTAAATCTCCATGCAGCAGAGCTGCTAATAGCATGGCATGTACCAATCACACTGCAAAGCAAGTGATCTCACCTAGGCAGCTTGTGTAAACACAGCACAGACAGACAAACAGGACAACATTTGGAGTGTACTTCAGGTTATTCTATGAAGAATATTCACTGTGTTGCCTGGAAACACATACATAGGGCTCTTGGGGGTGCTCCTCACTTTCCATAAAGAAAATGTATAGAAAGAACGATTCCTTCAAACAATGGGTTTGCTACTGTAGTAATTCAGCATTCCATGCCCTGAAGAATAACTTTTCTCAACAGTATTTCCATACCCAGCAATCCTCCTCTCTGAGCACCCATTTCCATTAGGAAGCATTCTGCTGCTATAAGCAAGAAACGATGGCACTGCAGAGTGCCCTGTTTGAACAAATGCACACTGCTGGAACAGAACAGATTGTCCCCACAAATGCATTTTAGAGAAGTACTATTTAAAGCTCCGTAGACATGACAGTGAAACTGAATTTAAATTCTAAAGAAAAAAATTTCAAAGCCTTTGAAAGAAGTTACTAATATTTGTGTACTTTCTTTCTTAAACCAATAGATGTTAATTACTCGTTGGCAAACTGACAGGAAAAAAATAACTTTCATTATTCCTGAGGGCTAAGCCACTAAAACCCAAGAATGGGTAGATTCAGCTATCTGGTGGTCTCACAAAGAAACAGTTAAACCCCAGTTCTGACCAAATTAGAAGAGGGTAAATCCTATTTACTTGCAATTAGTTTCCTGTATACAGTGTCTTCCACTAATAATATTTAGAGCAGAAACCTATTGCCTGTAGAACAGTGTTACAGAACAGAAATCCCACAGAGTAAATATCAATAGGAAATTTCTGGTTTGCAAAATATTTACTAAAGAATCCTGTAAGAAAATAAGGTTTCTTTTTAAATAATGTATTTCATTAGATCAACTAATGCAGGTGGAAAACCATAGGGGCAAGCTCTACTTCAGATCAGGCTTAAAAGCTTATTTATGGTATGAGCTCATTCAAGAAAAACCACTACCATTCCCCACAAGTCTGATTTGCTGTTATCACAGCTACAACACTATTTTCATTCAAAAAAAAGAACAAACAAGTGTAGAATATTAGCTAAAAGTTTTTAGTTGGTTTTATCCCCACCAAAATAGCGATTCATTCCTTACAGGCTTCACTGCTACAAACGCCAGAGGAGGAGAAGAAATACTGGTCAGGCAACTTATTTTAGAGATACATGCTCTGCATTGAGTGGGATTTCAGAGAAAAACTCTGTACTAGCAAGTGCTAAAGAGGTTTAGCCAAAGGCTTTGCTATTTCTGAGGTAACTGTAAACTGAGAGGCTGTTTAGTTTCAATATATAGATACCGAGCTCTTCCCGGCTTACCTAACGCATACAGAAAGGTCTAATGAAAAATGACAGAAAAATATTACATATTCTTAAATAATTTGATCTCCATGATCTCTAAGAAATACATCTGAAAGGAACTCATACAGCACACCATGAAGACTACTTCGGACACAGTCACAAGGAAATAAAATTATCCCAGCTGTAGAAAAAGGACAGATGGGACCCCTGAAAGCCTATTCAAGAGTAGTCTCCTGCTTCAGCAGAATCAACTACAGCTTTGCCATCCTGACATATGTTGCCCTAACCTGTTCACTGTTCGAAGGCCTCTAATGACAGACAAGCCACGACTTCCAAGGCAAAGAGTGCTCAAGTATCCTTATTATTAAGATCTAAATTTTACCTGGTACCATTATCTGAATTTGTCTCTGAACACAGAAACTCTTCAGTGTTATACAAAAATTACATTCTTTTCTAACTGCTGAAGAATTTAAACATACCATCAGTTCTCACAGAATATATTGCCAAGAAAGACTTTTTTATGCTCTTGCTATAGGGTCTACAACTGTCTTTTAATCCAGATATAAAGTGAAACAGATGCAAGTCTAGAAGCAAACAGCATCAAATACAATGCGTGACAGAGTACAGGGTGATTTTAAATTTCTAAAGAAAAATCACTTTGTATAAACTTTTCAGAGCAGGGGAATGAAGCTACTAGGAAAAGCGGCAGTATACAATCTTACTGCTACTGAAAACACTGCTTCACAGAGCATAAGATAAGGAAAGAAAAGAAAGAATAAAAAAAAGGACAAAAGCACACTTCCTACTCCTTAATAAAATCAGTTTAAATACCCCACTAAGAAGGTTATTTCAAAAGGCTCAGATGCCATTTCTATTCCCTCCCACTTTAGCACAATGTCTTGCTAATTTTTGAGCACTTCTTGTTCTTCTCCAGCAGCCTCACTACTAGTTACACTAACAGGGAGAGGGGTTACTTCTAGGTAAGGGCCTCGGATAGCAAGTTAGTCACTTCATCTTTGCTTCAGAAGATGGGGACAAAATCTTCTACTTGTTCTATGCAACCCTCTCCTACTGAAGACGAGAGCAAGCAATGACAATGTACTGCTGTAGCGAACACTCTCTAAGAGGGAGAAATTACGTCCCACTCACCCTGGAATCACAGGAGGCAGAAAGTCTCCTCCAAGTAATTTTTCTCAATGTCCAGTTCTAGCTGATCCAACAAATCCATGAGTTATCCACTGGAGAATAAGCTCCTAACATTTCATGTCTTATTCTCCGCTCTCAAGTCAGAGACCGTACCTTTCCAGACTGAAGTGCAGCAGTAAAAAAAGCCTAGCAAGAGGTCCATCGGTGTGTCTCCTTAACAGTAGTTGATGTTCAGAAAGAAAATTTCACCTATGCTCTCTTATGCTGTTTCTTTTGCTGGGAGCCTACTGCAATCATATCCCTGTTCCCTGCCCATACCAACTCAGCAAACAGAAAGCAATCCTGTCCTACATCCTGGAAGGCCCCTCAGACAACAGTAGTAGCCCTGTCATCACATTAAAGAACAGAGATGATCATCAGCAAGCCTCTCAATCCACGTGCAAAGGGAAAAAAGAATACACAGCTGTTTATTAAAAGTATTGTTGAGGACTCTCAATATACTTATGAAAATTCATAAAAAAGCAGGGATGAGTCTCCAAGCAAGACTTCACCCAAGTGCATGATGTTCAGATTTCAAAAAACTTGTCACACTTGATCAAGGGAAGGAATGCATGTAAAGACTTTTCAGAATTTTATGAGCAGAGATGAAACAAAAGTGTGGAAGTACAGACCCCAGGTATGGCAAGATGCAGGGTGATGGGTGAATGTATGGATAACAGGTTTTTGCAGGAGGCTGACAGAGTCAATGTGAAATGATATTTCTAACTAACTTTATTATGGAGGAAATGCAGGGTAAATGGGAAAGAGCTTCCATCAAACCTAGATAGGAAAGTGAAGAGGATCCAAACCACCTTCCAGGTTAAAAGACAGAAAGAGGGTAAGATGGGGAAGGAAAAAAAAGTTAGATCCGGGTCAGGTGGTTAGATGTTAAGCATCTATAAAAGATTCCAAGCATTTTAATTTATGAAAGTCAAGGTACGCAGAAAGGGAAAGAGACAAGACAGCCAGCTAAGGGAAGGAAATTGAAGGTGACTCAACTTTAAAGAAGCAGCACTTCTTGTCAGTCAAGAGAGCCAGTGCTGCCTTAAAGAGCCAACTCGGGCACAGTCTGATCCAAATGAAAATAAGAACTGCACGTCAAGTTTCCAGAAATGCCACTAGCTCTCTTTCATGCAGTTGTTTCAACACGTGGCTCCACAGAACATTCTGCTGTGACATTAAGGGAAGACCTTTCTGAATGTCCTGTAGCAATTTCAATTCGTTTTTGCTATTACCTTCAGTGTGTTCCCAAGGATGGAATACAGATTGGCAGAATCTTGATACATACCACAGTGGGTATGCTCATTTACATGGATCTTCCAAAATGCCGAGGTTGTCTTAGGAAAGTCAAGTATACAATATCATTCAGCGTGTACAACCGTAGAATAGCAATACTTCACATGCTCTCCACCTGCCAATGGTAGCACAAGGATGCTACTTGTGGTTGCTTGCCTTTGAATGTGCATGACAACAAAAATTAATCGCATGACAAAAAAAAAAAATGAGTGCCAAGTGCAGCTCTGACAGACATGAGTACCCTTCCCTCCACTGGAGCCTCAGAGTAATTTGTGAATATTTGCTTCAGATAGAGGATGCATGTACAATGGCACAGTAATGGCACAGTAATGGTGGGAATAGAAGACTGTTGGAAAAATGGCAATCTCTTAACACCCAATGTTACTAGCCCTTTCCTCTTATCCTACAAGTAAATTAAGACTCCCTGCCTCCTTTTCTGAACTTCTTAAATGAAAACATTGTGCCTGTGCTGCTCTGGTTATGCACATAGGATGAATTTCCATTTTTATCTGTCAATCAGTGCTAGGTTTTCTCCTCTGTTAAACTGGCTACTTATTCATCATTATGGCTCAGTTTAAGGCAATGATTAGGCAATTCAATGCACAGGGAATAATTTCCCATGCATATAAAAGTCTTAGAAAGACACCCACCCCCACCCCACTTACAAGCTTACAATCTCATTGGAGAGCAGCAAAAAGAAAACAATGCCAGAGCAGTTACCACACAGGGAACCCAGTCAATGACTGCAACTTCTAGGAGCTACCATAACACAACAACAATAAATGAAAACCTAGGGAAAAAGATTGAAATCTGTTGTTTGTCAAATTATAATATGAATTAGTATACTAATCCACCAAGGAAAAAAACCTACCTATGTAATCAAATCCAGGGTGAAATCCCACTCTATCTGATAGATTTATTATTATTATTGCCATCTTTAAATATGTTGATCTTGTTTATCCAAGCACACTACTTAACTGAAAGCTTACTTTATCAAGAGAGGTAATTATTTTACCATGGTTTATGCCTGAAAGGGTTCTTTTACATCTGCTTTAAAACGTAGTTGTGTTCCAGCAGCATTATTTGGTTGCCCTTGCACTAGGTCCCAGTGATTCCATATGATATAGACCTAATCCATAAACAAGAACTTGTACAGCTGGGCTTGCTGTTTCATCTGAGTCCAAAAGTCTAAAGTGCACATCTACAGGGTGCAGTTCTACACTTATTGTGCCAGTGCATCTGAATGCAAGCCAGCTTCAGTGTTGAAACTCTTTAACCCTGACACTGTTGTCACCATTTCAGAGCTAATAAACTCTGCCTCTTAATGTGAGAAACAGGTCTATGTCCCCTGGAAGACACCCAACCATAATGAAGGTCAAGTGACATTCCAGATACATACCTGCAATGTCACTTTGTTCAGATCACGAACAACCACATAAAACGAGAACAAGATGGGATTACAAGCAGCTAAAATGGCTTTGCTGATACTGCTCAACCCTGGACAATCACCCACATTCATTCTTACTCTACTAGAGGGTTCACCAAACTAACAGAAGTCAAAAGCAGTGAGCACTCATGCAAGTAGCTATGCTCAGCAGATAACTATATAGTGAGAGAAGACAAGATCCATCAAGAAAGCTGTCTTTTTATACCCTTAGCTATATGTAGTATTTGGAATTAAACTGCTACTGATTATTTAAAACGAACTTGGTTAAACTGTCACAAATTATCTGTGTACCTTTTTAAATGCTGTTTGCAAATGGCTTAAACAATAAAGATAAAATCAAATCAATAAGAAGCTTTCATAAGCTAGTGTACATTTATTTACATCAGGACTCAGAACAGCTTATTTTTACTGATGAGCTGAGGTATGTATGGAACAACATTTGCAAAACAGACTACTGACAAAACTATGTAAATACGTACTGTCCCTTCTTGCAGTACTGTCTAGTCAGCCTGGGAACAGCTACTGCTGTGGTTTCCTTGTGAAAGTGTAAGCACTTTAACATCTGATAAGAGATACTGTAGGAGTATATTATAATAAAGACAGAAATTCAGCATCAATTCTTCATCCTAACAAATTACTAGGATAACAAAAGCTCTGTGTGATGTATGTGTAAGTAATTCTGGCATTTTAAACATGAAAACTGGAAGTTTGAAGCTTAAGTATTTTAAGTTGACATGAACACAGGATGAGCCATGCAAGATTCTAAAGTTTGGTTGTTTTAAGCTTCAGAAAAGACATTTATGAAAAACTTGGGTTCCAAATAAGCAAATTTAAATATGCATAATGCAAATACATGTTGTTTATTTATAATTCAGAATTAGCGTACAGTTCTCTGTAACTACCTTCAAAAAATTCTGCTGGATTACTGACATCAATTTATTGTTACGATGCTAATTTCTTACAATGAGTATAAATGGGGGAGGACAGAAAAGAAACTCAAGAATCACTCACTCAGCCATTGCTTGGGCATCCACAAAGTTTGTATGCTGAAGAAACAGCCTCCTTTATTTCTCAAATATGGTAATACACCCCCCTACAACAATAAACACATTACCTGAACTAGAATAACATTTTCAGTGAGATGCATAAACAAAGCACGAAGGAGAAATAGCATGCTACGCTTCATGTCTTCAAGGCACAATGAGGAAGTTTTAGAATTGACAAATCATAAACCTCAAACCAAAGAAACCTGCTTGCTGTATAGCCTGTGTCATAACAGTTCACATTGGTACAGTAAATTTTAGTGTATTCTGTAATTAATCATTGGAAATGCTGTCTATGACAAACACTAATATAATATTAAATACTGTAATGCATGCAAATTTTCAGAACACAGATTGGCAAACAGATATTGGTTATATTACTCTAAAGACGTATAGTGCATTGGTCAGTGAGACTAGCAGAAAAGTTTAAACGTATCTGCAACAGTCTTCAAAGTAGTTGAGAAAGCCTGTGTCTTATGCTCTTCTTCCTCCTTCAAGAAAAATTGGAGAGGTAAAGGAAGTTTTACTTGCTAAGCTTGGAATTTCAGGCCTTGTCTACCTGAGCCACTAGAGAACTAGTACAGCTACACTGCAACATTAAGTAAGTAAAAATCTGGTCATAAATTACAGCATGCACAGCCAAACCAGGCATGACTCATTAAAAGGTCCTGCCAATCATCCTGTTTCCAGGAATGCCATATTTTTTTGCATACCTGCCCAGTGGTTTACAAGTAGAATTTCAAGCTTCTTTTTTTTCCAACAAGGGAAAGGTGACCTCTAGCACAGGTCCTGCCTCCCAAGACCAGCTCTGTCCAGCTGACATAGGCATACAATCACGATTGCCTCTGGTTAAAGTGGCAGCCTTGTTGACAAGGCACTTGCCTCCAGACACTTTGGTCCTCTGGTCCAGTCTTAGGCCACATCACTCGAGTGCTAGAGAATAATACTCATCTGTCTAAGAACAAGGAGAAAACTGCAATAAAGAGATGCTACAAAAGGATTTCATTCTGGAAGAAAAGGGGGTTTACAGAAAATGAAGGAGGAAAGAATCATTGGTAGGCTGCAGTCACCTTTCGTTAAGAAAATATATTTTCCTTTATTTAATGAATGGAAATGCATTACAAAGCTTAGAGGTAAAACATACAGTTATGTCTCAAAAAAATCAAATTTATTTACAGTTCTGTTGAGAGTTGGCACAAGAGTTTCAGCATAACGCAGTTTTGTGTTTGCATTGTTGTAGCTGCACCAAGAAAATGTTTCCTTAGGTTGAAGTCATACTTGTAACAGGTACTAGTGTCTTCCCGTCTTCAAACCTACTGTCCTTTTGTGGAAGGCAAGTTAGAAACATTTGTTGAGGATCTGTCCTCAACATTTGTGTTGAATTGATTTTTGGCTTTAACTCAGTCCCATGTTATTGTCTAGGCACTGACAAAATGCTTTGATGAATTTTTGTTGGGTTTTTTTGTTGTTTTCAGTTCCATTTTTTTGAGGAATTGAAATTCAGCTGGCTGGCTGGGCTCCATTTTTATTTCCTTTGTTAAATAAAAGCACTGTGTTTCTTGTTTGTCTATTTTTTCGATACTTCACCTATCCTACATAAATTCTTGAAAATAACACTAGCCACTTTAATAAATTCTTTATATATTTAAGGTGAAATTAAAGAAGCCAAGACAGTTTTAAAAGTAACTTAAAATCTCTCCAGCCTGACTTTCTGTCTTCTGGTCTGACAATCTGAGTTCATGTCGAGGTCTGAGGTTTTAAAAAGGAAATTTAGATGGCTTTGTATGAGTAATGATACCTTTTCGTTATCTTCTGTTCCAATCATTATCTCTTAATTTTGAAAGTTTTGCTTTTAATTCCAGATTAGGAGACAATAGATGCTGAAATATTGAACTTTCTGATGTTTTGGCATTCTTTTCACCTTTCAGGGCTATGTGTGTGCTCCCTGATACAGCCAAAAAGTACTGTGTTGCCTATGTCACACTATATTGTTAATCCTAATTGCATATGTTGGTGGCAATAGCAGCCATAGCAAATAATCCAAGTTATTTTTGACTGCTAACAATATAGACCAAAATATGAGAAGCAAGCAAGGATCATGTTGTTTCTTATTGGAATATGGACAGAAAATCCAGACAAGTATTTTTATTAAGATAATATCAGGGTAACTTGGCCTTGATACTTGAACACTCTCACTGAATGTCACATGGCTTGTAACAATGTTTTACTGGAGAAGCAGCAATGCAGATTTTCTTTATTTGCCTTGACTTAATTATTTAAGTCTAATGAAAGAGCAGGAGGTGAGCTATGGCTTTGTAGATGAGACTGGTTTTCTTGTTAGGAAAATACTTTTTATTTAAAAAATATACTGTGTACACACATGCTCACAGATTATATTGAGGCTAACAAAAAGTTTAAAGCCAGATCTCTGAAATCAAAACTTTTTGGTCGTTTTATGGAAGATCATCTCCATTTATGAATAGCACTTAAACAGTACAGTGGTCCCTATGTTTACCAAATAGCTGTTCACCAAAGTCTTGGTAATTCACAATCAGATGAATTATAGTAATAATTTAAAGATTTAGATTTATTTGTTTGCAGGCATAGTTGAAAAGGTGACTCTTCCTTTCAGAATCTGAAAACCACCTAAATTTTCTCAGTAGTAGATTTTGACAATTTTTGTCTAAGTAGGTTGAGAAGCATCCCATTCAAAGTCTATATCCAAGTTCCCTTATAAAGGAATGACTGCATCATGCCAATTGTGCAACCAGCCACTGCCAACACGAAGAAAGATAGCATGTGGGATTGCACAGCAAATGCCCCTTAAATCTGGTTCTGCACAGAATGGTGACCTGAATTATGGAATCAAAGTATGTTTACATTAATGAATTAATAATAATAATAATAAAATAGAAAGCTTGTAAAGAACCAAGAATAAAAAGCCTGTAATGACAGAGGGAACCTGAGAGGACAAACTTGAATTTCTAATGGTTCTTGACGAACTGGAGAAATGGACCAGAGTCATCTAAAAAGGGGAACAGAGTTCTTAGGGAAGAGTTTCAAGTTATTACTCTGTGATAGAAATTACCCATTATACAAAGACAAGAAAGGGAAACAAAATGCTCAAGACACTCTGCTTGAAAAGAATTAAGGTTATAAAGGATTATAGCATCATGAGGTCAACGTGAAAAAAATGAACAAAACCTTAATATGATTCATACACTAATGGAGCTTGCAAGACATCGGAAGCAAACCTCTATGTTCTACTGGCAGGAACACGCCCTTTGTTTTGGTCAACGCATATCAAAGATGAATGAATGCTGTCCTCTGTATTCTCACCAACAAAAGTGATCAGATGCCTAAAAAAGATGACTAAGAAAGAAAGACTGGGAACAGGGAGTAAAACCAAAACACCACAAAGATGTTTGACCCAAGGAGAAGGAGACTGAGGAGACTCAGTAGAGTCTCATTTGCTGGTAGTCTCTAATACACACAGATAAATTTCTCATGCTCAGCCTAGATATAATAATAGGTTCTTCCCTGGGACATCTCAATAGATCTAACAGATCTCTTCAGGTCCTTTCCTATTTCTGTGGTTGTACAAAAACATATTTTAATATAGCTATCTATCCCATACATAACGACAAAGAAAATAATCAATGTGTACACATGGGAAAGTAATTTGGAAAGCACTGTCTCCAAAAAGAACACTGGGAACTACAGATCAGGCTCCACTATACATTTATAGTGTGGTTCAACTGCCTAGAAGGCTAATTTGAAGGCTAAAATATACAAAAGCAGGAATATTAGGTACAACAAATGAAGACCTTTCTTGTGCACACTATGCTGATCTAACTTCAAGAATATGACGACTTTCCTGGTGTCAAAAATTATTTGAGAATAAGGGAAGGGTTTTTACAGCTTCTGTTAGACTTTATAAAGAAAATAGGCCTCTTAGTACACAGCTTAGAAATCTCAGTGTAGGCAGATTATGGAAGAGAAAGCTGGCAGATTACTTGATTTTTTGCATACATACATATACATAGATATTTATATACATGTACACCCCTAAGACTTGTTAAAATTTCTTAAAACAAGAAAGATTGGAAAAAAGTAAGATTCTACAGATTCACATATTAACTCACAAAAACACAATGAATGGAAATTGACATTACATGAATGTATCTTGCAGAGATACCACTTCCTAGCAGCGAAAACAAAACAAAAAAAAGCTCTTACTACACAAAACGGACATCACTGCTTCAATTCTTTAAGCAAGATTAGAGCTCTTTCAGAAAGATAGACTTACATTCAGCTTCTGGGATAAAACAGAAGTCCATGACCTATATATACAAGAGATTGAATCAGACTATCACAATTCTCTAACCTGACCTAGCAGCCTAAACATTTCTTTCCCGCATCTATTCTACGAGATCCTTCCTCACCTGTGCATTCTGCAGCAGAAGAGGACCAAGGGACTGAATACAAAAGTGACCTGATGCCAAAACAAGCAGAAAGAATACTGCTTCAGGTATCTCCAAGGCCATATATAACAGTCAACTTGACAGCCGACCTGATTGACAGCCAGCTGAACATAAGCCAGCAGTGTGCCCAGGCGGCCAAGAAAGCCAATGGCATCTTGGCTTGGATCAGAAACAGTGTGGCCAGCAGGTCCAGGGAGGTTATTCTGCCCCTGTACTCGGCACCGGTGAGACCGCACCTTGAATACTGTGCTCAGTTCTGGGCCCCTCGCTACAAGAAGGATGTTGAGGCTCTGGAGCGTGTCCAGAGAAGAGCAACGAAGCAGGTGAGGGGGCTGGAGAACAAGTCTTACGAGGAGCGGCTGAGGGAAATGGGGTTGTTTAGGTTTGAGAAGAGGAGGCTGAGGGGAGACCTTATTGTTCTCCACAACTACCTGAAAGGAGATTGTAGAGAGGAGGGAGCTGGCCTCTTCTCCCAAGCGACAGGGGACAGGACAAGGGAGAATAGCCTCAAGCTCCACCAAGGGAGGTTCAGGCTGGACATCAGAAAAAATTTTTTCACAGAAAGGGTCACTGGGCACTGGCAGAGGCTGCCCAGGGAGGTGGTGGAGTCACAATCCCTGGAGGGATTTAAAAGACGGGTAGATGAGGTGCTCAGGGATATGGTTTAGTGGTTGATAGGAATGGTTGGACTCAATGGTCCCGGTGGTCTTTTCCAACCTAGTGATTCTATGATCCTATGAAAAATCTTTCATTAAATTCCACAAATTTAATGAAAGGAGCTCTAAGACTTGGCAAGTAGAAAACTCAAAAGGCCATAGGGAGACCAAAAAAGGAAAGAGAGAAATGAACGTAGCAGAAGGAAGATCCATCAGGGAAGAAATGGTGAATTGCCTCTGGAAAGGGCTCTGTCCATGAAATATGCGCAAAGACAAACTAAACAGATCTGCTCCTGAAGACATTGAGGAGATAAAAAGACATTCTACTTTCCCTAAATGCTGCCTGACATGTTTTATGTTAATTGTACCTGAAGCTTTCTATTGTCCCTCCATAGGCCCAAACTTGCTTCACAAAGCACTTCCAAAGTCGCTTTGCTTTCAGGGACATCACAAATAACAAGGATGCATTTTATTGTCATTGCTGTACCAATTAATCCATGTCTAAAAGCTATCCTGTACCGTACATACCGTCAGCGTTTACATTTTAATTACTGTACGAGCTATTCCAAAAGAATCTTTCCCTGCTGTATACTCACAATCAGGAGAGAATTTTCCAATAATAGATTATGTTTCCAAGTGTGGTTATTGTCATAACAATTTAATGTTGAGCCCATCCTAACAACTACTGCTAGGACAAATTCTCCCTTGACAAGCAATGCATCAAGCTGTACTCCAAAACACTGTCAAGGCTGCTACTGGGTGCTGAGCAGCAGACGTCAGCAATGTAATTAATTCATGCTACCTGTCTGCTCAAGGACAGTTAAAGATTGCCAGTACATCTGGATCTTTTCTGTGATAGCAAAATAGCACATTTGATATGTGTATAGCTTACACCTCCCAGGCATAAAGTCTCAATATTTTTGTCACAATGCTGTCACAAAAGAGTAATAATGAAATTTTGTATTTCAAAATAAATTATGAAGTGGTTAGAAAACAGAACTTAAGTTAAATATAAACAGTTTTTAAAATTCTAAATAATGAAAAAGATTTATCATGCTGCTAAAACACAGATGGCTCCAGAGTAGCCCAGACATTTACTCCTTACAGAACAGAGGGAACCTAGGATTTTTTTGCTGTTTTGGAAGATATGTCAAATTAGTTAAGAGAGAACACTCATACTTTATAGTCTTGAGAAATGTATTAGACGTTAGAAGAAATATACTTAGATTAAATTACAGTTCACATTAAATGCATACTAGAGCTAAGACAGGAACACTCAGAAAGGAGTCCTAGGGGATGATGACTTGAGGACTGGGAAGTCCCCAAACAGAAGAATGAAAGGATGCTATCTTATAGGGTTATGAAGCTTTCTGAAACTGCTAAGAGATCCAGGGGAACGTAGGAGGGACACACAAAGAAAACCAGTCGTGGACACAGTTAAGTGTCATGTCAGTTTGCCATGTCACAGTTGTCTTGTCATGTCAGACAAGAAACCACCTTTGTGATTTGGGGCTGAAGTCACATGCAGGAAAATAAAAGAAGATCCTGAATTTCTTCAGAGTGAAAATCTGATTTCATAATACCACCTAGGCTTATTGTTTTCTTACATTAATCTCAGTAATAAAATAACTAGGATTTGGATTCCTATGTTTATCTACCATGTGTTTCTATAGGAGTGCTGTACATGCATGCACCCACAAAGCAGAGGGTGATATGGAAAGGTGCTCTTTAAAAACTTATCCTAGAGCAGCTCAATCCTGAAGTCTCATTTCCACCTGAATGAAATTGAGTTCATGGGACAGAAAGAAAAAACCTTGTTCTATATAGGCATATTGGTGTTGATGGTTGGACTTTTCCAACCTTAACAATTCTGATTCTGTATGTGATAAGGAAACAACAGAATGTAGATGAGTTTCGATATGTGAGGAGGTATATATACATCAGGGCTGTGTAGAAATAATATGACACACATTACAGACCTGAATAATGGAGAGAAGGCAAATGTCATCACTCAGGCGTACAAGAAAATAACAAGCCGGCTATGTTAAAGCACTTCTGGAGCTGAGCCATCTAACAAACATGGGAAACACTCCGAGAGATAAAATACTCCACAAAGCATGCTGAGACAAAGTGTTCGGTAGACGGGGGATTTTTCGGAGTTTTGTAAGGTAGGTTCTGCTTGTCTTTTCAACATTTTGGTTACTTTACAACCACTTAAACAACTGGCAATTTAATACTATGATCTTCTAAACTTGCTAAGATAATCAAAACCTCTAAAATCCTGATTTAAAATATTCATAACATTTTAATTGAACTTCAGATATCTTATAAACAGTGCTTTCTAAGCAGAAGAACAACACAGTATCACTAAAGCAGAAACCTGAGTGACAGTACGGCCTATGACACTAAAACAGAAACATCACTTAAACATTTTAGAGAATTGCTTTTAATGTAGATACTTAACATTAGCTCATATTTATGGAGGTCCAATTAAATATTATAAACATTTGATGGGGGTGCATTGTTCGTAGGTTGTTTTTCTTTAAGAGATGCATTAGCAGCAATACCTCCTTACTCAGCTACGATGTACCCATATTACAGGAAAGTACTTGTCAGCTGACCAGGCCAACCAGGAGTCATCTGCTTCGGTCAATATTTCATGTTCTTAGCTAACATGTGAAACTTTGCAACCTACCTAGGAGGAACAACTCTAAACTTTGCAAAACAGTCAGGCTACTGGTTTATTTTTTAGCCCAGTATCTGTACCAATATTGACAGTACACAGCTGTTGTTTCCTAGTCAAACTACCTCAACCAGCCAATATCTGGGAGACCAAATACTAGGTCCTCCAGAATCCAGAGCAGGTTTGAGTTTTGTACTTAACATTAAATTCATGTTCTGACACTGCTATTCTAGCAAGCAAACTAACATTTCCTATCTTTTTTTCCTAATTCTGAATCTGTGAACAAAGAAGCAGTACTGACAGGCTTGTATTTTAATTGCTGACACAATACTGTTCTCTTATTGATTTTTAATGCTTTGACTGTCCTAGGGAAGATTGTAACTTATTTGTAGTTATGATTTTCATATGTAAATCATAAAATAGAGCTTAATTACAATTTAAATTCCCTCTCCTCCTCCCATGATGAAGAGATACAGTACACAGATTTCACAGTAGGATAAGGCTGAAAGTGATTAAAATAGAACTTGCTGTGCAGTTGCTTAGAACCACACTCCTGTTTTCTGCAGTTTCAGCATTTCCAGAACCTGCAGGAAGGCATAAATAGACTACAACAATGAAAGGGAGCTCCACTAGAGACCTGAGACAATGTATGCAAATACAGGAACTTCCCTTTTGTAACTCTTGATTGTCCCTGATCCATATGATATTCTACATCAAAAAGTTTAGAAGATATAACTTGGACATGGGAAACTGTTAGACTTGCCCTGAATAAAATTTTAGTTCATATTCTCAGAATTTAAATGGACAGTAACTCTAGTTAGGATCACATCTACTATGCAATTGAAGAGAATGGCAATACTCATGGGGATAGAATTTAGATTGCATAAATGATTTCAAACACAAAGAGCGCCCTGCATAAAATCCCACTAAGCTTCAAACTTGGTAACTTTGGCAGGGCAGTACAGTGCTGCTGCTGGTGCCCTGATGTACAGGAATAACTTTACTCACAAGTAGAAGTTTCTTTACACATCACAGGTTCTTATGACTCCAGAAATTCTCGTGAACAACAACACTTACACCTGTATGACAACTGTAGCGTTCTTTCCCCATTGTGGTTCCAGGGGCACAGAAAATATACCATGAATACGTGACTAAACTGCAGATTTGTGGTTACAGCCCAGTTTTACCCTCTTACACTGCTACCCTCACAACTGTTCTGACAGCTCCTTCTTACTCCTAGGTAGTGCTGCAACTTCTGCAATGTTTTCAGAGGAACGTTAAGGACACAAGGGGATATCTTTCTTTTTCATATTTACACCTCTGACAAATTTGAGTGGTAGTAATGGACAAAAGAGAAGGCCTCTTGCGTGGTTCCACTGCTCCTGCCAAATATCAAAAGGTCTGCTGCATAAAATGGACAGACTTTCTCAAAGAAAGATCATTATCCTTTCCAAGGAAAAGCCAGGACATATTTATGCAGGTTTTGCACATAATATTGCCTCAGTAATACAAAGCAATACTAATTTAAAAAAATACGGGTGTAGCTATAGAACTCCCAAATGAGGACACAGTAATGACAATAACTGGCACGGGGGTTTTTTGTATATATATATATGTAGACACACACATATACAAGGTCCAATGCAAAAAACCCCAAACAAGAGTAACCTTACAGCTTGGGAACCAAAAGTGGGAGGGTAGAGACAGAGATGGTTATAGAACATGTTCTAACCTGTCACAGTGATACAAGGCTCAGCTCGATCACTCAGTAAGAGTGGACGCATGTTCAAATATAGATGTTTTCTTACCGTCGGTCAGAAAACGTCAGTGTGCACCAGCCCACAACATTTGCAAAGCAGTTTTTGGCTAATAACAATATTGTTGTGCTTGAGCACCCACCCTATTTGTCAGACCAGGCTCCCTCTTCCCAAAGAAGTTGGTGCTCAAAGGAACCTATATTTTGTCCATAGAAGATGTCAAAGTAAAAACTACAGCCTTTCAGAAAATGCTCTGCGGAATTGAATGTTGGCAGTATTATGTGCATCCATTTGTCAACTCAGAAGGTAACTATTTCGAAGGTGATCACAGCTGATTTTCTTGATGTGTTAAACAGTTACAGGCACCATCTTGGGTTTTTTGCGTCAGACCTCATATATATGTTTATACACACACAGACACACAGAAAAAAAAACCTCCACAGCATCTAACTTAAACTCAGAATTTCTTCTGTTGGGTCTCACCTTCTAACAGGTGTGCACATGCTATTCCAAAAACTAAGCTGAAGAAATTAAACGGCTTCCATCTCCACTTCTAGATTAAGATTCATCATTGTAAGAAATAGTTAGCACCAGCTGATTAAGCTACTACTTTGGTTGGGCTTTGAAATTGGTACTAAGTTCGCATTAACTTTGAAGTCACTGTAGATCTGATAAAATCTACTTCTCTATTTATTTTTCAGTTGATGATACAACAGATATTTCCTACTTCCTCCAGGAGACATGTAATTTATAATAAGTCCAGAAGTCATTAAATGCTTCTGCTCTGCCTACTCCCTGGGCTGCATGATGAAAGATCCTGGACAAGGGAGAATAATTGAAGTTAAACATTTCCCTCATTCAAGAAAAAAATTTTGGCCTCTATATTCTAAAAGAAATTCAGTTTTTTTTAAGAAAAAACAACTCCACCTTCTCCTTGAAGATTTAAAAGAAGAAACTTACGTAAAGGGAACTTTTCACTTTTTACCCTTTTAAATTTATTATTTGTAAACTACTGCATCCTCTAAGCATAAGGAATTAGTCAGTTCTTCTCTGACCTACCCAACCAATCCACTTTCCATTTTCCCAGTCAAACATCTGTACTTGCCCTCCCTCATCTGCTGTTCTCGACTGAGTCAGTTTACCTCCTCAGTTGCTGCAACTTCCTTTTCAGTTTCACTAGACAATAGATCCAGTGCCTTCCTAAATGAGGATGCCTTTTCTATCACTCCATCTCTTCCCCTTCGTTAAACTGAGATGTTAAGATGAAACATAACAAGGCTCATCTTCTCCACTTAAAAAGAGAAATATCTTTTGTTTAATTCTGGGTAACTCATACATACTAGGTTTTCCAAAATTAAAATTAAGATATTGAAAAACAGAAAAAACAAACAAGACAAATGCTAAGACAAGCCAAAAGCAAGGAGTCTCTCTCTCTCTATATATATACTATTTTTTTTTAAAGAAACACCGTACATTTTCTCTGAAACAGACTAGAGAGGTGGGCATTTACAAGCCATACAAATTCCTACAAACCACTGTAACCATTGTTAAACATTTACTTTGGTTTGCCTGTGTGCAGTGTTACTCAATTGGCCATTTCCATTTTATTTAATAAAGTAAATGTGATGAGCTGCTACAACAGCCAATGTTGTCAATTCGTGATACATTTTAGTCATACAGGAACTGACCAGGTTATAAAAACCTGTAAATGTAAGAATCTTCAATGAAAAATAAAACTAAGCTGTTGTTGATTAATCCTACAGGCTGAAGAGCCAGAAGACAATAAATAAAACCTTCAACTTATTTCTGTAAGTCTCACTGTTTCAGGAGACTGCTAGTTTAGGAGCCAAGAATGGGCAAACAGATCAGACTGAGGAACAGAACTTCCTACAAAGCAGACTTAGCAGCTTCAAAACCAAACCACTCTACCATTTTTTCCTATTGATTTACATAAAAATGTAAGACTTCAAAGAATTATCTTTGACTACAATAAAACAACTTTAAATAATTCTTGGTTTCCTTACATCTAATGGATGTGGCTAACATCTGAACTGTTTTTCTTGGGATTTTTTTATTATCTGAATAGTATATGCAAATGGAACTATGAAACTCATACCAATGGTTAATCCCAGATTGATCTGACTCAGTCAAGGGCGTTAAGCCATTTCTACACATACTTTCACTTCTGCTTTCTGTAGGATCCTCCTTTGCCATTATCAGCACACCGGTGCCTTGCAGTAGCATACAAAGTATCAGGAAATTTAGCTACTAAGTAGTCCATATTCCTCTCTAACCCTTCTCCAAGGAAGAGGACTGTATGTGTAGTACTTTCGCTTCTTATAACTTTTCTTATAACTTTTGATTTATTTTTTAAATTAGAAGTAGTATGCCTGATGTGTTCTTTGTCACACTTATAGGGGGAAAAGGACAGTGGAAATGTCCTTGAACATACTTGTTCGCCCATGGGCATTTAGTTCATAATCTAGAAATACTCAGCTGGAAAATTAGTATCTCTATGCTTCCAAAGTCTCCCTTATGCCTCTGGAATACAGTTTTTAATCTTGCATTTTGGCCCTTTGGCAATCTAAAGACTCCTTTTACAGTGCTAAGCCTTCTGTATCTTAAATACTGGAAATAACTGGTGATCAACAAAATCCAGGACTGCTGTACAAATAAGAAAGAAAAAAAATGAGCTTACGTGCTAAAAAGAGATAGATGTTACACTCTTTCGGTCAAATGTCAGGTGACAGCCCCCCTGAGAAAAAAACTAAACCAACACTAAGCTCTCTCCTATCAGCATCTCTAGGTACCTATCACCCACAACCACTAAGATTAACCTCTTCCTTTACCAATTCTTCCAAGAATTGTAAAATACTATTTTATTAACCTCTGAAGATCAAAACTGGTCCAGGCTTTTTGAGGTTGAGATGGGAACAGAAACCAAATCTCCTAGCAATTACATTTCTTAAAATCTTACTAAAAGTAAACAAATACTAGATGGACATGTCCCCTTCTTTAAGCAGGTCTTCAGCAACCTCTACATCAGTGAACAAGCTTCCCTCTTTCACACAGCTATCTAAATTACACTACTTTAAAAATATTCCAGTCACCATTTACTAAAGTGAATATAAAAGAAGTGAGTGTGCTAGCTCTACCATTCCTATCCAACAGGAGAATGGTTTTCTCTACAGCAAAAGTCAGCTTTGCTTGTTATACAGCTTAGGACCAACAAAAAAAAATTAAGATATTAACAATAATATTCCCATTCCACTCCTCTGTTTGCAGCTGTTGAATTACATTTCTTCATTTCATTTATTTGGATAACTTTTCTCAATCACTATTCTGTTTTAAGTATTTAAACAAACAAAATAGAGACTTGTGCATCAGAGAATTTAAGATATCTGCTGCTAGTAATTCCTCCATAAGTGCAGGTGTTATTTCCTCATCACTTCACTCCAAAGAGCAAGGAATTTTAATGTGATAATGTGAAGTTTATTAAACCATCACTGAGGCTGCAAAGGTTTAAGAATGGAATGTTTAATGTTGGTTAAGCAGCACCAATATTATAGCAAGGCTAGTCTTGTGAAAAAATCTTGGAACGTTAATTCCACACAGATGAGGAAGATATAAGTGCTTATTCAAAAGATGACTGTCAATTGAAGTATTACCAACTACTGACTTTATCCACATACCAGAAGCTAAAACTATTATTTAGGAAGAAAAAGAGAGAGTTGAACTTGGCTTTAAAGAGCTTTCTGGTAGTCAGCTATTCTTGCCTTTAATCTTCTCTCTGATCCATTTCCCTTTTCACTCTCCTATGTATCTTTGCCTCTCCTTCCTGAAGGCAATAAACCCCACAGGCAATATTCCCATATTAAGTGTTGGTCCAAATCCTTGTTACTTGATTAAAAAAAAAAAAAAACAAACAAACAAAAAAAAAAACCCATAAAAAACAAAACCACAAGTTCCTGCTTCACAAACTAGCTTTTCAGTGTTCTGGTTCTGTATGCATCTCATTTGAACCACAACAAAAAGTCGTATGTATTTTCCATACAATTTCCTTCCCCTGGATTTTTTTTTTTTTTTTTTGAGAGGAAGTAGGTTAATGAGTTCTAATGCATTCAGCTATGCCAGATACTCAGCTGGAACATTCTCTGCAGCTGACCAGATCTCTCATTCAGTTATGGTCTGAAGTTATTTTATGCAGGACTTCACAATGGTTTAATTCCTTAACTTTCACAAACAAAATACAAGAAAATTTCAGATCTATTTAAATTTACTTAAATGAAGAAAAGAAGCCATAGCTCACTAAACCACTATCAGGAATAGTAACTTGATGGTTAAAAAAAACAAACCAAAAAACAATGAAAAACATTGCAAGTGCAAACAGAATTTTACAGAGCAGAGCTAAAAACAATTTTAAAAGAATATCTGTTTTCAGTATAAGCTGAAGTCAGTGCATTATAAAATCTGAAAAATAACTTTCAGCTCTAGTTAAGATGTAAGAAAGTTCTGCAATATTATATATACCCAACCAGAAAAATACAAACAACAGATCTAGACAGTTCACACAGGCCTTATTGTACTCAGAAGAAAGAAAAGGGGGAAAAAAACCAAACCAACAAAAAAAACCTGAATTAATTCCACCCATTTAGCTCAAGTATTACAGCCATTCCAAAGAGGTTAACTATGTTTACTCAAGTTTATTTGGATATTAAACACAAGATAGAAGATCTGTAAATGAAATGTAAAAGATTATATCTTATTTTTAGGAAACAAACAGATTCCAGAGGTGTGTTCCAGCTCAGCCAATCCCAAGGCTGTTGTGCAGCTCTGCCACCTCTCCAAGACCAATCACAGCTCTGATGGGAAACTCGTTTTGCTGTTTGTCTCGGTGTGCTGATGATGAATGGCTGCTTCAGGGGAAGAGATCAAGCCCTGTGGTAAATCTTTCTATTTGTTCCATCTGCTTTTCTATTTTAAACAGCTGCAGTCATCAGCCTGGCACCCTACTTTAGGTACATGTGAATTTCATAAGAGAAAACATTTATGTAAGTGAAAACATGGCTTAGATTTGTCCTCCCATTCTCAAACTGAACACTGGAATTTCTGCAAGCAGCCACAGAAATAGTATCTTGTATGTACCTTCCACAAAAGGTATGGCCTAACACAACTCGATTTTACAGCTTTTGGAGGGTCAGCTGTGCAGACAGAGCCGATTTCAAGATGATGGCATTCTCCAACTTTCTTCATCCTGCTGGCCCCACTTTGCAAAAAAATATGGGAGATGGCAGGAGAAATAATAAGCAAGCAGAGCATGTTTATAGGACTATGGCATTCAAATAAACAAAGGCACAACACACAATCTTGCAATTCTGCTGAGGTTGTGCTAGCACAAGGTACACCGATCTAGCCTGGCTCCAAAGGTCACCATTTTAAGGCAAGGCTTTACAGTAAAGCCCATTACTGATTTCTAAGCTGAAGAGACTGGAAAACACACCAAGACAAGCAATGAGGGGTTTTTTGTTTTGTTTTCGTACACCATTTTCCACTTCCAGCCAGATCTCAATTTTGGCCAAATCCTGCTTTGCCTTACACTTTCAGTATGTTGTTCTTTGTATCCTGACATACTGTGCAGCACAGCTGTGTTCTCCTCAATTGCCTCCTCATTTCTCAAAGCTAGCTGCATTTCAATGGTTAGCCAAAAAAAAAAAAAAAAAAGAGGCTTAGGGTCTTTATGAGAATGTCTACTCTATCCCCAAATTCAAATGTTTTAGGATGCTAAGGACAGAAAATGCCAGCGTATGTGGATGCAACACTATGAAATGGTTATTCTCAGCCTTCTATTATTCATGCTCTATTTTTCTCCCCCAACTTAAATTCAGTTTCTTAGAAAGTTTCAACATGTTTACCCACTTTTGAATTAAAGCAAATTAAAACTCAATTAAAATAGTAATAAAATGAAACAAAGAGGCAAACAGCAGCACTGTAGGTTGCCCTTTAACAGTATCAAAAGAAATTATTATCTCTCTTAGGTGAGATAACTTCTACCATAGTCCACCTAGATATAATTTTCTTCATATGAATGTTATGCTATAGTAGATTTCCAAATTGCAGTAAAATATAAAAGTTAACTAGAAGTATTGCAGTGTCAATTAAATATATCTCTATGACTTTATCCTAGCAGCTTTTCACATAACTTAAAAGTACTGTAAAGTTCCACGAGCATTATTTCCATTTTGCAGATAAGCAAATTGAAATGGGGCTGGAACTCATCCAAGATTACACAGGAGATCAGATTTGGCAGGCCAGGAACAGAACTCATCTGTACTCCTAGGCTAGTTGCAGAATTTTTACGCCCATTGCAGTATTACTGAAGAAGCAGAAGGTATATTTTGGGAAGAATTGTCAGAGGAATATTTATTAGTAAGGAGCCTTGAGATGTCAGAGAGAACACTTGCGTGCCATATCCTTGGGAGAACAAAGTCATAATTATAATTCCATCCCCTCCTCACAACAAAGCAATGTATAAAGTACCTTTTAACAGTAGGGCACATGAATGCTAACTTAACACTAAGTTGGCAAAGGCTTCAGAAGCTGATATGATCTTGAAGGCTACCTACAATAGCTTCGAGTAGCACAATTTGAAGCTGACAAGTTCACAGATTCACTGCAAAACTGTGCAAATACAATGACTGAACAACAAAATAACCACAATCGCAGTGCTGATCTCTTAGGAAGAGATGAAAATTATTACAGAACTGTCTGTACGTACAGTTTATATTACTTCTTAAGTTTCATTTTAGAGAAGACTTTCAGTTTTAAGATGGTCATGAGAAACTTAGCATCTTTAAGAATTCCAGAACAGGGCCTGTCATCTTCTGTGTTCACACAGATTCAAACTGGCAATTTTGTATAATATTCTAAAGATAACACTACACACAGTTTAGTCAGGCTACCAAGGGCTTTTCCTCTAGTTTACCAACAAGCATTGGAAAAACAGCAGAAAAAGCCTCTGCGCAAGCATCTTGAAAAAGACATGTCAAAGTTACCTGGAAGGGAATACATACTACTACTTTTTATGCTTTCAGCTCCTAGAGTTGTAACTTTGATTTATGCAGATGCTACTGAGTTGTCATACTTTGTGAAGGAGCTGCAAAACTACATCATTACTTTCTACAGGCTGACAGTTTTTTTTTTCATTTAGGATTTCAGACAGATAAACACTGTTTGCTCTATTTCCTCACACACACACCCAAATCCTGCCTCAGCAGTACCTTCTTCTGTTACGCCTATTGTGCGTCAGAGGGATGCATTACTGCAGCCCCGCATCCTGTATGATGCAACTATGTGCTATCTGGGAGGACTGTTATTGATAAAGACCCTGCACGTTATGTGCTTGATAGGCACACAAGGGAGACAGATCATGTCTGTACAGTAAATACAGAAATTAATAGCTTCACGTAGTAAGTAGCAGTGGAATTGAAGAGATGTTTAAAATACAACGTGTTGATTTCATGACACCTCAGTTGGCAGCATGAGATACTGTAGGAAAACAGTAAGATGATAAAAAAAAAATTGTAAACAAGTACAATGAGAAGATTTGCTGAGCTCTTTTCAGCCTTTCTGTTCCCTAGTATCTCATCTAGGATTGGTAACTGTGGTAGTTACCAAGTGCAGACATGAAATTGGTCTGTGCGCAGAATTGAGGGAGCAAATGGAATCTGCAAATCAGACACCAGAGGTCTACCTCGGAGCAAACTAAGATATGAGTTCAATGGTATAGAATAAAGTGCAAAAAAAGGCTACAACAATAATACACTACATGCTTAATTAACATGGGCATGGAGAACTTGCACAAAAATGCGACAGTTAAAAATCTGTAGTTAGCCAAGACTGAATGGGTTTTACCATTCACACAGACTGGCAGAATCTGGAAACGCTTGCAGGTTCCACTCGTCCCTTATGATCACTGGCTGTAGAGCTTTGTGAAGTGATCGATGGCTTACTGCCAAGTATTCTTGTGCCTTAGCAGGACATAAACTACTTCATTCCAATAATATCATTTTATTTGGCAGATGGTAGAAAATAGGCATTACAGTTATGATTCACTTCTTGATTGTCTCAGTCTCACACAGTGAATGAACTTCTTTCTCCCTGCCATTTAGAAATTAGACTACTAAAAGGCCAAAACAGGCAAAAAGGTTCTGAAAACTTTTTTCTACAGAAATCTGCATATTCCATGGGGTACTTTTCAAAGGTAAGAACACCAAACAGTCACCTAGAGGTGCCTAAATTCTAAAGCAATATTTATTACGTCACTCTTAGTTGTACTTTTTACTTATACCTTTCCCTGCTGCCCCATGTAAGCCATTTCCCAGCCAACTGGGTCTAATGACCCAGAAGACCCAGTTGAAGAAGATCTTAGGCCTACAACAGAACAAGCCACGGTGGGTTAGATTAACATAATAAATATATACCATCTAGGCTGGGGAGATTCCCAGGAAGAAATCAAGCAATAGCAGTGGATCATTACACAAGCACAGTCTCACACTAGATTCCACTTCGCACAAACTCCTGCTTTCCCTGGTTCCATACACTAGGTGTAATAACCCACACAAAAATTGAATAGAGTCCTGTTTTCAAGGACATTGATAATCTTAAAAGGAAAGCTACCAGTTCTTGTTTTCTGTTGTCATTGCTTGTTTCTCCCATTTGACATTTTGAAGATTAAAACTTCACAGAAGAGGGGAGGAATCACTGCAACGACACCTGCTAACCTGACAACAAGCCAACCTTCAGTTTTATGCTAGCTATTCCAGAAACAAAAAAACAAGCAAAAAAAATCCACTCCATTTTGAAGTTCCATATTTATAACTCTAGGCTTCTAATATTCATATAAGCTTTTAAAACTAGGAGGTCACTAAACAGACATGAATTGTCCAACTAATTCATGTCACTTGGGGGATGTGAGGCAAAAACTATTAGCCCAGTCTTGTAGGAAAACAAGGAAAGAAGTGGCCACGATCTGCCTTCTTTAATCTACTGCCAACAGATTAAACCAATAACTGTCTACAGAACTATTTGATGTTTGGCATTTGCTATATTTCCTTACTTTCCAAAAATCTTTTAAGGTAAATTTTTGAAGGTGATGGAATATATGCCTCTGCATGCAGACATGCTTTAACACAGAAGGCAAAGCAAACATAATAAGAGCCCTTAACAGAACAAATTCACAACTCTAAACAATCAATTTGCCAGAGTCTTGTGAGTTAAATGTTGTCACTTCAACCACAGCAACTGACAGTACACTCCCAGATTGACACATTTTACACAGCAAATCAGACAGACCAGTTTTTACAGGTGAGCCACTCAGAAGTTCATGGTAATTTAGTTCACATGCAGTCATGTGAAGTTACCCTAAAATCAGAAGGCCTGAGAATGAAGGGAAGTGTTGCAGCATACTCTGTGAGCTCAGTCACAGAGAGAAACTCAGTTGCTTTTCAGGTTGCTTCACAGTACTGTTCATGGAACCTCTGGCATTTGAGGATGCTCATGGCCATCCACCATGAACAAGATTCAACTGTACACAGTTTTTGAACTGCACACAGTGTTTGAATGAAGTTCTAATAAAACAGTTGCAGCACACTGTCACTTGAGAGGTATGTGTTTCATCTGCTGTTTGATATGATTAGGGGATGGGGAAATAAAAAAGCCTCTGCATATTTAACATATGCTATTATGTCATCTAGTTGCATGTTTGCTAGAGGCTTACTTCATTTGGCCCGAATATAAACTTGGAAGAACTTCAGGTTCTTTTAATGGTAATGATCTAGTTCATGTATAGTACAGTCAAGTGAAAAATCTTAGCCTGGGAAAACTTAAATAGCAACAAAAGCACATATTTCTCTTCAAGAAGAGTTTAAGCTTCACTCTTTATTAAACTCAGCACAGTGTACAGTACTTGTTGACACTGGTTTGCTCTTCCTTTGTCCTGCTGGTTCAGTAATCCTGTTTCAGCCACTTGGTTGCAGTAGTGCAGGTTACACACATCTTGTTACACTTGGGTTTTGAAAGCAAGTTGCAAGCCCACCTGAGACAATTATGTCGTTTCCAGATGCCAACCTATACTACAAATTCTTATACAAATATTGATATTTTAAAGAACTGTTGTTCTTTTCATTTCATGGAAACTACTAGATCAGAACATTTTTCCAAAACTAAAGATGAATAACGAGAAAACTCTCAAAAAACATTCAAGAGGCATCCAGTTCTGGTTCAAACCTCCACTAAGAGCCTGTAGAGCCATTCAAGTATAAAGGAAGAATGAACCTACAGTGCCCTCAAGTGTGAGGGGATGTGAAGTGGAAGAAGTCTGGAGATCTACTGGAAAGATAAAAGCTCTCACGCCTTCAGAAAGGACCCTCACTGAAGAAAAACATGCTTACTTGTATCATTGTACTTACGCATCGTGGACACCCTATGTACAAGTGCAAAAAACAAATGAGACGATATCTCCATTTTCAACAGTCTTTTCAAATGCTTGTGAGCTGGAAGTTTCATGTTCATTCACACCACAGGAACACAACAAAAGCAGTTTAGTTATCTAGTGTAGAAGCCTTTAAATGGTATTTAAAGGAAGAAGTATCTAAGTGGAAGGTCCAATTTTACACTATAGAGAAGTCCAATGACACTTAAGACAACAACACTTACTTTGTGCCTCAATCTCTTAGCAAAGATCACACTTCAATCTATCACCAAGAAACACAAGTTACATTTATTATAGTTACACAAAAAATTGAGGAGGGTAATACACCTTAACTAGCATTCACAAAAACCTGCAAGTCAAGTTGGAAGCCACCTAAATGAGCCAACAGGAAGCACTGAAGACAGGAATGCATTTTCAGTCTCATCTCTCACTGTACTAGAGCTTTGTGCCCACCACCAAAAGGCACAAAGATCACAACCTCAAGCCCAGATGCTGAATCTCTCACCTCGGCAGTCAGCTCACTTAAACAAGATAGAGGGCAAGTTCAAGTAATTTCTGGTCTAGCACTGAGAACAAAAATTAGTCCAATTCGCTCATCTTGGGAGACTAGGCATGTAAGAGGCATGACTTTCAACCACCTCAGGCAGAAAAGGTGCTGAACCTAGAGTCCTTACTCTTTGGGAATGCCCTAACCACAAAGCTATTACTCAGGAGTGGGAGGGGTAGCTCCGGTTTTTTTTGTGCAAAGCCCATCTGATAGGTCTTCCATAAACACAGTCACAGAACATCATGTTCTATCCCAGAGGAGATAGAGGGGGAAACATTTAATCTCTGGATGCAGAGTGAGCTTAAGCATAGGTGTGGTCTATTGCCCACTTGCAAAACTGAAACACTGAACCACTCTTAGACATGTCTGAACGTCTGATGAGGTTCTGCCTAGCTGCTCACTGACTTCACCTACAGGGATAGAAAGATCCTGAATTTTGAAATTCTAAGTTGAGGCACGAACAGAAGCTTTCTGAACTCTTTGGGTTGCAGCATTGTCTTTCAGTGACTTAGTGGAAACCAGGATCTTTGTCTTGCAGAATAATTATACAGGACAGAGGAATTCTCATGTTGCTGACCATAAGCACCAGTAATCTTAAGATACCTTATTACATCTGGAAAAAAAAAAACCAAAAACAAACAACAAAGACAAAACACAAACAAGCAACACCTATACCATAAAAACAAAGGCTGAAACACAAAGCATTCTACTATAGAGAAAACTTTTTCTGTTAGGGTTATCTCTTCCTACAGTGCCATCTGTTGCAAAACCTAACATCTCTTATTGTTACTGTGAATTCTGTATCACACGCAAAGCAGGGACAATGAAAATACTGCATAGTAAACTGCCACAATCATGACCTAAATGCACACCAAGTGTCTGAATTACCATCCAAGTAATCTGTCTGAGGCTACTCAATGCATTACCCAGAGCTGTAAGAAGTGTGACAGTACTACACCTGAAAACGCCTCAAAAGTATAAGCCACATACATATACTAAGGGAGATGAAACAATTTGAAGAGTATTTTCATGTGGCTAAGAGGCCACACACTCCAACACTTTTTGCCCCTCCTTTTTCGATTGTAAATACCATCCATGCTCTGATGCGTTAGAGCCTAATATTAAAATTCTGGGGATACATGCAGTCTGTTGGGTCATCACTACAACTGGGGTTGAACTAAATAGCACACCCTTCCAGCTAGAGGAGGCCTTACCATAAAGTCATACAGCAGGATAGAAGCTAAAATGCAGCACAGCATACAGGAATTTTCACCACACAGGGTCCCTTTTATCATGCCCAAACAAGTCCTTCGTAGTGGACCAGTCACTGAGCAAATAATCTAGTTTTTTCTAGCAAGCGTGGCCTGCCAGTGACAAAGAATAATCTTTTCCACTCTTTCTTTAGAATAGAGGACAACTTACAGTACTCAAGTAGATTTTTCCAAAACTCACAGCCTGGAAAATTCAGGAGTTTTACTCTGCTTGTAATAGAAAAAAAATAGCAAACAGCAACATTACCATGTAATACATTATTTTACTTTACAAACAATATAGTTCAGCAGAAAAACCTATTTCATTCTAGAGATAGCTTAAAAACATTCTGCAGTTAAGTTTTGTCTAATATGAGCTAAAAAGTCACAAAATGTCAGCCGTCTCTCCCCATCTAGAATCCACTCTTTTGTGTTCTCTCAGCTTAGAAAATCAGTAAGCTGCCAGATGTTAATTTAAAATTCTTCATTGGTAACCTCAATTAAAGTTAGGAATTCTTCACATAAATTATTGGACAATTTTACTTCGCTCTCTTGCTAGTTCCTTCAGAAAAAGAAAACAGTCTGACTATGGCTATTTTCTCCTAGTACCTATGCTAGCATTTTCTGATTAGATCGGTGAAAGTCTACACCATGGTTAGCAACAGAAGACCCCAAGCTGTTTCAACTATTAAAACATTACTATAGTTGAGTGGGAGGGTTTTTTTTTTCTTTGGGTTTGATTTTTTTTTAATATATGGGAATGCATTTCTCTTGTATTTAGAGGAGGTGAATTTTTGCTGTATGTGCATTATTTTGTTTTGGGTTTTTTGGGTTTTTTTTAAAGACATATTGATGCAAAGTCTCAACACCACCAAGATCAAACTTCGGACATTTCAGTTGAAGATAAATTCCTTATAAAACCGATAGACTGAAAATCAGGAATTAAAATAGAAATAGGCACAAAACTTGAATATAATGGTGTAGCATTCATAACTAATATATGAAGCGCTACAACGATCTCGTTCACCTATTCATGCATGCTCCTCTTTTCCCTTCTGCACAACTTTATCACTGATTCCTTTCATATCTAGGTAGTCGGTCAGTTACAAGTATGAAATTTTTAAAGAAAACTAGTATGATATCATCACCAACAAAAATTACCTAAAAATATGCCCCATCTCAAGAAGCTTCCAGGTTACTATTCTGTAAACAGAAATAGCACAAGACTATAAGTTAAGGACAAAAGTTTAATTTTAATTTTTCAGGAATTTTGGAATAATAGGTCTCAATTCACAGTGCTGTTACTTCAAACAAGTCAAATCCTGGAAATAAAATAAGACATCAAGTCTCCCCCAAGTGTTCCTTCAAATTCATTACAACTTCCTTCCGCGAGTGCATCAGCTTCAATTCATTTAGATCATCTACATGTTAAAATACACCTGTGAAGAAACAGAAGGATATGGATACTATCCAAAGCAAATTCTTTGCTCCAGTACAGCTAGGGATCTAAAAAATGCTATTCCTGTTGCCAAGAAGCCTGGCAGAGCTGAGCTGTAACAGGTTGTCATCTGAAGACTGCTGCCTGCTATCAAACCCTTTCCAAGTGGAATTCTGCGACACATGCTCAAGTGAGCAAGGGTTTGCTTAGGCTAATTTAACTGTAAACACTGGCATGGACTTTTATCTATTTACTGCTATGGTAACGGGCACACATGGTAGCCCACAATCAGTGGGCCAGGTTGGTTCTGAAAACACTGCAGCTGCATTTGTATCACATCACATTTAACCTCCTAGGCCCTGCTAAATGGTACACCACTAAACAAATAAGAGATTATACCCTGCTTCCAGGCTCAATATGGCACATCCAGAATCTCCTTCCTACATCTCTCTACTCACAACATAACTTCTCAGATTATGAGACAACTATGACAGTCAGCTTGGCACAGTGGTCACAAACCTTGTGGCTACAAAAGGTTCAGGAAACCTGAAGGAAGCACATAACCTCAGCCCTGCAAACATGGGTATGCCTCACTTTACTACACATGATCAGCCCTGTTAATTCAGGCCTGCTCCCAGTAATAACAGGTAGCAGTTGTGATCTTTTTCAGGATGTCAAAATTGTCTGTTGTACACAACATTTTTAATGAAGCACCTGGTTTATTTTTCATCCATAATTCTTTCATCATCAGATGGTAATAATTTAAGTACTGTCAGTAAACAGTTTGCACTGCAAATGTGACAATAGGTGGCCAAAATACTACTGCTAAGACAACAAATATTCCAATTCTTCAGGGGAAAATTAAAATTATTAAATCTTCAAGGCAAAACAAACAAACAAAAAGCTATGCACAACAGACTTCTAATTAAACAGGTTTGTTTAATATCACAGTAAGGGACACAAGGATTGAAACTTTTCATCTGAATGAAGAAAAAACGCTTTTCCCTTGTGGTACAAGAAAATTCTGACCCATTTCTGTAGCACAGCATAATTAGTTATTTTCTTTTCCCTCTCCAAAAAAAAGATCCGAGTAGCTGAACTTTAAACAAGCCAGATAAACACATACTTCATACTTGTTTTCTGAAGTTAACATATTTAGACGTGTTCTAAAAAGGAAATAGGAGATAAAATACCGAACATTATGATTGGCAAAATTATTTTAGCATGTTTCAGGCTCCAACAAAATCCTCGTTTAGATCATCTCATTAACTTAAAAACGGTATTACAACTACTTAGTTGGGTAAAATCCTTCACCCCATCTCAGAGGCCCCTAGAAACTTCCATACTGCTCTGGCTTTAATATAAAGCACTTTTCCACTGAGGCAAATGAACTGCACAGCAGCTGGACAACATGTATTTTTTTCTTAACTGGAGGAATCTTTAAGACCTCAGGTACTTACTTCTTTGTGAGACATCCTGTCAATTAGTAAGACCTCCAGGACCAAGTTAGGTCTCTTATTTGAGATGAAACAGACCAGTTTTCAAATTCCAGTTCATTCCAGAACCTACTCATGCTATTTCAAAATGAAATAAATAATGCTTGGCATAATTTAGAATTAGTTCTTTGTTAGATTGCCTGCCTCTTACCAGAGCTATATACTTCATAACAACTTGCAGCCCAAGCTTTTTCCAATTTGATTTCCATTTCCATTTCTTGGAAGTTGTCTTAGACAACAAAGGAACTCAATGCTTTTTCTAAGTACTACCTAGCTGGATTGTCTATTCTGTTATTATTAAATAGTCAAGTATTACATACAGGAAATATTTAAAGATTACTTTTTTTTCTGAAATAATGAAAACATATGATAATACAGAATTTGTGTTTGTTTCTGTTACAGAATCAAGAAGGTATCTCTTTATAGCTGCCTATACCAACTACCGATTAAAAAAAAAAAAAACCAAAAACCTGAGTTTTTTTGTAATAGAATCAAAGTACATAGTATTTATACCCAGTTCATGTCCTAACAGAGCCAGCATCAAATGAACTTTCACCATCAACAAGTGACAGAAGATCTATCTCTGTTCCAAATTGCCCCAGCTCTAGACATCAAGGTAGAGCAAAGCTCACTATGAAATCGAATCCTATGCTTAAACCTACATAATTCCATTCAGTTCAGCACTACAGCAAGCACAGCAAGACTGTTGCATCCAAGGGGCTAACTCAAAGCATGTTTACTTGGCAAATCTAGAAAATGTTTTGTATTAACCCAGAAGAAAGAATCTTTCTCTCTAGCCCATCCCTCCACAATAACAAACTGTTTAACATGTGCACTGAAACAAGTTTTAAGCTGTTCCAGTGCTAAGTACCACTGTGGCCAGATAGATCTCTGTTCTGGCTGGACTGCTACTGCATGAAAGACTGGGAGAATATAGCAAAGGTCACTCTGTCAGATTACCACTCTGCCATCTGGCTTACTTGATGTCCCAACCAAGACATTTTTCTGCCAACTTCCATGTGCAAACAAGAAATAAGAGACACAAAGTATTAGTATAGCAGAATCTTCACACGCAGACCAGGGTTCACCACAAAGGACAGAAAACCAGAAAGGTTACATTAGCAAAGGATGACCTGAGATAAGTTTGCACCAAAGCCCTATCTTCAGCGCAAAGTAGTAGACTCACTGAAACATGCTGCTTTGGCCCTGCCACGCCAGCATCACTGAATAAAGTGCAAACATGGTTACAACTGCCAACTGAAACAGGCCATCACAAACTAGAGTAATGGCGCTGGCACTGAGAATTTGTTTGTTATTGCTTCACTGATGGATTTGCAGCATTAGCCTGGTTTATCAAAAAGATGTAAGCACTGAGGCATCTGGGTAATGGGCTCTGAATAACATAGGTTCAAAACAGTCCCCAGATAGCACACACCATTTAGTCCTAAAATTAAGATGCAACACTACAAAGGTTTGGGGATAGGTCTACATTTGCCCATTTACTTCAAAGAAAGCTTCTCCAATGAGCATTTACAAGAACTCTCAGAAATTTCTGATGAGCTAGACCCAGACGAGCTGTCTGTCAGAATAGATATGAAAAGGTTGAAGACCTATTTCTGGGGTGCGGATACTGAACAGTCCACTTCGAAGGCCCCTTTTGTCCAAATTCTTCCTCCATTGTCATGTGAGTCTACAGTTAAAGTAAGTTTTTAATTTACAGTTAACTATTAAGTTTGTGAGGAAAAAATATACATATTTTTGACCAGCATTTGACCTTAATGCTATTTCTATCTAAATAACACCAAAATATGTCACATATGTCACAACGTATCTATTTGGAATTCTATCAATATTAAAAATTAAAATCCAAGAATCTTTCCTCCCTGACTGAAGACACTAACTGGAAGGAAGGACTTCCTGCCTTGCTTCATATGCAAGTTATTCCTCAAAACAGAACAATTCCTGCACCTGATCTGCCCCCTACATAAAATCTGATATTATATCTCAGAAGACATGGTTATTCCTGAAGTCATCTTTAAACAGACAATTTGTGAGTGTACATCTAGAGAAATCCTTAGTTTCCAAACTCCCAACAAGAACTCGCTGATGAGATGGTATTAAAATCTGAATTTATTCATTGTAAAGTGCTTTGGGTTTTTTAACCTCAGGACATCCTCTCAAGTATTTTTTTTAGCAACTCCTTTTTGAGGGAACAGCTAGCATTCAGCTTCCACATGACATTTTCAGAAGAATCTTCTTAATCGTCTTAGCATGTTTCTATGCACATGCATGAAGATTTATTACTACTGGGAACTATTTTTGAGGCACATGGCTACAAGATCTGATGTACAAGAACTGTACCTCCTCCTAAAACATGCAAATCCATGACACTGCTGAACCCTCTAGTGTAGACTTCTGTCTCAGAGATGAGGAACAGAGGTGAAGAGTCACATACAGGGGAAGCACACCACAGCCTATCACTATAATAATTTTTGTACTGGAAGTGCCATTTAGCAACCATATTTTTCACTGCAGTTAGCAGTGACCCTGAATTCAGAGCATATGAAGACTCTGATTCCCCCAGGTCTCTTTTACCAGTGCCAGCAAACATAGTACCTACCTCTAAAAAGTAGAAAAAAAACACAAAACAATTTGTGCTTCAGTATCAGGTATTCACTTAAAGCATAAGCTATGAAGAGTTAACCAGTGCCTTTAGAATCTAAAGGTTCAAGATATTTTACTTTGTAATACAAAAAGTATCCTCTCCACTTTCATTTCATGTTTCATCCACACCTTTCATTCCTAGAGAAAACCTACTCAAAAACTTATATAATTTAGCAGAAAGGCCTGACACCAAGTAATGAAAGAAAGAGAAGCAACATTCAACCTTCTCTATTTACACATACTCTTCTTCTGATTGATGCCAGACATCAGCCAAGCAGCGTTGACATGTTCTGAATAGTTAGAAAAGCATAATGTTAGAAGCAGAGATACCAATAAGGCTTTTAAAAGCCAGATAAAAACATTTCCATTTGGCTGGTTTTCCCGTGTCAATAAAAATGCCAGAATTAAGCTTCTTTTATAGAACACTTTTGATATATTAATTTCTAGGTAAATATAAGCAACTGTTATAAACATACCCGTTGAGTTATTTTTTAAAAATTGGAATGCTTCTAAAACCTCTTCTGTAATACGAAGGCAGAATAGACACATATAAAGTTAGGGCAAATACTGAAAGCAATCTCGTCCTGATCAGGACTTATCTTCATAATGCGATGAGCTCCAGAAAACACTACCTGCATGGTAGCTGCCAATTATTTAGCCCTGCTAAATGGACACAAGTTTGCACTCAGTGTTGTTTGGATATTCACAGAAATAGAAAGTTTAAGAAAAGCTTTTTCCTTTCTTCAGTCTTTACATGGAAATCAGTTAAATCTCGATTAAAACTAAAATTTAAACAAATGGAAAATCCAAGCAAACAGCTTAATTTGGGCGGAATGTGCTGTTGGCAAACAGGCTGCATTTTAAAGCTAAAAGTTTTGTTGCCCCAAAAGACCAGAAACAGCAGAGGCTCAGAAACAAACCACAATGGAAAAATATCTTTCAGAAAGGAGGTTCCTCTGCTCTTTACAAAAAATAAATCAATTAATCAATCAATCAATCAATCAGGAAAGGCTTTAGGTAAGTTTCTATTTTCAAGTTTTTTCCTCCTTTGAACATCGTATTATTCCATGCTTACTATCCAGGAGTTAAGGAATCCTTAACTAAAATACCTACTTTAGAAAAACAATTTGATAGCAAGCAAGAATATCCCAGGGAGGAAAATTTAACTAAGAGGTTGTTGCACTTTGAGTCTCACATCTGAGTCTCACAAAGCCAATCAGATATTTAGGTAGACAAAGGACTTTGCAGGAAAGACTTGCAGCTGAGAAAATCTTATTCCTGATTCCAGAAAGCCTAGAAAAGTCAAGCAAAGTTACAATTCCTAATTAATTTACAGCAAACAAGCACATTTCCAGAAGCACTGTGCTTTCCTTTAGCACAATGCCTGGACTGAAATTAAGTTCTTGTAGTTGCACAGAAGGAAGACATATCAGATTGCATGGCGTAAGTGGCAGTATGCATTCTAGCATCACCTCTATTTTTAAAATACCAGTCCAATGTATTTTGGGCTAGTATTCAGGCACTGGTACACCACAGCAGTTGATACTTTTGACCCAAAATGACTTGAAAGAACATGTTCGGTTTCTACATAAAGCTGGAGTAAGGAAAATCATTAATTGTTTACTAAGTTTAAATAGAACTAAACCAGTTCACCTTCCCAACCCAACTTTTGGCAGCAATCTAACCCGAGCTTTCCAGAAGAAAACACAAAGAATAAAAAAATAAAGTCAAAGTCATTGGAAACATCAATAAAGTGGTAAACAAGAGAAAAACCACCACTTAAGTTTTTGGATTTAATTCATGGATGTAGATCCAAGTAAAGATTTCCATGTTTCACTTGATTTTTGGAGAGAGAGTTAAGCTACTTTTTTTATACACACACCCACCATTAAACTGTAAACAACTGACTGGAATAGAAAACCATACTGCCAGCAAACCATATTTTTGGAAATTTAAACACTCATTATCCACAGGAAAATATAATCAAGCTTTCAAAACTCTTTTCTGTCTCACAATGGTATACTCAGTACTTTTCCACTATGTTTATTTTAAAAGGATAAGCCCTGACCTGAGGAAAAAGTCAAGAGTAGGATGACAAAACAGCAAATATTTCTTCAATGCTCACTTTTGCACTTGTCACACCATGAGACAATGTAATTTTCTCGCAAACAGTGTACTTTGGTCAAGCTAATGGAAGACGTATTATTTTAGATAACCTAGGAGTCCATACTCTTTTTTTTTTTTCCACTTAATACTTTTCATATTACATCCTAATTTCTAAACCTTTCCAAATTCTTAGTGCTTTTTACTTTGATTGAACACCTCAAAATGCATAAAATTTCTCCATATGTGAGCAAAATATCATCCAAATGCATGCCAACATCCCAAAATGAAAGCAGTTATTTACATACCAAATGTGAAAAACAAATTACAAGATTTAAAAAAAAAAAAAAAAAGATAGAAATAAGTTGGCTTTTTGGCAACTTAAAGCAGAGCAGAACTTTTAGCAAAATCAGCAAAGGGAGAAGAAAGAATCACTGCTACCCATACACCATGAGTAGCAGAGTGAGAAAAATAATTTGAGATAAAGGTCTAAATTGTACACTAAAGTACATGAGTATAGATTGGAAAGGATTGTCTCCAGCAATGAAATTAAAACACTGGCCAAATTCTAGAATCACCTCTCAAAAAGAGAAGCAGAAGGATAAATATATATATATATATACACATACACACACACACAGTATATACCTAAAACAGAGCTTGTGTGACTTAGCAACTGCTAGATCGGGAGAACAGATGCTGTTATTTACAAAGTGCATTCAAGCTGAAGCATTTCTGGTTTCTACAGATCTCTAGATATTAGCTCCTATGAAAAAAAAAAAATCAGGAAACAACTGTTTTTTCATGTAAGCCAGTAATGCATGCCCAACAGTTGCTTACTTTATCAGCAAATAATAAGAGAAGAGGAAATGTTTGTGCCTGATTTCTTCAGTTTAAAGCATTTTATTTTTTGACTGCATTGAAAATCAACCAAGCCAACATTATTAAATGTGTTTCACTCTTCAGTTCTTTTGAAAATAAAAATTCTAGTTACAATGTCCTGAAAAATCAATGCAACAAAATCATGTAAACCCAGAAATTTACAGATCAAGTTATCTCAAACAACTATAAGAAAACGTTGACTTAGCAAGGCTTATTTTCGTACAAGAAGGATGGCATACAGCTAGCATGGAAAATAATGGAAAGGTTCCAAACAGAAACAGCATTCAAAGTGACAGCATTTGAAGTGACCCATATCCTCTACTTTACATCACTGTTTTCAAACAACTCTTTATTCCAACCAAAGACATCCTCAGGGTCAGGCAACTCTACAGTTGGCAAGTTTAACAAAAGGAAATTTCGCTTTGTCTCTCTCAACAGACAGACTGAAGCCTTCAGAAAGAGGCTGAAGGACTGAGTCATCGACTACTGACAATTTCAGTTTTTAAAAAAATACGTTCACATCCCCACTCCGAACATTCCCTAACATGTCAAGATTAAGTCTTCTGCCTTAACTTTTCCAGCCAATCTCAGCACATACACGTGATATAGACCCATCATCAGAACATGTTTACAATAAATACTGTGGAGGTACAGTCATTTTGTGGGCTAGCAGTAGCTGTAAATAAGATTAATCACTCAAGTGCATCAGGTCATTACTTCAGTATCTCTGCCAATATTGAGAAAAGCAAGACTATCTGAATACCACAAAACAACAAGCCTAACAGACAAATGTTCTCTACACTAGCAGTTTGGCAGGGTAACAGGTGGCTTTTGAAGACAGCATCCTACAAGACATTATTAAACCCATTCCACCGTGTGTTTTCATTTCCTTTGCATAAGAGTACTATGGGAAACTGATGTGGGTATTGACATTGTGCAACGATACTAGTCAGCTTCCAGATGGATAAGATTCACTATCACCAGCAAGAACACTATATTTAAATTTGTAGGCTTGAACAGTCTATAAATCTCATCTGCAACACCTTTCCATGGTGACTGACCAACAGTAAGCATCACAGGAAAACATCACTATCATGCAGCAGGACACAGTCAAATTAACTTGGACAAAAGAATAGCCTACAACGTAACAGATATGCCTACCCTCAAAGTTCACTAAAGAAAGTAATTTCTGTTGTGCGGGAAGGCTAAAAAGACTGCATAAAAAGAATATTGAGGACAAAGTTATGAAGTTATTTATCAAAGACTGCACCAAAAGCAGATTAAAGATCTGGAAAACTAGCCAGGTTCCTGTAATATCAGTCATCAGAATAAACCACTTCAGAGCAAGGAGCAGATCTGAGTTTCAGTATCACTGCTCTTAACATGCACACCACAGAGACCAGACATGCCACAAAGAGATAGCGAACTCTCTTGTGAGAAAAATCTAGCAATGAAACAGAAAAGTAACTCCTATTTTATCCTTTACGAACATACACAGGAGAACAACTGCTTCCTCTCCTAGCAGAGGCTTTATCTGTCCCACACACTGTGGCAGAGGAAGAGGACAGGATGCCTGCTCTGGCTGTGACTAGAAGTCTTCCTGTCCTTTCTAGATGCTCATTTAATTTAAACCCATACAATTATTTTGCCAGGATTTGAAAAGGTAAGGATATTCCAATCCATGTCCCCTGCCAAGCAAGCCTAGGTCACAGGCAGCACCCAAAGGCTGCAATATGACAATATCTGGCTGCTGACGTGACCCCTCTCTTGTTATGTGCCACAGAGCCCTCTGAAAAGGAAGTAATCAAAGTCTGCCCAAGCCCAACTGCTGCTTTTCAGTAACAGACAGAGGTTTCAGATCTTAAGTTCCAGTGCTACATATCTGGTATATATAGTCTTAGAGATTAAAGGGAAAGCACTTGGGAGGGTACGTCCCTCCAAGCAGTTACCAACACAACACACAGAAAAAGAAGCTGGAAGAAAAAAAATCCAGTTACCAATGTTCTGCCTTTCCCAGGGAGATCAAATAAGCATACCACTCCTACCTGACGTTTAAGAACAGTTTAGACAAAGAGTTCTAGTGATGAACACCACTGGATAGTCTACGCCATTGCTTGGTAGAACCTTGAATCCCTGATATTCTCCTTCAAACATCTAACCACATTCTTGCGGGAATTTAGATCAACCAATCATTTGCTCTAGCTTGTGTTTCCTTCCTCTTTGCAGGTGATAGGACAAGGGGGAATGGCCTGAAGCTGCACCAGGGAAGGTTCAGGCTAGATACCAGAAAAAAAATTTTCACAGAAAGGGTCATTGGGCACTGGCAGAGGCTGCCCAAGGAGGTGATTGAGTCCCCATCCTTGTAGGTATTTAAAAGATGGGCAGATGAGGTGCTTAGGGACTGGTTTAGTGGCAGACAGGAATGGTTGGACTCGATGATCCAAGAGGTCTTTTCCAACCTGGTTATTCTATAATTCTAATCTTTTTATCCCCTTCATCCCCCATTTATTTAGGAACATGTTGTCTTAAACTCCCTTATAGCTGACTGTGCAACCGGAGGTCTAGAAGATATGATACAAGCTCCCATTAAGTATTAACATCATTTTAACTTCTATGGCTGCTCTCCAATGTTCTTATTCCCCATCCCAGCTTGTAATCTACAATTCAGCAAGTGCAAAACTCAATTTCTTTTTCCAGACACTAGAAGAGTTTCATCACTGCTGCACTATTTTTTCCTTTGAGATGAAATTATAATCCACCAGTTTCCTCTTCACCCCATCCCATCTAGCCCAGACTGAAGTTTTACACCAGTATTCTTTGAGTCTACTACTTCCTTCCATTATCAGGTCTGAGATTGCTAGGTTGTTTGGGTGTTTCAAGCACCTCAGAATTAATTTCATTAGGCTCTATCAGACTGAAAATCTGTTGCTTATCCAAGCAGCCTACATTTTTTTCCTCCTTGTACTATTTACGTTTTTATCATGGCTATTAACTACACTGACTGGATTAATCATTTCAGAGAACATTTCAATCACCTCAGCTTTATCTGTTAATCCATTAATCTGTGGATCTTTTATTTCTTGCTTTCTTCCAACACCCCTTTTAGCTATACCTCATTATGTATTTGACTGTCCCACTTTTGTTCATGCATCTTCATAAACTTCATTACCATCATCAGCAACAGTTTCCCATCTCCCGTATGTTCCCTATGTTTACATCAATGTAGAGATCAATAGGGAGCAAAGCTTTTTCCATTAATTTTCCCCTTCAATGAAAGTTTTTGTTACTATTACATTATTTCTCAAAGAGGGCAAGACCAGTTTCTTTCTCTCCCACATTTACCCCCTAATCAAGCTTTACATGCCAAATTCTAAGTTTTTTACCTTTGTGGGTTTTATTCTGCTGTTCTGTCATCACTTATCCTATGTAGGCTAACATCTTGTGGTCATTCCTGCAAAACCTGCCCCCCACCTATGCATTCGCTCTTAACTCAGAAGGCTATTTTTTGAATTTATATACCTCAGCAGAGAAGTATGTTTTGCTCAGTCTTTTCCAAAAGATATTGAACAGTTATGAAAGATGTTAACAAATCCCATACTCTTAATGATTCTTCTCCAGCTACTGACGCACACCTTATTATTTATATCCCAGTCACACAGATCTAATTGATCTGATAGAGGCTGGGCAGAATACTTTTAATGATCTTATGTTAAGAGCTTTAAATTGCTGTTCATTCCCCATATATTTTTGTTGGTGTACCTAGCATACTAGGTGAAACAACCTGCTATTCTGCAAGATCATAAGCAATATGCTACAAACATGTGCAAAATACCACATACAGAAGAAGTCATCAAAAAGCAATTATATATTTAGGGTTATCTCAAAAAAAACCCCACTCATCAGATATTGTAATGCACAAATATTCAAACTCTCTTCACTTGGTTAAAGCACCCCAATTGAAATATCTTTAATATATTTTAAAATACATATATTTGGTCAAAGTGACATTAGCAACCTTGCTTTTATTAATAAAAGAAAGTCTAAATTAGAACAAAAGGAGCTAGTTTACCGATATTGTCTTCATAATAATTCTTGCAAAACCAATTTGTCTAATCTAAAAGAGAAATTAGATATATTCTCTTAGGCTAAAAAAGATATGTTATTATACATATATATATATATATAGCCTACAATAAAATTTACATTAAGCAAGAATTTATTTTTCTAGAATCTGATAGAGGCAATACTATTTAGTAATAAGAGTATTAATAATATCATATATTAATAGCAAAGAAGAAAGTTGCACAGTCAGGAATCCACTGTATTTCAAAGGAATTTTTCTCCACAGGGAAAAAAAGAAAAGGCAATCGTAACAAAGGCGGGCTCAGAGAGATGCCATGCTGACACAGGCTGCTGCCAAGCCTGCAGCTTACACCAGCCATATAATGCCTTCTACCAACTCGCTCCAGACAAAGTTGCAAGAACACCAGCAGCACAGTTGCTCAAGCCTAAACGTTTGTTGATTACCCTAAGAGGCAAGAAGGTGCTAACCCAACAAGAAATAGCTATTGGACCACACAGAAAATTCAAGTTCCTGATTTATCCACTGACTTACTGTCGATGCAGGGCAGAAAGATGAAGGAAGCACATTTTACAATCTTCTATTTTGGGAGGGGGTGGAGGGATGGGGGTGGAAATCAGTCCAAGCTCCAGTTTGCAAGTAGTTTGACTTGCAAACTACTAGTCAGAGTCAGACCACCCTAGAGGAGAGAGGAGGAGGACAGCAGCAGCTCCCTGGTGAATCTTTGCATTCAAAGTTACCTCTGCTGCCCTGGGCTCTATGTCATTTAATAACCTGGCAAAGAATAAGATTTAGACAGCATAATGGCAGATATTGCTCTGGACTTCAAGATTATTTCATATCCCAAAACAGGGAGATAAACTAATACAAGTGAGTCCTTTAAGTACTAATACTGTTCTGTAGAGGATTTCACATTTTTATGTTACTAAGCTATTTACCTTTACAATCACTGCTGAAAGCCATGAGTTATACGGGATAATTATATTTAATTTCATAGATTGCTTTCTCTACCATCTTTATTGGAGAGTTTTGAATAAAATTCCTCTTGGCCATGAAATCAACAGAAAACCATTTCATGCATGCAATAGTCCACAGCATCCAAAATGGAATACTTTGATTGGATTATTTCTTCCACAATCAGATTCAAAGATTACTATGAAAGTGTTTCATTTACAAGTACAGCCATAAGAATGAAGACTTGTCACTCTATATTTATAGAACACAATATTTCTCTCAAATTTTCTCCCTAAAAAGAAAAGTTACAAAGGCAGCTTTTAAAGATTTTCTTCATGTTGTATTTGATTTCACTTTGTTTAACGCATTATTAAACTTTTACCGCAGCTTGTGTTTATCCAACTGGTTTCATATTAGTTATACCATTCATATCTACTACTATTAATCAATCCAGCTACAACCATGGAATTTGAATTTGCACTTGCTGTATCAATATGGACTTAATTTCTGTCAGAAATTTAATTTATGGCCTATTTAAAAAAAACTAGTAATCAAGTTTCTGAACACGACTGATAATTAAACATGACAGTAACTTCATATACAAAAACCTCACAGGAGTCATCAGATCGTATATTCTGACCTCCTTCAAGACTTACGTGAGAGAGAACCACCTGCTTGGCCTTTGAATAGACTCTGATAACTTGTGCCTGCTAAAAGCAAGTCCTCCCTTGGCAGTCAGTTCCAGTGACTCATCACTCTCTCTGCTAACAGGCTCACTTCTCATTTTAATCTATAACAGTGAAGATGCTGACACAAAGGTGCCAGATTCAGTTTTCTACTTGAATATTAAGTTGGTTGTAGTTTTTTTTGTTGCATTGGTTTTGAAGAAAAGCAGTATAGCTTGTATATAACTTGACATAACTTGCTTTGAGAAAAATGCTCTATACAGTCCAAACTGCACAAAATAAAGTATACTGTATTTATCACATTGCACACTACAGAAGTAAGACAAAATAAACGGGGCCTCTCTCATCCTCAAAAATCTAAACTCAGAATTTCCGTGGACCACTTCAAAGTAGAACAGAGCAAAAACAGATCTGTACACAAGTTCCTTTAAAATACATCTATAAGGGTATTTTTCTATCATAATACATACGATGTTTCTTGTATAATAAATAAGACATACATTACACACATATAATAATTTTATATAATTATTTTTCCCCCTAGATTCCCCTATATTAAACCCATTAATGTTCAGGAAGAAAAAGCACAATAGTGGGAATCAGGCAGCTAACTCGAAGCACAGCTCTATGTATTCACTTGTGATTAAAAGAAATACCTTAGTTTCCTTTTCCTACTCTGCAGCAACTTGTATTTTTAGCAGCTCTATTGGCCCCGTCAATACAAGCCCTGCATCAGCATTTCAAGACCATTGCAAAAACTTAAGATGAGCAAGGGCATTGCAATGCCAGTAACTATAATTATACTGTAACAGTGGAAAAGTATAAAGTAACATTTATTTTTGTTAGCATAGAAGGTCAGTAAATGTAAACCTCTATTGGCTAGACCAACTATGAACTATAAAAAAGTTTGGATCTTACCGATGCCAACGGAGAAACTATTTATGAATAAACAACAAAAAGGGAATTTAGACAGGCTGTGCTTCAGTAGTCTTTAAGCTCAAAAACTTCCCATGCTGATTTATATTTTTAATTGGCAGTCCCAACTGTTTATACTCAAATCTTTCCTGCTTTTGTATTAAAGCCAGCTGGTCATATCGCAGCACTGTGACCAAAAGTAAAGCAGTAAAGTTGTCATGGCCTCAAGCTGTGCCAGGGGAGGTTCAGATTGGACATCAGGAAAAAAATTTCACTGAATTGGTCATGCACTGACAGAGGCTGCCCAGGGAGATGATGGAGTCACCATCCCTAGAGGTGTTTAAAGGACGGGTAGACGAGGTACTTAAGGATATGGATTAGTGGGAGATAGGAATGGTTGGCCTCGAAGATCCCAGAGGTCCTTTCCAACCTGGTGATTGATTCTATGATTTTAGTGCGTCCTTCGCGATGCCTCAACAATCAGCTGCTTTCCAGCCATTCACCGCTAAATCCTCTCCGCCGGATTGCGCTCTTTTGGAGAGCCTCTTTTTTTTTTTTTTTTTTTTTTTTGAGTTCTTTTGGGGCTCTTTTGGGGTCTTTTGGGGCTCTTTTTTTGAGCTCTTTTGGAGGGTTTTTTTTTTTGAGGTCTTTTGGAGCGTAGTCTTGCAAATTTTGCAACAACTGGCTTTTTTTTTTTTTCCCCCATCTTTTATTAACTCTTTTCCAAACGCTTCTTTGCGAAGGCAGGAAAGCATTTAGCACGTATCCCCGCACGAATAAACCCGCCCGGCGGGGTCGGACGCCCGCCCCGTTGCGGAGCTGCAATCCGAGGGTGTCCGGCGTGGGATGGGGCGGGGAGAGCCTCGCGGGGAGGCGGCTTACCTGCACCCTGCCCAGGATCGCCTCACTCTTCTCCCTCACGTCGGGGAAAGGGCAACGCTTGGAGAGCATCAGCAGGCGGGCGAGCACGGGGCTGAGCCCGTCGCGGGCGGCAGGAGCGAGGAGCGGGTCGGAGGGGACGCTCCGTCCCCGGCGGAGCACGGCTTGAGCGATCGCCTCCAAGGCGGCGGCGCGGGCGGCGGCGTCGCGGCTGCACAGCCCGTCCCAGCGCACCTCGCCCTCCATGGGGCCGCCCTCCATGGGGCCGCCCGCCTGCCCCCCCGCCGCCTCAGCGCGGCCGCCCCATGGCGGGACCCCCGCAGCCCACAGCAGCTCGAGCGCGAGCCGAGAGGCATGGGGGGCCCGGAGCGAGCGGGGCGGCCACCACCCGGCGGCGCCGGCGGCTGCTGCTCCGCCCCGCCCCGGGCATGGAGGAAAGGGGACGGCCCCGGCCCTGCCTCCCTCTCTCTCTCTCACTCCCTCCCTCCCTCCCTCCCTCTCCCCCGCCGGGGCCGGGCAGCGCGGAAGCCCCGTGCGGCCCCCGGCCCCTCCGCCGCGCGGCGACCGACCCCGCCCCAGCGGCGCGCGCGGCAACCAATCGCCTCCCAGCGCTCGCCGACGGCAGACCAATCGCAGATGGGGAGAGGTGGTGCCGCGAAGGGGGTGGCGGGATATGTAGTCAGAACGGAGGGCGGCCCGGAGCCCGCGGAGAGGGTGGAAACTACATGTCCCAGCAGGCAGCGCGCGGGGGGGGGGCTGCCCGAAGCCCCGGAGGCCACCGGGGCAGGGGGGAGGTGTGGGTGGGAAGGTAGGTTACATAGGTAAGTAGGTAAGTTAGGTAGGTACGTTAGGTAGATAGGTAGGTTATGTAGGTAGGTGGTTAGGTAGGTAGGTTAGGTTAGTTAGATGGGTTAGGTAGTTAGATGGGTAGATGTTCCCTGCTGGTTCTGCGCAGGTACCTCCGGAGGTGTTGTTTCTGTGTCCCACCACAGCAAGTTGGCTAAAGTGGATGGCTGTCGACAGCAAAGAAAGTAGTGGGTGCGCTTTAGAAGTTTGCGTTAGCAAATAATTGAACATGCAGGTGATTTAAGCAGCTGCAAAGGCTTGTCAGGTGTGCACTTTGACGGCAGCCTTAGATGGAGCCTAAGTAAGCACATCAGCAGAGAGGAAGGGAAACGGTCTTTCTGAGGGAAATACAGTGCCTTCAACACTTGAAAGTGAGAAGTGTGGGAGAGGGGAAATTGCTGGAATACTCAAATTGGGGAGCAATGCAGCAGTCATCTAACGTCATCGAAGAAGTTTTTAATCTAAATTATGCTGGGACTGTTTAACCTGGAGAAGACTAGGGGGTGGGGGATCTTACCCATGTATTATATCAACCCTGGAGGTGTTCAAGGCCAGGTTGGGTGGGGCCTTGGGCAGCCTGATCTAGTGGGATGTGTTCCTGCCCATAGCAAGGGTTTGGAACTTTTAGGTCCCTTCCAACCCAAACCATTCTATGATTCTAAATATCTGGAGGAAAGGTGCAAAGATGACTGAGCCAGGCTGTTCTCTGTGGTGTCCAGTGACAGGATCAGAGGCAATGGGCACAAACTGAAACACAGGAGGCTCCCTCTGAGCATCTGGAAACCCTTTTTTTTACTGTGAGGGTGATGCAACTCGGGCACAAGCTGCCCAGGGGTGCAACACTCCATGGAGTCTCCATCCTTGGAGATAGTCAAAAGCCATCTGGACATAGTCTTGGGCACCAATCTCTAGGTGGCCCTACTTGAACAGAGAGGTTGGACCAAATGGCCTCAAAATGTCCCTGCCAACCTCAACCATTCTGTGATTAAGTGTAATCTGCTACTAAATGGGCTGTTTCCTCTGCTTTTTCCTGCAGGAAAAAAAAAGGCACTTTTTTGATAAGATTAATTTTCATCCAAGTCAGTTCCTTGATTCAATTCACCACTTGGCAGAGAAGAAGAGAGTGAAACAAGGGCAGAGCCATCCATTTGCAGCTGTCACATTAAAGCAGTCACAAAACTACAGCTTTGAGTTTACTGACAGACAAAAGAACCCTTGCAAGTAAATCAGAAACAGGACATTTGGCTTATAGGTTCTTGCATAATTATTTCATGTTTCTCATGTGCAGATCTCCCACTCTAAAATTCAGACCTCAAAACTGAAGTTAAATGCCGAACAAACTATTTGCATACCACAGAAAGTCACAGAAACTGCTCTGAGTCCAGGAACAGAGCCTGGGCTGGCTCTGCCAGCACCAGCCATCAACAACTCTTTCACTTGTACAGAATCTGGTTTCTTCATCTGACATTCCTTTTGTTTGCTGGCACTGTTTCTCTAAAACTTGCAAAATAATTGTTATTCTATAATTACTCGTACCTTTCAAGGAAGATCAATCTGTTTTTTCCTATAAAATACTTTCTACAAGGAGTCTGCATTGCCGTTGTTGGGCACCATGGACAGGCCTGGACTGCTTCATGCAGCTGCTTCCTCTAGGTCTTTGGCAGCCTTGTGAACAATATATCTACTGAAATCATGGCTACCTGTGAGTAGTGATTTCTCTAAGCATTCAAGAACTCCACCCACCATAACCAAAGTGTTCAAAGAAAATAATCCTACCAGTGCCTTCTGTGTATTCTTTTTTTTTTCATATTAGCTACCACTTCAGCTTCCCATCCCATTCTGTCATCACTCTCTACGGTCTCCTAGTTTGACTGTGAATAGACATGTCATGTGTGCTTGCTTGATTTCTATCTAAATTTTTCATCTTCAGAAGCTGGATAAATGTCATTTTCCCCCCAATAAGTTTGCCCTTGCTGGGTGTCTCTGACAATGGCTATGTACATCTGAGATCAATAAAGTGAACCAGAATCAGAACTGAAGCATTAGTGTTAGGCTTTGGTAAGGCTATATTCCCACACTGAAGGCTAAGATTGATTGAAAGTCACCGTGCTGCTTTTTATCTTTTAGAAGTCGTTTTTTCCACTGGCTGCAAATGAACTCTGGTTTCAGGAAACAGGTTGTGTAACTGGCTCCAAAGCCCAAACTTCAGATTTCAGCCCTTTGTTCTATAAACTTTAATGTAGCACTTTGGTAAAGGAGATGAAGGTGGCTTTATTTTTTCCAAACCAAATCTCTGCAGTTTTCCGATACTGGGTCACGCTTCTGTGTGTACTGCGAGACATTGTGGAAATCAAGGTCAAAGGCTACCAGCAGAATTAATCAGAGCCTGAAGTTAGGGGAATGGGTCTGCCTGATTTGCGTGTTCACTGACTGAAGTTAATATGCTTGGTTTTGATCCCTAAAGAATGGATAAGGGAAAGACAGAATTACGAAGGAAACAATCTGGCAGCTCATCCAGAATTACAGCATTTGAGTTTTTAAAATGATAAGCTGAAGTAAAACACATTTGTGGGTGTTTAAAACCTCAGTATTTCCTTCCTTGATGATTTATCAACTTCCCCCCTTTTTTTAACTTCATAGGGACTTCTATAGTCATATGCAAATGATATCCAGCGGCAGAATTATTTTTGATAATACAATATATAGTAGTTGTATTCATGTCCTTCTTAAGATATAATATCAAAATTACATTATATTTACTTTTAAAAGTGTTTCCCAGTTTCTGTATGTGACAAAAGAGCACTCTGCTGAAGAATACACCTGGTCAGTTACTGGAGAACTAGTAATAACACAGTAAAACTTCTGCAACTTAGAAAGAACTGCTTTTTAGATTCTTTCAACTGCTTTTGTTTACACCTGGCCTTGTTGAGGCTTATTTCGTTCCAACTACTAAATACCTAAAATGGGATTCCTGCTTCTAAAAGTGCACCCTCCCCTTTTAGATCTGAGTTTTGGCATGTTGCTGCAATAAACAGGCACTCCATAGCATTTAATGTGTTTTCTTTCACAGTTGCCCTCTGAGGAAGCAAAGTTCTGTGACTCCTGTTTTGCAGAGAGACACCAGAATGTCTCCTCTGCTGTCTTTCAACCCACACCCAAGCTTAGTGTCAAGTGCCAAACTCATGTGTCATCCCAACAGACTGGCCTCAATGATCAAGTAAGATGTGGGAGAAAATTTGGCATTGTTTTACTTCTGTGCATGTGTTTGTACATCTACCATGTGTTCTGGCCAGTTCTGTGTTGTGCGCGTACATTTGCACCAAACTCTGCCATCACACCTCCACATAGGTCACCAATGCATCAGGGATGAGTAAGTTAGCCACTGGCTTCTTCTTAGGAGATCAAATCTTTCTGACAGAAAGACTACAGAATAGTTCTATGCTGAAACATGGGTTGCTTTGAGAAGAGCTGGGTACAATGTACCAGAACAACAGACAGGCCACTTAAATTCCTGTTGTACTTTGCCTCTGACTGTATTGCATTTAACTGTGTAAATGTAGCCTGAAAGACTAAGGGCTAGACTATAGAAAAAAGTGTGAGTAACGAAACAGTCAGATCTGAAAAAATCCACTGAGCAGCCACCTAGACTCTTAGTCTGTTTCTAGGCAGAAATATCCAGAATTGCCCCAGGGTGAGCATCTTGGCACCTCTCTCCTCTTTGTGCCCATTTGTGGTCTCAGAAGTAGGTGGAGCTGCTCCAAGAGACGTCCAGCTGAGATCAACCTCTCCAAGCCCAACAAGCCAGGTTCTTCTGTTATAGCCACAGCTGGCTTCAGTGTGTGGCCACTTTTGGTAGCGTGCTTACCTTCAGCGTAATAACCCAGTGAAGAGAGAATTGTCTTTTAGCTCAAAAGGATTTACATCAATATCTTGTAACTCCCAGGAGAGTGTCCGAGGTGCTCAGAGGACTGCAAAGTGGAAGGGAAACATCTATCACCTCACCTGTTCAAGTTGTGTCCCTATCAGAAATGATGACAAACATTGCACTGTTGTGAACTAGAAGGAAGGAGATGGAGCTGTAGGAACTTACAGGTTTCTGGTAGCTGTCCCAAAACCAATGCTGTTTTTTATCGAAGACGTATTTACTACAAAAATGCATGAATAAAACCTAGGACTCTCTTCCAATTATTAAACTACATGTGAGAGAAACATCCTTCTTTTACTCTGCTTTTTCCCTCAGCTGCCTTCTCTTTTTCCTAGACTCTCACATGCCTTTCTGAACAGGGTCATAACTTCAAAAGAAAAGGTGGTGACTCCCTGTTTCCTTCCTGCTCTTCCTTCTGCCAGTCTAGCATGGTAGTCAGGGATGCAGCATGAATGCTCCCCAGGAACTCCCAATTCCCAGCCAATGTTCTAACCACTGCATATAGAGAAGATGGACACCATTTCCTCCAGCTATACATGAAAAAAAAATTAATATTGCTTATTGGGAATTTTTTATCTGGTGACAGCCTAATAGGCCTTTTAAACACCTTTGGCAGGCTGTCTGTTAACTCGGACCTTGGTGTTTTCCAGTAATAACACAAAGAAAAATGCTGTGGCCAGCAGCCATGTGAAATGAAGTCACAGACCGGAGAAGCTACAGGGACTTTTTATTCATTGTTTTAAAAAAACAGATTTTGGCACTCACAACCAGAAGAGGACTTCAAATTCTGACTCCCAAGAGGAAAAAAGTGACAGGCATCAGGGTGGGACTTCACACACGTCTATGCTCACAGAGATTCCCCGCACACAGCTTTTGTTAGCTTCTCACTAAGCATGCTGCTTGTTTTGGCTTCCAACTCTTTCACATTCAGGGAATGTAAGCCTGCCATTACCAAACTTGGGATTCAGCCCTGAGGCTGAAAGGTTCATGTATCCTGGAACATTGGTTTCTTATCAGTCCCATCTCTCTGTGATTTAATAAGGTCACACAGAATAGCAAGAATTTAAGTCAAGTCCCAAGAGATCCACTAAATTACCTTGCAGTCAGAAACTGTGCATGTAGTTAATAGGGGACAAATGTCTCCGAAGCAGTTTATAGTCAACTGAAGTTAGTTTTATAGACGCAACATTGTGTGGGATTTTGTAGCATCCTACTCAGATTTTTCCTGCATCTCTGAAGTCAAGCAAGTTTAAATATATAGACTGTATGAAACAAGTATTCTGTTGCATGGCTTTGAATTTTGTAAGTTTTCGCAAAGAAATCAGGCCAAAAGTAGTCATAGACCATTTTTTGAGTACTCATTATACCATATTATCTACAAACTACTTGGCATTAATTCATGGGATATTGTGTCTGTTCAGGATGTGCAATGTAGATGCGTTGGAGTTGCTATGAATATTCTGAAGTCGTGTAAACAGATGATATTATTTAAAATGATTGTTCAACAAAACAGGTCTCTGAAGTAAGATTGAGGAATTGTTCTGACTCAGATCTGCTTGCAATTTTCTGCATCTTTAAAGACAACTGTTGCTGACAAAAGATGACTTTGAGAATCATTCCTTTCCAGGAGTGAAATTTGACTTCTCCTTGTTGGGTTTTGGGGTGGAGTTCTTTGGGTTTTTTTGTTCTTTTTCTTAAGTTGCCTGAGGTGCAAATGCAGAATGGAGTTCTTGTTCTCTGCCAGGTACCTAGTCATCGGCAGCACAGGAGTATGTGGAAAAAAAAAAGTCAGGATGGTAGCAGGTAAAAGGAGACAAATCCTATGAACAATTGCCCTTTGTGTTTCTCTGCTCATCCATGTCACAGTCTTCTAGTTATCTGGCTAAAAATCTGCCTCCTACTCCATCTGCATGCTAGGTTAAAGGATGTGGGATGAAGAGACTGGCACATTCCTGAGAAGGTATTGGTAAAACAGAAGTTTACTTTGAAAATAAATTCTAGGGCAATGGTGGGAACACAATCTGTGGGTTACATCTGCCTAGAGGGCAAGTTGCAACATTCAGAAACATCTTTCAATTACCCCATTAAATATTTGAGACATAAAAAGTGAAAATTATCATGCAGTAAAAATATTTACTGTGAATAAGTCAGTACCTGCAATAACTATCCCCTGCGTCCTTATATTTCTTCACTGTTACATTTGCCCCACCTTGCTCTAATATATCTTTTCTTTTTTGCTTTTGCCCTTCTAATCTCTAATTATTCTGCCTGTGCACAGATACAGAGATTTCTGCAAGGGAGACAGTTACCCTTGAAAACCTTCCCTTTCCACAAAAGTAAAGATCTCCTTTTTTTTCAATCAAGGGTCAATAGACAGAGCCAGTAATTTCCTCCTGCCTTCCCATCTATGAAGGCATCCGTACTCTGCTTTGCTCTCTAGAAAGCTGTGAGAGCAAAAGCAGATTGTTGAGGATGAAGAGAAGTGACCAAGCTAAGCAAACTACATGTGGAAGACAGTGTGATGCCGTCATTGGCAGAGAACAACAGTGAGGAGAAAAAGTAACTTTTCACATACTTGGTGTAGAATACCGAGGAGAGCACCTTCAATTTCCGCATCAGTCAGTGTACTAAGTGCAAACAGCGCCTGTCTGTTGGGACTGGATCCTAAGTGTGAAGCGAAGAAATCTGATAGTTATTCTCCTGTGGGAAAAAATACCTCTTTTTACTTTGTTGAAAGACCTAACTTTTTATGCAAGGGAGTGGGAGACACAGAAAACCAAAGGGAAGAGCAAGGAACATAGGATAGTGTAGGTACAAGGAAAAGAGAGGAGGTGAGGGAGAAAAAGCAACTGTAACGTGGAGGTAGACAAAAGGAGAAGAGGAACAGATCTACAAGGGAAGTGTGGAAGTATATTAATAGCCGTTTGTAGTATTTGGTTTTGTGTTTGATGCTTATTGTAAAAAGGTTATGTTTAATTGCTTTGGACTGATTAAAAATGTAGAAATGTAATTATTTTGATAACACTATATTCAAGATCAGATGCTTTCATGCTAACATAGAGATTTTTAATAGATAGGATTTTGCAATCTTGCTCCTCTAAATGGTAAGTTCACTTATCATCTGCTCATGCAGGCTAAAGCTGTTTGCACCAATTCAATTTCCCCACAAAATATTGAATATGGTTTTATCATGCACTCATGAACAAAGGCCCAATTTAATGAGGAACCGGGTCTGCTCTGCTCATTGAAGAAAACAGCAAGACTCTAATGACATTATGATCCAAGTTTGCTTGATAGAATGTTAAGTTAGAACCCATTCCTAAAAAAATTGTCTTTAAGAAATCCCATTGTCTTCCCCACCTGATTATTTCTTCCCTTTGTTCCCAATGTACTTGTGTAACTAAAATATTTAAGTTTCTTTTTTCGTCTTTTTACTTCTGTCTTTTATCTCTAGCAAATAGGAACTAGGGGAACATCAGTATGAATGCTTACAATGTCTGACACAATGAAATAAAAGGTTTAGGAGGGTTTTTTGTTTGTTGTGGGTTTTTTTCACAAAAATACCAGATTTTATCATACTTCATAGTACATACAGCATCACGAGAAAACACAGAATGTAATTTAATTTCCTTTTCTTCCTAGACAATAAATAAATAAATAAATAAATAAATAAATACTGTATGAAAGTTCTGCATAAAGCTTGAAATTCAGGAATGAATAGGTTTTACTACAGCAGTATCAAAGAAGTAGCCCAGCCCTTACCCTTTATATACCCAGTTCTGAGACTGTCAGCTTGTCTTACAGTTTGTACAACAAGCTAAGTCCCATGGATTTGCCTGTGTTAGTTTTTAAAAAAACTCCCAAGTTTCTTAATTACTCTAACTAATTTTAGTCATTTGTTCTAAATTAATTTTAAGTGGGATTCAACAGAACTTAAAAACATATTGAAATGCCTTATTGATTCAGTGAGGATTGACTTCCTATTAGTTTTGCAGCTGTGACACCTTCATTTCTAAGCCACTTAGACCAAAGAAGGCACCAGTTACATAGATACATCCTGAGCAAGGTCATATGTTTCAGGCTGATTAAGGCGGTGGTGTCAGGATGCTGGAGACTGGGTGTTCCCGAAACAACAGTGCAGTTTGCCTACAACATTATTTATTTCTTTTTGTCAGTGGAAGGGCTGTTCTTTGTCTGTTGGGAATAAGGCTGAAAGAGCATTGCAGCATAGCTAGTTCAGCTGACCAAACTTTTCCATGGTTCTTGAAGGAAAGTGAAAAGGGAAAAAAATAGACCTATTTGGATTGTGTCACAAAAATGGCCTCTCATGTAACCTTTCACCAGCAAGGCTTGGCTCGAATATTCAAGGCGGCAGCCAATATTCTGGGATTTTCTTGCTATAGCCTGTGTTGGGGCAATTCTTTAAAATTTCTCTTATAATATGCCAGATAAACTGTGAATCATTCCTAGATTCCTTTGAGACTTTGTTTTCAGTTATGTGAAAAAAACACTATAAATCATGCATGCCCAGTAGGTCAGGTCAGAAGACAGATACCTCTGTATTTCTTTCTAAAAAATGCTTTGATCCATTTTTTCTTTCTGAAGATGTTCTGACAGCACGTCTTTTCTTTGGTTCTAAATGATTGATCTCACAGTGATTTTAATCAACCAGGATCTCTGCAAGGTAACAAACATCAAGAACTTAGTAGAAGCACTGTTTACATTATCACTTTATTCCTTTACTGTATATCTTTTGGAAGACGGTTGAGCGTGCATTATTCCCCTAATCTGCTATAGTCAGCATGCAGAAAAAGCTTTTCTGCATAGAATGAATCATAGAATCATGGAACGTTTCGAGTTGGAAGGGTCCGTAAAGATCATCTAGTTCCAACCCCCCTGCCATGGCAGAGGGGGATTGAGACACCTCCTACTACATCAGGCTGCCCAAGGCCCCATTCAACCTGGCTTTGAACACCTCCAGGGATGGGGCAGCCACAGCTTCCCTGGGCAACCTGTGCCAGTGCCTCACCGCTGTCACTGTGAAGAATTTCCTCCTTATGTGTAGTCTAAATCTTCCTCCATCCAATTTAAAGCCATTCCCACTTGTCCCATCACTACATGCCTTTATAAAAAGTTCCTCCTCAGCTTTCTTGTAGGCCCCCTTTAGGTACTAGAATGTCACTGTAAGTTTTCCTCAGAGCCTTCTCTTCTCCCAGCTGAACAACCTCAACTCTCTCAGCTTGTCCTAATAGCAGAGGTGCTTCATCTCTCTGATCATCCTTGAAGCCCTTCTCTGGACCCATTCCAAAAGTTCCATATCCTTCTTATGTTGGAGGTTCAAGAACTGGACACAATACTTGAGGTGAGGTCTCACAAGAACGGAATAGAGGGGCAGAATCACCTCCCTTAACCTGCTGGCCACGAATCTTTTGATGCAGACCAGGATATAGTTGGTGAATCACATTGGTACTTATGTGAACATGATGAAACACAATATTCATGGACCCAAGGATGGGATTGCTCCCCAACAGCCTTTGTGCCACTTTGCTCCCAGCCCACATGTGATGGTGAGCCATCAGGCAGGAGCATTTCTGCTGAAGGAACCAGCTTTGCTCATTCTCACACCCAAGGGGTGAGCATGCTGGCTGCAGCAAGGCAGTAGATAGGCTATGTAATTGCATTAGTGGAGTACTGCCACAGAGCTAATTTGCTCTGCCTGGCACCCTGCGCCATGCACAGTATAGTAACCGTGTGGCACTACACTCTGTGAGCCTCCTGGCTCAGATTTGGAGACATATGTGGCTAGGACAGGTTGACAGCAGCAAGCCGCTAAATTACCCCATGCTTGATGCAGGGTGTGTATGAACTAGCTACTTTGTGGGTTTCTGTGTAAAATAACAGTGGGCATCTGAGCATCACCACTGTGTCCACCAATGCAGGCTGGATCTGTTCTAGTTAAAAAACTGTAAGGACTGGCAGTGAGTATGGATATACCCCACACAACACAAGCGCCTCCCCTCCCTACAGCAGCACAGGCTGCTGAGATGGGAGTAGGGCATTTCTTCCTCATTCCCTTACCCTCCACTCTGCCTGCCTGTAACCTGGGTATTTTATCAGGCTCTGTTTAATACACATACTTCTCCCTGGGCTGTTCCCCAAACTCAAACAAGCACGCTATTTTCCTCAACCAAGGGCTTGCCTAAACAACAGTGCTTTGGCTGCTTTAACAAGTGTTGTTCAAGCACTAAATCCCTCTAAGCCTCATGGAGTTACATTAGTACAATCATCACCATTTGAGAAGCAATATCTTCTTTAAAGCACCTCTGTAGGGCTGTATACCAGCATCCAGGGTAGCATGGAATTAAACAGCAGTAGGTTAAGCTTTCAACAGTTATAGGATGTGTAACCCATTTTAACAAGCAAACCTCTGTGTGATGGTTTTATAGGGACAGAAATACTCGTAGGAGAAAAAGTTGATGGAAGGAAAGTTGACGTCCAGACATACGTCAAGCTACTTAATTATTTCCTGGTAGATTGCTTGTTCTAGTGAGTTGAAAGTGGTCAGGATGTTTGGTGATGTCTTGCTGGTGTAGAGTGAGTTGGTCCTTTTCCTTGCCCATGTCCTTGCCTGAGATCTGCAGCATTGTAGACACTACTCCTGTGCAGGATGATTATTATAAACTATATTTACCTGCAAGGGTATTAGAGGACTTGTCTACGCTAGAGCACCTCTACTGAAGAAATTATGCTGGCAGAGCCTCCAAGCGCTATTGCAAACGTTCCCTCAGCGTGCTTCACACAGCCTCTGCATCTGAGAAAGCTGTGGCAAAGCAAAGCGTCCATAACCATGTCCACAGCAGGGGTTCTGCAAACACAGGTGTCTCATTCATGAAGCATTTATATTCCCTCACAGCCCTTGCTAAGCCTGGGCTCTTAGGAGTAGCTTGCAGAAATCTCCCCTCCAGCCGCAGGGTGTATATTACCCTCTGCTGTGCTGGCAAAATTGTGGGTCTGCACAAGTTTTCTGGTGCTTTAATCCCTCCCTCTCTTATTCGTTACTTGCTTCAGTTCTCCGCCCTCCTTTCAACTGTCCACAGACTTATCTCCTTGGAAACAGCAGAACTTGTTTATGTGACAGTAATAAGGAAAGTAGTTGATGCATAGCAGCTTCAGGCATGCAAGGGAGCCATGTTCCACCAGAGGACATCGGAAAAGTGAGTCTCCACTTATGCTGACTGACAAAAGATTAGATGGCATGAGCACAAACCACCCTCTTCCTCTGGAATTCCCAAAGTTGCCTTCCTCTGTTCACAGCAGTGGTAGGAAACCTGTTGCATGCTTATTATGTGTATTTTTGTGGACCTTTTGTCACCTAGTCTTTTTCATCAACAGGAAGGGGTTGAGAAGCAATGTGAAAATTGGTAAGTCTTGGTTATTTCTTATTTTGTGCAATATCGTGCTGGTGCATCATGCCATGCCAGGCTCCTCTCTCATCCATATCTTGAGACTTGGGCTGCTCCCTGCTCTGTGCCCTTCACCACCCCTTGTGCTATTGGAAGTGGCTGACTTACATGGTGAACTTGGACGGCTGTTAGAGTTGGCCAGGTGTCCCTGTGCAGTGTTTTCTAGTCCTCCGGGAGGGAGCTGTGGAGGCCCATGAATGGCTTCTGTGGCCATAAATGTGGCAGGGTCACCAGGTGAGACTTCTTTGCCAAGGGAGGTTGTGGCTGCCCCATCCCTGGAGGTGTTCAAGGCCAGGCTGGATGGGGCCTTGGGCAGCCTGATCTAGTGGGATGTCCCTGCCCTTTCAGGGGGGTTGGAACTAGATGATCTTTAAGGTCTCTTCCAACCCAAACTATTCTATGATTCCATGATTCTTGCCAGAGATGGCAGCATGCCTGGCTGCCTGCAGCTGCCAACCAAGCGCTGAGAGCTTGTGGCCTGAGCTCAGGGAGGACAGTGGTGGGGCCCCACCAGGAGCTCTGCAGAAAAGACCTGTGGTGCAAGGGCAGCCTGGGCAGATCCCCTCGTGTGGGTCTGGGCAGTCATGCCAGTGCTGTGTGGAGTGGGCTTCCTGATGCCAGGGTGGCCACCCTCGACTGTGGGATCTGCTCCAGGGGTGTTAGCACACAAAAGCAGCCGTCTCTGGGATGGCCCAACTCAAGCCAGCCCTGGCAAAGAGAAGCTCATGTCAATGTCTCTGTGATGACAACTGGGAGGAGGAAGTAAGTGCTTCCAGGTACCTTTCATTAGTGTGTATCTTGAGGAGGCGATGTGGGTGGATGCTGATTTTTTTATTTCATACAGCTTCTGAAACAGTGCTCTAAGACTGGTTCCTGGAAACTTTTCCCATTATTGAAAACTTTCTTCCCCGTCCACTCAGTATAAATGGTTTTCCTGGGGTGTGCTTTACCAGCAGGTTCCAGTCTTGGTTCAGGTTTCTTCTTCCTGTAACTAAATATCTCCTTTGTGTGACTTTCTGGGGAACTAGTGTTTGTAAATAGACTGGCTCAAATGAGAAGGCTGTTCCCGTCTCATGCCCTGTATTTTAAACTTGAGTGATAGCATAGTTGTTATATCATTGAACCTTCATACAAGCTGTTTTTCTATCAGCTGAACCTGTATATACTCTTCATTTCTTACACTATATCACGTGAGATGCTTGGTAGTACTTTCCTAGGTACTTGTGGTGTGATTTAAAACTTGCTTTAGCCTTCTAGAGGCTGTATTTAGACTGAAGCACTTTCTGCCAGTTTCACTGTCTGTGTCTTGAGTATCAAGGAAAACTGCTATTTGAAGGGTGTAAACTCTCTTCAAATGTGCTTCTGATGAAATAAAGAATGTGAAAGGGTGGGGCAGAAAGGGAGTGGAGAAGCATGGCTTAACTCATATGCTTAATAAAGGGAAAATGCTAGGGATATTGCATGTTAAATATCCTTCTGTTATCTCAGCATTAAATGTAGAGAACTATGTCTTTATTATGTAATAAAGCCATACCTAAAAAGATAGGCGTTAGAGCACTGACTGCAAATGAAAACAGGCTGTAAAACTCTGAATGCTTACTCTGCAGGGAGTGCTGAGAGGCAGACACTGAAGTCCATAAAATAAGTAATAGAAAATGTTAATCCTTGACTTTTAAAAGGACAAAAATCAGCATAGTTTATTGGAAAGCATCACAAAAAATCTTAGGAAATTTTGAGTGGTCAAGGAAAGCTATGTTTAGTGTTGTGAAGGCATTGCTTTTGAAATCACGTTAAAATACAAGGATTCATCTGAGGGTGTGGTTTGGGGTTTTTGTTAATTATTTTTTTGGTGCACATGATCTAGTTTGATATAAAGAGAGCCAGGGACAAGGCCAGTGGCATACCTGAAAAGTTATATAATCTGTTAAAGAGTTAATGGCATCAAATAGCTCTCTTTTTGCAGGCTGTGAGTTCTGAATCAAAGAACGGTTTCATAGGAAGCTTTCTTCAGCCACCAGATAAGATGCTTCCTGCAGCCTTTGCTTCTATAGAATCAAAGAAGTTGGCAGCTGTTGGTGGTGACAGGCTTTCTCTCCTCAATAACCAAGGTAAAGCCAAAATATGTCTTTATAGTGGTCTTTTTAATTGTTCCATTTGAAACCTCTTGAGCAAACTCCCCATTCTGTTTAACTCAGTTCAATGACTTGCTGTGATTATCAGACTGACATTGAGACAGGATGTATATTTGTCCTGTGGGAGTAGTCTCCTTGAAGTCATATGTCTGGAATGGAAACTGCTGCAAGTCTTCTAACATCCTTATAAACTTTGGCTTTGAAAATTGTTTAACTTAAAAACTTCAGACTTCCTCTAAAAGCAAAGGAGAATACTTCAAACTCAGCAGAAGCAGTTCATGACTTTAAATACAGCAAAACAAACATCATTAGCGTGGCACACTGACTTGAAATTGGCTTTCATGGTGCTATTTGACTCCCTCTAGCTTAAAATCAATTCTAAGGAGTTTTGTGTGGTATGATTCCTTGGAAGAACTTTTGAGTACTGCAGACTCTCAGGAAAGTTAACAGCATGGAACGAAATACGTCTGTATTAATTAACTGAAATAACAGTCTGTACGAAATCCGGGTCCACTATGATGGTCCTGTGCCTTAATTGGTGATTACTTCCTAGGGTTCACAGGACAAACGCTCTGTGGCTTGGCATGTCTGGAGAGCTCAATGAATCACAAGGATACCATACTTGGTTTACTAATATGGACGATTTTGCTGTATTACATAGACATAGCCTATGAGTGCGGTGTGATCATTGTTCTTTGTTTGAAGAATCTATGACTTCTGTTGTAGACTTTTGTCATGCAGAGTTTAGGGTTTTGGGATTAAAATGTTCAGTTAAATGTTATCCAGCTAAGTTTTTAAGTAAAGAAATGTTTGGCATGCCAATAAAAGGATGTAAGAAGTGGTCCCATTTAATCTTTCTGCTCTCTGGTATCTACTTTGTGCTTTTTTTTTCAGTCTTGTTCTAATGGGGCTGTGATAAGCTGATGAGAGTTGCCATGGAGCTGGCAATATTGACTGGGTGTACCTCTAGTGAGAGAATATTATAAGGAAACTATCAGGGCTATAAAATGTCGGAAGAGAATCTTGACTTGTACAGAACATATCCTAAGCTTCCACGAGTGTGCATAGTTTTGGGAGAGCTACTAGATTTTTTCGGCTTGTAGCTGAAATGATAACTTCTAGTTTTGGCATAATTTTGACAGATACAGATTTGAGACTTAAAGCAAAATCTTGTAGACTTGTTTCTGTGGTTTAAGGAATCATCAAATATAAGAAACAAGACATTGAATCTTTTACCTTTTGAAACAATAAAGTTTTAAAAATGCATTCTCTACTAAAACGTCCCTTTGATCTGATTTCCCTGTTGTCCTGAGTCCTTTTTTATTTTTTTTAATCTGTCTACACCTTTTGCATCATGCCAAAACTTGTGATCTAACTTGGATACCCCTGTGTTCCTTGATTCTGTATAAACAGAAGTCAAAGGGTTTGTTATACTTGATTCGTCACAATTTCTTTGTGCTTGATACCATTTGGAGTGAAAATAGTTTTGCTTATAGAACCTGTGCTTTTGCAGTAAAATATATCCATTTTTTCCAAGATGTGTTCTGCATGTGTTAGTGTGCTGCTGGAGAATATAATTCATTTTAGGGGTGATCCTAGGAAGAAAATTTTGGTAGTATTGTGCTGTTCGAAGTGTTTTGTAGAAGTAGTCATAATAATAGGAACTGTTACTTAAGGTGTAACTGTTGTGTTTTTTGCTAACTGTGGTGGCAGCCGTGAAAACTCTTCAAGAAAAGATCCGCTGTCTAGAGTTGGAGAAATCACAGGCTGAAGATAATCTGTGCTGCCTCTCCATAGCAGCTGCTCAGTATAAGAAGACCTTAGAGCATGAATCCTGCAAGAAGGACATAGCACACCAAGAGCTGATGCAACAGAGGAAAGGTATTTCTCTTGAGTGATAAGATGTAGTTGCAGCAGCTTCAAGAATACATAATCCAGGGAGTGTTTTATTTTGACAAGCTGCTAATTAATGTATGTCCCATCCCCCACTTTTCTTTTTTTGCTTCAGAGCTGGGGAGGGGCAGGAGCCTGATAATTGTGAATCAAATTGAGATCTTGTTTTTAGGTATAGTAGGCTGGGTTTAGATTTAAGTATTGCATAACCAATAAAGCTATTTTAAAGAATAAGTAGATTTCAGGTGGTATGTTTAACACTTACAATAAGCAAGCAGCTGCTTACAAGTATAACACTTCTAACTCAAGAAAAGTGAGGAGACAGAGTGAAAACCAGACTCTGGTTAGATATCTGCTGGTATAAATCAAAGTAACCGTAGTGCTCACACCTTTGGAATTCATATTAGGGAACAGCTCTCGAAAAACATCTTGATTCTCATGTATTATATATCAAATATATTTTAACCACATAACTTGTTCAGACTAACAACACTTTTCTTCCATATTTTCAAGGTAGAGAATTAGTCAATGAGATGACAGACTGGCTATACCCGTAGCTCCCATTGCTGTACTGAACTCTTTTTTTCTCTCTGTAGATGTAAATGTACAGTTAAATGAGGCACAATCTCGCTGCTCCCTGCTGGACAAACAGCTGGATTACATGAGAAAAATGATTTCCAGTGCAGAATTGGAAAAGAAAATGGTTTTAGGACAACAGGTGGTCTTTTAGCCTACTAACAAAGTAGTGATATAGTTTAAAAGTATAGAAATTTGTAAGATCAGAACTTTTCTATGGCCATCATTTTTCCTCAGCTCTTCTGTAGCAAACAGAAGCAATTTACTATCTGACTGATGACAACCATTCAATAAATTGTATGAAAAGACTCTCCAGGTGGAACTCTTAATGAGCAAAACCACAGTAATACTTGCGCATTTGGTAGACAAAAAGGCTTCTTTGTCTGCCTGGTATTTTTCATCACATTGCAATTTAAAAGCCATGAAACTTAAACTAGTTAAAAACATTTGCTGTAGTGCATTTGGTTTTTTTGCTGTCCAAACCAATTTCAGTCGGTTGCCAACTCCATTCTTGCTCACTTTTTTCCAGGCCCAGCTTCAGAAAGAGGAAGATCAGAACCAGTTAGAACTGCATGCAAAACTTGAAAAGCTTGAAATGTTAGAAAAAATGTGTCTTAAACTTGGTGCTACTCAGCGAATTATAGAAGTAAGCATGCATGGAATGACAGTCAGAAAGTCTTTCATTTGATATAATTTGTACGGCGCACTGTTAATAGTACCAAATTTGGCAAAAGTTTCCTCTGTTAAAACTAAGATCATGAAGTGTACCTGACTGAATGCTGCCTTGGCTTCATTTGCAGGAATCTTTTTTTCATTCTGGGCTTTAAAAGTTCCTATGGTCTTGTTTTATCCAAGATTACAATTGTAAGCTACTTCAGACTTCTGATTCAGCATGTCAAACTTAAGTGTGACTAATCATTCTCGCCTTCAAATTCAGGACAAGATCAAACACTTGGAAGAAAAGCTGTGTAAAGAAGAGCATCAGCAAATGCTAATACAAGACAAAACTGCTCAGGTAGACTGAAAATGTTTTATTTTCTTCCTTTCTTTATTACTTAAGAAATCTTATCTCTCTGTGCAAAACACCCTTTTTAAAATTACATTTAAACTCCACATGTTTATTACCCAGGAAGAACTCTTAGAATACTACCTAGACCAGTTATAAGCTACCAGGTGTGTTGCATACCCCAGTCAAGGACGATTCTACTTGGTTTTGTGTTAATGTTATAGTTCAACAGCCTCAAATCTGCTATAAGTGATCTGGGTAGATAATAAATTTCCAGAGAATGTGCAACTGAATCAAATAATCTTAATTTACAATAACTTGAAACTGTTCATGTAAGAGACTTAATACCCCAAGTAAGGCTGCTTATTCTGTTTGTTTTCCGCTTTTTATTACAACTTGCTGAAATCTAATATACTGAGTTATACTTGGAAAAGTGTTTAATCAGTGATACTGTTATGTTGGTCATTAAGTGAGAGCTTGAGTAATTCATTGTTCTGGGAAGCCATTGTCAGTGTGTTGGGCCACCATCCACCTGAAAAAGGAGTATTTGCCAAAGAGAGCAAAAGCAAAGAAACCTTTTGTTAAAGGGGCAAAGCATCTTTAAGTATTCCACACTTCACTGAGAAGTAGCAGCTCCTTTGAAAGAGAGCAGTTGTGGTAGCATTCCCTTGGGGTGAGGAGGGCGAATGCAGAGCTGAAGAATAATATTGACACAACGTAGCCATAAACGAAGCAGACAGCTTAGATTAATTCATCACTGCTGTCAGTTTTGATATCTCATCCAAGGATGATGGGCTTTCATCAGTCTAGGAAGCTTGAAATAACATGCAGATTGTAGCCCAGGTATCTGACCACCTCCAGGATTCAGCAGAATGATACAGTTGAAAACTTGCAGGTTTTCGGGTTTCTTGCTTAAACTGCTTGATGCTGCAGAGCAGAAAGCCTAGAATAGAGATTTTATCTTCTCAGAAACATAGTAAGAATGACATACCCAGAGCAGATAGTCTGACCTTAGCAGTATTGTAAACATTTGCTCAAGGAAGGACTTAGGTGTAGTAAACTGAGTCCTAAACTAGTATTAGTACCATTTTTGTTCACTGTAAAATTGATTTAGGTCTATTTGATCTGGATTGGGAAACACTGGGTGCAGGGTTGCTCACTTCCTTTTGATGCCAGGAAAGCCAGAACAATCTCACTGTACAATGGACCTCCAGCATTGTTTAGCTGGAACTGTTACACATGGAAAATAGTCCTTGTCCTATGTTTAATTGGGAATGGCTACTATCCTGTTTGTCATGGGCCTTTATGTCAACTTTGAACCACAGAGCAACCGAGGATCATCCAGCAGGTTTGACTTTAGTGTTACACAGACAGGCTCAATTCTCTCTGCCCCAGATTCTAAAATGAAAATGTTCATATGCTTTGGATTTTAGGATCAGATCTCCAGCATGCAGCAGGATTGGCTTATCTTAGTTTCTTGTTGACATAGTGGAAAAATAAAGCTGCTGGAGCTGAATCTGAAAATGAGGACTTCTAAGAGAGAGCTGCAATATCTGCTGGATACATTGCCATCCTAGCAATCATCTGTACATTTTTTAAGTGTAGCTTATGCCTTCCAAGCAGGACAGTAAACAGCGCCCTTAATTGGTTCTCATCCATGCATGAAAGAGGGAATTAATTAGAACATGTGATTTCATACTTCTCATATTACATTAAATAGTTGTTCTTTTTTTTTGCTTATTCCTATAGCTTCAAACAAGATTTGAGATAAACAGAATTTTGATGTCTTCAGTAACATCTGAAAATAAACCTAAAAAGGAAAATGGGAAGAAGAAAACTAAGAAGGTAACATGAAGCTTTTTATTAGCATACTGTTGCTGATGGCATCTGAGTTGCACAGACAGGAATTTGTGAAAAACGGTGATGTAAGAGGCACTTGATTTGTCTGCTGCACTTTTCTCCATTTCCCAAGCGAAGAACAGTGCTGAATACCTCTTTTTCCTTTTTTTTTTTTTTTTTGTCTTGTTTCCTTTGATAACTAAAACTGGGCTAGGGCTGATAGCACCTTACAGGAAAGCTCTCCCTTACCAGCATGACAATAACCTCTGTTATAGTCTTACTACCATCTCCCATGTTCTGTCTTAGCTGCCTCTCAGTTTGTCTGGCAAAATTAATTCCCAAGAGAATTTTAACTAGACATCATAAGATGGTGTGTTTTGAGGGGATTGCTGAAATCAAGATAATTCATCTTGCAATACATGTTACAGGCCAGTCAAAATTTTGCAACTGTGGTTTTGCAAACTTAAGTAAGCAATATTCAATTTCTTTAATGTCAACCTATTTGTTAAATTATTTGCTAAATGCACCTGAAGTAAAATTTACTTGTCTCACCTGTTGGAAAGTCCTACTCCTTCCACATACAGAAAGGAACAGAGGGAAACTGAGATGATGCATTTCATTGCTTGTTTATTTGAATTTTACTTATTTTTTAAAAAAGAAAAATTTTACAATTGTGCTACTGGGTCCACAGATTGGAATTTCTTTGTCCTGTCTATTTTCTGGCAGAAAAATACCACAATGAAGAAAATGGACCCTTCACAGTTGCATGTAAAGGCTGGTGAACTACCTTTTGTGGCAGGGAAGGTGGGTGAAACCAAAAGTTCTTGCTAAATGGCATCTACAGTTTGAATAAGTGTTTTTACTGTAACTGTTAATCACTTAATTCTGCTTAAGTCTGTCAGTTCCAGCCATTCTGTTAGAGCAAACGTACAAAGTGTGTTGCATATTATGAAGCATTGCAATCCACGTATCTCATCACGAAGCCAAGGAGGAGCTACATCTGGGATTTCAGGATGCAGTGCACTTTCAGAATCTGTATTCTCTTGTTCCACACCACCTACTGCCACCAGAAATCTTTCAGACCTACAAGATGAGCTGGGCCAAATGAGCTTGTGAGTACTTATGCCTAATGTTATGAGTAGAAGTGACTTCAGTGATAGCCCTGTGAATCTGCTGGTGTGCTACAGTTGAACCTATCCTGTTTTAAGTGTATGACTACTTGTTGGCAGGATGGCATGAGCAGGCCTGACCGGTGGGACTTTTCTTATTAAAAAAATTCTTTCTACCCTGGTGTTTCTTGTGAGCAAGCTATATACCTTCAGCTGGGCTTTTCTGCTTCCACATCCTGTACTTAACCAAGTTGCTAAAAAAGCAACAGCAAACAGAAAGTCTTTTCAGGCCTGTCCTTTTCAGAATTTTTAAACATATTCTGAGATCTAGAGTGCAGACCAAGAATTTCTTCACTATGAGTGGTGAGGCACTGGCACAGGTTGCCCAGGGAAGCTGTGGCTGCCCCATCCCTGGAGGTGTTCAAGGACAGGTTGGATGGGGCTCTGAGCAGCCTGGTCAGTAGGAGGTGTCCCTGCCCATGGCAGGGGAGTTGGAACTGGATGGGTTTTAAGGTCCCTTCCAACCCAGACTATTCTATGGTTCTGTGATTCTAATGTTCTCCGGGAGAAGACTGCAAAGGCAGTGTTTATGTTGAGTAAGTCTGCAATCATGCAATCAGTCTGGGTGGTAGAATAGGTTAGTACGCCTGTGGCAGGAATAGTCCTGTCACAACATCTAGCCTATTACTTTGCCCTCGCTCTTACTGTGTTCTGTCCATCTCTGATGGGTCTTTGTGTTGAGATGGTCTAGTGTTTGCTCCCTTTCCTTGTTGGTATCAGGAGAACTTGACAGTCCTGTAAGAGGATTGTGAAAGATGGACAGTCTCCTGCAAGAAAATGGGCAGGGTGTGGAAGAAGATTACACATTAGATGGGAGTGTATGCACCTTTCTAGCTATGCAAGTAAATGTGGATTACAACTTGTGTTCTTAGGGATCTTCCCATTAATGCAAGCTTGTTGAATTGTGGACAAAAGCTATGCAGCTGGTCATAGTAGACATGTCAACATGATGAGCTGTGATTTGAACAGGGGCGGATGTGTTGGTTAAACCAGTTAGGATGTTGATATTGGTATGAAGTCTTTCATGTGGCAAAGTTTAAACTGGCAACCAATCTGTTCTTCAAAAAGCTTTGACTTATTCATAGCAATTCAAAGACAGGTTTTTTTTTTAATAGCAACAACCAGTTGCTTCAATTAAACTGTCAAAGAGCAGCAGTTAGTCAGAATTCAGAAAAGAAGCCATGACCTTTGTAAAGATCTTATATAGATAAGAAAGGGTCTTTGGTTTTGACTAGTTCAGATATCTAGAGGTCAAGTAGATCTACGCAATTTTATTAGTGGGGAGGGACTCTTTATCAGGGAGTGATAGGAAGAGAGGTAATGGTTTTAAACTGAAAGAGGGGAGATTCAGATGAGACATCGAGAAGAAATTTTTTATTGTGAGGGTGATGAGGCACTGGGACAGTTTGCCCAGAGAAGTTGTGGATGCTTTATCCCTGGAGGTATTCAAGGCCAAGCTGGATGAGGCTTTGAGCAACCTGTGGAACTGGATGATCTTTGAGGTTCTTTCCAGCCCAAACCATTCTGTGATTCTGATTCTATAGTTCTATGATTCTAATTGCTTTTGATTATGCAGTTAATTTGATTTGACCAGCACTCCTTACTGCAAATCTTTTTCAGTAGAATATTTTAATTTGAATTATCTGTCAGGAAAACTATAAATTGAATATACCAGTCTAAGCAATACTTTTCTGTGTTATACTAAGCTTTCAGATTTTGCACTAAATTTGGCAGGAAGTAAAAATACCATGCTGCCTAGCTGCTGTTCACTTTCCAGATTTTCATTTTGCACACTATTAAACATGTAGTTGTTGTGACTGTGGCAAGGGGGAGGAGTAAGATGCACATCAGCTACAAATTTGGAATGAGGAAATCAGACCTACTGGAAAAACTTTTCTTTTCTAGTGTGGATATATTCCAGATTAATGTGTGTTGTGTGAGGGGATAAATAATGCTAAATTGCTGTACTCTGGACAAATTGTTTAGCAACTCCTGCAATACACTAAAAGTATTGGAAGAAATCCTAGAGACTATATAATGAATACTTAGTGTTCCATTCTTGTCTTTAACAGTAAGCATCATGAACTTCTGAAGAAGATACAGGAAACTCAAGACTCCAAAGTTTGTGAAGACCTAGAACGGGAGCTAGATTGTCTTGTAAAACAAATTGAGATTAAAGGAGAGCAAATATCCAAGCTGAAAAATCATCAGGCTACAGTAAGAATAAGATGTAAACTCTCTAGCTAATAGCACTCCAGCGGAAGGCTGCCACAACTCTGCCTCCTGTTGTCATTAACTAGAATGTCACTGGAATGATTAAGCCAGGTTGTTCCAGTATGGGTGATTATAATTAGACTGCTAGCTTGGCATACTTGTACCTCCAATTCCTTCTTTTGATCAAGAAAATGTGCTTACAGCTGGCAGCTATGTATCTATGCTAGTGTGAAAACTTCCTGCCCTGTGGCAGTTCTGCAATTCAGATCTGGGTTGCTCAGTCTGTCACTTCTGTGTGCTGTGTTAAGAAAAGCTGTTGAGATTTCATTTCTTTGTGTCCTGTCCCTCTGAGGAATGAGAAATAAGCTATAATTCTTGTACAGAATAGATTAAATATCTTTTCTATTACTGAAATATTGAAGCTTTTTATTAACAAAATAGTCTATTGACCACAGCTTCTCCAAAGCCATAGCCAGAAAAGTCTTTCCGTTTTGTTTAACCCCTAACCTGTACTCATTCAGACAGTATTTGTTTTGGAGCCATAGATAATAGTTTTTCATACAGGCCTGTGTAAAATCACCCTTCTGTAGGTGGACAGTTTAACCCCTTTGTAGCAATTTATTTTGAAACATATAATTAGAAATGCAATGGATAGTTCTACCTGATAGCTTTCTATCTTATGTTCCAGGATAAACAGACCTAACAACTTCACTTATATAGGAAACAAAACAAAACTCAGTGTGAGACCTTATGAAGAGGAGAGGTGATGTTTAGTTTAAATCTGACCAGTTTTATATACCTTCATTCTTTGATAGATTTTACTCACTCAAACCTTTTATTGTCTGTGTAATTGCAAGCACAAAGATGCTTATGTTAAAGTAGGCTTGTCAGGCTTGCATGTTAGCAATACGGACAAAGGACATTGACTGTTGAATCCCCACTGTCTCTCTTGGCAATGCCAACTGTTTTTGGATAACTCTCTTACATTCTTCAGAAGCCAACAATTACGGTGTTATTCCTTGCCTCAGAATCCTACTGACTTTATCCTCCAGGAACCTGAGACAATGGAAGACAATGGCATCTTTGTTTCTCCCTTTTGTACACCTTTATGATTACAGTCTGCCTTCATTTTAGGACGGTGAGAAGAGGAATAGCACATACAATGTGGGGCGAGGTTGTCATCCTTGCCTGTTATCAGGGTGCAGATCTACTGGACAGTCTTCTGTGCTCTGGTAAAGCCTTATCAGAACACAAGTCTTAGGGTCGTCATGTAAACAGCACATTCTTTGTGTTTGATTGTTTCATTACTGTCCATCATGTCCTGGTGCAGGGCACTCCTGCAACCCTTGGCCTACATAATTTTTTCTGGTGCTTTTGCACGCTGACTTTTCTATTTGTATTGTGTAGAGACCAATCTCAACATTTCTAATGCATAGTTCTGCTTTTTGAACCTGTCACAATAAGAATGCTGTAGTCATCTCTGTGTTTCACAGTTAATAATATGTTCTAGAATGCAATTAAAGTTCATTATTTTTAGAAATGGACTAAAAGCCTAAATTGGCTTATGGAATGCTTCCAGCCTTATTTTATCTTTGGGAGTGCCTTTTCATGCCAAGTGCAAGCCAAGACTTATTATTTGACATTTAAGAAACAATTCTTTAGCAATAAACCCTATTTGTTCTGTTTTCTAATTTTATGAAGCTTCAAAGTAAACTGCTGAGATACAGTAACTGATAATGAACAGTATACATTTTATAGATTTGTTGGGTTTTTTTGTGGTTAGGGTAGTACAATCTGAAATGGGAAAAGGCTGTTGTAAATATAAATTTGTAACAGATGATATTCCATCCCTCTGAAGCAAGCACTATTACCTTAAGGAGCGATGGGATTCAGCAAACTATTGAGTGTGGGTGAGGTCAGTTTTCTTTAATGCTTTTTATGTGAGCAAGCTCAATTTTCCGTACTGCTTTCTGTTACAGCAAGACTGTGTGCAAGATTAATATATTTCAACTTTTTCCTTTTAATGTCCCTTAGACATCTTTGGTTTGTAGTTTGGTCGAAGTACAGTGAGCTCTACCACTGCAGGTCTTCCAAGAATGTAACATTCTAATTCATACTCTTTCTTCCTAGATGCAGAAATTAAAGAGAAAAACTCAGAAACTGAAGCCTGGGGCAGCTCATATCAAACTAAAGCATGGTGACCAAAAGGAAGCAAAGGAGATTGCAGTCCCTATAAGGGAAAGAATGTCTAAATCTTGTCCTGGGCAGAGAAGCAGAAACTCTCTTCAGCTGCTAAAAAATGTGCAGAAACTTCAATCAACATTGAAAAAACTATTGTGGGAACAATAGTTCTGAAGTTTACTGTATTAGAAGTTTTTGAAGCTGTCTGACAGCTATTAAATTTTTATTTTCACAAAATACCTTTTTAAAAAATAGATATAGCACAGATATAGATATACATTCTAAACTACTTAGTAGTAGCTCACTTTGTTCACCTCAGAATTAACTTTCACATAGGGTAGCTGTAACTCTATTACACTGACTTGCAATGAACTATTTTAATGATTTAATGAAATGCTTACCTGTTAATTTGTCAAATAAAATTGTATACATTTTTTACTCTTAAAATAGTATGTGATCTTTGGTATCCCTCTGCTGCCAAGGAGATACTTAGAGCTTACTTTTCCAGAACGACCTGGGCTATTGCTTCTGTTAAAATAAAACCAGTGGTTTTCCTTTTCTCCGATATTGGAAACAAATGAAAGCAAGCATTACTGCTATTGGCATTGTCAGATTATAAGCATTCTGCTGCCACAAGGCAAGCCTTTTCCATCCCTAAGCGCAGTTAAATAATCTCAGAAGGTCTCTACCCATGTATGAGAGAGCAAGTGAGGCCTTCTCAAGCCCTGAAGAACCTAAAGCATTATATTTCATCCAGAGGTTTAGCCCTAGACAAAAAAAACCCATCAGGCACTGGATTAAGAGAGAAAAATTGTCAGCAATTTGCCCCAAATCCATAAAACCGGGTACTTTGCACAGTGACAGTGGCAAGAATGAGAGCAAGAAGCACCCCAGACTTGTGGCTGGAGGCTGAGAGGCCATTGCAGCTCCCATAGCTTGGGCTTGCTTGGATTGTCTGGGCAGGGAGCCAGCACATCAACCACCTGCTCCCTCTGTGCCTGGGCCCAGTATTTTTGTTGACTACAGAAACCTAGGGGCAGGGGACCATTTTGGTGCTGGTGCTGGAGAAGGAGGGGCCCAGCTTGTCTCTTGGACAAGGGGCTGCAGTGGAGGGCAGTGGGGCTGTGCTTAAATGATGTGCTTAAATGATAGCATTGAATAGTCTTCAAAATGTGTGCGATAGACAGGGCTATAGAGTTCCAGAATAAAACTGTTCTGTTTGCCTTTCTGTGAAGCAAATGGAAGGGAAAGGGAAGCGCTGAGCCTGGTCCTGTTGGCAGCTGTGTGTTTCGCATCTCTGTGTCCATCAGAGTGGGAGAGGGAGCAGAGAAAGCTGCCTTGCTCACAGCCAGGAGCTGGGATTTGGGAGGGGAAAGAAGGAAGTGCAAGCTTATATTATTCCACAGGCGTACATCACTTGTGTCTCAGCTTGGAAGATTTCATTGTATATCAAGAATTTTTTTTGTGCTGTTTTTTGTTTGTTTGTTTGTTTGTTTTCCTGGAGCTTTTATTTCTCTAATGCATGTGTTTTTCACACACTGAAACAGGGCAGATGCGCTTCAGCACGGGCTGAAAGAGTCAAACCAAATACAAAGTAGGTGCATCCATAACCAAGTGTTCTTGCTTGGAGAAATATAGAAAATCTGTTTTCTGATTGCATCTCAGTCAGGGGGGTTGTGTGGGTAAAGTAGGAGGTAAACTTATGTATTTATTTATTAGTGTATTCACAGTTCAAGGCAATTGTCAGTCACATAAAATAAGTCTTCAAAGAAATACAGCAATGAATAATTCTGCAGAAACCATATCGGTTAAGTTAAGGTTGTGCACAAGTGTTGGCAAAGTTCAGCACCTCGAGAACTGGGCATGCAGACTGCAGTGACTTTTGCTGGGATATGAATGCTTCACGTCTTATGCTCCAAAAAACTTTTGGCCTGGAACTCCATAGACATACATTTGGAGAAAGTACAGTGGTCAGAGCAGTCTTCTTCACAAGAACAATATGTTTTGGCTGAATAAGTGCTTGCCCTAGTCTTCTACAGATCCTTGTTTTGATTTATATCTTGTGCATTTTTGTCTTCTCAGATGAAACTTTGTATTTCTGTATTTCGTTATTGAATGTTTTGAATCTAGCTATAAAGGACAGCAGGCAAAATCAGGCAGTGACCCCCCCAAAAAGACTAATTCGTTTATTTACTCAATCTGGGTTCTTTCATGTTGAGTTATGCAAAATTGCTACAACAGGTTTTGTTAGTATTGGAATCCTGGGTCATATTTTACTGCTAGACATTAAGGAAATTGGACAAAAGATGTAGGTCAAACAGTATAATTAAAAATTAAGCCCAGCAAATTGTATCCAACAATAGTTGACTTTGCTGCTGATAATGAAATATACTAGCACAAATTAATGGCTTGTTACTTAAGATGGCTGGAAAGACTTTGTGCTAGTACAAAAGGCATTCATTTGAGCATGTGTGTTACAATCTTCTAACCAGCAAAGCTGGAGGTTGGACATAGCTATAAATCCAGTGTGTTCTGGGAATAGAAGCTGGCAAAAATACTTCTAGCAAAATAATCAGGGCAGGATCTCACTGGGATTTGGATACTGACATAACTAAGTGCAGATGTTTATGTGGACTGAAAGACATTTCCAGAATATGAATACTGTACAAACACATGATAATTTTTATAGCAGAAAAAAAGCAAGGAAGTGGGGATAATAAAACATATGTTTTTATTTCTGATGAAGCATTTTCTGTTTTCGATGGCTTTCCTCTACTGAAGTGGATAAAGCTGCCTCTACCATACACCCTGCTGCTGCCTGTTGAAGCTTCTGCAACTTGCTTAGGTTGTGGCTCTGCTGCTTACCTGAAGGTCTCCAAAGACTCCCTGTGTGGGTCCCATGGTCCTTCTTCCATCAGCAGAGAGAAGCAAGCGTTTCTGAAAGCATTACCCTAAATGGTAATTTTATATCTTCACAGCGTCACTGCTGACCTAACTTCTGTGTTCTTAAAAAGCAGAGCTAAGTAATTCCCATTAGTTTTACAGTCATACCTGAATTATTTTTATCTGAACTCGACTGCCTGCATACTGCCGTACTTTCTTTTCTCTTTGTCCATTCTTACTTATATAGCGGAAGAACTGCACACTCTTTGATTTCCTTAACAGTTCTTAATTTAGCTGATACTTGCTTAGTTCTAGGCTTTCCCAGCTCTCTGATTTTTAATTTTTTTTTGTTTAGTTGGTTGGGTCTCCTCCCCTTTTTAAGTTCTTTGCCTACTCTTTATGAGTTTTTGGTTGGCTCCATCATCCTTACTTCCAAACTATTCCCTCTGCTTTTATTTTGTGGTCAAGTTCCAGTTAGCTTTAGAAATTCTCACAAATCAAATGTTTCCTATTAGAACTGAGTGACTTCACTGGCAAGGGCTCAAACCACACTGCCCAAGGCGCAGAAGGAAAAGGCAGGGACTGGGAGATCACAGAACTGCCCACTGTAGAAGAGGATCAAGTTTGAGATCATCTAAGCAACCTAAAGGTGTACAAGTCCATGAGACCTAATGAGATGCATCTGTGGGTCCTGAGGGAACTGGCAAATGAAGTTTCTAAGCCACTATCCATCATATTTCAAAAGTCGTGGCAGTCTGATGAAGTTCCCACTGGCTGAACAAGGGGAAAAATAACTCCCATTTTTAAAAAATGAGAAGAGGAAGACTACGGGAGATACAGGCTGGTCAGTCTCACCTCTGTGCCTGGAAAAATCATGGAGAAGATCCTTCTGAAAACTCTGCTGAGGAAAATAAGGAGGTGATTGGTGACAGCCAACATGGCTTTGTAAAGGGTAAGTCGTGCCTGATGAATCTAGTGGGCTTCTACGATGAGGCTACAGTGTTGGTGGATAAGGGAAGAGTAACTGACATTGTCTATCTGGACTTGTGCAAAGCATTTGACACTGTTCTGCACGACATTCTTGTCTCTAAATTGGAGAGACATGAGTTTGATGGATAGACCACTTGGTGGATAAGGAACTGGCTGGACAGCCACACTCAAAGAGCTGTGGACAACAGCTCAGTGTTCAAGTGGAGACTGGTGACAAGTGGCTTTCTGTAGGGGCTGGGATTGGGACCAGTGTTGTTACAGACATGGACAGTAAGATTGCTGATGACACCAAGCTGTGTGATACAGTCAACATGCTTTAGGGAAGGGTTGCCATCCAGAGGGACCTTGGCAGGCTTGAGAACCTTTTGAAAACCTCATGAAGTCCAACATGGCCAAGTACAAGGTCCTACACCTGGGTTGGGGCAATCCCAAACACAAATCAGGATGGGTGGAGAATGGATTGAGAATAGCCTTGAAGAGAACTTTGGGGTGCTAGTGGGTGAGAAGCTCAACATGAGCCAGAAATGTGCATTTGCAGACCATAAAGCCAACTGCGCCTTTGGCTGCATCAGAAGAAGTGTGACCAGCAGGTCGAGGGAGGTGATTCTGCCCCTCTACTCTGCTCTCATGAGACCTCACCTGGAGATTGCTTTTTGTTTGGGAATCCTTAGCATGGGAAGGATATGGATCTGTTAGAGTCCAGAGGAGAACAGCAGAGATGGTCATGAGGGCTGGAGCACCTCGCACATGAGGGAAGGCTGAGGGAGTTGAGCTTGTTTAGCCTAGAGAAGAGAAGGCTCCAGGGAGATGTTATAGCCACCTTCCAGTACTTAAAGGAGGCATACAGGAGGAGAGCTGGGGAGGGATTCTTTATCAGGGAGTGCAGTGATGGGATAAGAGGTAATGGTTTTAAGCTGAAAGAAGGGACATTTAGCCTAGATATTAGGAAGAAATTTTTAACTGTGAGGTTGTTAAGGCACTGATCCACGACAGGGAAGTCGTGGATGCCCCAGCCCTGGAGGTGTTCAAAGCCAGGCTGGATGACGTTTTGAGCAACCTGATCTGTTGGGAAGTGTCCTTGCCCCTGGCAGTGGGGCTGGAACTGGATTATCTTTAAGATTCCTTTCAACCCAAACCATTCTATAATTCTATAATTCTATCATTCTATGACATTCCTATGAGTGGATTATTTGCAGACAGTGCATTTGTCAAAAAGCGGCATTTCTTGCAAATTCTTTCAGTCCTTTTATTTTAGTCAACTTTGAAGAATAATTTCAGGTGAGAGAAATGGGGAGAAAATAGATTTTGTGTATCTGCATATTTTGTTTTGGAAAAAAATGAAAGCAAGAAGTTTCAATTCTTCTTTTATATAAAGTTTTATTTGGCATGTCAAATTCTTGTTTAATTATGTAAATTTTCTGAAGTGTCCATAAGAAACTGAGTGAAGGAGGAAGACGATGGCATTTATTGGTGGTATGCAGAAGGATACATGAATAATTTTGTCCCAGATCAGTTTTTCTCCTATTTTCCTCAGGTTGGCAATCAAAACAGGAAAAATTCCATTCACTCAGTTCCATTTCTGATATTAAAAGGAAAGCCTTATTGTTAAAGGAAATGTTGATCAAGTAATTGTTCAATGAAGTTGCTAAATATTATGTGTTGCCTGTTCAGGAGTGGGAATTTATGCTTGATTTGTGCTTTATATGTGGACAGTTCTCCAGGTCCAAAGTTCACAAGTGATTTGCTCTTGAGAAAGGAGCTTCTTCTCAAGTGCTTTGTCTTTTGGACTACCAAACTGAAATAGGCAAAAATGAAGCATAGTAGATCTCTTCTACTGAGAAAGTCCAGCAGCTGGAACAAGAATCAGCAGCACAACTAGTAGAGCTGAAGGCAGAAACAGACGACAACAAAATACTACAGGGAATACCGTGGACACATTGCTAACAAGAATTTCCTGGGGAATGAGGGACATTTTGAGATTATAGCAATGCCTTGTATCTCTTTTTGGCTTTTTTTTTTAGTCATGTTACAAATATCATACATCTATGTAACTGTTCAGTTTTGAGACCTAAATACACACATGGGAGCCAGGAACGGCAGCTTTTGCATTGCATGTCTGCAACAGAATTACAGTTGAAATGGAAGCGAATGTCGAAACATAAACTAAATTGATTCCACGTTGTGTATCACAAACAAAACTTTGAATCTCCCTAGCATGTCAAATATTTTCTTCTTACAGAGAAGAGGAAGTTAGCTTTAAATGTGACATGGGGGTGTATAAAGGGAATGGTCACATATAAGACAGCCTTTCTTACTTGCTTCAGCAATGATGAGTTTCAAGCTACGACAATGTACCCAGGTTTGGCTTCAAGGAAGCTGTAGACCACCTGGACAATATTTGGAGGAAAACAGAGGTCAAGAACACTTGACTAGCACACTTGAGATAAAAAGGAAAGGAGCTGGACCTAAGTCTCCACTCTATTTCCTCTAGGTTTTAAATCTTCAGACACAAGAGAAATAGCTATAAAGTTGATGAGAATAAACTTCTGTTTGCATTTAGGAATATGACATAAAATAATGGGCTAAAATGGAAACTTCCCAACTATTCTGCTAATTAAACACTGATCTCTGGACTAGGATGTTGCTGACCATCATTGATTGGAGGTCCTTAAGAAGAGGATTGACAAGCAGATTTAGGGAACAGATTTAGTTTTCCTTGCCTTAGAGCAGTGGAAGTGGTAGATGATCACAAACCTCCCTCTCTGGTTCTACCTCTTTAGGGCTCTAAAGTGTTCCAGAGGAGTTTCCTGTGTATTGCTATTGGATACAGCTCAGGAGCCCATTTTTCCAATGGTCCAATTTTGACCTATGATTTTAACTTGCATGCATTCATTTTATTCAGTTAAATAATTTTTTCTAAATATATGCTTGCTGAAAGTAAAAAAAAAATCTCCTCTAGAAGTTTTCTCGCTCTTCTTTCTGTGATACAGACATATTAGGAAGCAAGATGTCTAAAATGTGAAGGATGCTTGTCAAGGAGCTCCATTGCATAGCTGGCAGTTGAAATATGTGCCCATGGAACCAACAAGCATCCAGATGGACTTTTTAAGGGCTCTGACTAAAAAATGGAGGTGGAAGAAAACAGTTTGCCAAAAAAAATGTCTGCTAATGAAATAAATTCTTCTGTTTTAATATATCATTTTCATACCATTAAACTTGCTTATTGTTAACTTCACCATCTGAGTCGTGTTGGGCCTGACAAATGTTTGGTTTATACTAGATTTTGTGTAACATCCTGTAAAATATTGTTTTTCTGCAACTCTGTTCCAGCTCCAAAGGATGCACCTTATTTCCAAAAAGAAAGGGAGGTAATACTAAAGAAACGCTTACAGGTAGGTAGCAAAATGTACACTGGCTTAAAAAAAAATCGTCTTGCTCTTTACCAAGTAGTAACTGAAAATTAAAATCAGAGAAAGTGATATGGTTTATTTTGGAATCTGGGCCTGGAAAAACAGAACTGGGAAGAGCAGTAGTGTTGTTTTCACATTAGTAAAACTGCATAACCTTCCTTTTAGTCAAATAGTAATGTGGATCTGGCTCTGCAGTATTTGTTTATGTGACAACTCCCAATTAAATTCAAAGCCTAATCATTTTTTCTGTAGTTAACACTTTTTCTTTGGATTTTTTTTTAATATTCTGTAAAAGAGAAAAAAGGTGACAGAAGCAAACCGTCTTGCTTTTCAGGGTGATGTCATGTAGAGGGAGTTAGAGAGCTGTGGAAAAAAGCATACAGCAACAAACTTGCTTCTGCTGATGCACCAGGCAGAGCTCCTGCTTGCTGCTAAGCTCCAGGAGTTCCTCAGCCCCAGCAGGTTTCACTATGCACACTATAAAATAAAACCAGCATGAACTTCCTTCCTGAAAACAGGCACAAAACTTGTTAGTTCTTGTAGTTTCTTTGTACAATCAGAAAATTTCCTCTTCTTCTCTTTCTCTAAAGAACAGGAATCTAAGCCGGGTCCAATGGGCTGGGAGAAGATTCTCCTTGTTCCCTCATCCCTTGTTCTAGTATGTATGTGTGGTAGGTTATTTTTATTTTCATTTTTAAAGTGGAGGTCAAATTTCTAGGTCCAATGGCCTGGATTCTGTAATTTTCCTTGTACTAATTGCTTTTTTTTCCATTCCCAAAATACTACTTCCAATGACACCACTTAGGCGGACTACCCTTTGTGGCTAAGCATAACAACACAGTGGTCTTTGGTGACTGATTGGCGAGTTGTTTTGATTTTATTCTCTGATGCTAATGGCGATCTATATAATGCTTAAGTTTCTTATAATGTTAAGCTGCTGTTGTTTACAAATGTGTGATTTGCTGATTATTTCTGATTTTACTGAAGTTTTTTACAGATAGAATTACTCAGCTAGTCCAAAGTAAATATTTGTACGTGCTTAGATGGGAGAGATTTTATATGCACAGCAGTGATATTAAAAAGCATTATCCTCTTTATCAGGTAGGAACCAACACCTTGGATCTAGCACGTATATATCTGCCACAGTAGCTGCTCATGAAAAAAAAAGTGTTAACAATGGCTTCCCCATGCCCCAAAATAAAAAGCCATTAACATTAACAGTATTTTGCCCCTGGGCATTCGCTCTCAGCTGTCTGCTTATGGTCAATATTAGCTGCTCAGAGAGATTCACTGTTTGGACTGAACTTCATTTTTCTTCAATGGGTTGAAAATACCATTCGTAAGCATTTAGGAAGGAAATAAACCTTTGAGATTACTCTCAAAGTAGGATTCCTCATGCAGTAGGAATGCAATTGCTAATAAGGGAATGAGATGCAGAAATGCAAAAATGACAATATTTCTTTTATATAGATAAATATAAGTGAATCAGTCACATCATGGAGGAATACAACAAGCCAGTTCAGAGGGCTGCAAGGCTTTCAGCAGCAAGGAAAATCTTCCTGATGGGAAATCAAAACCTGATGAATGCAGTGACACAGGAAGATCTGATGGTTTACAACTGGTGGCTAGTGTGTCACCTCCACCCTCTGAAGGGCATTCACTGTTTTTCTCCAGGTAAGATGAGCATTTTCTGAGAAGACATGTATAATTATGAACCATTCAAGTCTTGGATAAGAAAGTAAACCAAGGAAAATAAAAGTCAATGTAAAAGAAATCTGGAGGTTTGTAAGTAATGAGTTAGACTGTGTGCATGTGACTTTCGATTCTTTTAGGAGATTGATTTTGCTGGAAAGGAAATACTTCAACAATAAAGCTGAACTTATATAAGTGGGATAACGAGCTCCCCGGGTGCAGTGTAATTAGTGTTGGGCTGCTTGGATTCGAGGATATCCGTGACGAGGAGAAAGCCTGGAGAGGCTTTTTTCTGTATTATTACTGTGATGACGTTTTGATAGAGCAGGACACTGTCAAAAGGCTGAGTCACTTCTATGAATAATCTGTAGACTTTAGGAGTATTTGTTTAAGCATCACCTTTCAAAATCAAATCTGAATACTTTCTTATTCTATCCAGTTTCTTGAATTAATTTATTATATGAGTGCTACAAGTCATCAACAATGAATGAACTTCTGGAATTATGCACAATGGATAACTATGGTTTGTTTTTTCTCTTTTTTGATGTACTTCTGTCATGATTTAGCCCCTGCCCAGCCTGACTGAGCAGTTGGACACCCTAATCACTCCCTGCCACCTCCTGGGAAAGAGAAATTAGAGGAAAATTTCTTATGGATTAGAAACTAAAACAACAACAGCAACAGTAATAATAAAGGAAATACTATTAATAAGAAAATAATAAAATATACACAAATATATGAAATTGCTCCCCTCCAGCACCCCTCAATGACTATATGTCACAACAGATGCTGCTGAGCAGGCACAGGAAAGGCTCCTGAGCTAGTAGGGAGCTGGACTCAGTAACTGGATTCACGAATGCAGATTTGGGGTCAGGAGCAAACAGACAGACGAGATCCTCACTGGATGTTGGCCATCGAAGAAGAGAGAGATACCCTCATGATTGCTCAGTTTTATACTAAATGTGACGTATATGCAATGGAATACTCTGTTGATCACTTTGGGATTACCTGTGTGCCCCTCCCTGCCGGTGTGACCCTTTTTCACTTCTTTAACTTGTGGCACTCCACCAACTCTGGCCTTGGTTACTATAGGAATAAGTATAAACAATGGCCTTTCTATATACCAATGCCCTCTGTTATCACTTCTAGAGAAAAACACTGTCTGAAAAACACGCAGTTAACTTTCAGAAAATGAAGTTACTTATACGGGGCTTAGCTGAAGTTAGAAAACTGATTCTACTTTAGCTCAAACCAGAACAATTTTATTACTAAATTTGCAACTGAATAGTTCGTATACTTTCTGAATGACCAAGAATAGCAACAGGTATGTTCTTAACCCCAGGTTTTCCAGCATTTGCATATTTCTCACAGAATGAATGTGGCTGATGAGAAACATCCTGGTGTCATCTGGGACAACTGGAACAAATTAAGAAGTGTTCTTGACAAGAATTCAGCAATTTTTATTATTGATCAGTTTCTCAATTCAAGATTTTTAAGAAGAAATGGTGAGAAATCATCAGCTTTCTTTTAAAATTATAAGTCCTCCGGATAACGCATTTGTTGATATATATCCTCTGAGAAAGGTCAAAAGTCCAAAAATTGCCATGTTTGGTTTGTATGCTTGAGAAATTCAGTGTATGGCTTTTAGAGTCACCAGGAGTACTGGAAATCTGGTGTCCAAATTCCGGAGTGTAGAGCCCTAAATCTGCAGCAGTTGCTACTCTGACATTATTGTGCCCTGGGCTGCAGAAGCAGGCAGTTCAGAGGATGCTTGTGGGATCAACTCAACAGAGAATCCAGGATGTTGCCTCTATTATGCCAAACCCTGAAACTCATCCTTCCAACTTTCTGCAAGAATATTATTTAAAATATTTCTGTGGGTGGCCCGTTTCTGGAGACACTAAGAGAAGAGAGCTATTGTTTTAAGACTTATACTGAGGTAGATCTAGAAAAATCTCCTTCTGGTTATTTTTGAGTTCTCTTTCCTTTTGAAGGAAGGGAGGGAGGGAGTGATGTTGTTTACGTAGAGTTACCCATGTGAGTGGTGCTTAGCAAGCAAGGCAACATTCCTGTTGCAGAGTGTTTAAATCCTGTGATTTAACCCATGCTTTTACAAACAGAGTGGTGACAGTGTGGAGCCCACAGGACTGTCTCTGGGAAAGCACAACTCCTCTCCCCTTGGGACTAGGCAGGGTGTATGCCCCCTCCTTGCAGCTGAGAAGTGAGCTGTCAAGGCTGGAGGAATGAAAAGAGCCTGTGACTTGTCCCCTCTGTCTCCTTTCTCCGCTGAAAACTTACCACAACGCATGAACCTGGGGATCTGCACAGGAGAGCAAGGCACAGTTCTGCCCTGGAGTGCCACTGCCCAAGTAGTGATGGCTGGTTGAGGACAGTGCTAAGGAAAGTGCAGATTCACCTGGAAGAGATAAGGGGCCTTTAGCTCTTAGTTAGTGGTTTAACTAAGCTCTAACTGGTTTAACTGGCTGTGCTGGGGCAGCCCTCTTTCACTCCTTAGGCCCAAAGGGGTCCCATAGTGAGGAAATAAAGCAGCGCTACCCCAGGAGTGCAGCACTACCAGCATTATGGCACAGGGAGAGGAGGGTTAAACTCTTCTCTCCAAATGAAGCCCCTTGAACAGGCTACTTTTTTCCTATATGAGCAGGAGAGGAGAGGGAAGAACGATCCATGATCTTGGATATGGTGAACTATTAACATACAGAGAAGGATGCAAGACCTACAATGTTGCAGAGTTCACTAAGCTATTAATTTTCCCATGGAGTAAACACTTATAGGTATTAAAAGACCGCTCAGAATTGCTCTAGCTCATTTTAATCTTCAGTATCTAGTTATCTAATATTCAAGGAACAGTATCATATTACCATCATAAGCTTCATTCATCTGCTATCTAAATCTGAGTGTCATAGATGAAACAACAGAATGATTAAACAAGACATTCAAAACAAGGCTGAAGTAAAGCATGGAATAGAAACACAGATGGCCCTTTATTGCTGAAACAATGAGATAATAAATTAGATTACATGTAGTTCCACTATACCCCAAGAGTTTTGTTGAACTTTAGCAGACTGTAACTTACCTGTTAGGATCCTTGCCTCTATCAGTGCTGAGTGAAGGAGAATCAGTTGACATTTACTTGGACTTCCAAAAATCTTTGGAAAGTAGTAGCAGGAAAAGTGCTGCTATTTGTTATGACTTGGCCTAACACAAAAAAAAAAAACAACAAAAACCCAACCAACAAACCAAGCTACCAGTGTTAAATATGCTGTCAAGCTGCTGAAAGAAGGGAAGAATAGATGAAAAAATTTGCAGGAACACAGTAGTTTTGTCTCTTCAAGGATGAAGGAATTCCGATATCCTTCAAACCCTGGAGCAAGCATGAGATGAGGTAAAGAAGGAGAAAACATTTCAGTTCTTCTGAAAATGAGTGCTACATTTCCAACATGCATCAACACTGATACCAGGCCAAATTCAGCCATCTCCAGTACACTTTTGTTTCAGAAGTTTGCATTAGCAGTATCATGCCAGAATCAGATACTGGAGGAGCAGTAACCTTAAAATAGTAACATACTTGAAGTTCTTGTGGCATGTGAAGATTTGGGAGGTGTGTAGGTGAGAATGTTGTCTACTGCTGAATCAGGACTCCGTTTAGGCAGTAGGATTTGTTAGCTGGCATCCTTTCCATTCTAGAAGATAGGCACTCCTGCAAGGACCATAGAAGTGCTCTGACCTGCAACAGCTGTTAGTCTTTCACAGTCTGGTGGAAGGCCCTTTCTTAAAAGAGAAATGGAAATAACAAGAATCCATACACTGTGTGCCATCACATTCCATTCCCTGACAAACTTCTGCTTCAGGATAAAGAGGGGAATTACATCATTTTATGGATGCAAAGCAAAGAGCATTGCTGGCAGCATTGCTTACAGTCGTCTTACATTCATGTTGCTTAAAGTGCTGGTGTTCTCCAGCTGGACTGATGTTAGTTTTTTGCAGAACCCTGTCTTAAGGACACCAAATCCACTCAGCCCTGGCACAGCACTGAAACTGAAAGAGCTGAAACCTCAGCTCCAGCTTCTGCTTTCTCACTTGAGTATTGACTACAACCTTATGGATCTCAGAAACTCAGCTGATGAGATAGAGCTCTTTACTTCTCAATATTGGGTGGGAAAAAACCCACAAAATGTCTAAAAGTATAGAAGGAAGTTCTGTTTATTACAGATCAGTGTTTTGTGTCACAGAAAAATAAGATTGTGGGCATTTTTGCTCTTGACTGGAAGCAGCAGAAAGGCTCGGCTTGCTTTCACTAAGCTGTAGTAACTGCTGACATTTGTATTGTCAGCGTTGTGGCTCTAAGTCTGTACCTTTGTTCTCCCAGCTCTCACTCGTACTTTCTGTGAGGTTTTTCTCGAGTTTTCCTGGCTTTGTTTGGTGTCTTCCCGAGCTGTGGTACTTCCACTAGAGGTCGGCTGAGGCACACCGTTGCCCAGCTGAGCCTCTGCAGCCCAGAGGTCACCCGCGGGAAGGCTCAGGGTTCATCTTTTCTGTCATCCAAAAGGCAAAACCAACTGAAAAATCTCCATTGAGACTTCCAGGATCCAAAAGAGATGCATAACCATTAAACAGAAATAGCATCCTGCTTTTAAATACATGGCTTGCCTTCCAAATCAGATCTAGTATGAGAACAGTCGGCACAACTGAAGAGGATAAAGGTTTGGTTGCATAATGCTGAATGATGGGAGATGATGTGATTGAGAGCAGCCCTGCAGAGAAGGACTTAGGGATGCTGATTGATGACAAGCTTGACATGAGTTGGCAACGTGTGCTTGCAGCCCAGAAGGACAACTTGGGCTGCATCAAAAGCAGTGTGGCCAGCAGGTTGAGGGAAGTGATTCTGCCCCTCTATTCCTCTCTTGGGAGACCTCATCTGGAATACTGTGTCTAGTTCTGGAATCCTCAACGTAAGAAGGATATGGAGCTGTTGGAACGGGTCCAGAGGAGGGCTACAAAGATGATCGGAGGGCTGGAGCACTTTCCCTACGAGGGCAGGCTGAGAGAGTTGGAGTTGTTCAGCCTGGAGCGTGTCCAGAGAAGAGCAACAAAGCTGGTGAGGGGGCTGGAGAACAAGTCTTGCGAGGAGCGGCTGAGAGAGCTGGGGTTGTTTAGCCTGGAGAAGAGGAGGCTGAGGGGAGACCTTATTACTCTCTACAACTACCTGAAAGGAGGTTGTGGAGAGGAGGGAGCTGGGCTCTTCTCCCAAGTGACAGGGGACAGGACAAGAGGGAATGGCCTGAAGCTCCGTCAGGGGAGGTTCAGGTTGGATATCAGAAAAAAATTCTTCACAGTAAGAGTCATTGGGTACTGGAACAGCTGCCCAGGGAGGTGGTCGAGTCGCCTTCCCTGGAGGTGTTTAAGGAACGGGTGGATGAAGTGCTGAGGGACATGGTTTAGGGAGTGTTAGGAATGGTTGGACTCGATGATCCAATGGGTCCTTTCCAACCTTGTGATTCTGTGATTTTTTTCTGTGATTCTGGAGAAGACAAGGCTCTGAGGAGACCTTATAGCGACCTTCCAGTACCTGAAGGGGCTACAGGAAAGCTGGAGAGGGGCTATTCGTAAAGGCTTGTGGGGATAGGACAAGGGGGAATGGGTATAAACTGGAGAGGGCAGATTTAGACTACACATAAGGAGGAATTCTTTTACGAGAGTGGTGAGGCACTGGTACAGGTTGCCCAGGGAAACTGTGGCCGCCCCATCCCTGGAGGTGTTCAAGGCCAGGTTGGATGGGGCCCTGGGCAGCCTAACCTAGTCGGACATGTCCCTGTCCATGGCACGGGAGTTAGAACTACATGATCTTTAAGGTCTCTTCCAATCCTAACTATTCTATGAATCTATGATTCTATAAACTGGTCCGTAAAATTAACATTTGACTAGTCCAGCTGAGCTCACTGAGCTATCTGAGATAAGCACGGGCAGCCGTGTTTGCACAGCTAGGCAGTGATTCAGATTGCCTTCATTGTAGGCTGACAGTAGTTTATGTGTTTTTGAACCGGCTTTTCAAAGTACACCTTCCAGGCTAATGCTGTTTCTACTGAAAGCGGCAATAATGAATTTGCCATTGGCTTTGAAAGACAATGTTTTTCAAAATCCTGGTCTTCTTTTTTTGAGGCTCCAGTGGGGAGTTTCATTGTGTCAGCTGGAAAGGAAAAAATACTGGACCAGAATGTCTCCTTTGTCACTTTATCATGCCGTTTTTTTTTTTTTTTTTTTTTTTTTTTTTTTTTCTGGTTGATAATATGCAGTATTACTTTGCTATAAGATTTAGTATCCAGCTTGGGAAATTTCTAACAATACCACCTCCTCTTATGCTTTAGGCTGTCAAAAAAACTTACAAACATCTTCTACAAAGGGCAAACAATGAGAACGTTTCCGGTTTGTGATGCAGAGGTTTCTAGGTCATAGAACTAGGGCGTGCTAGATCCAGCCAGGGCTTTGAAAAAAGAGAACCAACTGAATCCCTTTTTTTAAGGTAATTATGAGGAACTTCCATTTTTCAGTTGTGTTAGTCCTAAATATTCTTCAGGATGTACCAAGGTACATTTCAGCACTTAAAGTCTAAAATGTTTCCTTTGACAAGTAGAGTGATGATTTTTTTTAATAATTCAGGCCTTATCCAACTACTATATTTCCGTACAGTCGAGAACCTTTTCGTATCTGTTGAAAATAAAAAGTGAATATATTGCACTTTCCTTATTAAACGTTGCCTCCTCTACCAAAACCATGTTGTGATACTCACAAGTTTTGTGGTTACTTTTGTGTCAGCCAGATTAAGTCTAAAGTAGATCCCTGGCAACAAGAGCTTTTGATTTAACAGAAACAATGGGAAAAAGTGGAAGTTGATGGACCTTCATTCAAAATTTGTAGAGGTAATATAATTTAAAGCAATTTAATTTAAGGCGATTTTAATGTATTTATTGGACACTTCTGGGGAAATTGAAATGTCTAAAGGTTGCCTCAGGTTTATGTATCATGTATATGCCCAAATTCATTAAAGACCCATTACTAAGGTGCTATAGAGATACTTTTCCCCTTCTTTATCAGTTCAGTTGTTTCAAAAGGCAGCTTGAACACTTGCATAAATATTCAAAAGCTCTGAAGTTTACCTGAGTCTGATCAAACTCAGCCCTGGAATTTGTGTCAAAGGGATTGCTCAGAACAGCTTTTTTAAAATGTGACCAAGGTTCAGTCCTCAAAGACAAGGAGAGATACTGCAATAGCAAAGTACAAATCTAAAACTTGGTAGGGCACAATGTACAGATTGCCTGTGCCCCAGGGAGAGGTTATTGAGTGTCTCTATTTTGGTTCTAGCTTCACAGGTTCTCTTGATTCTGGTGATATATTGCCATGTTGGGCCATTTCGAGGACGTCCTACAGGACACATGTGGCTAGGCTGCCTGTCATCTAGCCTCCCTGGATCTGCATTTACAGATGAGGCCTGTTGCTCTGCATCCACAGTGAGCATGAGGCACCCCTAACACCTCAAATCATCATCTTGCAACTGGTGGTCATCTGTAAAGAGTAGTATTCATTTGTCCTAATTGCTTTTTATTCGCTGAATGTACCCTACAGGGCTGACTGGCACGTACCCAGTAAACTCAGCTCATTCATGTCTGCTGCAGATGCATAGATGAACTCCAGGGTATGATAAACTAGTCAGGTGTACTGGGGTTTTACCATGTTTTTCCTGTTAAATTTAGTTTGGTATCTTCATCTGTAAAACTGCTCTAACATGAGCTCTCTGCCTTTCAAGGGTGAGGACAACTAATGCAGTTACAATGGTGAACTACTGCTGTAGGACTGGATCGGTATACATATCTCAGCCAGCAAAACTGATCTGGCAGTCAGAGGGTGAGATTAATGCCTCTCATCCCCCAGGTGAACCCGAAGCACCACAAACAACAAAGGCACTTTGTAGTTCAGTTTCCAGTTTTACACGGGAACTAGAAAATAAATACCTTCTCTGAAGCTGTGGAGGAGTCGTGTCCCTGTGCACCTTCTTCTATACATAATCACATTCCTGTCAGATGGAAAGTCCTTGGTAAGCTATCTTTTTCTTCTTCACTTAGTGCCTGGCACTAAGTTGTTGTAGTACTAGAGCAGCCTAAGCTGTACGGCCAGATCATGTGAGGCTATTTCAGCCCTGAAATATCACTGGGCCTTGGTCTTCTCTCCCCAAGGAACCATTGCTGCAGTCCATCCAAATGCCTCTGTCCTCAGGCTTGAAGATCCCCTGCTGTCTAGAAAAGGGATAAATGGCTTGTCACAGAGCCCAAACGATGCTCCCTGTTTGTCCGAGTTGTGGACAAGCCTTGATTTAGGACCCTTGAGGGGATTGCTGCCTTCCTTGGGGGTGCAAGCTGGAGAGGGGAGGAGGAGGCTGCTCATTGCCATGGGGACTATGGACTGCACAGGGCAGAATAGGGAGGAAGATGTCAAAAAAGTCACATGAAAACAACCGGAAACAGGCAGAAGCAGACAGAGCCAGCTCAGCGGGCTAGAGCTTTCAGTGCTGTAGCCATGGACCGCACGTAGGGATGGTGTCTGCTCTGCTGCCCATCTATCTCAGGATTGCTTACCATACCATCAGCCTCCTGTATCCTCTTTAGGTGGCTACTTGCTTTCCCTACATCTGAAGGTGACCTCAGTGAAACAGCAGCAGGGAGCTTTCATAAACAGCTTCCGTTGGATGGAACACAGGAAGACAATAAGGCTGTTCTGGAGCAAACTATCCTCTAGCTTGAGAAAGGGAAATTGAAGGCTCCTGGCTTTCCACTTTGCTCACCTTCCCCAAGCCCCTTCCACTGCCTGACTTCTGGTTTTGTGTTTCAGCCTAAAAATAAATATAAGGAAACATATGAGGAAACAGAAGCGCTTGAAAGTGAAACACTGTATGGCAGTGGTGTTCAGCAGAGAAGGAGTAAAGAATCAGAAGCCCAAACCATTCGATGATTCTGTGATTCTGTGACTTCCAACCAGCAAGAAAGTGAATGAAGGAAATGCTTGGGAAATGAATGGAAAAAACATTTCCATTGGGTTTGATATTTCATTTATATTTTTATTAAAGGCTGCTTACTCCTCTGCTTTTTCCTCCTGTGTGAAGCAAGGTTCCATTTGTTTTGACTTTGCAGCATCTTGGTTCAAAACAGATGATAAAGAAGTCCTGTAAAACGCCTGATAGTAATCCCTTTGAAAGTCCTATCAGTGCTTTGCTAGAATTTGTATCAACAGAATATTACTGATGCCAATAATTGTTAAAGCATGACATGCTCTTCATGCATGTTCTTCAAATTATGCTTCTGATACAGGTGGCAATTAAAAAAACCCCAAAACCTTCAAGATTAAATGTGTTTTTTAAAAATTACTTTTGTACGACTTGTAATTTTGTTTAACCTGTTTTTTGGCAGTACTCTCTATATATTTAGTCTCCCCGGTTCCCATTTAACATTTGTTATTTACTTCCATGGATCGCACTAAGCATTTGAGCACTGAACCTTTTTAAAGTTCAGAAAAGATGTGCAGACTTCGCAGCTGCAGTTTGCTGTACAATATTTTAAATAATTTAATTGATTTGATTTTGATGATATTCTTAGAAAGATTAGCCATTATGGTTTTATTTTTGTATTGTGTTTGTTTTTAAAAAAAAAAATTAGGACTGTAATGAGCTGTCTTTTATGAACCATGTTTTTAGACCTTTTCCCCATGCCAGATATTTCTCAAAGAAAACATTTTTTCAAATCTTGCCACAGCATGCATTTTTTCTTGGAATCTTGGGCGAAAGCCATCATTGCCACTAAAAAAAACTAAAAATGGCTTTGCAGCTCACTGAGGCAGTTAAAAAAAAAGTCATTCTCCTTATTTTTTCTGCAGTGGCTTGCTCACCAAATACAATATGTTTGATTTTGGTCAAGAAACACATAACTGTCCTTAAGGGTGTTGAGTAAGAGGAAAGGATAGAGGCGATTAGCCAGTAGTCCCTGCCCTGTATAAAACCTTCTTTCATATTCTTTCTTATCCAGTGCATTTCCTCCTTGTGCAGTGGCAAGCAAACCAGTTTCTACATTTTCACATTAGAGAGGGGGCAACAAACAATTTTCCCAAATACAGGAGAAGGAGTAGCAACCAATGCTGCAGATACTCCCTCACTAAATGCTCTGAACTGTCCCTGACTCACTGTGGGATGCGGATAGACGCATTTTTTTCTGCATTTGATGTGGTTTGAAACAAGGTCTTGGAATCTGCAGCAGTGGTATTTGAACCACATCCTGCACCGTCAAGTTCTGGTGCTTCTGCTCGTGCTTCAAGAAGCTCCGGTTGTGTCTGGAAGGAATCTATACCTGTGCTGAGTTCCAACAGGTACTTAGAAGGGGAAATGACAAGTAATGGTCAATTAACATGTCTAGAAGATGCTTCTCCAGCTCTGGTAGAGGTCTTCTCTAACAGATTTCTGTTTGGATACCAACGTTCTTTTTCAAAATTCAGTCTGCTGCTACTCTGTTAATCAGATCCTGCCCAGCTGCAACGTACAGTTGCATGCCCAGATTGAACACATGATGTCCCATCCTACTTGGGACCCACTAGCTGCTGTGCAGTCATAATAAGCAGTGTGAGATTACACCTACCTAAAACATACATACATGCCTATGGCACAGGTGGGGTGTGATTTTGGCAACAAGAAATAGAAGTGTGCCTTAGTATCTACTGGAGGTTGTGGTATTAGGGAATAGGTTATCATGTGTGTATGGAAGAGAGGGGAAGAAGGATAGTGGGATGTTTTGGTTGCTGGAGGCCATCAAGCAACTGAGCACCTGTAACGGTGACTGCAGATGCCGGCTTTGTGCAGGGGCAGGTGTGAGAGCAAGTTCCTCCTCTCAGGGAAGACATGGCTTTTGCGGGAATCGCCTCGTGGAGGTTTGGAAACTGTAAGAGCAGAAGCTGTGAGAGATCTTCAAGTTTGGGAGACTGGAAAACCCCCACAAATGACTAACTGACAGGGTAGTAAATGAGAAGTAGGACTCACTCTCTGGTACCTGGGGAATTTGTAGTAACTATGCCATGCCTTATGTGGTGAGCTTTGAGACTAATCCTCTGAATTTGATGGTATCCTTTTGATGAAGATGGACTTCTCTTTATTCTCTTTTATTCTCTTTATCATCTTTCTCACTCAGAAGCTGTTCACAGCTGCTGCTTTGACGAGTGTAAAAATATTACACACAGACCTGCTAGACCTTAGAAATTCCCAGTGTTTCATTTGGCTCACTTTATCTGTGCCTGTTTGCCCGCACTGATGGGCCTTGGTGGCAAGTTAAGAAAGACTGAACAATCTCCTTTCTCTGCTGCTGTTTTTTAAAGAGGAAAGGTGTCAGCTACTGGGACTGGATGCAGCCCCAATGTTAATGAGAAGTTCTCGCACCAAGAACTTGGCCAGGACCAAGCAGGACAGTGAGCGATATAAGAGCAGAGGAAAGGGGGCAGGGAGAGAGACAGCAATTAATCTCTCCCCATTCCCTCTTTCCTGTTGATCAGTCGGCCCCAAGACTGACACCAACTCTATATTCAGAAATAAACATGCATTTTTCTATGAGGAAAAGCTCTCACATGTAAAAACCTATGAGGTAGGAAGAACCTCGGGCTGTCCCTGACCAGGAAATATTTGATTACTTAATGAACACTTCCGGAAAAAAACCCAAACAAAATATCAGGTTGACTCATGCAAGCTCCATGATGATTAATGAAAAAAAGAAAGAAAACATGATTGCGCTGTATATCTTCTGTCAAGTGCATTGGGTATATGACTGGGCTGGTAAAGAGTACCCATTTGGGGGCAATGCAAGGGACTGATCTCAGCAGCATTAGGTTAATTAAAAAACTAATTTTGAAACAGTCTAGTCATGATGATATGGCAAAGCTAGAATTAGATCTTTCACAAAAAAGTGCTGTCTGTGTCTCACTATTTTTAAAATAAAAATTCAGCTTCTACCCTTTTCCCCTTATTTTACTGGCATTTTTCAGACAACATTGTCTGTACCTTTTTGAAGTAGAAATTTTAAGTGGAAGTGCCTCATCCTACGACTACTTATTGTGATATTTAATAGAGATGAAACAATTAATACTGTTGATCCAGGAAAATATATTTAAATTCTATTTGACCTCATGTCATTTTAAGTAATATAGTTTTATGGACCTAGTTTTTCTAAAATTAAGTAATTACAACTTCAGTGTCAATAAGGACAAGATGAGTGAGAATGAACATCCTTAGTAAGGATAAGGAAATCAGTCAAAAGATAATCTGTCATTGCAAGGATTATGTAGAAAATTCATTGTTTGACATTTGACATTTGACATTGTTTGAGATTTGTTTGGCTTGAAGGAATTTTTGGAGGCAATACACTCATAGAATCATAGAATCACCAGGTTTGAAAGGACCCACTGGATCATTGAGTCCAACCATTCCGAACACTCTCTTAAACCTTGTCCCTAAGCACTTCATCCACTCATTCCTTAAATGTCAACTTTGCAAATTTATAGAAAGACCAACATAGTCCTGAGTTTATCTATCTGTCTCACTTCTGTGATTAGCTTTGTTAGGATGTCTCACGTTGAATAGGATAAATTTGGCAAGCACCAGTTTGTGAAGCTACATTAATGGGATCTTCTCTAATCATAAAGAAAGCCCAACCCAAAACATTGCCAAAATCAGTGCTATAAAACCTTTAACACACTGAAAACTATTCCAACTTATGCCATCCAACTTCAAATGGAGTGGTAAAATAAATTGAGACAGAGAAGTGGGTTAAGAGGACAAATTTGTGTTATATACTTGATTGTCTGAGGAAATTATTCAGATAATGCTTGGTAAATCACTGTCATAATGTTCCATTATTAATGAATACTGTATGACTTATAGTGATCTTCTCATTTACACTGGTACTAATGTCAGTTTAATTTTACTGATGTTGGTGGGCTAACTTCTGATGTGTGTGAGAAAGCTTTGGCAGAGTGAATAAGGCAAGTAAAGCTTTTTTCCTGCTTGCTGCTCTTCTGCTACTCTTTATACTACATTACTGATGGGCTGGAAGGGAGTGAGCAAAAATCCCTGAATTTAATTTTACTGATTGTTAGCCAGAGCATTTAATGTATGCTTGTGTTGCAGCTGTTGCCTATACAACACAGTAAAACTTTTCTACAGCCCAGTCTGATGTTACTTCTTTGATGTGATTTTGCCCCATGCTCAGCCTTTGATCTGCTGCAGCCCAGAAATCAGTTTTTCTTTTATGGCAGAAGGAAAAAGGGTGGACTAGGAGGTCAGACATGTCTCTAGTCATAGCTGGGTTGAGGTTTTGATGAAACAGATGTTCTGAATTTCTTTGGAAAAGTTCCTTGATCTGACCCTTGCCGCAGACTTGCCTTTGGAACAGGGAAAAGTCATACAGCCAAGGGACTTTTCAATGATAAAACACAAAGGATTGGAAAGCAATCAAAGACTGTGGGGTTCTATGCCATGATAATTTCACTGCTGGCTAGATTATGCATTTCATGTAGTATGGCACCTTCTTTTCTTTCTTTTTCCTTTTGTTATGATAAAACTTATGCATGTATCTGTCAAGTAAGAATCATATGCATACTTGCCACAACAATTTTTAACTGTGTGTGTTGGAACTAGGGACTAACTACTGAGGATGATAACACAGCTGTGCCTCACAGTGGGAAGGATATGGGAAATACCATCTCTGGTGAACCTTCAGCATCTTTCAAAAAGAAGAATAAAAGGGGTAAAAAACTGTTTATATGCATATTTATGTAGGTATATATTTAATAAAACCTGAAAGAAGGAATAAAAATGATAACAACCTACTGTTTCTCTGACAGAAGCTGTAGTGCCTTTTCCATTATTCCATACTGCAGGTTTCCATGACAGTCAGTCCCATAGGCAGCGGCAACCTTCACTTAGACATCAGACTTAGCAAAACTGTCTACTTTAGAAAGGTTCAGATATCTCTCTGAGTAGCAAAAATATAATTATATTTTTTTTTGTCTGGAAAAAGGTATAGTTACATTGGCAAACTGCAGCTGCTAGGATTAGAAGAGGGCATAGGGACTGCATGTGGTACCACTGCACACGGTGAGGAAAGGAGCCTACTTGTCTCTTCTTGTCTTATGTCACCTGAGAGTCTGAGAGCTAAAAGCAAAAGAACTCAACATAAAATCTGCAGAGATCTTTTTTTTTTTTTTTAAAGGGGAGCTGTCATCCAACTGAAAATGCAGTTGTGGTTTTTCTCTGGTTTGTTTTAGTGATTGTGCCTGGGGATCGTTAATGAATTCAGGTCCGTGGAGAGAAGCCTGACCATCAGTATCACTGGCCTCTCCTTCAAGGCTGGTCACTCAATTCCAAGTGCAGAAGACACCTCCTGAATCAGTGCTGCCAGGGTTGGATTTGGCAGCCTGAACTGACAGCTGTGTATTCACCGCATGCCATCTGACTACAAGGTGAGGTATCACCTAGCCTTTAGTTTTCCAAAACATATGCTTTGACGGGAATACCTAATACAATTCTCTCTTCCATGCAAGCTATATTACAGTCAATTGCTGAATCATATGAGGGATTCAGTGTAGCTTGTTCCTCAGAACCACGTGCCTTGCCTTATCAGACTAAATACCTGTATATACCAGCAGTCTGTAGGAAATCTCTGAGAAACTTCAGGTGCATAAAAGTATAGTGTCAATAAACATTGACTTAGACTAGTGCTGCTGGCTGTGCTTGACTTAGGAACATTGTAAGGGTGGGATTATCCAACAGAATGTTCCTGAGAAATTTGAGGCATTTTGCAGTTTATGGAAATGCTTGTTAAAGTAACTCCTAATGTATTCTATCATGCATTATTTAGATTTATGTAGAGTTTTTCAACCTTGGGTGAGGGTACCTGGTTGAAGTGATGTACTTAGTACACTTGGCTTCACAGATTGGAAAAACAATATTTCAAATTCAATTCCTAAGGCTTATCAAACTTTGGTTTCCCCAGATTTTGTTTTGTAAAATATAGTGAACAGAATCAATATATCATGCTGACTATAGTGGTTTCATGTGATACGGTATTTTGTCTTTTGAGCAGTAGAATTTCCTTGCAGTTCTGCTACCTAACACTCATCACAAAGCTTTCATGCGGGAAGCCTGGAGAAGCGTGATAGTATTTTAATAGAAGTTTTTTCAACATTTTGAGCTCACTTTTACTTATCATTTACTGAAAAATTGTTTGTTTGTTCGTTTGTCCATTTCCTGTAGAAGCACACAGAGCTAAAGACACAAGCCACTTCTTGAAAGAATTGTGGCTAGAACGAAAAAGGAAGTAGTCTTCCTGCCCCCATTTGTTGCTAATGTTAAGACTTCAACCTTTACCCTCCCCCAGACTAAACCGGAAAAAATCTTCATGTCTCTAAATACAAAAATTCGAAACCTCTTCCAAAATAAAACATGTAGGGAGGACATGGAGGTGGTATTTTTAAGGCATCTTAAGTTTTATTTCTAATATGGCCATATTTATCCTTTAAAAACCTTATCAATTAAAATTCCTAAATGAAAAACTACCTGCCACTAGAAAATTGTGATTTTTCCACTTAAGAAATATTGATCTGGGTGGTCCAGCACCTTCAAATTTTCAAGTCAGACTAAGTAATTTTAAACTTGTTTACCAATGGGAGGTGTCAGTTTTCTGGGAAGCAGGCATTCTGACAACACCTTCTTCTGATCTCTGCATCATATCTCTTTATTTTCATTCCCTTTCTTTCTGTTGCAGAAGAAATGATGCAAAGATTAATCGTGACCTTCCATCTAAGCACTCTATGATACGGAGATTAGCTGTGAAATAATTCAGAGAGCCTCTAGCAATGAGAGAGACTGATTTCACAGTGGACTCTTTTCCCCAGGACTAATACATGGATATGGATAAATATGCTTGAACTTCAACTAAAGCCTAGATAAATATTTACTAATCCTATTACAGTTTAATTGGCAACAAATTTAGAAGCAAGGGAAACAGTATTTCCTGAACAACAGTTTCTAACGTGGTTGGTTGGTTTTGCTTTTTTTAATATACGGCACAGACTTTCTGTTAAGAACTGAAACAAGAATAGAGCCATTTTAATGGCAAACTATTTCAGACTTATCTAACATACTCACTAGTGCATACTACAAACCCAGATGGTATGGCATTGTTTTTAAAATGCTTTTAGCATCTAAACTATGCCTGAAATGGCAGGAGTACCCATGTTATGAATCCTTCCACGTTACAAGCTGTGAGCTGAGCTGCTGTGAGCCTGTGTGATGGCTCAGCTCACAATGACCTGAACCTGAGATTCTGAGGCGGTTTTACACCCTTCCTAGCATTCTGCTTGGGATGGAGATCATCAGAGGTGCGAGTTTCAGTGACAGAAGGCTCTGCAAAACAATGTATTACATTAAATTAAAACTCTTGTGTCTCTTGTTGAAATTGAACTTGGAAGAAAGCAGATAAAATATATGTAGACGTGTGAATGTTGCTTTATAGCCCAAAGGGATTTGTTAAGCCCCAATAAACCTGGGCAGAACAAGATGAAGAAAGCCAAAACCTGCAGGCAAAAAACATCACACACAAATATCCAGTTACTTGATTTGTTGCTGTACGCATATAACAGGGTAATATTTTTTATAGGCACAAGCAGTATTTAGGAGGCTTAGGCAATCTCTTTAAAATATGAATCCCCAAACAAACACTACAGGGAGAAAGTCTTCATTTTTTGGGGGGTTTGTTTTTCAGGATTTCTCCAGATTTGTAGTCACATGACCCTTCTGCAGAATCCAGTAGTCTTGACCAAGATTTTTAGGAGTGGGACAGAGCAGAAATCACCAGAAAAAAAATTCAAAAGCTTGAAAGTGGAGATAATTTCAATGAATCTTCTCTGTAAGGATTTTTAAAAACACAATTAAAACTCCTTCTGCCTGACATGGTGAAGTCAGCCCAGTGTTTTCTTATTTATTTACCTAAATCAAGTTGCATTTAATTCTTCTATAAAGAGCCTTTAGCAAAACCCGTACCCCATCACTAAGAGTGGTGAAACAAATAGTCTGTTCAGAAGAATAAGGAAAGAACAGAGAGTGCAGAACATTGTATCGTAAAAAAGGGAGGGAATCTGACAAGGCTGATTCAATGATATGTTCAAATTCAGTGTACGTTTCGCAGGGCTGCCTCATTAACTTTATATTAAAGAATGAATTCTGATCCAGCACAGATCTGTGAACCTGACAAGCTATTCTTCCCAGTACGGTTAAATTTGACTAAGATTTCCACCAGTAAAACGAATACATTTTTCCTTTCCTCCATCCTTCCTTTTCATAGAGTTTGATACATACATGGGCTAGCAGGTAAAGTTTGGGTATCATTGGGGATCTTGTAAAGACAGATGTTAGGAGATCCAGTGAAAGGAGGGAGTCCCAACACATTGTTCATCATTATTTGGCACTGAAGTGAGAATGAAGGTGCATTACATACCAGGAAACTGTAAAAATAAACAGTGGAAAACGAGGAGCTTGTATTTGCTTGCTAGCTTCTTACGAGAAGAATGATTTTTAAAGGCTTCTGTGGCTATATCCCTATACCAAGTGTTTATTTACACTGGTTGATTAGCTTCTGTAATTATACTCCTAGAGATAGATGTGTGTAATTCCCTTTGTGGCACTCCTAGTCAAGAAATGGTATTTTGGAAGTTAACACCACTTCTGTTGACTGCAGTACTGTATTCTTGCCTGAAGTATTACCAAGGTAACTAGTGACTCACTGCCAAGGAAGATTCTCTTTTAAAAACGCTAATGTATTTTTTTTTTTTTAGAAAAGTAAGGTAATTGTTAAACTATTCTATTGATCAAGTGCTGATGCCACAGCATTTTAGGACATCAGTCAGTGGGCATTCCTTTTAATTAGTGCTAGAGTCTTTCTGTCTGTAAGCTTATCTCTGAGTCTTGCAAGGGTAACTTACCCAAGAAGGCTTAAAAAAATATGTTGACTTCACATTTGAATATCAGAATTTAAGGCACTTTATGCAAAAATTTGAGCTAAGTTAGAAAAAGTTGGAGAAGTTCTACCTTAGTTCAAGATCTGATCCCATTTTAATGCTTTCTGTGTTTTTTGTGGATTTACATGCCTGAAGGAAAAAAATAGGACCAATTAAAACTTCATACAATTTGGCTTACTCCATGGTAGCATAAATGAAGCCACAGTGTAGGTGTTACCTGTGAAAAATGATATTTTGGCAACATTCATGTGATTGTTCTTTGTTAGTGGCAAAATACCATATTCATAGGCCAGGCCTACCCTTCAGTATGTTGATTACACAGAACTGCAATTCTTGCAGAGGTGACTGCTTGTATCTCTGTGTCTCATTTTCACATCACAGGTTCACAGCACTGAGTTAGTGGAGTTTGCAGAAGTGAAAAACCATGACAACTTTCACACTAGTGAAGATGGACGTATTCACACACCCAAGATCAGTGAGGGGCTTACGTATTATATGATGTGGCTTTAGAGAACCTGAAGGAAACCTGAGAATAGGCTGCTGTTTGTGGCCAGCCAGTACCTTGAAAAAGATAAAAGGAAGTTACCTACAGGTGCAAGACACCTGTGATAATTTGGTTTGTTGTTTTCAAGGTAGGCTGATCCTATGACTTCTTGAATCATTGCTATACTTCTGCAGGACCAAGTTCTATCTGGATTTTTGGGACCTTTCCTTTTTCTTCTAGTTAGCTAAGTAATGAATGTGGAGCATGTGGAATTGCTTGTCACATGTTGTTAATGTCACAGGTTTGCACTTATTGAGGGTCGTAAATACCAAACACATCCTGAAGGGGAAAATAACACAGAAGGGACATTGTAGTTAAGTAATGTAATGAGCAAGCACGTCTTCAACCCACAGTGAGAAAATCAGAAAAGCAAAATGTAAATTGTTTCTGAATGTCTTTTAACTAATGTATTGGATTGCTTTACTGCAGGAATAAATTTACCTCCCACCACTTTTTAAACTTAGTTAGTTTAAACTGAACTTCTACAACTAAACTTCTTATTTGTACATAGGAAGCTGCAAAATATCTGATGTGTCACACTTTGTTTTCTTCCTGCTGCTGTTTTTTAATAATAGGACCTGAGTTGAGACAGACTGTCACAGATTTCAAAAAAGAGCAGCTGTACTTTTAGAACAGTGAGGAGGGAGAAACTTGCAATTGTAGCAAGTATGGGGGAAGGGCCATTAGAAAATAGTGAATAAATGCCACAAACACGTATTACCTTCAGAGAATAGTATAAAATATCTCTCAAATCACTGGAATTACTTTCTGTATTGATAGGATAATGGTTTTGATGGCTTAGGATGCTTCCCTAAAATTGAATGTTCTGACAAATAAAGTGGGGCAGAGCTGAAATTAAGACTACAAAAAACCTTTACAAACCTGTGAATGCCTAAAGGCTGGATAGAACCTCCTTTGAAGTCACCTGAAGATCCTAATTGTGGACCTTTTTCCGGAGCATCTTTCATTTGAGGAGAGGCTGAGGAAGCTTCGGCTGTGCTGCCTGAAGAAGGCTCAGGAGGGACCTAACAGTGTGTAAAAATACCTGGTGAGAGTGAATGAAGAAGAAAGAGACAGACTTCTCTCAGCAGTTCCGACTGACAAGACCAGAGGCAATGGGCTCAAGCTGAAGTACACGAAATTCCATCTGAACAAAAGAAAACACATTTATATTGTGTGGGTGGTCAAACACTGGCGTAGGTTGCTCAGAGAAGTTGTGCAATTTTCATCTGTGGAGATACTAAAATCTTCACTCCATGTAGTCCTTGGCAGCCCATCCTAGGTGACCCTGTTTAGAAACAGGGAGCTCCAGAGGTACCTTCCAACGTCAATCATTCCGTGACTCTGTCATGACAGGAGGCAGACTACTGAATGAGATAGGGTGTGCTGGTAGGCTGGTATAGCAGTTCCCATGTTTCTATGTCACTGTTATCACCCTCACACAGTACACTTGATGATCATGCACAACCTGTCTTAGCTCCTTGTTATGATGTCTTCCTCTGTGCCATGGGCACAAACACTTTTAATACTGATTTATTCAGTGATCATGGACTTCAAATAATTCTCTTGTTCAGCTTTTGAATAATAAGACACTAAGTCTAGAGCTGAAGAGTAGCTACTGAAGCCTCTTGTATTTATCAAAGGGCTGATTTTTAACTCTGCAACTCTAAACTTCTCAAATTCATTCTACTTGATTTATCATTTAGTGTCAAAATTATCTTTGATGTAGATAGTATCACTACCAAGAAACAGAAAGCATGTTTTCTTTAAGGATTTCTCATGGGTTGCTAGTGTAGAAACATTTGTAGTGTTTTTTTTCCTTCCTCTTTCACAGTAATTTTTAAATTATCAAGATTGACTTTTCTAACAGAAAGCCATCTGAAAAGAAAGCTCTCCCCTGAGTTTGCACTCTGTGCTACTACATCTCTTTGTAAAATTTATCTTTGAGTAGCCCACGCTGCTTTTGTTTAATCTGAGTGTGAGGGTGAGGAGATGAAGATGATCCCAATATGATTCGATGCTGAGAAAAATTAGATTCTTCACTTTTCTCCCGTAGTTTTATTTTGCTTTCTTCCACTTTTCCTCTTAAAGCCAGCTTTTTTTAAGTCTAGCCATTGCCCTTTATCTCAAGGATTATTTGTTAAAAGGTGATGGAAGATAAATGTTTCAATGAAATATCTGGTGCACTTGTTCTTTGCCTTGCAGAGTATTCTGGGATCCGACAAAGCTTATGGGACTTGGAAGCTTCTCCTGGCCTGGGAGATTCCCTGTGCTATAAATAAAGAGACTTCTCACAAGTTCTGTGACTCTAGACAAGTGGAAATCCCTCTGATACCGGCATTTACTTAGTTCCTACTTAATATTTTGTCTTTGATTGTGTAGCTTGTGAGCAATTCAGTGGCAGCAACATCCTTGGCTGAGCAAATGCCTCTGTGGATCAATGTTCTGTGCTGCTTGACCTCTGGACCTGTGAAACTGGTCTCTTGGAAAAACAATATGCCCGGTACAGAAGCTTTTCTTGGTTTGAAAACATTTGCAATCAGTTCACTTCAGGTTGTGTAAGGTTTCCTTTCAACGGCATTTCCCTCTGTGCGCGTACACATGGACGCCAGAGCCAGCAGCTGTGGGTGGTGGTGTGGGTTTCATTGAGAACCTGGTACTGGGCTGTGTGCAGAGGACTGGAGCTCCTGGGTAATGTGAGTGGGGTCGAGAGGACTACATGTAATGGCTTTTGTAACAAGAAAGCAGAAATGTCAGACAGTTGCCTCTGTAGCTGCTGTGCCGGGGACTGGAAGAAATTCTGCAAGGCTTTAGGGAGAGTCACTCACCACTGGATAACTGGGAAGGACAAGACCATCTCCAGAGCATGTTTTATCCCTGTTTGCCTGCCTGGGAATATAGCAAATGCAGACTAGAAAGAATCAGGTGCAGCCCTGAAGAGGTTTCCCTGCACGAGGCAGTCCAATATGCAGTTTTTTTTGTAGTTCTGGCTGGCTGGGGCTGCACTGGCCCCTGCTTTCTGGGGTTAGTGCAGGAAACTTTATGGCTGTGCTTAGAATTGTAATCATTGGATCTTTGTGATAGGAGAAACTCAGTCTGCAGCTGCCTATGCCTATCATTTGGATCACCCTTTGTCAGACTTAACCAGAGAGATATTTTGTATGTTACAGCATAAAACCCAGCCAATTTATTGATAAAATCTATATATGATTCACTATATGTTATAGATTTATTTTTTCTGTGTTAGTTAAATTATTTGAGCAAAAATGCCATGATTTAGTATGGACTTAAACCAAGACTAAAAATGTCTGTTAGGTAATCCGTAGCTTTGCCATGCTTGAAGGTTGCTGCATGTCCTGTGGGCTTTGCTCTTCCTCTCTCTGAATCTATTCATGTGTCTGTATTTTGTCACGGGGCATGAAAGCATACAGGATTTCAGCCCAAAGACTTCAGTCTTGAAAGATGAAGAATGGACAAGTTCAAAGGAAGGGATCCAGAGGAACTTGGAAGTGTGTTTCTGTCTATGGAACTCACCAGTTCCAAGGATGAGGCTGTGAGTGTCAGGAAGCAGAAAGGAGCAGGTAATCCACTTCAGAAGCTGAGAGAAATGGCACTGATTGAGGTTGCCTTCTCACACTTGAAGAGTTTTGTTCTCAGTCCTGTAGTAATCCGGGGCAGCTCTCAAAATAGGAACGCCAGAGGGTGTTAGGGAATCTCCTGTGTACTATTGAAGAGGATTTAAATGGAAAACCTTTTAAACTAAAATAGTTTTATCTAGTTTGAGAAATCTCCTAAGGCTACTCTCCTGTTTTTATAGAGGGGCATTGTGTTGCAGAGCTATATAAAATACTGTCTAATATCCTAATTCAGTAGGTTTCTGCTCTCATCCCAGTAGATTTTTCTTTCCATTGCTCTATGATCATGTTATCTCCGTGAATCTACCTTTTCATGGGCCTTCGCTATAAGGAAACTTGCTTTCTTTTTGAAAGAAAACTTCCACTGGAGAAGAATGAAACTTCTACAGCAACAATACACTAATTCTTTTCCAAAATCATTAAAGAATATATTCTGGAACTGCTCTCACAACTCAGCTCTTTCTCAGCAGGTTTAAATGTACAGATGTGCTGTTGCCTGAGGTCTTTTTCTTTTAGCTGAAATGAAATGGAAGTGGGTCTCAACAGCTTTGTTTCCAGCTGAGGCAGAGTTCTTTCTGAATGAGGAAACAATAGCACTTTTTCCAGCAGGTGAGACAGCTTTGCCAATATAAACTTGCCAACGGTCTATTGCTCAAGCACTGTCTTGGCTTCCTCCAGAACTGTTCAGGTCAGGCAGGTCTATATCAGAGAACTGGGCTGTGGAAACCCAAATTCTCAGCCTACTGAGTTACCTCCTCAGCCCTTCTGCACCTTGCTCTTCCACAGTTTACTGGCGTCAGTATGGAAAGCATATGGATGCTTTTCAACTTCCGTGTCAATGCAAACCAGCCAGATCTACGTAATTTCGTATTGACATGACTCGCCCAGAAGCAAGAGTACAGGATGTTAATATTTTCAGTCCCCTAATTGTCATCTGACCAAAAAGTACTACAATGTCATCTTGAGAGTTCACATGCGGTCATGCTTGGCACATATCTTTTTCTGTCCTAAGCTGTGGGTATATGTAATTCAAACTTTTATATAAATAAAGCTTTACAGTTATTCTTGCTAGACAAGCCTGAAGAAGGCATGCGCCTCTGTACATCTTTAATTACACCTTCAATTAATTTGGAGTTTCTCCAAAAAACATAAAGTAATTGTGACAGTCATTGCCAAATGAGATAATGGAGAAACCTGGATGGGTCCACAGGCTCCAGGTTGGGGTAGATGGAGTTTTTCAAATACACAAAGCCAGTGAGTGTGCCAGAAAGAAACAGAATGGATTAGATTTGGAAAGAGGTAGGTGTATTTAAAGTAGTAAATACATTGCTTTGTTACTTTTTTAAAGGAAAAATGTGTAGAACAAAAATTCTTCACGATTCAGTGAAAAAAACCCTGTTAATTATGGAAGATTCGGAAGAAATTTATCCTGTGGGCGATTTATTCTCTCTTCTTTTCTTGAGCCTTCTGATGAAGCATCCAGTAATATCCTGTGCCAGAAACAAGAGGCGAAACTGGGTGACTCTTGGTTTGATATGGGTGGCAAACTCCATGTTCAGAAATCTCAATGAAGACTGAATATTTAGGTGAATAAACATTTCTAAATGCACTTCTGAATATCTCTTCAGCTTCTATATGTTTACTTTGAAGCTTACTTACATGCTTTGGATCCAGAGGAGAGATTTGTTTTGGCTGAAGGGATAACGAACATCTTGGATAAAAGCCCGCAGCTTGATCTCAAGCTTCAATATTTTGTCAGCACCTACAAAGATGGATGTATCTCTTTGCAACTTCATCTCCAACTGCTGAGGGAGATAGTGAACCAACAAGTGGATTGAATTTACAGTATATCCATCTTGGGAAAGCAGGAGGTGAAACCCAGTTGGGAAACTTTGATTATAGCCTGCATTGTTTTACAGTGTTCGGGTGGGTCAATGCTAATTTGAAAATTAAGTCTATGGATGCTTTGTAAATTGAGGGCCTGAAGCTCAAGAGCAAAAAGCTATAATTTCCTCAATATCAGAAGCAAAAGACTGGAAAGATCACAGAGCTTCATATATCATGTCAAAGCCACATCTGCTATTGTTTGAGACAATTAGAAACAGTAGTTAAGAGGTGTGGAAGCTAAATAAAATTAAATTACATTTTTTTTCTGTAATGCAGTCCATAAGGAACTAGGTGTGTTTAGAGTAAGAGAGAAGAGATTTTAAAGAGCATATAAACAATATTTGTACTTTAAAGTGCATTTTGAAAAGCAATGTATTTCAGATAGCTGAGAATTCCTGTGCTAATAATTAAAGCATGACATGTGAAACCCTTAGATTTTCCCTCTGATTTGAAAATCTGCCTCAGCTTCCCTCTGTATCCTGCCACAAGGAATTTCCTTTCTCTGAGCTTTGATTTCAGAGGCTGCAAGTTGGGAAGTTTAATTTTCTAACCCTTGTAACTTGGCTTTTAATCCACAAACAGAAGTTTGTGTTTCAGTACGAGAGGCTACTGTTGTGCTGCTGTTGCCACTAATGCTACTATATTACTAGCAATAAAAATGGGCTGTTGTCAGCATTGTTGGAGCTAAAATACTCAAAATAATTTTAGCAGAAATAATTAATCTAGAGTAGGTACATACATAATTTACTTGAAAATTTATATATATAAATATAATTTTTTGCAGCTTATGTTTAAATAAAGAACAGCTGATTTTGCCTTGATTTCTAGCTATGTTTGTATTTTATTGGCTAGTGTCACTTGTGTTTATTGCTGAGTTCTAGATAGATGCCCAGAGGGAATAAGCCCACAAGATTTGGTGGGAAGGTCGGAGAGGTGGCATCACTGAATTTGGACTTAAAATGTGATTACTAAGAAGTTTATCTCTCTTAACACTAGTTGGGGAGTAATTATACGGTTTTATTTTTCTTGAGAGTAACTCTTTCTCTTCTAGTTTCTGTGGTTTACTGTAAAAATTTGAGATCCAGCACCTGAAAATAAGATGGTTTGAAAAAATTACAATCTTAAGGTGCATCAAGCGATAGATGAATGTCCCACGCTATTTAGGCAGCCAGAAAAACACTTAAGGAACAAAAGTGATTCCTCCCCTACTGCTTTTGCACTGCACTTAGAAGGCAATGGATTTGATAATTGCATCTTGCAGTGGACTGGGATGTTAATATTCCCAGGGCTACAGGCTGTTAAACAGCAATGATGAAAGAGGGTGCGGCGGGTCAGATCACTGTTGGCTAACCGCATCGGCTTCGTGACACAGCTTTACAGCTTTCACTGCCCTTTGGCCACAGTCCAAGTCTTCCATGCACAACTGCCCAGCTGGATGCGTGTGTCTTGTGCTTTCACATGTGGAATCCACACATTCCCTGCAGTAGAGGCCTGTCCCATGTTCCCCATCCCGCAGCTGTGCAGCGCTGCAGGTTACTCCAAGGCTTTACAGAGCAGATAATATATATGCAGATGCCAAGATCCTCTTGCCTCTGTTCCCTTCTGGTTTCCTGCCTCTGTCTCAAGCCCTTTTGCCCTCTTCCTCCCCTACACACGTTTTGATTTTGTGTTGGTTATCTGAGGGCTTATTTTTAAGTGCAGACAGTTTTAGTGGGAGGGCGTAATAGATGCAAAAATGTGGTTAGTAAAACATGTCAGCTAATGAAAGACAATTTTAAACATTTTCTGTTTTCATTAGCAAATGAGACTGCTTAGATGTGTTCCAACTTAATTACTTTTATTAAGGCTTCAGTTCTATTTTCAGATTTGATGGTTGATTTCTGATGTTCACTAAAGCCATTGCAATTCATTCTTGCAAATTGAACAATTGCAAGGTTTCTTTATATATGCAATTTATAAAAGTCTTACTTGAGAGCTATTTAGTCTTCCTTTGTTTTTGTTGTCCTACTTTGAAGAGCATTTGTTTGCTGGAGTTTTAGCCTTCTCTTGGTCTGACATGCTTGATCGCCAAAGCTTTTGAGTATATCTACCGGGAGCGATCACCTTAATGAGAAGGAAAATACACATACTTAAAACTGATGTGAGACCATGTTAAATCTCTAGGTTTTGTGTTTGTGAGTGTACAGTCTGGGGAAAAAAAAAGACTGGACATTAAATTGACTATTGTTACCAGGTGGAGCTGGTTATTACTCTAATGTCCACCATTTCCTGGTGTAGAACTCTGAATTTGGTTGCTTATAATTCTGATAAATGCTAATTATTGTGAATGAAATTATCAATGCAGGATGTCCCCAGCAGGCTGATTTTTTTTTTTTTTTAATGAGTCAGCTTAGTTGTTGCTGGGAAGAAGAAATTAAAAATAAATTACTTTGTCTATTTTCTCTACCAGATTGTAGTACAGCTGTACTTTGGAGCATACTCTTCAAGTTTTGGAAGGCTCATAAGGTAGTAATACTGTGCTTTCCTTCCTGCCAAGTTTGGCCAGCATAAATTAAGCTAAAATATGCTGTTGCAACATGCTCAGTAGGAAGACATCATCTGAAGTTCTGTGTGCCCTGGTGTATCTATAACCTGAGGCAAATCAGGACTTTCCAAGGTGGTAACGCCACTGGTACAGGTGATCCATGTTTGATTTGGGTCTAAGGATTGAAAGTGGGTGAGAACTACTGTTAGCCTTGACTGGCACACGTGTTGCCTTCACCAGAGGCAGTGGAAGAAGCCAGGTGAGCAGAGACACAGCAGCTCATGGTAGTGGAGTAGGGGCTGGGCACGAACGTAGAGAATATACAGCTGGCTTGGTAACTGGGATGGCAGCCAGTGAATGGTAATGAAAATTGAGGTAAATGAAAAGCTGGCTGACAGAGGCTAGGACTAAGGCACAGCGGGTTCCTTCCTTTTGGAAGGAAAAGACCTGGGGAAAAAAGTGTGCCACAAATGGGGGCAGGGGGCAAGAAAGCAGCTTGGGCCAGGGTGAAGGGTTGAGAATGGTTTGGTAAGGAGTTTGGCTCAAGCTGCCAAAACCAGTGGTAGTAGGGCTTGCTAATCAAGGGAATGGGGATGAAAATGAAAAGTCTGAGGCACAAAGGCAGGACTGGTTGGGTGAGGAGACTGTGAAGATGGTGATGGGTAAGAAAATACAGTGGTGCTAAAGGTAGGAAGGCATAGTCCCCTCCCTGTCATAGAGCAAAACCCAATAATTACTTTTCCAGCATATCTTTGCTGCCAATAAAATCCACTGGCAGTGTTCCACTACTCTCTTGTCCAGAGCAGACAACAGATATTTCTTTGCTTTTTAAATTTTAAATTCTAGAAGTCAGTGGCAGAGTTCTGTGCTGAGACAGTTACCATGCTGCTGTTGCCAAGGGGGAAGGGGAGGCGTTTGTGTTTACTTTTTGCCCATCCCTTTTCCTCCAACAGAAGCTGCAGACGAGACAAACACATGCAAGCAGGCAATGTTTAGAATGCACTGAGGCTGTAAAAGCCTAGCATTTAAATTTTAGGAAATTTACCTTTGACGAAGCCAATTTAGTTTTGTTTACTTTTGCACAGGCGCGATGATGTAGACTCTACATCGTCACATATTGTTTTCCTCATGACTTTATGTGCTAAAATCATCAATTCTGTCCTTTCTGAACTGCTCCTTTTGTGATCCTAGTCTATTCTTTCATGTTTTTCCAATCCTTTCACTAAGGACAGTTTTACAAGATCCAATTTTTATTCCCCATCTGACATCCGAAGCATCTTTCAATGTCATAATAAACAGATTACCCAGGGGTGAGGTATATATGCTGCCAGTGCAGGAGCAGGTGTTTTTCCTATATAGAAATGCTAGAGAAGCTATGTAAAAAAAAAAAAAAAGGTGAATTCTGGAATTAAAAGACTAACTGATCCCTGGAAAGCTGCGTGATCTTTCTTGTTCACCCCAATCCAGGATCAGCTATACTTAATGTTATTCCCATGAGATGAATAGCTGTCCTGTTCTTAAACACATCATGGGATAGACTTTTTGAAACAGTCTGTTATAATGCTTCACCAGCTTCACCTTGAGCAAGTTCTCCTTGAAGTCTTGCACAAATGTGCTTTGCTATGTCCTAAACTTATTACCTCTTCATTTGTCCTCTGTGGAAACAGGGAAGATGCTGTTCTTGTAGCAGCTCGGTGAAGAAGCACATAAAGATGTGTTGACCCACCCATCCAGAGTCACAGAATTACAAAAGCACATTGTAAAGCATTAAGGAAGAGGGACAAAATAAAGTTGCACAATTTCTGACAATTTTGGGGTGTTGTCTTTTAAAACTTTTTTTCCCCAGTGGAGTGGTGAAGGTGTAGTGAATGGCAAGTGTTGAAATCTAGACTGTTATTACTAATAGCTGCATGGCTGGGTTCAGATTTCCTCATGATCTGAGTCATTGTTCATAAGCAGCGAAGTGTGAGGCTGTTCAGCTGTAACTGCATCCACATCTATCCTGTCTGGCATGAGCACAGTGGCACAATTGCACAAGTAGTGACTGCTAGAGACAGGGACCATCTTCTGCATGCAGAGCCAGGACCTGTTCCTGCCACCATTTCCACAGCACAACAGCCGGCGGACCATTGTCTTCTTTCCAGCTCTCGGCATTACCAGCCTGCAGCTTTTGATAGTTTTTCATTCCTGGGATTTCTGCTTTTTTTGAGAGTTCCACAACCCCAGTAGAAAAGGGGTCCAGCTCTGCTGAGTTACCTGACCATATAAGTTTCCTGATGCCGTTTTGGGAGTATCCAAAGTACAGTGTCACATGTGCTGCACACTCTTTAGAGGAGATTGCCTTCAGCTAGTAATGAGGAAACTAAATTACACAGCTCCTGCTTTAGAGAGGTATATAGAATACGTCTTGAAAGCCTTCTAAATTTTGATTATAAAAAAAGCAAATATCTTGTGTTAGATATGAAAAACAAATAAAGTTATTTAAGTCCTTTGAGTAAAGCCAGCTTTATAGATTCAGTGTCTTTACCTTTGAAGCAAGTGGCAAAACTGGTGCATTTTTAGGGGTCAGGATAGGTCACAATTCTAACATTGCATGGCTTGCAAGTCATAAGTAAATCCAATCATGATTTACTCAAGAAAAAGGAGAATGGTCCCCTCAAGTATTTAAAGACCTTTGTCATCTGTATGTAATTTATTTCTGTTTCCTTTTCCCCCACCTACTCCTCACCTCTTTGCTTTCTTTGCAGTTATTTGCCAAAGTACTGATAGAAGACCCTGCTCTGGTGCAAGAGGTTGCTTTGTCACTGTTAGAGGTGGGATCAGATGAAGGACAAAAGACAGATGGAGAAAAACAGCTCTTTATCTTGGATTCCTTCTCCCCACTCCTAGAGCTTGCCACACTCTGCCATTGGTTGATAGAGGTGGAAGCAGAGAGGGTGCAGTTAGCTGGGTTGGTGGCTCATTAGTGCTGTTTTAGCTTGTAGGGAAGAAGTAACTTCTTTTAAGTAGACCACCTACTATAGCTGGGGAAAAAAAAACCAAAACAGCAAGAGTGCCTGCTTTTTTTTTTTGTGGTGGGAGATTGTTACATAGAGATCGAGTCTACCTGGAGTTTGCAGGTGTTCATTAGTAGCTAAGGACATGCTGCTGCTCAAAACTTAACAGGAGAGGCGCTTTTCCAGGGAAAATACCAAAATTTTGTCAAAAGGAGGAGGAGCAGATGGCATTCACTGATCAGATGAACAAAAAGATGACTTCTGCAGTGTTTTACAGGGACAATTATTTTAACAGCCTTCTTATGAAGAGTAGTGCAATATAAGAAAAGGCACAGGAGAAGTGTGAGCTTTGTTCATCACCAGAGGTAGAAAAGCATAAAAATTGTTCCGGCTATGCTGATTCTTACAGTGATAATGAGATAATCCACACAAGGGAAGTCAGTGTCATAAATTCAGCTGGAGAAAATAACAATTCGTACAGGAAGATGAAAAAGATAAGGACTGAGCTAATAGGGAAACTACAAAGGATTGAGTTGAACTGCTCATTTGGAGGCAGGTTATTGGTGAAGTTCCTGTTGTTCAGCTCCATGTTACTTGACATTTTTATTAATGGTTTCAGTAGAAAACATAAGAGGGTGTTATTAAAATCAAGCCATTGTAGTGCTGGCAGATAAAACTGATATGGAAAATAAATTGAACGTGTAACAGGAAGAACCTGGGGTTCTAAGGACTTGTGGAGTAGAAAGGAGATAAGCATCAATAACACAAAGCTTAAGATTACACATAATAATAGGAAATTCTCCTGGGAACTTTGAGTTTATTAGTTGGAAGCAACAGAGGAGGAGAAAGAACTGAGCGTATAGCTGGCCATTGGGTGATTGTAACCTGCCAACATATTGCAATCATTGGGAGGAAAACCTGTGATATCTTACTGTGAATCAGACAATGAGTTTTGTTAACAGTAGAGAGAGGGAAAACTGATGCCATGTACATGACTCTGGTGAGGTCTCACCTGGACTATTAAATATAATTTAGAGATTTGTGTTCAGGCAAGATAAATTCCGATTGGAATAGGAACAAAGGTGATCAAATAGTTTTCTGAGGGGAATTAGAGATTGCGTTTAGAAAAGCAAATTAAATACTTGTTTATCCTAGAAAAATGAAGGCTGAGAGAAGATAAGATTGTTCTCTATAAACACACATGGAAAAAAAGCAATGGGAATGGAGAGGAGCTATTTAAGCTAAAGGCCAGTTTTGGCATTAGAACAAATGAATCTAATCACTGTGAATAAATTTAAGCTGGAAATTAAAAGGGGATTTCTAGGAATCAGAAGAAGTTCAGGAAAGGAAAGAGCAAAGGGTTGAAAAGAGTTTTAAAATGCGTCTTGATTCATTTATGAAAAGGATTTGTGGGATGTAATTGCTTGCCATAGCAAAGTTATGTGTGTTGTGTAGATGACATTCCAGTCATGGTTTTTCTTTGTCTCTAGCTTTCTTCTTGAAAATTTAGACTCTGTATCAAAAAGTCATGAGCATTTATTTTCAGCAGATGTAAGCCTAGCCATTTTAAGATATGTGAGCCATGTCCATTTAAACTTACTTTGTAGAAAACCTAATTTTCTGTCACAACTTTTTTCCATTCAAATAAGAACTACTTGAACAGCTATAATTTGATATCTGGAACTTTCTTGGGCAAACTGTCAAACGGGCTAATTTACTTCAACAGAAGCAATTCTGCGAAGCAAGAAGGTCTCATTTCTTGGCAATTTGTGTTTCTTGCATGGATACTTAGCTCCCTAATAAAATACAGATTCTAGTTAAAATTCTTCTGCTGTTTGAATTATGCTTGTGTTCTTGCATCCATACACATACATGCATATGTTTGCTGGTAATTAATAAGGGGTAAGGTTACCTTGCAATTTTCACTTCGTTGAAAAATCAATATCTAGTTATCTTTTTTCATGAAACTTGTAAGAATGTAATCTCTTGCTATCAGCCCTATCGCTGTGTCAGATGCCATTAATATTCATCAACTGATTTAAAACTTATCCAGAAAAGACAGTTATCCAGGTGAACAGGCTGGATGGTCATATGGCTGCATTTCTTTTGGGAACAGGTCTAAGTGGATGTGCTCATCTGAGGTGACATACTTGGAAATCAAGAAAATTAACAATAAATTGTCTTTTTTCCAGTGAAGTTATGACAAAAAGTAAGAGTTCATATGTATGTAAAGCCATTAAGCATAACATTATCTTTATTTAATAGAAGATGGTTAAGTCAATCTAAATACCAGTGTAAACATACCTAGTTTATTCAATGTGGCATTTTGAGGGGCTATTTTTATATATTCTTTCGCTGTGATGAAGTTCACAGTTCATTATAATATGAACTGTTGAAGACTCAGATTCAGACTGAAACATCAGCAAGGTTAACAATCTTTTTTTCTGATATGAAGAGTAAAATTAAGTGAGTGCAGCTATCTTTGTGGATTTTTCTACCTGATACCATAGCTTCTGCCAGACTTTCAGAAAGGACCTGCCACAATTACTCACATTACTTGCCTCTCTCTCCATTCCCAGAGTGGAAGTACATTTGCATCTAGCAGCCCACATTTGTGTTGTGTTTGCTGTTCCTTACAGCCCTTGTTGCTTCTCCTTGTTCCTCAGTGTTTGTCTTCTACCAACTCACGGAGAGGGACATCCTTTCGTACAACAGTAGAGTGAGACAGTGCAGCTTTAGTCTGCATTTTGCTTTGGTTTGTTTTTGACACCTTTTTAATATCTTTTCTTTTTTTTTCTCTATTTTCTCAGTTTGCACAGTACCAATAAGCTGATGTGTGTGCTCATATCTGTTCTGTAAAGGCTATTTATATGTCAATACTGGTCAACTTAGAGAACAACATTTATTATAATCACACAGAGCTCTTTGTTGTAAGACCTTAGAGTTGATTTTGGCTGTGCTCCATGTGATTATTGATTGATTCTCATAGTGTCTTTCATATATTATTTTGATTCCTCCCCTTTTCTTTCCCTTACTTTGCAGGCAGGGAATGCTACGTGATTTTAAAGAACTAAGTCTTCTAGGTCCTGTTTGTGTCTTTATTACATTCTAGCCACATAGCTTCTCTGTGACCTGATTTCTTGACTGATAAAACACCTGCCTTAGATGTTAGGTGGAAGCAAGGGATTATTTTATTCCTTTGCAGTCTGTATCAAAAAGTCAGTCTTTCTTTTTACCATTTTTGTATACTACATGAGAAGAGCCATCACAGGCTATATCAGCATTTCTGTGGTCTTGCATCTAAAGGAATGCAGGGATTGATCCATACGAAGAGAATGCAAAAAGCAGAGCAGAGTTCAACTTCTGACACTTGGTGCTTTAGAGATTTCCTGAGCTAGTGGTTGCATCTAGACTGCGTGCTGACTGCTGATGAACTGCCCTCATAGTTTGGTATATTTGGGTCATGTCATACTGGGGGCTTTTAGAATAAGTGTTTCTTAAGTCGTAAACTCACTGTTTTTATGGTAATAAATGTGTATGAGCTCTGCTTGTCTATTGAAACTTCCTCCATTCCCAATTTCTAGTCTAAAATAATATCCCTCATCTCTCTGCCAAATGTAGTCCTTTCTGAATAGCAACAGTTAGCATATTTCCCTTGATTTTTGCTTTGTAGACTTGCAACTTATTGTCCCTTGGTTTCTAAGTGCTTTCTGTGTCAATTGAATGGGTGATACTAAGCAACCATCAGCTATCTGGGTACCACGCTTGTTTGCTTTGTATCCATTACACTATTTCGGATGCCAAGAAATATTTTAAGTTGAATGCAGGTGTCTCCTTGAAATGAAACTGATGGATGTACTTTTCTAGATGTCCATTGCTTATAGCAGGAAGACAGTTATTTTTTCAAATGCATCCATGTGTTTCTGTTTCTAGGTTTTATAAGGCTTTTGCAATGGAACCTAGTTTTGAGGAGTTCCATTTGTACCTAAGGCCTCTGCAATTCAAATCAGCACCTCACAGGGAGAAAGCAGACCACCTCCCACCAATATTCTTCATATCTACCCTAGGAGATGACTGCTGTGTTGACAGGTAGACTGAATCTTTTTGTGTGTTTCACTGGGCATAATATCTTTATATTGTATGGCATCAAGCCTTTAGTCTGCTCAGGCTCACATATAAGGCACAAAGACTTCAGTGTGAAAAATGTACCACATTATTTAAGCAGAAAATGTAAAATGCCACATGATTTCTTTCCTTTTTGTACAGAGTCTGGGGCTGAATAATGTTAATTTAAATCTGCTGAGCAGTGAAAGCGAGGAAACTCCAAATTTCTGTGGAACTCTGGCAATTTTCAGATTGAAGTGTATTTTCTTTCAAAGTGAGGGATACCTGATGAGGCCTGAAAGTGATTGCAAAATGAGATGTCAAAAACTGTTATGAATAAAATCATTATTCTTAGCATGAAAAAAGCTTGTTCTCCTAGAGCTATGCTACACTTCATGAAGTGGAATCTTTGATGTTTGTTTTTCAACTCAGCGACTACTAGATCCACCCTCTGCACAAGGAAAAGGGTATTTATTATTTTCCCTTTTCCCCTGGGGAAACTAACTGGAACAACTAGATTTTACATGTGCTTTGATTGACTCTCTAAAGGGTTGGTAAATATACGTGTGCATACACATGCATAAACACACTGGTTTGTGTGTATATCTTTTAGATCAAAGTTTATGAGGAAGAAAGGACAAAAACCTGTGAATTCTCTGACTAGATTCATGGAGGGCATCATGTCAGTTTTTCCCTATGGCTAACAAAGGTGGCAGAGCTCCCTTCTGACCTGTACCTGTATCACGTGCAGTCCCTGGCTGTTGTTTGCATCCTATTCACTTGCATACACTCTAGTCTGCATGAAAATTAGGTGGTTCCAAACAAGCTTAGCGATTGCAAGCAAAATTAGGTGGTTCCAAACAAGCTTAGCGATTGCAAGCAACGTTGAATGAAACTTCCTAATTGAGTTGGGGCAGATGGCTATCAGAGCCCAGAAGACAATACAGCAGCACAAAAAAACACATTAGGAACCAGTACTTGAAACAAGGCGTGATTAAACGGAACAAGCAGATTTTCCCCAAGCTCACCTAGGAGGAGTTAATGAATCACTCTAACATCAATCATAAACTACCACGGGATATATTCTTTTACTTACAAAACTACTTCTGAAAACTAAAGCAACATCCTAATATAATTAAAATAGGGTCTAGAGTGACCAATTCTGTTATGTGTTCTAAAAATAAAGGGACAAAAATTAAAAGTATTTCTGAATTTATTAATATTTCCCCTTCATCCTCAATTTGTCTTCTTTCTCTATCATACTTCATGTTTGCAGAAAATTTAGCTTTCATTGTAGATATATTCCATCTAGCTTGCTATTAAGCATTTAGGATATTGACAGTCATATCAGAAAACTTAGTTTCTGTACAAAAGATGGTATTATGCAGGTGAATTATTTAATATGCAGAATAAGCAAAATATGTGTATTACATTATTTATTCACTAGAGTATGTAAGGACCTCAGTCATATCTTTACTAGGCACCATAAACTTCTCTACTCTTTGTCTTTCTCTGAATGATAATACAATTTAGTCCACTGTTTTATAATTACCTTCATAAAATTGCACTGAAAAATTGATTGCTAATGTGGGCTAATCCAGGAATCCTGAAGGGGATGAAACTCTTTGAGTCAGCAGAGTTTTGTCTGAACCTTGTTAAATAAAGCAGGATGTCTGTGTGTGGCTGTATGCTCACATAATAACGATATTTAGTGCAGAGAGTTCTGCAAAGAAAGCAAACCACCTTAGCCTTCAATGCTGTTTTGCATACTTATTCCTTTCCTCTTTGTATGGGTGTATAAAAACGGTGTAACAGACTGCCAGGCCATGGAGATTTCTTCTGTAAAGCTCTCTGTAAAGTCTCCTTCTTGCCATCAACTCAGTCGTGACCTGTACTCTGCAGCAGAATGGCATGTAATTTGAAGTTTGCCATAGAGAAACAAATGCTTTATTTGGTGTCCACTCCTTTCCCAGTCTGTTTACGCTTGGCTGTGCTGTCTGACACTGTCCTGCTCTACAGAGTAAAGCTGGGAATACAATTCAACAAATACAAATGAATTAAATGTATGCTTGATCTCTACAATCAGTCACATTTCAAAGATAACGTATACAAATATAACAGAATGCTCTTCTTTACCCCTACTTTAACTAAATTAAGCTGCTAAATTAGTACAGGACAGAAAGTGATGTCTGTAAAACAACCTGACTTTTAAACATCAGGAGAAATGCTTAATGCATTGTTTTCCCTCTCCTTATCTCTTGTGTCCATCTGGAACAAGGAACATGCAACTTATCCTGGCCTGTCAGTCATTTTGGTGGCTGTTCATCAAACCTCCTTTTGTTATTTGGTGCAGTGTCCCATACCATCGACATAAAGGTGAGCAACATCTTGTTCCTCATACTGCACTAGTAGTGGGTTTTGTCAGACTTGGTCCAAAGAAGGTATCGGTTAATTCTTCTTATTATCAATTGGATGGTAGTCCTGTCCAACACTTGGAACAGCATCATTGATGACTGCAGGAACTGCAGTGATTTTGTATTAGCACATGACAGAGAAATAAATGGTTTCACTTCAGTGATTTATTTAAAGTCTATTAGCTGGGTAAGTGATGGAGAAAAGCTAAAAATATACTCCAAGGGAGGACTGAAAGAGGTCAGAGATGAATTAGATTCAAAAGACATGGGTAAATCTTTAGCCTGTGTTATGCAGTTAGACTAATAATCACAACCTGACCTTGAAATATGCATTCTTCTGGGATGGCAAAACCATCAGTTCCTGCTGCTTTCATTTGTCCTGTCTTCTCAAAACAGAAGCATAGTCAACAATGTTTTCAATGGGAAACACTCGTGCCAGGCTGATGCCACAATTTTGGTTCAAAAGCTACTTGCCACGGTTACTAAGCCATTAACTGTTCATTATCTTATACACTTTTTCTTCTATTTTCATCCTGCGTTTAAAATATGGTGTTCAGGAGCTGCCCTTACTGCAAAGTGCTGGTTGTTGCAGGGGGTTGTTGTGCATTTTCTTATCCAGCTGTGGTGGACAGACAGCTGCATTACAGGGATGAACTAAGTAACCTTCTACGCGGCTTTGAATTTATAGGCAATTAGAAATTATTTAGGGCTTCTCTTGCCTTCTCTGTGCTTATATTGACATCTCTTTCCATGTTTCTTAGGACACCCCATCCTTCCTCCCTTAGCCCCCTCTCGTATCTCTGATGCTCCCCATGCTTGGTTCCTTGCTACCAGACAGCATCCTGAGCTCATTCCTCTGGGTGGGAAGTGCCCATGTTTTTTCTGGCTAGCTGGGCAAGAAGCACTGGCTATGTTTTGCAGTAGGTTCATAGCCATGCACGTGCTGACTGCCCGGCTGTCACGCTGCGAGCTCAGCTGGCCACTGCCTCGTGGGACCTGAGCAAGCCATGCAAAAATTGCAAGGCATCAAACTGACCTTGTCTTTTCCCTGAGCAGGGTGTTGTCTTCACCAGCTGAATGCTGATTTTGCAAAACCAGAAGGAGCTTTACACCCTTGAGACCTCTGTTCCTATGTTAATTGTATTTAAAATTATTCAGAAGGTTCAAGTTAACATCAGAGGTGGGCTGAACCAGCTAAGGAACTGAGTTTGAGATGTTTCCTGTGTGACACCAGCTTCTTTCCGAGTTTGAAAATGAAAGAAGCACGTTGTCATGACTCCCTGCTGTCTCGTTTTGGTTCACTCAGAACTGCAGTGTGGGGAGAGGAGGGATAGATGTCTTGTGCAACTGTACCTAGCAAGCTTCTAAGCATGATTTGCTCTTCCTAAAGCAGTGTCCTATGCACATTCTTTCCTTATACCTGACATGAATGTAGGAGAGGTCCTAGGGCAAACACACACACCAGCGGCTGTCAGCTGCACCAGTACAAATGTGCTCCACCAATGCATGGTTTGCATCCCATCCCAACACAAGCAGGACAGCGATTCTGAACTGCACAGCTGAGATCCATTGGCCCAAACAAACAGATACGCTGACAGCCCACCAGAGAAAAGCTTTGTATTGTGCAGTCAGAGCTGACTGCTTGCTGCTGAGCAGGAAACCTTGGCACCACTGATCTCATGCAGCTTTTTGCAGCACTTGGTCTGTGTCCCAGGGAACTGCTGCAGTCTGCAGCTGCCTGGTGAGCACCCAGATGCAGGACGGTTACTGTGCAGCCTCCCAGGGCTGGCCATGGTCTAGTTCATCCCAGAGCCTGGTTTTCATTCCCTCTCACAGAGAAATCTGAAATCCCCCATATTCAATTCTAATCAGATCCTTTAGCACTGAAATCCTCAGTGGAACTGCGCAACCTCAGCTTCTTTCCCAAACTGGTCTCCTGTGCTACCATACAATGCACTGGTGTTGTGTGTCTCTGCTCACAGTCATGAACAGTCTTAGTCTTCATCCCCCAGTTGAAAAGGATTGACCTTCCAAACCTCTGGAGCTCTGTTACTGTCTAAATGCTGAATGGTTTCTTCTCCACAGAATGGCAATGACTGTATTTTTCATCTTCAGATGTCTCCTCTCCACTGTAAATCATTTGATGGCTGCTGCACCCATTCTGGATTAGTTTTTGTTAATTTACAGTCAGTGGGTGTTAGCGAACTGATTAAACTCACACATAGAGTACAAATAATACAGCCAACAGAGGCAGTGATAAGGAGATAATGCATCTGTTACTCCAGATTAACATGTAGAACTGGAAAAAGTGTTGTCTAACCTTGTTACATAGGAAAGGCTGATGGTTGCATGATGTCACAGGCTGTGTCTGCGCTGAGGGACCCAGCAGTGTCCTGGGTGCTATGGTTGTCCACCTGACACAGGCCAGGGCTCATGGCATCTCCATTGACCCTGTTGGGTGATGCCAAGGGAGCTGTGTGCTCTGCTTAACCCACCACGGTCTGGGTGGTTGATAGCCAAGACTCATGAGCTGTGCTGTGAAGGGCACAGGGTTACCCAGTGCAGTCTCACTGTGCTTTAAGCCCTCATGCAGAGCAGCCTGTTTGATACTGGTCTAGGACCTTCAAAATGGCAAACTTCCATGTATTTGTAACCTCAGTGCCCAACTTTTCTGTACTGACTTATTTATAGGATGAAATATCTGTCGGGAATGAGGACACTACTCATTTTCTTTAAAGGCATTTTTTGACCACTGCTTTATTTAATACATGTCGTGTGTTCCCTGTGCTCAGCCAAGCAGGAAGAATTGCTCTCTGGGCAATAAGTCCATTTTCTACTACAACAGAGCAAAGGTGTTCTTTCTTAGATCTGTCTGCAAGCTGGCACTAACCCAAGCCACACTAGCACTTAGTTAGGAGAAGGAGCTCAACTCTCAAAAGGTGTTTTTTCCCCATTTTGGTCTTTCCTTTTTCCACTATAGACAAAAGACCATAGCTCTCCTTGATTTGCAGGGGAATTAGTGTGCTTTTTTAGCTCCCCTGGACTTCAAAGTGCCTGTGCCACTTTTGAAGTATGATTTCAAGAACTTGGAAGAGTACCACTTGTTCCTGTTTGAAAAATATGATTATTTTTATATACATATGCAGAAATTTCTGAGGTTATTTCATACCAGAAGACACTGGGACATAAATGGGGGAGGGGGAAGATGAGTGTAGGTTTTTTTTCTGTTCATGAGGAAGCAAACTGATTTTCCAGACAAGTGATCTAGATGTACAATTATTTGTACATATTTGAAAATATGAATATCTGGGAATATTCATATTTTATTTGCTGCTGATTGAATGTCAAGAATGTTGTCTGATTTATAAATTGAGTACTGCCTCTGAATCTGCTGCTGCTACAGTTTTATTATGCCCCTGCTCAATGAGAAATGTTGTTTTCCTGTGACTTCCAATGATCGCCTTGAATTATTATATCATAAAGCTAGGGTAAATGAAAGCATACAGAATTGCAAATCTGCATTGATTTAGTAGGAAGAGCTGCCAGTCTTTATGAGAGCAAGCACAGAACTGATATTTTTGATATTTTAAGAAGGAAATTTAAGTCTAACAAGTTGGAGTAGTTCAGCAGCTGGAAGAAATTCAGTGCCTGGGAGTGAAACAGAGATTCTGCTGCAAGCTGGCCATCTAATTTTCTCCTGAGTGTTCTCCAGGTTTACTCTGTACCATGAAAATGTATTTGTTACAGCCCCTTCCACTGGGTAGGAGTCAATCTGATCCACGTGCAGGTCCCAAGCACTATCTGCTTGACATTGCACTAGGACTCTGCCATGAAAAAACACAGCACTGGGCTCTCGATCATAAGGGCGTGTTCCCAGATCCTCTGTTTCTTGGTGTCAGTTGGTGGTCTGAGCATTATGGTTGTCTCGTCATACCCTGCTGATGAGACTCTGGTTTCACATTAAACCCCATGGAGATAACCTGTTAATTAAAGGAGGAAATCCAGATATCTCATAGGAGTTTGTAAGTGTCAGTGAGTTCACATTTGAAAACATTACAAAATTATGACAAGTAACAAGTGGGCCAGTAAATGGCCATTAAGTATGTCTTTGCTCCTCCTGCAGAACAGAGCTCGGTCTCACGACTCATATGCCCACTTACTATATCCTTGCCCCCTTTTCCTGGCATTTACACAGGGCACTGTGTACTAAGAAGCTCCTGTGAATACCTAATCAGGATAACTTTTTATAATATTCATTGCTGGTCTGCTGGAAGTCGAGCACTGAAAATCTGTGATAACTGAACCAGGAGTGGTTTGAAGATACAAATAAAAAGGCATTTAGCGTGACCAGCCTGGTCCAGGCAGCCTCATGGTTCCTGTTACTACCATAATGCCAGTATGAGGACGAACATTTATTTTTTTTAATTTGTCACTATTTCTTTCACCATTTATTTCACTTGCACTAAAATAAAAAATATGTAAAATGGGACACTTTCCCCATAGCTCGTCTCATCTCTGGTAACTGAATCACAAGTGTACTTGTACTTACTATATATAAGCAAGGAGTAAACTGAATGTCACTGGAGAATTCCTGTCTAATCAAGAGAAGTTTTATGAGTCATTCAGACGGCAAGTATCAGTTTAACTTTTAAGAGGTGATTCTCCTCAGCTCCTATGCCTTTGTTCCCTTGTTTAGGCCTCCAGAAGCTTTCATATCCATTCAGCTGTACTTTAGGGACAAAGGTGACCTGGTGACAGGTGTGGAAACTTGGGCAGAGGGCAGGAGGCTGGGACACGGCCAGGGGGTGCAGGTGCTGCATGGAGTTGCAGATGGTGGCCTGGCTCCACCAGCATTGTTGAGAAACTCAAGTGAGCCTTCTTCCACTGCATTGTCTCCACATGGCCTCCCATGGGCATGGCTACAGGGCTCATGACAGAGCAGGGCATGGAAAACAGCAGCAGTCTGCAGACACGTGTCTGACTGAAGGTTGAGGATACCAATGGGCATTGGTCCTAAACTATTTCCAGCCTAGCTAAGGAGATAAATACTAGCTGTAGTTATTCTATTAAGTGCCGAACTGTTTTAAGCTTTTATATATGAAGCATCCAACAGTGGATCTAGCTAGAGATGAACACTATGGGAGGAAGGCTCCTTTCATAAATATTTCTAGTAGCTTTATTATTTTTAATTTTACAAGAAGATGAGAAAGTCATGAAAAATAAAACTGCAAAGATACCACGATGGGTATAGATTTTATCTTTTGCAACAGTCTTCTTTATTCAGCATCTGGATAAATGTGAAATCATGGATCCTCTATTGGACTACTTGTAATACTGTCTCTTGTGCTGAATATATTGCAGGTTGAATATATTGCAAGGCCTTAAGAAATTACCAGGCAGTAAAAAGCAAACGCCTTTTACACAAACCCTTAGTGGCCTTTCTGGGTTTGAAATAGTTAGCATAAATTATTTAGTTTAATGTACTCTTAAGCTTCGCACCAGCTCACTAGGCTATATGAGTGTATGAGGAAATAACTGCTAGCTGCACATTCTTTGGGGAAATATTATAGAATATGTGAACAAAATTATCTGAACCAGATGAATAAAATAATTCTGTATTTATTTGCAAGGCTGCCTGAACTGTCTGCTGGGTCTGGTGTACTAGTTGAAATGTTTCTTGATGTTCATCCTCCTTAAAGTTTTGGAATTTCACAGTTCAGATGTTTGTAATACTATGCGTAATCTGGAGGGTTTTTAAAAATCATATTAATTGAAAATGTCATAAGTGTTTTGGCTCCGTTAGATTCACAGTATATGTAAGTCCTACACGATATTAAGAAGAAAATATTGTCATTATAGGATGAATTTCTGAAAATCAACAGACACAGTACTGTTGAATATTGCCATAGCTGATATAGATGCTTACTATATACCTAATATATGTTTAATATAGTTCTACTATAGACATTTCCATACAAATGGGTGATGTTTTAAACATAAGTCTTGCTCTGAGAGCATCTTTTTCACATGTATAATATGAACTTATGGACTTTCTATATTATGAATACACACGTAAGGCATTTTGCAAGCTGAGGAAAAGAATGTTTTCAGTGGTTTAGTGGGATAATATCACAGGCAGTATAAGCCATGTTGTTGGATGAAGAGGAAATATGCCACTTAGTTTCTTTATAAAGAGAAAGGGTTGATGATGGGATACTAAGTAGAGGCATGCAACACCAATATTTTGTACACCAATATTTCAGCAGAAATTACAGATAAATACAATCAACATGAGTGATAAATTTTAGTGGAAATATTATACAGTACATCAGAGAATGAGTGAGTGGGACATGCTCTTATGCAAATTCAATCTAGTTTGTAAGACAACTTGGGAGAAATCAGTTTGAAACAGAGCTGAACTTGACACTTTTTTTTAAAAAATCTTGTGTTTCTAGGTCAAGGTTCAGCATTTTATAGGTTTTTATTCACAGGTAAGTCTATGTTTCTGGGATCTTCATCTCGCACACAGTATCAGGAGATTGATATCACAGGCCAGTAAAGAAGTGAGGGAGGGAGGAAGGAAATTGGCTATCTCTAGTGTGCTTTCACTGAGAAACAGACAACATTTGATACACCACACTAGACTAGTTTTTATGTTACCTTCCAAATGGAGTACATAGCCTGTTATAAAGCCACCTAAGAGCTATACCTTCCAGATTCACTCTGTCAAACAAGAACCTGGCATGTGGCTGGCATCCACACATCTGTCTTCTCCTCACAGGCCCAAGTATGCAGAGGTGCATCTGAGCAGCCTTGGGAGAGAACACAGCAAGGAGCAAGCTGCAAGCAGGGCAGCTGTTTCAGTAAGCCGTGTCTTGCAAATGATGTACAATTGTGTCATGCTGCAGATGCAAACTGCTTTTAACCCACGTACAGCTTATTGCGTGTGTGGGTAAGGCCAGGCTGATGGGTCTGGAGGCAACTGTGGGTCTAAAGTTTCAACACAGCTCAGTAACGATGAAATCTGACTCAGGGTCACACTGTCTAACTCCCAGTTCTGCAGTTAACTCACCATCTCACTCAGCTCCTTCCTGTTTCTGTTTCCTTATTTAAGTATCAAGAGCTACCACAAAGCAGTTGCTGTATTCATTTGCAGATATTTCTAAAGTATTGTAAAGACATCCATATGATGAAATGCATCAAATCCAGAATTTACCTTGGTTTTTAAATGCCACGATTTTGATCCCTGCAGTTTTCACAGTACAGAATAATTGTAGCTTGTAAATTTTGCTGTAGAAGGCGCCTAAAATGTCCATACTGAAAGAGATGAGGCTCAACAGCGGTAGAGCTTATCTGGACAGATGGCACCCTGAACAACACTATGCATTTTAATTACGTCTTTTGAGGCTGAATCAGCCTGTCCCTGCATGCCCTATGAGGTCAGCTCATTGGGTGCTACAATAGCCCGAGAAGCCTTTTAGATGATTTCCCTGCGATCAGAGAGAAACACTTCATAATTGGACCGCTGCAAAGGGAAGAAAAAAAAGAGGAACAAGACACAGAGAAAAACCTTGCAGCTGATTCCAGGTTTGTATTATGTTTGCAGGTGTGCTCCTGGGGGCCAGAGACCTCAGTCAGTGCATATTGCTAAGTAAAGGTAAATACATATCTGTAAGGGGAACGATAGTCTGAAAGTGAACTGAGCAATGTGCTTTAGCAGTCTCCAAGCAATTTTGATCGATGGAGAATAGACACAGTCAGAGTCTCTTGTAAAAGCTGGCATACACAGAGGAAAACTTCAGAAATGCACTTGCTTTTAATCACAACGCAGCACATCAGTGGGAAAGAAATGGATAATCTAATTTTCGGGACATAAATTCGCTGCTTTAATGACTAAGTCTAGCTGTCGAGGGTTGTCTTACACTTTTAATTGTATTTATTTAAGATTTAAATGAAACCTGTTAATTAGTTGCAGGCATGTGACTTGTTGGAAGTTGTGAAAGGAGGGGAAGGGCACACAACAGACTAGGGCATGACCCTGTATCATCTGCTCCTTTCAGAAGTGACATTTTCTTGGTTATGTCACAAGGTTCTCCTTCCTCAAAAATGGTGGCTAGCAAGGAGAGCCCTTCTGTTGACTCTCTGTAAGTCCCTGGGTTTCTCACACGAGCATCAGCAGACAGATGAGTTTAGATGTGAAAGCAGTCACCCAGCAAGTTTTGCTCTTGATCATCTTGTTCCCCAGCAATAGAGAGGCTCAGCAGCAAACACAAAAAAACTCCGCTTTCATTAAGGTTCAGGCAAAAGCTTTAGTTCTGATAACAAAAATTGGGAGTGTAGTTACAAGCCCAACAAATCATAAAACATGGTTCAGGAGATACTTCAGAAGACAATCACCACCCCTTCACTGTTGTTTAACCACATGCCAGCTGCAAGCTTGTGCAGCTATATCAGTCTTGGAATAGCTCTTACCTGGCTGGCAGTTGCTCTCAGAAGTAACCCTATCACAGACCCACAGAATAAGCCATTTTTCTTCCTATGTTTATGTACTTTTATTGGATATTGTCCAAGGCACCGTATTTTGTACTCTCCTCACAGATGCCCTGAGAAGATTTTAAGCTCTACAGTATTTTGCATATTATCATAAAAAGTTGTACACAGGCCACTCATAACACATTTCCTCTCAGCTTTAGAAGGAGCCTTCTCTGGACGTAGTAACAGAAGAGATTATAGTAATCCTAGAGCAAAATATTTTAGTAAATTTGCATATCAAGTCCTTCCCCCCAGGTTTTTTCAGTCTGGGGTTAGTGGATCACACAGTGTCCATCTTCTGCCCTGAACTCATTTAGGAATTAGCACCAAGAGGGGTTTCTTGTCATTGCAACCATCTGGTTGTCACCCTTGTTCATTAGCAAAGACTACATCAAATATGATTTGCTAGCGTCAAGGAACTGAATTCAGTTGTAGAACCTATGTTTCTGCAGTTCATGCTACACACTATTATTCTTGGTGTCACAGGGACAGAGCGAAAAATAAAGCCATGGTGCATTCCAGCAGTATCCATCTTGTGATGGAGAAGGTCTTGGAGAGTATTGCCTCTGTTGGGGTATTCAAAATACATATCAGCAAGTCCTAGCATTGTGCACTTTAATCAGATATTGATTTGTGCCTTTTGGACCTGTAACTTTTCAACAATAAAAAAAAATTCAATATCCTATAGTACTTTATAGGGTTATACTATTACACTTTTTCAAAATTGTTAGTGCAATTAACATTGTCCTTTTACACTTTAAAATGAAACATCTGAGATAATGAAACGTCCTAGAAAACAAGGGTTTATACATATGTATGCTCTTTTATTTTAAAAATGGCCCTGAGGTTGCTTTTTGCCCTCCTATGCTTTGAAGCTTGACTGTGTCCCTCTTGCAGCAGCTTGCAGCCCAGCCACACTCAGTTGGTTGCTGAAACGTAGCTGAAACTACGTATGGTTGCTGAAAATCGTATGGTTGCTATACCATCTATACCACGCTGCTTTTCTGGGCTTGATACACAAAGGAAGCCAAGAGCAAACCCTAACCTATCAGAGGAGGGTAGACGTGAAGGCGTCCAGAGAGCGGTGAGCACTGGGACTGCTGCAGCACACCCTTCGCACCTGCTCAACTTACCCCAGAGCAGAATAGCATGGAAACCAGTGCTAATGCCAGAAAGGGAGCTGCTGGGACCTGGAGGAAAAGATTTCATTAAAAATGGCTCCCACCCTTTCTACCTCTCTGCCCCTTTTTTGCCCCTGCTTTATCAGTTGGTACCAGTTAATGTTTCATTTTCTGTTATTGTTTAACAGAAGCTAAGAAGCACCTTATAGACAGCAGCTGTCAATTAGTTGTGATGAAAGCAGAAATTTAGCTTCCATCTTGCCTGCATTTAGAGGGTTATACAAGGACATTAATTCAATTACTTTCTTATCTTCTGAAGTAATCTCGTTGCCTGGATTTGTGGCTACCAGGTGCTTGGTGGGAAGCAGGTCCTGCTTTCCTCATTCTTCCCTCCTTCCCTCTGAGAAGGACCTGCAGCTGGGTGGAAGAAATAATGCACATTGTGGATGGGAGGAAGGTGGTCAGTTACAGTGGAGGAAATAAAGGGAGGAAAACAGATAGGTATGGAATAAAGAGGGAGAAGGAAGGAGGGAAGGAAGGAAGGAAGGAAGGAAGGAAGGAAGGAAGGAAGGAAGGAAGGAAGGAAGGAAGAAAGGAAGGAAGAAAGGAAGAAAGGAAGAAAGAAAGAAAGGAAGAAAGAGGAAGAAAGGAAGAAAGGAAGAAAGGAAGAAAGGAAGAAAGAAAGAAAGAAAGAAAGAAAGAAAGAAACCAAACTGACTCTTGGGAGGAGCAGAAGAAATGAGAATGAGAATGGTTATAATGAAAAGCTTACTGCAAATATATGTATGTATTTCCATAAGCATCAATGGGTAATGTTTAAGAATAGCCCACCTAACTTCAGACACCTGTACCTGGTAATCAATAGCTGCTTCAAAGGGATGACCCATTTCAGACTCCTGCTTTAGGATGAGGTGAGTTGTGTCCTGGAAGTGCCTCTTTCTCTCTCACGCAGCTCAAGGGAGGTGCTTACATTGTCAGTTTTCACATTTGTCGGATGAACACCCTATTCTCCCTGATTTTGCTGACTTGCTATATAGAGCCCAAATGCAGCAGGACAAACAGAAGGCTGTGGATACATACCCTGCACCTACGCTTGCTGGCTTACCTAAGCCTTAGCAGTATCCATTAGAAAAAGGCAGAAGCGCTCAGGTGCAGCAGAAATGTTATCTTACAGAAGACAGCAAAAAAATTCCCTCAGCAGCTGCTGTCTTACAAGTAAATGTTAGATGTAGGAAAGAAAAAAAGGAAAATGTAGGGCTGTGGTTTCTGTCTGGTCGTGCCATCCTGTTCTTCCCTTCCCCCAACCTTTTTCTTTGTTCCCAGATTTGGCATAGGAAACTAGGTCACAGCTCTTAAAACCTGTTTTAAAAATACTAGTCACTCTGTGAGCATGACACAGCATCTCTGGGGTATTTAGGGGTGTTTAGGTTTTTTTTGCATAAAGTAGAAAATCTCTTTTATTTTGCATTATACTGTGTTTTAGAACAAGAAATGGCACAGCAAATCTTTTATGGGTTGCTGGTGTAGGCAGCACCTGGACTTCTCTGGATGCTGTGGACTGTCCTTATTTTCTCTCTGAAGAAGTTAGGTGCCACATCATAGGGTGATATATTGTTGGGACCCTTTGCAAACACAGCTACCGAGAAGCTATCCTTAATGTCTTGTGGTAAGGTGGGGAAGTACAGCATCTGTGATAGGTTGCACACAGTTCTTGTCTGCTGCGGTCTGTGAAGATAAAGTACATTTGGACAGTACAAGTGGAGGAAGTCCTGGTCTCCCTGTATACTCCCTCCCTGCTGGTTTCATTTATGGGCTGTGATGTAAAGCAGAGGAAATGGAGAGTGTGAATACTAATCTCACCCTGAAAAGTGTCACTTGTCTGGTTTCCTTAAGTATAACATATGCTTATCATTCTTGTGCAAAAGTCGGTAGGTCACAGCTGGTTAAACAAACCCTGCCCAAATATAATTTCCGCGCTTACAGCATAGAGTATTTAACCTTTCATTACTCCATCCCACCCAAACCAAAGGTCTATTTTTTGCACTTAACCTTACTTTTTAGACAAAAGGGAAAAAAAATCTTAAAACCCCTTCAAAACTACTTCAGAAAGAGTTGAGCTTAATTTCCAAATTGAATTATTTATATGTCTTACTAAAGAATGTGCTAGCTGTGTATAATACTTCATCTTCATGTATGTGAAAACAAGAAATGTCACATTGTATATAAAAACAGGAAAATACATTATTCACATAATAAATGTTGTATTTTCATATCTTCTAGAAAAAAAAAGTGGCCTGCCTGCCAGTAATTGTATATCATATTTTAAAATAATGATACAGATTTTTAATGTCTGTCTGCTGCTTTGCCCTGCCTGTCTCCTGTTCTAGCCAGCAAAAGCATGTTGCCGCGGAGAGACACCCTGAATGCCCTCAGCATAGCAGCTCACATCCCTGCTTTATAAATCAGATGCTTTACTAAAGATTCTTTCAAATTTCTCTCAAATTCAGCAGATTTTGGGGGTCAAACCTTTACCTTGTATTTTACACTTCAAAGCAGTATCGCGTTTTGTCTGAAATACACTTGCTCAGAATCTTAGAGGCAAATCCTGTGTTCAAGGAACAGTTTTATCAAACTTTAAAAGAATGTCTTTTTGAGAAGTGTCAGACAGAAAGAAGCTTCAAAATGCTAAACACCCCTTGCTTCTTACAATAAAACAGATCCTTCCATCCTTGACCATGGTCTGTGTTGTCTCCTTAACTTGTGGTTCATCCCTCACCCCACCAAAGTGCTGATTAAGTTCAAAACGCTTCCAGAGAAGGTCGAAGTGCTTCCAGGAAAGAAGAACAGAGAGAATCACTGATTGCTAACGCTAGAAGTGATTTTGTTCTGAGCACTAGGCCACACACATCTTTTCACATGCCTTATAATGTTGCTTGTTATTGGAGATCGAGAAATAAACATCAGTCATTTTAATCTGGATGCAGCTAGTGTGTGCCACTGATGAAGGCTGTTGTGCCTGTCAGGAAGAAGAGAGCTTTTGTCCTCTGGGTTTAGAGATAGAAACAAAAATAAAAGGAAAGTAAAGATCCTTTGGTTAAATATCTAAAGACCTTTGAAGATCAAAAGTAATTAAATCAACGCCCAGCCATGCTGTGTTGCCTTTTCCTATTTGTGAAGGTATTCCCCTCCCATCAGTTTATCAAGTATTATCCCTGTGTCCACTTACACAGAAGCAGCAGGCTAGGACCTGAATGTCCTCTGACTTATTTCTGCTGAAATAAGGAGGAGAGGCAACAAGAGGGAGGAGGTACCTGGGCTGGCCCTGGCAGCACAGGAGGGAAGGACTGAGGCAAAGGCTGCCTGGCTGTGTTTGTCTGTTTGGATAGCTATAAACACTGAAAAAAAAAGCAGCTGCAAGAGACACCGGGGAAGCAGTTTCTAAACCAGAAGCTGTGACACCAGATGGGACGGTGACAACTGGGAGTGGTATCCTGAGCTTGAACAAAATCCAGTGCTTGACGTTGCTCTGGGAAATCCAGTGCTCTGCCAGAGAGGTCTTACTTGGTGCCTGGGGGTAGTTGTGGCCTAGGAAGCAAAAATATTTGCTACTTTATTGTGTTTACTTAGGGGCACTGATCTGACTGGGTTTGTTTGCTCACTTTTCTGCAGGCTGCTCTCAGACCTCTCCAACTAAGCCTACACATTTTCGATGCGTTTCACAACGTGGTTTCGTGTCTCCTCGCTTTTGCTCAATTAGGAAATTTCCCGAACAGCTTTTGTGCCTTAAATCCAGAGCTTCTGACCCCAGACTGGGGAGGAACTGACGGGATTGGGAAATAAAAGATACCATGTGCTTAAGGTATAAGGTTCACAGTGCAAAACAGTGTGAAATGCTGATGGTGAGAAAGGGACAAAAGGAGCATGAAGATAAGATCAGTGTCAACTGACGAATAAAGTAAAGATGAAATTCCAGTGTTTTTTTTTAATTTTTCCTGCTCAATTTTACTGAGGGAAGACTGTTGTGTTTCAGGTGCATGCTTACAGCATCACAGATCTCCCACAATCACAGAGAAAAGCAGCATACAACATACCTACCAGTCTGGAGAGGCCAACTCCAGCAGGCAACAGAAAACTTGGTCAAAAAAATAGCAAGTATCTGCTAAGCCATCTGGCCAGCCCACGGTGAGTTTATCTTTACCAGAAGATAATAAAAGGCAGACTTCGGTTCCTCTAGTAAATCTGTCACTTGATTCTTTTTCCAAAGGGTAGAACGGCTGAGGTGTGTGTTGTCCTGCATGAACATGTATTTGTGCAGAAATAGTATCAGTTTCTGTAACGACTTTGACCTGTTGTTCAAGTTAAACTGTACTGCAGGAGTGGGATTTATCTGTTTTTCCTTTAGCAGTTAACAGTGAGGTATGTAGCTACTGGCTTCTAACCACCAGTTAGGTAGCAGTGCTGTCTCTGAACAATTTTGCTGGACACCGTTACAAAGATGACATCTTCAGAGGTGTTGCTCAGCCCAAGCTAAAATGTTATATAAGTGAGTGGGATGAAATCCATTTTGGAGGTGTCTACACTTGCAGGAACCCAATTAAACTTGATGCCTGCTAATTAGGCAACTAAAGTCACATGAGCTCAAGCGCTGAGGTGCTCTTGGCATTTGGCTTTTCAGCCAGTAAATTATTCCTGCAGTATATAGTGAGCCAGAGTTTCAACACATGGCACGCTATGCATACCTCCTCCTCTGTATTGCGTGTGCTGCATGGCTGGACTGTTCTTGTACCACCCAGAAACGTCCACATTTATATATCTGTACATTTGGCACTGCTCAAATGCAACTCAGGAGTAAAAACTTTACCTGCACAGCTTCCCTTCTTTTTGGACGTCTTTTAACAAAATAAAAAAAAAGAATATGTCAATTGCATAAAAATATTAAGTTCTTCAAGAATTGGGAAAATATATGTGAAAGACTAGCTTTGTCTTTTAGCGTCTCCAGGTTTTATCCCTTATGTATTTTATCTTTTTATGTGAATAATTTTTTTTTATTATCAATTCTGAATTTATCTTCTTGAAATGTCATTTTGAAAGGGAAGAAAGGAGTCAGTGAATCATAAATACTTGTTACAGACTTTATTTTAATACTGTGCTTGTGAATGTTTGATTTTGAAGTGGGTTTATTTTCTCTAACAGAAAGCACTGCCTGTTTGGTGTTGTGTGCTCATTGTACCATCAACTGCATGTTAGTAACTTCATTTGTGTATGGCTGAGAAAGCTCATGTAAATTAGCATGTTTAATGAGCTTTGAAACAACCAAGAAGACTGAGCTCAGTGATCAGTGAGAAACCACGCAGCCAGATGTAGGAGGAATATTATGTGCAATGTATTTCAGGCTCAGACATATTTAACACCTGCCTGGCTACCTCACTTTTAAAACAGAAAACACAGACAATGATGGAGTCCTCAGTACTCTGCTGACTCTATAATACACTTTGTTCAGACAATTTAACTCCATTGATACTGACCAAGAGACCTTTTTTGTTGCTGCTTCTGAGGAATAATTTCCCTCTCCCTCAAAATCAGTATATTTCAATTGCTTGAAAGATGGTAGCCCCTGCAGCCTGACAGACAGAATATTTGGTTTCCATAACAGGCACTTCAAAGTTAAATCACTTTGTGGTGGCTGTGTCTTGGGAGGCAGTCAAGCACTGTTCACACATTTCCTACTAACATCAAGGAAGAGCCAAAGCTCTTGTAAGGGTAATGACTTGTAGAGACCCATTGCTTTGGGAAGCTTTTTTCTAGGCTTAAAAGGAATTAAAACACTGTACAGCCTCAGCAGAAAAATAGTCACCAGTTTGCAGAATTAAGCCCCAATCGTATTTTATTAGAAATAGTTGGAAAAGTTGTCCCTGTGATTCCTTGTCAGATAATAACTAGTTTAGGTCTTTGGAGTAAGTAAAATGCCATCTCAGAACCTGATTTTGCTCCTGTTTGACAATGGAATCTTCATATGATAATATGATATGCCAGCATCCTTGTTGCGATATAATGGTAATTGACTATATAATGGGAAAGGCCAATAAAGGAACCATTCTTCTGAGATGCTTGTAACTTTTCATTCTTATGCCTTTTCCTCCCTTACTATATCCTCATAATTGTCCACTTGCCACAATGTCTTTTCTTAAAGCGTGGTTTCATAGAGTCAAGGGAGATGTAAACACATTCTTCTTCTGCTTCCCAGGAGAGGAAGGAAAAGTGGAGAAAGTCCTGAAGTAAAACACTCCTGGAAGAAAAACAAGTTTACAGAGCTGAGGTATTTTTATGTGCACATCCTGATATCTTACCTAATAAACTTAATAAGGTTAATTTAAATGTTGTCCATGCTCTCTTCTCCAAGGTCATGAAATGTGTCCTGTAAGTGTAGAAATTTTCCTTTCACTAAAAATACCAATTTTCCTTTAAGTAAAATGGTGAGACTCCTTACATGCTTCATTGAAGGATCTTAACAGGCTGTGTCTGAGTGCAGCTGGCCTATTATCTCAGCACTGTAACATGTTTATGTTGTGATTCATAGTTTATTAAATCAGGGAGGTCTGTAGCTGCTACAGAGGTAGACTTATGAGTTCATGTTCTTGTTTTACTGCAGGATCTACATTTCATTTTATGTTTTCTTCTATCAAAGAACAGCAGGTACAGGACTTAACTGCTTGTACTGAGACCCAGGTTTATCCTCCTGTAAAATGTTGATATACTACAGAAACACAACTAAGATATACTTTTCAGGAGTTTATAAAAAGTAATTGTCTTCCTTTTCTCCCACTCTCTTCCCATATGTTGTCTGTCAACAATGGTCACAAAGAGGTTTGAATGTACTGAATGCAATAACCTTGGCAGAATCAAAACAAAGGCAGGACATGCATAAGCAAAGGAAATTCCAACTCTCATTCCCTCTGTAGATGTCACATGATGGCATGATGCAAGACTAGATTTGTAGATGTAGCCTGCCTTGGGCAGGCAGATTAGGGAGTCCACCAGAAGAGAAATAACTCCTGGACTTGCTTTTGAGTATTATGCAGGACTGAGTTCAAAATGCTGCAGTTAAAAGAGATCTTCTCTAAGAGTGAATATGATGTGCTTGCTGAGTTCAGCTTCAAAATGGGAAACCATGTAAAAATGAGAATACTTGATAAAAAAAAACATAGAAGGATTAGCTAGGGGAGTTAAATCCTTGAAGATGGTATGGAGACTTTCAGTACATACTGGAGGCACTCAAGAAACGCATACCATGTGTGCAGAAAGACTTAAGAAAGGGTAAGAGGATACTGGCATGGCTAAATAGCAGGATAAAACAGATTATTAAAGCAAGAAGAAAATAGAAAGGACTGTGTAAACTGTGGCAGAATAAATATAAAAGGATTCAAGACAGCCCAGCAAAGATTTTGAGAAACAATTTTGCTGAAGACATCAAGACTAATAATAGATCTTGTTTCAAACTTACCAGGAGCTGGAAACCTGTCAGAGAGTTTGTAGAGCAATAGGTGATGAGGAGCTGCGGTGGAGATAAGTCTATAGGGAGGTTATCCTCTACTCTGCCCTAGTGAGACCCCATCTGGAGTATTGTGTCCAGTCCTGGGCTCCCACCCTCAAGAAAGACAAGGAACTATTGGAGAGAGTTCAGCAGAGGGCCACAGAGATAAGCAGGGATCTGGAACATCTCTCTTATGAGGAGAGGCTGAATGAGCTTGGCCTGTTTAGCCTTAAGAAGACAGAGAGGGGACCTTATCAGTGATTATGAATATCTAAAAGGCAGGTGTCAAGAGGATAGGACTTTTTTCAGTAGTACTCAGCTACAAGACAATGAGGAACGGGCACAAACTGGAACACAGGAAGTTCCATCTCAACATGAGGAAAAACATCTTTTTGTGTGAGGGTGACAGAGCACTGGAACAGGCTGTCTGGGGAGATTGTGGAGTCTCTTCCGGAGATTTTCAAAATCTGCCTGTGCAGCCTGATGCAGGTAAACCTGCTTTAGCAGGAGGGGTTAGATTACATGATCTCCAGAGATTACATGATCTGCCCATTCTGTGATTCTGTGAGTGGCAGTGGCTGATGTGCTGCCAGTTTTTAAAAAGGTTTGCAAGGGGGATCTGGCTAATCACAGGCTGATAAACCCAGTATCCATAATGTTCAAATTAGCAGAAACTGTAATCAAGTGGATGCATGGACACATATGATATATTTGGGAAGAGTCAACACTGCTTTTGGAAAGTGCAGGCATACCTTATAAACATACTGGGTTTCTCTGAAGTTGTTAATAAATACGGATAAGGGGTGGATACAGTTCTTCTGGATTCCCTGAAAGCTTCAATAGCCTCAATAGAGGCTTTTAAGGAGTTTAAGCAGCCACTGGATATGTGGGGAGATGGTCATATTTGTAAATAATTTGTTGAGATTAAGGAAGGAGAAGGTTGTAAATGGGCAACTTTTGCGGTTACCAGTGGCTTCCCACAGGAGTTTAAGCTTTCTCCTGGGCTGTTCAGGTGCTCACGGATGTCATTGAAAAGGGACTAAAGCGGAGGTGGTACAGTGTGTACACAATACTGTGATACCCTGAATATCAGGGTAAGGGCTGTCTGGAGAAGGACCTTACAAAACAGAGTGACTGCAAAATAAAACAGCAGGTGAAATTCAGTGTCAGTAATATGATGCACTTGGGTAAAAAAAAACAACCACCCCATCTCAATGTATAAAATGACAGCCTCTGACTTGACCATTACCATGCAGTAACGAAATCTGAGTTATGACAGATAATTCTGTCAAAAATTCAGTCCAGTAGAGACCAAAAAAAAAGGCAAATTGATTTCCTTTAGGAGAGCAAAAATAAGAACACCACTACACTGCTCAATAAATCTGTGCTGATGAGCCTACATAGTTCTGGTCCCTACCTGAGGAAGGACAGAGAACTCAGAAAGGTTCCCAAAGGAGTCACACAGATGATGAAAGGTTGCTGAGTGGGACAAGTAGCACAGCTTGAGGAAAGCTCTATAAAACCATCAGTAAAAGGCAGGATATAAACAAGGAGTGTCTGCTCATGACTTTTTCAGTGTAAGGTGCATCCCAGGTGAATGGCAGATAGCCAGCTCAGAACAATAGGAAAGGCAGTTCTTGCATGTGGTTTGTAATTAGGACATAGGATTTCTTGCTGCGGGACATGGTGGATGGTAAATATTCACAGGACTCAGAGGGAGATGGCACAGGTTCGTGGAAGACGAATCTACCAAGGGTTGCTAAACATTCAGAAATCACCTCTGGATGAGGAAATGTCTAAGCTACAAATTTTTTGGAGGCTGTGAGAATATCTGTAGGAAATGTCAGCATATCTGTGCTTGGGAGATTTTTGTGATCTTCTCATGAATCCACTTTTGATCATTGTGTGAGGACTCTGAGCTGGATGGCCCCATGCTCTGACCCAGTATGATCACTTTTGTGCTATCCAGTAGGGTAATGATTGTACATGTTTGTAGACTAAAGATTTTTCTGGAGCCTTTCAAGAAGATAAAACTACTTTGTACTTTTATTTCTTTTCTTTTTTTTTTCCCCCAATTAAAATATTGTAGAGTAAATTGGTGAGGGAAACTTTGTACTTGGATAAGGAATTGTGGGTTAACAGGAAGTAAAAAGAAAGGCAGTATATCAGATGCTTCATCTTTCTTGTTCCTTACTGCCAGTGCAATTAGTTTCCATTTTCTACTTACCTCTCCAGGGCTTACAGTGCAACCTAATCTTATGAACTTATCTGGCAAGTTTGATCTTGGAAGCTGATATTTGTCCCTGTAATTCCTCTGCTAGTCCAGCAACTCATACAAACTGCATGTCATTTTTAAAAGCACTTGTGTGTGTTTGACAAAAACAAAAGAACAAGATCCTTGTCTCAGAGTTACCAATTAAAGTAGGATGTGCAGCTACACAAAGAGTTGCAGTCTAGATTGCTTCTTACGTTACAAGAATGAGTCCATCAGAGCTTTTTGGTTTAAAAGCATGTGAATGAAGTACAGGCTGCAATGAAATGGCAGTAGTGTCTAAGCTTGGTTGGATAATGTATTTACATGATGCACAGAGTGTAGTAAAAGGTAGCTTTATGCATGGGTTTGCACAGTGCAACACAATCCAAGCATGAGGAGCCATCTGGGTCTCAGAAGCACTATATAGCTGTGTTGGAAAAGCATTCTGCTGGTTTAGCTGGGCTGTGGTGTGTCTGCATGGCCCAGCATTTGCTGTATGAGATCAGGTCTCTTGAAAAGCAGCGGGAAGTGTTGCTACTAGACCTAGATCTGGACGCCAACGTCAAGTATCTTACAATTTAGGTTCCAAAGCTTTACAAGCACTTATGAAAATTTTGAAAAGCTTTAGTGGCTCTCCTACTTTGTATGGGAAATTATTCTAATGTCAGGAATAGGAGGCAGTAGAGCTCCTGGATTATTATCCAGTCTATTAGCTACTCAAGCATCCCTTTCCATTAGCATAGACATATGTTTTGCTGCAAATGTCCCCAGTCAGATGCATTTTCATACAGCTATCTACATCATTAATATCTGTGTCTCTTTTACTGATCATATCTGCTGCTACTACTATCAGTCATTACCATCTTGGGTTAATAACGAGCAGTAGTTAATTTTGTTATAGACCATTTTGAGAATTTTGAAGTCAACTTACTTCTTTTCAATTTTGTCCTCGGGAGATGTTTCAGCCTATCAGAGTGTTACAGACAGGATATACCAAAAGCTGTCTTCACTGAGCATCTTTGTGATTCAGAGTATATTTGCTTCACAGCTAAGGCTCCCACAGCTCCTGGATCCTCAAAGCTGCAGGATGAGTAAAGTACACCCTCAGAGGCACTCTTCCTCTGCTTGCACTGAGCTACTTGGAGAAAAAAGTTCTCCGTGGCTTTTGCTGGAGTGCTTAGCCCTTCTCTTGTATGGTGCAAAGAACCTAACCACTAATAGCTAATTAAAAAGAATCTCATAACCATAGTTTACTAATTTCATTCATTTAACTTCATTAACTTTTTACAGTTCAACTCAGTGATCTTAAAGGTCTTTTCCAACATAAACTGTTCAGTGATTCATTTACCATTAGGAATTCTAGAAAATGTTCTCTATAGAAATGAGTAATAAATTTGAGATTGAATGTTGTCACACTGATGTCACCAAAACTGAATTCTTCTCTATGATAAATGTTGGTGTTTCTACTAACTTTCAGGTTTGGTAATTCCCATTCTGAGCTCTCTCATCACCTGGTGGCAGCTTTGATTGCCCAACATGTCTGTCATGGTTGTGCACAAAGTCTAGTGGTTTCTTAGCTATAGCATCACACAGAGCTACATAATGTTGAATTAGATACCTCTTTGCACCTTGAATGAAAACAGCAAAGAAAGCTGATGTGATGTTAACTGAAGTAAAGATGAGCCTTGCTGACGATATTAGAATGTTCCAAGGTAACAGGCTATCTTATTTTTGATTCATTTTCATCCCATCATGCTAATTATCCAATATGAGATACTATTGTTTCACCTTTAATGATGCCTTTCCCAAACGACGAGTTATGGGAATACAATTTTCTGCCACTCTTGCCTTCATTTAGATGATAATGACACACAGGATGTCCTTAGCATGACTGAGAAACAGGATTTGTACTGGCATGCAAAATCTGGGCATCCGATGAATAAGAAGTCCTGATGCCTCTGAGATAGGACCAGATAAATCATGGACAGTAGGTAGGTAAGAAGGTGGGAGATATTTTGTGGAGGCAGAAGTAGCACAGCATTTTGGTAGGAACTGTATTCCGGAATTAAACTTACTGCTTCTTTCCCAAGGAATGATAATAGATGCTTCTATCTTTTCTAGTTCATGGCCTGCTTTCAAAGTCAGAGCAGAGTGTATTATATATCAAGTAGCAGCTTGGCCTCTGAGTTGCCTTTTCCTGATCAGATTAGATGAGACTCTCATAACTAATTGAATGTTGTTCTTATTTATGAACACGCATCTCTATTCTTTTAGACACTCACGCAACTTCCTTGGAGGACATTCCTAATGGACAGAGGATTGCTTCCAGTCACTATCAACAACACAATTAATATGAATTACAACATGCGGGTACAGTGAGACAGCAGTGTTGTACTTATGTCCAAAGACATAAAGACAAGATGAACCTATGATCCAGGAGGAAAACAAACTAATACTATCTTGTTTCCTGCCTTTTTTTTTTAAAGAATATAAGCAAACAAAAAACATCTCCCTGTTTTTTGTCCTAAAGGCCATTTTATCACTTACTCATATTTGATCTTACTTTAAGCAGCACAGAGCATTTTTGTTGGTAATGAACCCATACTTATAATTTTCCTACTATGCTATAACTAGAGAATCAAATAATTTTTATGGTTTTAGGACCGTACTGCTAAAAGCTTGAAATCCATTTGTTTATAACACAAAAAGCCCTGTGCTGAGAGTTATTCTGAGATTTTCTATTACGGATTAAGCTCTCTGCAGCAGACCTTCAGAGGCTTTCCCTTACTTTCCAGCTGTGCCTGTGCAGCCTGAGCTACACAGGCCAAATAGTTGCTCATGGGCATCTGGTTGCAAAGCAGTTTCTAATGAGGAATGTACTGCAGAATGTCTATGGTGGAAGATCACACTGTCGAACCTCATTAGCTAAGACCAAGCAGGTACCTCTGAAAACTCAGTTTGTTTGGGACTGTACAGCTTCTGTGTAGGACATCATTTAGTTTTTGCAACCAAATCTCCATGAAAGCAAGTGATCTAGACCTGAGGTATGCCGTAATAACCTCACCTACTCCTGGCCATCTGCTAAGAAGCAAAGAGAAAAATGTTGTCTCCTATAAAACCTAAGTGTTCTCAAGAGAAGCCCAAGTGATAGGTGACCCTTAAGGACTTTTGGTATTGTCACACTTCTGGAGAAAACAAAGACTGTCCTAACTGCTCCCCACACCTCAGTTAAGGCCCAGCTCTTTCTTTATCAGAAGATACTCAAGTGCAAAGGTGAAAGGAACTGCCTGGAAACTGTCTAAACCCCAATCTAGCCAAGGAGAGGAAAGGTACTTCCAGGCTGTACTTCCCTAGGTATTTGTACCGTGGACATCCATATGAGGACTCGTTGCTGGGGGCACCAAAAACCTGCCAGAAACTACACAAAGATTTCATGTAAGGAATGGGGGAAGATTTGAACTGTTTGTGAAGGAAAACAGATACATTGATCCATTTGTAAGGTAAAATGAGTGGAAAGGACAAATTTAGTTATTTTAAGGTCTGCTTCCTGCAAGATCTGACCTAAGAATTTGATTTCTGTAAGAGAGCTTCTAGTAGAGGTCAAGCAGAGAGTGATGCTGTTGCAGCGATTCACTTGAGGAAAGCAGGAATAAAAGAAAGGATTTCACTTTTTGGCAATTTTATCTGCTTTTTTTCTGTATGTGAGTACTCGTTGCAATCAAAAAGTAGCCCCTTTTTTTTCCTGTACTGTACATCTCTGAAGGACATGGGTGTCACGCCCCATTGCAAGTTCTGATTGCACAATAGCCCATCTTATGTCTCGTCCCACAATATATTTCATGAGATGCTATTAAGCAAATAAAATCATGTCAAAGTGACTTTAAGCAGAATTCAGCAGAAATGGCTGACTCAAATGGTAGCTCTTTGTAGAACAGCAAAAAGATGTGCAAACCTTTGCCAAAGCATCGTCATCTTGTCATACCATGTAACTTGATGAGATCTTTTCCATATTATGGAAGCAACTAGAGATATTAGAGGCACAATGGGACCAGCTCAAGACGGGGACTGAGGTTATCAATACAATTCCTCTCTATTAAGGATTTTGTGAGCAATATGGGTAAAGTATCTTGAATTCAAGAATATTCCAGAGTGACTGAAAAGATGAAAAATTAGAAAAGTCTCTGCCTTCTCCATCCATTTTCCTCCTGCCCCTCTCTTTTGCTTACTTCCTTTTTTTTTAATTTCTACCTTTCTTTGGTTTTGCTTACAATTAGCCCGGAACTTTCACTTGTTCCTAAAGGCTTGAGTGCTACCTTTTGTCACTTTGTTTCTGTATAGTTGTTCTTTTCCCTTTCATTGTCTATTCAGACGGTTTGCTGATGATGTTTTCCAAGTGCATTTTTCTCAGTTGTGTGACCTGCCTCTGTATTTCAAGGCTCCATGAACAATGTTAAATATAGTACTTGAATAAATGGAATTTTTGGAAGCCTGTAAGATGAGTTGTGGCAGAATTCTTCCTAACCCTCCTACTTGGCTCAGTTTTGAGCAGTCAAGAACAGAAAGCTGGAAGATTTCCATCAGAGAGGCCCTTCTGAAAATAGAAAATGGAACATCACTTTTTAAAAAGCCTTATCCCCGGAAACCACAAGGAAGGAAGTCAAAGTGCAAGATGACTCAGTAAGGGTGAAATCTGTCCGTGAAGGCACTGGAAAACACTATTGTCATGCAATGGAGAACAGAGAAAGCAGTACTCAGTCAGCCTGTACCCACAAGGCCAAGGCATTTTAAATTGTTAAGTCTGCATCTGTCACAGAAACTTTGTGTGTATGTGAGAAGCTGGTATCAGATTTCCCCCACTCTAGTCTCCATTTATCTGTATTCCAGTGTTATCTTCTACACATAGCCACTGGGTCAGAGAGGGCAGAGTTCAATGCTGGGGGCCCATGTTCTTTGCCTAAATAATATTTAAGCTCCTCTAGAACAGCAGCTCCAGGGCAGAACAGGACTGGGCTGCAGGAGGGCTGGGAGTCAGAGCTGCAAGTTCATGCAGAGTGTGTTTCCACCCATGGGGCTGGGCAGTTGCAGGAGAGCCCAGCCTCAGCTTCTCCCAGCCCTTCCACAACCCAGAGATTTCTTGTGGTAGTGTCTAAGATCAAGCTTAGTAGTTACTGCCTCCTACAACGAGAGGTGTCTCCTTTCCCTGGCTTAGCTTACACTGGCCTTTGAGCACGAGGAGGTTCTGTAGTGGCAGATGTAGCTCTTGTAGCAGGAGATGTGCCTGCAGTAAGGATGGGACTATTTTAAAACACCTGGGGATGTACTGTACCCCAAAATCCCATCGTGTTGTCCTTCTACACATCTCCGCCCTTCACTTTCCACAGATGAGAGCTCCTTATTTCACTCTCTGAGCTAGCTCTGTGCTAATCTTTGTGTCATGTTGTGAAGGCTTTAAAGGGCAGCATAATTAAAGCAATAAAACGCAAGGAGGTATATGTGCCTTGCTAATGGCTCCTCTGCTTCTAAGAGGAAAGTGTGTGTCTGCCTCGGCACTTAGCACTGAGAAGCACTTAGCAAAACCATGATCAGATAGGAAGAAGAGCAGGGGAAGGAGGCAGTATCTGTTTATTTGAACAACAGTGGCAGACAAGTTCTTACCCAGTGACCAGATTTCCACGCTTTATCTGGTTGACCCTTTGTTTCTTCCCCTCAGTTTTAGTTTCATACTATTATAAACTTGGAGAAATTACTGAACTATGTATGAAAGCAGGACCAGCAAAGAAGAGACTGTCCTGTCCCACTTGTAGGTCAAGTGGAGCTAACACAGTGAGCTGAGAGTTAAGCATGTTCTGCATGGGTTAGAACCGGAGGGGCGGGGGAAGAAAAAGGAAAGTTATGGTCCAATGTCAGCAAATGTAAATACTGTAATTTTGAGAAAGAAAGTGTGAAATAGCCATGTCTTGGTGATTCCAGTGCAGATATCCCGTACTCAGTCATGAAAGCCACATTCAGAAAAATGGGCACAGAGCAAGAGTTTGGAGAGCCTGTTATGAGCACTCAGCCTACAATTCCCCTCAGAGGAGCACCAGAAACTGCAATGAAATTGCACCAGGTAAGGGAAGGATTATTAGTGAAGCATTGTTCTCCTGCAATTTCTGGTAAGCAAAGTCCAGGGGCCTGTAGAAGCTGTCGTGGGGAGAAGTTCAGCAGATGTAGGTGACCCAGGAGGCTTTGGAATGGCACCTCTGCTGTATGGAGCTACATCTGTGCCCTGGGAGAGCGCAAAGCTACAGAAGAACCTGCCTCTATCCAGCGTATTTGTGGCACAGTACTAGGCATACAATATTAACTTTGATACTCTATCTGAAAGTACCATATTTTAGAGAATGGAAAGAGAATTACTTTGGATCAGTCTGCTAGTTTTGCTGGTTGGCAAGTTGCTTTATAAGCAGTACAGGGATTTATTAAGAGCTAAGTACTAAACTTGATTCTAGCTTCAAAAGCTTCTGGAAAGCTTATAAATCCACATGATCCATGATGTGCAAATGTAGATTAACCAGGAGAGGACTCTAGTGACATCTGAAAGAGCTGGACACGAGAACAGTCTCCCGGGTGGCAAGCAGGATTAAAATACTTTTCCCGGGAAATATGGGAGCCCCAGTTTTGAGTGGGAAAAGTAGTCTCGATGCATAAAGGCAGTCAAGAGTTGTCCTGTGTGTGAACAGGGGAGCACATTTGCTCTCAGCTCCCCACTTCCGTTTGCACCCATTCAGAGGCCAGAGACCAGCTGAATAGTGGGGAAGGTATCGCTGAGGAACACCAGCTTATCCCCAGGAAACTCTTTTCTGTTTTGGAGAGGCTATTGTGAGAAATTCCAGAAATACATCTATCAGGAAGCCATGAAGAATTGTGTACTGCGATACCATATTCCTTTCTGCACGGAGCTCTTTATTCTGTGTGTTCAACAGATTCAAATACCCTAAATCTAAGAGTTCGCTTTTTGTCTTTGCAAAGTGAATGTTTAGCCATAATCATTGCAAAGACAATTGTGCAAACGAGGCTGAATGCTAATTATTCTGGAGTTTGCAGGCAGCCTAAAACAGACTGGTAGGAAATCACTGCTCCTCTGTGTTGGCGTGTTAACATCTTAGGCCTAGCAGTGCAATTAAAATGCCAGACTTTTTAGTATATTAGGAGTTTGCTTGGTATGATTACTGAATGGATGTGGGCAATTTCTGTATTCGCAGGCACAAATAGTAAAACAAAGAAAAAGCAGAAATAAAAGCGAACAAAAATGTGCCCCACTGCCACTGGCTGTGGTTGCAGGCAGCAATAATTACTGCACAGAAGTGTTCAATTTCACACAAAAGCTATATTCTTTACTCAATATTTACAGAAAACTGCAATGCACAATTGTGAGCCAGGTCATTATTGAAAGAACTGCTCCGTAATGAAGTTGCATTTTGGCTTTGATACCAGAATGAATTTGATATTGCTGCTCAACACAGGCCTTGCAATCTGTTTGCAATAGCGTTTGCTTTTTGTTGTAAACATTTTAGGAAAGCTGAGAAACCCTAAGCTATAAAGTATACCCAACGTCAAATCCCAGGGATTACTGAAGAACCAATATTTTGTGACAGTGATATGCACTAATGTGTGGTTTTATTCTGTTTTGGGTTTTTTTTTTCTCCCCCTGTTTCTCCAGAGCTTTGGAAACACAGGATAAAGGAAGAAAAATTCTCAGTTGTACGATCACAGATAGCTGAAGCATTTGTTCAAAGGCTGATGGAAAACTACCAAGAATCAGATACAGAGGTACATATTCTGCATTTCTATCTAAGCAACGGCTATATCATGTTTACAGCTTTATCTATTAAAGCTCTTGTCAATCAATGACCTAAAAGAGAAACACATTTCTTAAGCTTATGAGCTTAGATTCAGATTATGTTGGTTTGTAATAGCAGTGTTGGCAGCAAACTTGTATATTGCCCTGCTGCCTTCTGACAGGTTTATTTCAGCTCTCAGGACTGTAATAATGTGAAGACAAGTAAGGGCTGGAGGTTTATATGCAACCGCAATCCAGGATTGTAGGACTTTATTCACAGATTCAGGAGTGGGATCTCTTCTTTATGAGTCATTGCTAAATTAGGGCTTCAGAAGCAGTTTTGTAATTCTTTTTAGTGACATTTCAAGAAAATATTTATGAAAAGATGACTACTTCTGGTTAAAAAACACAAAACATTTTTTTGAGAGAAGGAATACCAGGGCCCAACTGCAATCCAGGATGTTTCTGAGCTGGTGATTCAATTACTGAAAATTCTTTTAGCTTCAGATAGAAAAAAAAGTATGTTATATAGTTGCAGCAAGAAACAGAAAAAAAACCTGACAAACCTGTTTTCCATTAGTTCAGTGAAACTGTAGATTGGTCAAAAACTTTTACATTGAATAGTTTTGGTTTTGTTTCATTTTGATATTGCAGAAGAATTTTATTTACATTAAGGCGACCATGCTTCATTTTGATGCATGCTGCGTAAAGCAACGCTTGTGATTCATGCCACCTGCAAGGTTTCTTTTTTTGTTTTCCTAGGTTACTTTTAAAAACAACCCTTTACAACAGTGTCTCACCATACTGATCTGTGACATCATGGCCAGAGAGCACAGTAACTTTGAGACCTACTCCATGTTGTATGAAAATATTCTCCAGCAGCATCAGTATCTACTTTACCAAAAAGAACAAATATGTTCAGAGTGTTGATTCTACTCTTCATGAACATAAGAAGGTGGTTTCTCTGGGTGGGAGGCAGTTGCTAAGTAAAAAATAAAGTCAAGCTGTCAGGCTGGGGAATTGTTGAAGTCGAGCTGGACTACACGAGCATAGTTACCGAGCATCTTTGTGCTTTGCTTCGGGAGCTGTACACAGTGGAAGAAGGTGACAATAAAAGTGATATGGCTTTGATGCAGGTCAGTGATGATGGTCTATCAATTGGTAGTACTTAGTGGTCACATTTGGGACAAAGTCCCACTGTGCAGACACATGGGGCCAATCTTAGAGAAGACAGGTAGGGGGGATCTGGCATTGCCATTTGTGTGCTCGATGCCAGAAGTCATGCCAGAAGTCCTTGTAAAACACAAATAACCTGGAGGCAAAGCTAGTGGCCTAGTGCTCTGTGGTTCATGTTCACAATGGATGATATACTGGTAACCTTCTAACTTAACCCCCTATTGACCAGTGTCTTCATTCACATGACATTTTCCCAGGGCAATTCAATGCTGTGCATTTACTGAGATAGAAAATATAAGTGGTTCAGGCACATAGGCCGTACTGACATATACCCCGTGTGCTACATGACAGCTGCATAATCAACTCCTCTTAAGTTCTCAGTACTTGACTTTGCAGCTTTGGTCATGTTTTTTAGGATAGCTGGTATGCATGGGTGGAATTTTTTAAAGAAGTAAACCCATCCAATAAATCAGTAATGCCATCTTCTGGAATCATGTGATATCCATGTAATCTATTAGCTGACTTGGAGGCTCGGCTCCATCAACACAAACTCCACTGCTAGAGACATGTCAGCTTCTGCAGAAACCTACGTTGTGGAGAAGGGGGCTTGGGTTTCAGCGGCGTTTGCACAGCAGTGGTGGAACACCTGCATTTTAGCTTTCATTCCTGAGCCCTCTTCCTCATCTCTCCTCATCACTGACTACAAGATTTCAGTCTGGGCTTCTTATAAATTTCTTGCTCCTCTTTCTCATACTCTTTCCATTTTTTTACCTCTGTATCTTTTTCTATGTAGTGCCTTGTTAGAAACCTCCCTTCTTTCCTGATTTCACTGTCCTGTCCATATGTTTGAGAAGGCTGGAGTGAGAGAGAAAATGAAAAATGTGTGAGTTTCAGATGGGTGGAAAGATATAGGAGGAGTTGGTAGGACTTACCTGGAGCCTGTGGGCAGTGGAGTCTCTCCTACCCTCCCCTTTGCTAGTTCACCGCCACCCGATCCCTGTCTTATCTGCCACTTCCCTTGAGTACAACACAGCTCATCCCTTGTTACCGGCCACCCTGGGCAGCTGCCTGCTGCCTACTGTCTTTGGGCTTTCTTCAACTGCAGAAGAGACTTCTTGCTCCTCCCAGTTCCACTTCTCACTAGCCTGAAGTAATAAACAGAGACTATGGCAAGACTGGAGAGAGCGAGCTCAGTTGCTCAGCAGAGGTTACAGAAAGAGTGAGAAAGGCTCAGGCATTGTCAGCCAAAATGAGATGGCACATAGTTTCAAACCTAAAAAAATCTCTAGAGAACATACAGGAACCATGTGAGTTTTTATTTTTCCCAACAAGGTTTTAGGATTCAACTGTTTGCCAGTTTTACAAAAAAGACATCAAAACCAGAGGAAAACTAGTGTTGCTCTGAATAAAGGCCACCAAAGTTTTTCAGCAGGGCTAAAATACAATACATGTATCTTCCCCAACATTCATTTTCAGAAGTCTCTGAGTAATATTTACTGTAAGACACCAAAAAAAAAAAAATGACAGAAAATTTCAGTGAGAATCCAGTGAAGTTATTAGCATTGACTACTTAGAGCTGGCATGTGGAGGTGCCAGGCAACCTTGAAAGCAAACTGTGCTGTTGGCTGTGCCTACACTCTTGTGCCTATTTCTTATCTAAATAATGTAATCTGCTAACAACGTTTTTTAGCTTTCCTCCATTGTGTTCATCTAGTTGCAAATGATGTTCGGTGGTATGAAAATGACAAAACATTTATACCTAGCAATGACCTACCTATATGAAATTTAAATTCTAGCAATTCAATCTGTTCAAGTTCTATTACATACCTTCCTATTTGTGCTAACCAGTGTGCCCTTTCTGAGGGTGTGTTAATTGTCAACTATCAACAAGTGGAACACATAATTGTTTTTATCATATATTAAATGGACTGTATGTACAAGCTTATCAGTAGACAGCATATTTGCTCCGATAAATGCATTACCTCACAGCTTACTGAACAAAGCCTGGTCACAATTCTTCTGGCTTTCTGTCTGGAGCTAGGGGATAGTATATTATGGGAGACCAGGCTCACCAACATAGCAGAACCATGCACGGGATCTTCCTATGCAATCAGATTCCCCAATCCTGCTTCCCAATCTTTCCTCTCCTCTGTCCTCTGCACACATTTCCTTCTGTCAGTTCTCACACCTATTAGCAAAAAGGGCTGGAAAGAGCCATCTTAAGGCTGTGCATTTGGCCCCTTCAAATAAGGTTGTGAACTGCCACAATTCTTCCTACAGTTTCCAGGGAAGAAATGTTTTTACAACCAACAGATATGTACAAAATGGATTATTCCACATCATCAGTGGATTATTTTCATTAGGCCACTCAGTTAGGAAAATATTCTTGTTCTCCTTAATGAGGTATCATGCAATATATTCAGAGCTCTGGATCGTTTACTCCTAGGCTATGGTGTTTGCTCATCCCTAGCTTTGCTTGTTCACTTTTTCTGCTGTGAGAGATTGTGGGGCTGTGCCGTGGAATGGTTACGGAAATAACTGCTCTCAGAGCCCAGCTTGCTGAGTTAGAGAAAGAAAATCTTGGTCTCAAAGAGAAGATTAGAAAAGGAGTATGGGGTGAATACAAATCACTAATCTGGAACCTATTTGTGACTTGTGTCCAACTAAATCTAGGAACAGGATAAGAGGGGATACTCAATCAGTCTTCTTTGTGCCGCTGTATAGTTTGCCAACAAGCGTAGCACTCAAAGGAAAAAATTGCTGCAATGTGCCAGGTGGATGGATGGGTGAATCATTTATCTCCTGCTGTTAGAAGCATCTTGTAAAAATGTCTGGTAGAAAAATAGTGTACCTTTTCCAAGAGAGGAGGCGTATTCTTGATGGAACAGGTGCAACATTAGAGAGAGTGATGGAAGCTCTTTTTAGTTACAGTGGAGGTAAATTTTTGGATATAGTACTTCAGTTTGTAATATCCCGCACTATTTTTCTTGGAAGCTCTATGTCCACTGCCTAATTGTATTGCTCACTCTAACAATGCCTTTGTTTTCAAGTAATCCACTGATAGATTTGGGGTAACAAACATCGTTACTTAGAAAAATAAGATATTTCAATCTAGCCTGTAAAAACCAACTGATTATCACCTTGTGTATTACAGAGCAACTACCTGCATCAGATGCCCAGGGTTTCAATTAATGATCCACAAGACTATTAATATCTGTGGCCAGGGCAATAGTGACCGGAGGAATATTCTGATTTCTTTTGCAGTCCTAAAAGTGAATCAGTTTTTCACCAGAAAGACTACTTTTTTCACCATGGTGCTGCTACATCCATTAAATGCTTGCACCCCAGGACTGCCAATAGGATGCCTGCAAATGATACAATTGAAATTCCACTTCTTATAGTGCCTGGATACTAGAAGAATATTGCTCTCTCTTCTCAACACATTGCGTCTAGGAAAATAATTATGAAGAAAGACCATCTGGTTAAGTTGAGAGACTTCTGAAATCTTCTGAATGTTGCTTTTCCAGATGTGCACACTTCATGTCTTATGGGTTCTGTTCATAATTGCAGAGAAAGGTGGATGTCTATCACCTTAGCATTGAGCAATGGATGTTTGAAATCAACAGAAACTGATTTCAGAGGGAAGAGAAGAGAAGAGAAGAGAAGAGAAGAGAAGAGAAGAGAAGAGAAGAGAAGAGAAGAGAAGAGAAGAGGTTGTCAATATGACTGATCTGAAGAAAACGTTTGGCTCCACTAAAAATAATGGTTACTTGAAAGAACATTTGTCTAAAGTAAGGAAATACATATGTGTGCCAGTAAATGAACACAAGGATAATATCCAGGTTAAGCTTGCTGAAGACATTGCAGAGACATTGGCTGGGTGAAGACTATGAAGGTAGTCCATTATTAGACTTTGTTAATGGCTACTTATTTGTCAGGTTTTCATGAATCAGTCATCCTTAGCTGTGTGTTTATGCTCCAAGTGCAGAAATTTGAGTCAATTCCAGCTGTTAGACCCTGAGTAAGTATATGTATTTGAATTGAATTTGGTACTAAACTTAGGAATTCTGCTTTCAGTCTGTTCTGAGTGAAACTAACACCATGCTTTCTACACCGGTGAATATCAGAGACGTTGAACTTGGATCTGAGTAAGTACAAACGTAAACTCACATTCAATCGTATATCAGCACTGTCATGTGTTGTTATTGTCCCTTTCTTGGGTGGGGAAAAAAGAATGTGATGTTTCAGTGACTCTGATAAACATGTTAACATGAGTTTTGTCTTCTTGTCATGCAAGCTGATCACATAAAACAAAGGGAATTGAATCCTTTTTTCCACTTGGAGTTACTTAGAATAAAAAATACATTCAACTTTATGTTTTGAAATAGTGCCCCCAAAACTGATGTTCTGGGATTTATAAACTAAATCCTGTAAAGCTACAGCTTCCAAACCAATCCCTTTTATAGTCAAACATATTCCTCCTCAGCGAAGTTCAATTTGTACTAAAATTATGGTAGTCAGTCAGTGAATAGAAATGAAACCAAATAGGTAATGGCTAAATACTTCTGTCTAAAGAAAATATGCGTGCAGATCTCTCAAGCAGAGTAGCTGGCGAAGCAGGAAGGGCTTTAGACACCTCCAAGGAACCTGGAGGATAGGGACACCTAGAAGTAAACGAGGAACTAGTGGGAATGGAAGAGGTTCATCCACGAAAAAGCTGCAGGGAGACTTCCTTATCCCCGTTTGGAAAGGACAGTGTGCTGAGGCAATTGAACAAGGAGAGCAGGGAGCTCAAGTGCAGACTAAGGGCTGTGGTTTGAGCAGAGTCATGGAAACTTGGTGGGCTGATGTACACCATAGTCATGGTGGTTATAGGATGCTAAAGAAACAGCAGCAGGGAAGAAGAGGAGTGAGAATTGCACTCTGTGTAAAATCCTTCCCCACACAGAGCTCTCGTATGAATGCGGAGATGTACTACTGCAAGCCTATGAGTCAAAGTCAGAGGCTGGAGAAACATTAGTGATGATTAATGACTGTGGTGGGGATCTGTTACAGACTACCTGGTCAAGAGGATAAAATAGGTGTGATAGCCTATAGGAAGCTAAGAAAAGTGGAGATTTTACCCATCTGGAAATCTACTAGAAAGGGAAACACAGCACTGTGAAAGCCTAGGCAGTTCCTAGAGAGCATTAGTGAGAATACCCCAAACGCTAGAGGAGCCAGCCGTGGTAAATCCTTACTTCTGCTGCTCACAGAGAAAAACTGGTGGTGAGCATCATCACATCTGAAGCCATCTGAGGCTGCAGTGACTATGAAATTATTTCAGGGTCAGGAGAAAGGTTGCAAAATTATGCTGCAGAGCTAGGACTTAGGACTTGAGAGCAGACTATGACTTATTTAGGGAATTGCTAAGCACGATCCCTGGAGAACTGCCAAGAGGGGAAAAAAGCCAAGGAATGCTGGTTGATTTTTAAAGAAAATCTAAAGAGATTTCAAACACAACTATCCTGTTATGCAAAAAGACCAGGGAGTTTATCAGAAACTTGGCCTTGCTTGACTTAGCAAAGAGCTTCTTAAAGGACTAAAATACAAAAAGGGAGATTTCAAGTAGTGGAAGCATGGACAGGCAACAAAGCTAGAGTATCAGAGTTCAGACCCATAGTGATGAAATTAAGAAGGCCAAAGCCTGGCTGAAGATAAAACTAACATGGGACACAAAAGGCAAGAAAGTGAATCGATAGTGAATGGTAGAGTTTTTGTACAGAGACACTTCTGCCAGTGGGGCCAAGACCTCCAGTGGGTCTCTATAACCCTCATTTCTATGATTCTATGAACTGCTTTCCTCTGCCTTAAGAACAGTTTAGGAAGAAGTCTGCTATTTTAAACAAAGAGGAAGAAAAAGTGATGACTATGCTTTTCATGAACCCACAGATTTCTAAGGACATTGTAATTAGGGTGACCCAGGTTACTCAATAAGGTATGAACCAGAATCCCCATGTGGCGTAATAGTGTTTATCACCATTAACAGTGCTTTCTTTTGCAGGGGTTTACCTGCTTGCTGTTTTGGATTAAATTTCTTCCATTTTTTTCCCCAGATTCTGGGCAATATTCAGTTTCCCTGGAGACACAGTAATAGAAATTTATTGCCACAGGCTGCACTGTTTCCAAATGCAAAGTTTGAGCATTCGAAAATTAAAATTAAATACAAATAGTTGCATGCTTCTACAATTGCATTTCCTTCCAAACCACATGGTTCTTTAGCAGGAACAGATGCAGCTTTTGTGGGATGAAAATATTAGGCTAAGCAAGCTGGTTTGTAAGTTAAAGACTGTGAATTGTTGGAAGAAAACCACTCAGAAGGCATAGCTTTCTGCAAAGCTTACAGATGCTGAAAGGTGATATTACTCTACCATTTCATCTGTTTTCAGTGCCTTAATTTTCTGCAAAACTAATGGTCAGATTGGGCAGGCTCACTATTGCTCAGTGAGTCTATAGGATCTCATTGTAACTGCAGATTATAGGTAAAAATGCTAAACTTTTTTCTCCTCTGTATTATGGGTATAAGGTGGTCTTCAAATATGAAGAGCATGAAACTAAACCCTGATGCCTGCCTGAGCAAGAGTCTAGGAAGTATGAGTAGCCCATAGTATTTCTAATTCTGTTGTTGAATTTGTTGTCGGCAAACTAATTATGACATTGTATCAAAGTCAACTATTTCAAAACTGACCAAAACATATGAAAAAGAATTGAAAACATAAAAAAAAAATTTTCAAAAATATGAAAAAGGCAGATTTGAAATGAAAATTAACTAGACTGTTGGCCTGGGAGGTGGCCAAGGTTTGGTTTTGTTTTTATTTTAAATTGGTATCTGCTTAAACAAAGCAGAACACAGCATGAGGTTTATAAATTTAATTACAGAAATACAAGATGAAGCACAAAAATGACTAGATTAAACTAAAGTGAAGAAGGATGGAAAGAAAAGTGCTTCACTGCTTTAAATGAGGCTGATTAGAATGGAACAAACAGGTTATTGATCATCATATAGGTTAATTAGCTGCACATGTCAAGCAAAGGAAGGACAGAATGGATCATATTTTTTAACTTAAAAAGAGTAAAACCAAAATGTTTTCTGTGTGCTTCTTAATTTTAAAGCCAAATAAAACTGGATGTGCATACACTTAGTTCAGTTATATCAGGGAGATGCTAAATCATTAGATTCTTCTATTAAACAAAATAGTCAAAGGTGGATTGAATTATTGCAAAAATTTAAATAGGAAATAAAACCTATATTCATAGGATTTATAAGTCTGCAACTGAGAAAAATAAGTGGGAAAATCTGTCTTTTTTAAATTAGAGCCTAGACCTTCTTGCTCAGACAGAGCTTTCATGTGTTTGACTTTGGAATAATAGCATGGTTTAGGTTGGAAGCGACCTTAAAGAACATTCATCTTCAAACCCCCTGCCATGGGCAGGGACACCTTCGATTAGATCATGTTGCTCCGAGAACTGAACGCAGTACTCCAGGTGAGGTCTCACGAGAGCAGAGCAGAGGGGCAGTATCGCCTCCCTTGACCTGCTGATCACATTTCTTTTGATGCAGCCCATGATACAGTTGGCTTTCTGGGCTGCAAGCATACATTGCCAGCTCACGTTGAGCTTCTCATCCACCAGCACCTGCAAGTACTCCACTGCAAGTACAGAGGATCCTGGACCTTGTTTTTCCAGTTTAAATGGATGGGAAGGAGAGAGGGCTGCTAAATCTTTGTCTGACATATTAACATATATACACACACATTTATGTTTGTGTTTAAAACAAACAACAAGACCCTGCCCAGCAAGAAAACAAGCTTCATCACTCACATTTTTGCTTTAGAGATAATGAGGGAATAAACAGATTAGTAGATGGACAAGTCTTTCTGATGCATAAGAAAGATCAAGTTTGCATACAAGAACCTGAGTTGTTGATTAGTAAGTATAATTAAAGATGTGCAGTTGTACCCATACAAAAGATTTTCTTACGTTTTCCTCTTTTGAGGACCCATCTTGTCCATCCTGTTCCTCACTTTGCCTTAAAAAAAGGTCCAGCTTTTATTAGAAAACAGGAACAATTCAATTCTACTTCACTAAAAATCTGATTTTCCTTTCAAGAAATCCACTGCTATATAAAAGACAGAAAATCACTGCTCTCATCATTGTTTCTGTTATGTACTTTTTGTATAGTTCTGAAGTTATTAGTCTTCTACCAAATCTTAAATTCCAAAGAAAAACTCATGGATGTGGTAAATAAATACAGAACAAATTCATTTCATAATTTTTTTCCATCTGAACACGATCGTGGATACCTCACTGCCACAGCAAGCTGCTTTTCACTTCTACACTCATGCTGAAATGGCCCATTCCTCAAAGTCAAACTGAAAAGCACACCCTTCACTTGCAATATACTCAATGCCAGGCAATATTATTGTATGGAAAATGCGTCTTGTCAAAAAAAAACCCATTTCATTCTGCTTATAAGATTACAAGTTGGATAAATAAACATTATGTTAGAGATGCAATACATATTTTGAAGGCCCTTGTAATGCTCGGGTTAGCAGCACATAAGATTTGTATTTGAAATTTTAGCATTACACAATATCAATAAAAATGCTAAATGGATTGAGAGCTTTTTTTTTGACATAAAAATGTGTAATTTTCATTAAATGAAGATGGTTTCTGATGGATTTCTATGATGGCTGGTAGCAGAACTATCAGCACTCAACATTTTTGTCAGTGGCTTAGAAATAAATATAGAAGCATAGATTATAAAATTTACCAATGCCATATTTGGGGAGGAATGTTAGTGAAAAGGCATATTTAGTGAATAACAATGTAGACAGAGTGGGAGTACAGAATCACACAGATAGCTCGGGAACTTGGTCATCCCTCAGAGAAGTATTTCAGTGCCTGAATGGATGAAGAATGTGAAGAAAGTAGGACTCCTACAGACCAGGGTGCATGAGACAGGTGTCATAACAAAGGGATGATTGGCCATGTAGTGTGCTACTGCAAAGGATGGACATTGCAATATTTTTGCTTATAAAAAGGAGAATTGTACAGCTATATATTAAAAAGGAGTCTGTAGCTCTATGAAATACACCCTGAAATGCTGCCACTATTCCAGCGTGTACTTACTAATTTAAAAAGACGAAGAAAAAAATGAAAGAGTGCAGAGAACAGTTAGAAAAATGATTTGAGGGTTGCAGGAAATTCTTTCTAGCAGAGGGCTCTTAAAAGGCTCAATCTGTTTAGCCTATAAGAAAGAAAACTGACTTGATTATATATATTTTTGTTGGGAAAGAAGTGCAGATATTAAAAGGTAAAACAAGAGGCGGTGCCTAGAAGTTGAGGTCAGACAAACTCAAAAAGGGAAATTAGAAAACAAAGTTTTCAAAATGTGATTAACTGTGGAAATTACTGAGTATCTTCAACTCAAGACCAGATGCCTTTCTGGGAAGCACCGTTTAGTCAAACCAACCTGCTCATTATAGTACAAGGGTAATTAAAGGTAAATCTGATATTAAAAATCACATCTGATGGCTCAATTTCTCCATTCTGAGTTTATTTGCCTATGAAAGTTCAACATTAATAAGGCTTGGAGAGCTCCCCAACGAAAAATGTTTGGGCTGTGACTGCTTTTAGTGTTTCCTTTGGCTGATAAATTGGCTTTCTTCACTGACAAGCTGTCAATTTATTTCCAAAAGACCCGCTGCATCTACTACCTTTCTAGAAACTGTTGTTGTTGATGTTTTTCTTGATTTCTGACATCAGGTTCTGGCTCCTTCTCTTCTTCCTAATTTTTTTCCTTGATATGACTGTGGTGATGGTGTTTACAAGTAGCAGACCCCATTCCACAAGCCATGGCTGTACAGGAGGGTGTGATCTGATATGAGTGCCTGGTGACACAATTGCATTCAATTCTGGTACAGATTCTAAAATGTAGCCATACTTACTGGCTGCCTCTACAAACCATGTATAAACAGCAATGTTGTAAAAAGCTGGACTTATTTCCCTTCTCTTTTCCCTTGTTTATATGTTGCATTAAAAACAAGTTCCACACACACACCACAGGATGGTTGCAAAGGCAAATTACAGCAGATTGAGGAAATCGGAAGCAACTGCTTTGTTGTTTATTTGCAACTGAATGAGGTCTACACATGCATGTTGTTTCGAGGCTTCTCCATCTAACAAACAATGATGTAAAACTCCGTTCCCACTCCCCCTTATGCTTCCCTTGCGCTCCTTGTTCCCACAACCCAGATTTTCTTTTGAGTTTAGGTCTGACTGTGATCCTTTCATAAGATCATAGGATAATTCAGATTTGCATACCACCATTTCTTTTTATTCAGTACAAAGCTATGTGGGATGGGGTCTCTCCTCAATCAGCTCAGCTGGGCATGACATCTGAGGACTGGACATTTGGACTTAAAACGAAATCTAAGAAGGTGTGTATGGGAACTAGGGAAAATAATGAAAGTCTGAAACTGTCATGATTGCATGATGTAAAAATAAATGCTGTTGGAAGTACTACAGAGGAAGACACAAAAAGGCGAAGAGAAGCCAAATAGTGCAATAAAAGCTGATGCTACAGAGAAGATGCTTGCAGGGACAGAAAAGCAGGGAGTGAAATGCTTAACCAAGGAAGCTGAAAAATCTAGAATATGACATCTTCAACAAAAAGAGGCCAAAAAAAAAGAAATGCAGTGAGTGAAGTCATAATGCAGGCTTGAAAAATAGAAGCAGTAGCATTTCTGGAGAAGTGCTGCAAGTTCCAACACTCTGACGACATCTGAGTGTGTCCCTTCAAGTGTCTGAACTTCATAGCTTCTTTGTAGCCCTCCAAGGGCTCTGGAGGAGGGTCTTCCAGCATGAGCCTTAGCATTGTGCTGAGCCCTGGCTACTGGGATTTAGGGACATAGAGACATGTTCCACATTTTGGTGGCGTCTTTTGTTTCTGATGCTTCTCAGGGCCTTCCTGTTGAACCTGGTTTGGTATCTTTGCTCTAGAAACTGAGTATTACTCTCTTTATTTTAAAGGTAAACTGCTGGGGCCACATTTCAGGGTCTGCAGTGACTGTCGCCTTCCTGGCTCTTCCCGTGCCATTTCCCAGGTAGGGCTTTGACACCAGGGCTGGAGAGGTGCCAAACTGATGGCCTTTTACTTTATCTAAATTGCATTTGACAGAAAGCCTCTGCCGTAAACTACTGTTTCCCAAACCCTGGACTACCAAATGAACGTATTAGGAAGAGAACCACTTTAATCCAGTTTGGCCACAGTTTTCACTAAATGGATACCATCCTACTGAAGTATTGAGTTTAAATCTGTTACTGCACTGCTAATCATTGATTTAGTGTAACTCAATAACCAGATCAACTTTCAAGATTATGTCCCTGTAAAATTAAAAAAAAAATTATTTGCCCAAGTAAATGCAATTTCTGTCTTTAGCACAGCTGGTAGAGTGGGCTCTTGGCTGTGAAATGTGTAGTGTAGCCTGCAGAACAAAACATTGCTTGGCAACCTCTTGATTATGCTTTTACTAGGTAGATCCATCTACTGACTGACAGGTTTGCTGCCACTGAAACTTGCTTTCTTGGTCCAGAGAGGAAAAAACTTCGTAAATGCACCCGAATGCCTTTCATGTAAGCCAAGCAATGTATAGTCTGTCTTCAATCTTCTAAAGCATCAAGGTGAAAGCACAGGGTGTTTGTTTTCCAGAGTCAGGATGACAAATGCCATTCTGCTGGGAATGATTTCTCAGGCTGCTGGCATATTCTCTAACCAAAACCGTATGAGAGACACACAGCCAAAGCAGTTGGTGCAGACACCTGAGACCACTGATTTTCTTGGTCTCCGTCCTTGATGGGGGTCCAAACTGTTTTGCTGTGTTTACAAAATAACCCTCCAAGAGACCAGAGATGTCAGCTGCTGGATGAGCCTTTGAGGAGAGCAGAAAGGAAAATGGTAGTTGCAGTGTGCAGGCTTTAATTGCCACAAAAGTCGCCACTGCAGCTAGCACCTACGTGGTCATTAACACTAGCAAACTCTATATTTAAATTTAGTTAGCAAATTACAGAGTGTGGGAGAGATGAGGGAAGAGCTGCTGCTTTTGCCACAGACCTTTGCCCTGAAAATGGAGGCAGGGTCTTGTCTAATTAGGGTTACATGCAGAGAACAGTGAGGAAAAGGCCTCTGTATTGTTTTTATCTTCAGTGCCTGAAATGCAGATGCCTATTAAGCAATAATGAAAATGTCAATTTGCACTATTTGTGCTTTATTTTGCATTCTGAGGGTTTATGGATATGTTTAGCAAAACTGTAATTATGGATTATTTCAACCAGCAAGAAGTGATGGCCGCTCATCCACAAGAGCGCACAGGGCAACATCTTTTTCTCTAAATCTAGGCCCCTGCTTTGAGGCAGAACTGTCAGATGACTAATTTTTGTTGCTGCCATTAATCTTTTTGCCACCTTTCAGATAAGAAGCCAGTTATAACCCAAGAGTGCAGTTTAAAATGGGAGGCCTTCCAGCAGGCTGACAAACTGCAGTGTCAAATTTATGACCTGGAAGCTGCAGTTTCCCAGAGGAACGTGACTGCAGGTAAAGACACGTTCTGCATTGTTACCCACCTTCTTGGGGAATTAAGTATTATGAGCTATGTGTCCACCTCTATAAAGCTCTCCTTAACCTTTGAAGCAATATGCAACTTAAGCCAAATATGCAAGAGAAAGCTTTCTCTGTAATTAGTGTTTAGGTAGAGGAGACAGACCTAAAACAATCTTGAGGAAAAGTCAGACAACTCAAAAGCCCTATGCCTTCTTACACCGCAGCTGCTCAGGCAGCACAAGGAACGACTCCCAAGTTAATAACTTTAAACCATAACTTGCATTGTCTTTGCTTGGTTGAGATCTCGTGGGAAATATGAGTGGAGCTGCATTTAGGGGAGCAGGCAATTAGGAAACAAAGGATCCAAAGTGGTAGGAAACTGGGCTTTATCAGTGGCTCTGGTTGGACAGCTTGCTTACAAATCACGTGGGACAGCCAAGCAAGACTGTCTCCTTGTAATTCGATTATATACATGCCTGTGATTGCAGGTATTTTTAAGAATACCTCAAAAGAGCAGAGATTGCTTTCTAGCCTTTAATTGAAATAACTCAGAATTTAAACTAAAATCTTTCTTAGTTGTTTGGTTGGTAACTTTTTTATGCAACATTTACGTAATCCATTTAGCTTAAAAAGCTTGATTAGGGATTTCTGTCCTCTTATAGGCCTGAAGTTGCAGCTTTTCTCTGTGGCATCAAACTCCTACCAACAGTTTGATAAACTTATGCAGAAAAATTGACAGATGATACCTAAATTGACAGATGATACCTAAATTCCTAGTAAATTACATAAACAGGAAAAAAGTCCAACAATCTTTCAAGGTGCATTTCTATGCCATGAATAATATAAAGAACTACAAGTTTAATTATAGTTTCCTTCTACAGGAAAACATTGGTTATTCAATAACCAATGAGAACTAATAGGATGAGAAATATAATTAGAAATGCTTATTAGCACACTGCTGAAGACAAGATACGAACCAAATGTGGCAAAATAAGTAACAGGGAGGTATTCTTAAATAATGCACAAATAAACTTCGTTTCTCTGGCTTTAAACTAATCAAGTCCAGGGGAAAAGTTGATGCAAAACTTAAAAGACATATTGATGCTACTAAGCACAGGGAAAGCAGCTGCGACAGAAAGGAGATGATTTTTTTTTCTGCAGTGAGTTACCACTATAAAACATGATGCAGAGCTGGAATAAGCTGAGAAGCTTGGATTTCTCTACGTTCAACATAGGAGATTCATCAAAACTCAGATGACTAGTCTGAAATGTGTTCAAACTCCACAATGTACTGTACCTACCTTTTTACTTTGATTTTTTATTCCAATGTCTGCAATAGTAGATAGATGTTGTAAGTTTTAGTGGTGATTGTTTTTTTGTTTTTCTTTTAAAACGGTAGAAGGAATACTGCAGAGCTGTTATCCCATAAGGAGTGTAAGAAATAATTTTCCAGGTAACAAGTCAATATTAGCTAGCTATAATTTTTGATGCATTAATACTAGTACTTTTCATAAGGCAATCCAGACTTGCATCATGTAAAGATTTGCCTTTTTATTAATCTGAGCTGCACTGTCTGTCACTAACCTGACTTCACTGGCCATGATAGCATTTGGCCAGACCTATTTGTATAGGGCTGGCAATTGTTTCTTGCAATAGCCCTGTTTTGACTGTAAAGGCAAAGTTGTTTTTGAAACAGGTGATATGAACTCCACGAATTGCCCATATAGACTAAGACTTCAGTCAGTTTGTGAGAATAATCCGTAGATTAACAGTCTGAGCCACATCCTCTAACTCCTCCATTCCTTCGCCTCCATCTTGACATCTTCTTTGGCATGTCCCAGTAACATAAAACAGTTGCTGCACTTCTTTCTGCACTCATGTGATGCTTGTGTAGCCCATCCTCTCAAGCTCCTGCTCCAGGATGCACAGACACTGAATGCAGCCTGACCAGACTGGTAGCTGTGCACTCTGTACAGCTGCCAGCTGCTCTCCTGCTGCTTCAGCAGAAGGCCAGAGTCCCTTGGACATGCACCCTGAAACAACGCTAGCAACAGCTAACCCATGTGGTCTGAAACAGCTGAGATCATACCTGAGCGGGAAGAGGAACCCTACCTCAATTAAAAACTGCAGAATTGCAGCTACACAGCAAAATTAGCCCTCACCTTTTTACTTTAAGTTAGTGGGAATTATTAACATAGGGTTAAGAAGAGCTACAGCAACACCACATGGTATATGGATACAAATCAGGGTTAAACCACGTTATGGCTGACAGCAAGCACAGCATTTGATTCAGTGGGGATGTTTTCAGTGGCCAAATGGTTAGCATTAACTGGCTGCATCTCTGCTTTTCAAAAATCTAACAAAGGTGAAGACTGGAAGTCACTAGGGAATTTCGTGCCACTGGGAACAAATCATTAACACCCACCCATACCTTTTAATGTTAGATTTCAACAGGACTGAGAAAGACAGAGTTGTGGAGAAAACAGTCCCGTATAATGAAGTAGATTTGAGATATCAAGAATTTTCTGCTTCATTGAAATGACTCCTGCTAGAGAAATGAATGCAGAGATACTCATTCCTATGACTGAAAAGGGTGCAGGATGAGATGCAAAAACTGCAGACAGTTGCAAGTAGTTTCTGGTTTACTTTGTGCCAATATCATACACTAACTGCTTTTTCTAGACTAACCAATCTATTATTCTATTAGTACTATGCTGAGTGTTTACTACTTGTTTTGGGCTGTTTGTTTTTTCTTCTCCCCTTAACATTCTGCTTAGAGGTCAGAAACAACAGCTTCTGCATTTACTTGCGTTCTGCTTTAACTTTGTTGTTGGTAATACTCCAGTTCTGCAGCTCAAGTTCAGAGTAACAAGCTTTCAACATCCACTCAGTATGGGAACTATCAGCAGCATCCTTTGAATTTTCACTCAAGAACAGCAATGGAACATGAGGACACACTCAAAGACAGTAAATAATGGTGGCATTGGTAAATACACTAATCTGGTTACAAAATGAGCCACTTCTTTGTTAGTGGGCAAGATATGATTTGTAGATATATCTGGGCAGGTTTCATCTAGACAATAAGCAAAATCCCTCTGAAGATTTATCTTTAAGAGCAAGGTGATGAGTATATATGCGTAGCAAACAGGGGGAGGAAAAAAAGTGTTTCCAAATGGTCCAAAAATTGACTAAGGAGAGGGAGCAGGATGGAGCTATTCAGTTAGCAATGGTACAGGATTTTTTTTTTTTTTTTAAGTACCATACCCTGGTTGGTGACTCTTTTTATATGTAAGTCATGCTTGCAGATGGAAGAAGAGAATGGCAGGCAGGTCATTACTACACCTAAGTGAAAAGCCTCTTCCTACTGTCTTCAAGCCGCTACAGAAACAAAGGCTGGGCCAGAAGTACACAAAAATGGATTTTTAAATCAGTCCAAGGCATTTTAGAAAATGTCACTAAACTGGCAACCTGGAAATAAAAGAAGAACAATTTATTTATAATTCTAAAGGAGGCAGTAATACTCCAGTGCTATGCATATATACATGGATGCAGTGTCCAACAGCAGCTCCAGCCAGTTAATTTGCTAATCCATTTTAGGCACAGAGTGATGCAGATCCTCCTTCTGAGCAAAACACTGCATGTCTTTCCTTCACACACAATGCAGTACAGAAAGACAAGGATATCAGTCAAAAAAACTAAAAGGCTTCCTTTTATTGTGGTCATCTTGGAGCATGGTACAGCAAAGCATAGCTATGTGCTTAAAGAAAAAACTTTGGGTCTGGTGTTTGGGGTGGTTTTCCTAGTTGTTTTTTTCTTTTGTAAACTGCTTTCTTACTGCAACCCCTGAACATGCGATTCTGCCCGATGCAGTGCTCTCACCCCAGAGGTTGCTGCCTGTACACTGAACATTTCACGCTTGTTTAAAGATGACTCATCAGAATTATCATCTCCCCTCCCCCTACAAACGGGAAGAAGCTCCTTGCACAATACTATACTAACTAGAAGGGGGAAAAAAAGGGCATTAATTTATCAGCATTTCTCTGGCATGGAAAAACGCTTGCTTTTATAGCCTAGTCAATAAAGGATTCAAAGTTCTCTTTCAGAGATGTATCAAAATGTATGGCAGCTTTTGATGAGTTAGAATACTAACCTATGTTTCTTTAAAGATCATCCACATCCATGGATCCCTGTGAACATGAAAAATCAAATAACTCAGTACTTTTTTTTTTTATGAATAACTAAGACCTAGAATTAAATTCCAGCAACCTTTAAGAGCATTGCACTGGTTAAACACAGAGTAAAAGAACTCTAGCTTCTGTTAGAAATGCTGCAGTATTTAGAGACAGAGGATTCCTAGAAGAAGGCTGACATTCTTCACCATTTCTTAAACAAGATTTACTTCATTCAAGCTTACTGATACATTAAAACAAGTCACAATACACTCAAATGCTGCTGAATCAGTTATGAGTTCTTTTTAAGGTATGCCTTAAATTAATGTTCTAGTTTGAGCTGAAACAGAACCAATTCTCTGATTCTTCAGGTAAGCCTCATCTAAGGAATTTCAGTTTCTGAAAGGTATGTACACAATCCCCTCTGGAATCGCTCACATTAAAGAAAGTAAACAAGAAAAATTCCATTCAACAGATTTTATTTATCGATTTGGTTTTGCGATTACAACCGTTTCAGTTTTCTTCCACTGAAGACAAAATACAAACTTTTACAGCAACACTTGCAGAGAACATTCATAACAGCTTGACATTTGCACAAGCTGGCTTCAAGAAAAAGCCAGGTAACTTGAAGAGTCACTACAGTTCAGTGCCTAAAATTGATTTAGGGGCAAATACAACTACAGATCTATGAGCTACCTTCCACTTCAAAACACTAGGCCAAGAAAAACTGCAAGTTGTTACTTCAGGTTTTTTTGCTAGTACACAGCACAGATCAGCTGATACTGCATTTCACAAAGGAATAATTAATTGCTTTCTACAGTGAGGCAGCCAAGCACATGGTGAAGGTATATAATCCAGCCTCCCCTCCCTCCAAACAACCGAAAAGGAAACAATCCAAGCCACAACTCTGTAAACTGTGGATTATACCTCTTTGGCAAGGCTAGTGAGCAAGTGATGCACACCTTCCAGAATACGGCTAAACTGATATAGTACAAGCTTGAGTTTTTCAGATTGGTATCTGTATATGTCAGAGATCCTGGGTTTCCTAATGTCTTGGAAAGTATCAATTGCTGGCACCAAGAAAAATTCAGTAACTAAGGCAAGGTATCCCTTCTACCCTTTTAAACAAAATTTGAGGCAAAAGATTAAGCAACTTTAAGGCACTTTAAAAATTATTTTTAGTTTGCTTTACCAACATACTTTATCAGCAACCTAAATCAGGATCAGCATAGCTCATGAATAAGCACTTTAGCAACATTTTACAAAGCAACAACTTCTTTGTGGCAGTCTTCCATGCTATGAAGTGTTGTGTAGCACTTCTCTGCAAGTTTCCCAAAAGAGAGCCCTTTGAGGCCAAAAAAAAATTTATATACAGTTTGCTTTGCTGAGCTGAAGGAGAACTCTGCCACACTTCAGAAGAGTATTTTGCTCACTTCAAAGCACAGAATACAAGCTCATGGATATCTTTATTTAAACAAATAAATGTAACAAAATAGTTCTGAGATAGGGAAAGGACAGATTAGGTGATTTCACAATAAGGCCAAGAATACACTATACCATCTGACCCACATACATACCGTTGCTAGAAACTGGCTGCTCACTCTGCTGTTTTAATAGACCTGAGCTGATTGTCTTAGTTTTGTTTAGAAAACCAAAAGCTAATGAATTCAAAGATACAGTACTAGTGAATAACTTCTGTATTTTGTATCAATTTGAGTTTTCTATGCAGCACAATAGAAACAGTGCCATTCAAACTAGAAAGCAACACTGTGCACTTTTAGCTTCCAACTTAAATATGAAGCAAACTAAGTGCACTTAAGTTCCACTGCCATGATTATTATCTGCATTAACGCTATCATTTTGTATTGGGTGCCAAATTTCTGTCAAGTAAGAGCTAGTAAGACAGTACTACAGATTATCCTGAAATTGATGATCAAGGGGTATCATCAAAAGCTATATTACATGCTACATCTACCACCTGATTTTATCTTTACTTCCAATTTTCCTGTGGGTTTATTTTCATGGGTGCCCAAGTCAATCTACATTGGAGAGGCGTACCTATGATACTCAGATCACAAGGCTGATCCAGCCAAGGGAAAAAAACCAAAACAACAAAACTATTTGGTGACTAGATTTTCTTAACTAGTTCACTGCAGGGTGACACAAACCCAACGCCAGGAAAGGGGATGGAAAAGAAAAGGTGTAGCCCTGACAGGTCCAGGACTACGGTAATCCTGATGAGGATCAAATCCATAGATCCTTTGAACTACCCTTAATTACTCCTTCAGCAAGCAGATACAGAGGAGGGTAAGAAAAAAGCCCAAACCACTGAAATTAACTGGAACAAGCTTCAGAATTATTTGAATATGAAAAACCTCAGCATTTTCCTACACCAGTCATTCAAGTATGAATATAAGTTGTTGCCTTTTTCTACAAGGAGTGAACTGAATTTTCTCACTAGTTTTATGGTTGTCTTCATAGGTGAGGAAAAAAGGTAAAAAAATTAAAGCTTCTAACCGTAGCAGAACATTACTGTACTCATTACTCCCTCACCCTCAAACAAGGTCACTAAGGAACAGTTATTTAGCGTAAAAGGTTTTAAAACTGGAATGCTTAAGTTATGTGTACTCCATTCTCCCAAATAAAACTATTAAGCACTACCACTATATATCTTTGAGATAGATGAGATGCTTTTGCAGCCTACTGATTTTTAGTCTTTTAAGGCACTAATCTTCATTTCTCCTTTAGGAATATTATCCCTACATTTTCTCTCCACCCTCAACATTAATTGGAAAGGGCATAAGATTTCTGTTTGGAATACAGTATTTTATCAGGCAACCTATATGCTTGGGTAGAAAAATGTATGGGCTTATGTTATTCTGTTAAGACGTTATCTACTTCTACAATTTTGTTCATCTTTGTAGCAGCACACTAAGAGCCACAAGCTAGTATAAATGGTATTTCACTCCCTGAAGTCAGTCACCAATAATTCACATCTTGATAAAACTGAAGGGGTACTGTAGCAAGTGTTGATTAAACTAGCCTTCACAATGAGTTATCATGAGATTGTCTACTTAAGACAGTGTTGCCACTGAGTAAGAATCTCTGAACGTCTACATTTGGCATATCAAAAAAAAGTCCCACAGCAGCAGCCACTAAAGGAAAGTAAGACAGGCATTAGAACCCATGCAGCATATTGCAAGTAATCCTGTTGAAGAGATTCATATCACATCTTGCCAAGTATAATGTTGCAAAAATATTCATTTAAAGTCTTCTTTCAGAGAGTTAAAGGGTATTATAAACTGCCGTCTTCCATGAGCAACAGAAAATATTTTGGTTCAGTGAACTACAGGTGTTGGGCTATTAGTCCATTATAAAGTTGCAGGTCCTAAAGTGTGTGATAGTTTCGGTCTTTCGACTTGCAGAATTTGTACAGAAAGAAAATAACAGCCTGCAGACCCAGAACAAGGACAATTCCACCTATGAAACTTGCAGCATCAAATGTAGATTTGCGTGGAGAAGGTGCAGGAGTCACAGTTGCATTTGTACCTGTTAAACACCACAGCAGAGTGTGTGAGTGCACAATGCTCACAATAGTTTTACAGATTTTAGTACTGGCTTCCCCGTATTAAGATTACTCAAACCATCCAAACACCAATAAGAAAAAAAATAAACATAAAGACACGTCAGCATGAATTTAGATTTAGCAACGCTGAAATTCTGATTAAATATTCGAACAAGGCTAGAGCTATTTATAGCCAAACTGTTCTGGACTTCAACACTGAGCAAGTCCTAGCTGGACTTATATTTCTACTTCAAAAAGCCAAATCCTTTCTCCGTTACACAGGAGTATATTATTGATATGCTCACATTCAAATATTTACCAGCCTCTGCTGCGTGCTCCAGTTTTTTTGCTTAAATTCACATGAAATTATCTTCCATTTGCTATACTCTACCCCAAGAGTTATGCTTGAAGAAACCAGTGGAAGCCACAACACATGAATCTGGAAGTGACAGCCATCTGCTGATGGCTAGTTTTAAAGATCTTTATTTCATGAGTACTTTTCATTAAATACTATATTCGGGAATGATACTGAAATAAAACACTTGAGCTTATTCCCACTATAGCCCAAACTTTTGGTTTTTTAACAGGTATCACTTTATTATGCTGCAAGTGAAAAACAAGATACCACCTTCCAAAGGTGAGTGAGTTGACAAGTGACTTCCAGTCATGCTTTTAAAAGCATTTGACCAATATGTTTCTAACTTTTAATGTCTGATCTATTAGCTCTTCTTCTTAGGGTATTACCTTGCTACATGCACACACCACTTTAACAAAGTTAGACATGCCATAAAGTTAGAGGCAGGAATACCAATACTACTGTTGTTACCTGGCAAGAGCAACACTAATGTCTAAGTATTTTATACTCTAATTATGCCAGTAGTAAGGTTACCTGGAGTATTGGTTGTTGTGGTAGTTGCAGTACTGGCAGTTGTAGGCAGAGGAGCATGTGTAGTTGCATTGGTGACATTAGCTGTTTGAGAGAAGACAGTATACACATAACATAAACTTCAATAGCAAAGTTTGCAAGTGCTTAAGTTTTTCTGATTTGTCTCATTTTGCTTAAAAAAGGATAAGCTTTGACTTCAGACTGTACCCCACACAACTTAGATGTTCAGCTGCATGGCATTTAGCCGAGTTTCTACAAAAAGGATTTTAAAACCTGTACACCATTATTATCCATATATTTCAAAGTTCTCCACAGATCAGACTGACTCTTCATTCAGACGAAACCACTTGTCTTTCAAACACTAACACCAATGCCAGTATTTGAACAAGAATCAAGACAGCTGCTTCAAGACAACCGAGGATCTCCATCAAGGCAAAGAATTTAATTAGATAGCTCTTACAATCAGTTAGCATTTATTGTGCTAAAAAAAAAAATACTTAATGTAGTATCTCTAGACAGGAGTTAAACATTTCCAGGATAGCAAAACTTCCTCTTTCTCCTCGTGCCCAAAAAAACTAACCATGAATGACATCACTGGAATAAGCAAACGCTTAGCTGTACCTAGACTGTCTCCAAAAAACCTCTTCCATTATCAAGTCAGAACACTGGGTCCCTGATCATCCCCACCCCATACAGATCAGTATTACTAAAAATTAATTGGTATTCCACAATGTGCCTGGGGCAAGTATCAACATTTGTAGGATTACTCAAAGCTAAACATAACCCCACTGTACATTAGACTGTTCTGAGCCTCATCAAGTACCAACTCACTACCTCTCAGCTCCCTTAAGCAACAGATGCTTTTTAAAATGAGAATATTTTTTGTTAAAAAAAAACAACCTTCAGTTACGACAGCAGCCCTTTCAAGAACAGAAATTTTGAACTGAGCAATCAAAAAATCAAACTCATAAGAACTCACGATTACTGAGTTTGAACTAATCTAGTTCAAACAATTATCATTGAGTTAATTCTTAATTATACTGGAAAGAAGCCTTTTCTCTGTTAAGAATTCTATAAAATCCACTTCTTCCAAACCTTGGGACCATTTGTGTATTCCATACATCAGATGTTTAGCAGCCATGTTACTACACTGATCTGCAGAAAATGCCCTTGACCTTTATCTTACTCACCAGTTGCTAGTTTACTGTCATTATATGTTCAGTGGTATGATATTACCTATAGCAGTATGAGCTGTGGTAGCAGAACTGGCTGTGGTAGTATTTGAAGACGCTGTGGTAGTATTAAAAGATGGTGTAGTAGCATTGGAAGATGGTGTAGTAGTATTGGAAGACGGCGTAGTAGCATTGGAAGACGGAACAACTGTAGGAGCTATGAAAGAACAGTTACATTTAAGACTTTATTGACAGTATTTAACTAAAAAACAACAAAAAACAAACCCAGCCAACTGACAAACCAGAGACCAAAACAGGACAGCTGCACACTGACATCCAGGGAACTCATATAGCACTGAGTTCTACTCTAGTTTTGGTTTGGAATTACAAAGCAGTTCAACGTTCAGTCCACCACTCTTAACAGAAAAAGTTGCACAAGTAAGTACATAAAAACCTTGCTGCAGGTAGCCCCATCAAGCCAGTGCTCAACTGGCAACTCAAAGGTAACAGAAGTCCTCAAAGGTAACAGAAGGGAAGAGTCCTATCCTACAAGCATCAGGTGTGCATGCTTTACACAAAAAGAAACAAGGTATTTCGCTCTGCTTCCCAACCCCACTGCAACTAAAACTGAACCCGACCTACCAAATTCAACTAGAAATCAGAGCGGTAGGCAGCAGGAGCAGTATGGGGAAAACTCAAGACATCCTCAAGAATTTGAAAGTTTAGCTAAAGCTTTCTGTTTTGAGTGCTGATGCTGGTTGTAGATCCTCTCAGCTTCAGCATGTACTGTAGAAAAGCCTGTGAAGTCTTCTACAACCTACTGTATTAAAGTGAGTTAATCACACATGGACAGCTTATCTAAACTGTTGCAATCATACACTGATACATCAGCAAGCTTCCTGCTGAAACACCACTACATCCAGAAGCCTTTAATGCTCAAGGTTATTTAAATATGGCTATTTACATCTTGGAAGAATTCAGCATGGTGGAAAACCAGACCAAACTGTTTCTACACAGACAGGCTGGATATATCAGAATCTACATTCTCTCAGGTCCCACTTGAACAATCCAAGCATGAAGTGCTGAGCCATATCACTGTAAGGGACGATAAGGTATACAGGTTCCTCTCACACCAACGAGAATCCTTTATTAAAAATGACAGTTAAGTTTCGTCGAACATGCAGAGCCTAAAACGTAACAACCTGATAGTGTCACTGCAAGTTTAAAATGAACAGATTGTAGAAATCCTGCTCTTAGACATAAACCAAAGAATTGTAACAGTGGGCTCTCTTTGGAAAGAACTAAAAAATGATACTTTCAACATTCCTGATTAAAAGGTGATTCTTACAATTTATAAACAACACAGAAGTCCAAGTCAAGCGGAATTATTTCTGACTGGCTGCTACCACCACAAGATAGCCCACAGCAGCATGGAAGTTTCATCTCTGTTTGTGTGAGCCATCCTCTTTAGCAGCACTGTTAATACTCTTGTCTAGATGAGTTCAAGACTTTTCATTTGCTGCTTAGATCTTAAAACCAGATAATCTTATTTTTAAGTCCATTTCTTGTCAGCTTACAGAAAATCTAAAATTGGGGGGGGGGTTCACAAAAGTGTAACTCAAGATTTAACCTACGTTATTCATATCCTGCAAATCTCCTTTCTGCAGTAAGCACAAATTAATGAAAAGACTGAGGCAGTTATGCAACTGAGCATGTTCCTAGCATGGAGGATTTACCTTACACAACTTTACAACCCAGACCCTGCACTTCAGGACTACATGAAGAGCTGTGCTGGTTAACAATTAAAACTGGAAAGTTCCCAAGCTTTTCCTATTTACTGCATCTCAGATGAAGCAATGGACTTGGCAGGTGAAACATTTTTTTGTTGGATATGAACCTTACTGCCTTGAGGATGCTGACAAGTTCCTTACGATATGCTATATCTAATAGGAGGTGTCACCCACTTTTAACCTAAGAAATTAGGACAGTAGCCAGAGATATGCATCTAGTAAGCAGTTAACTGAACGCACACCAAAACTGTATATTTAGTACCACATCATACATTTAAGCTGGAAGCAAAGGGCTTATTTACATACTTGCATTTGCTTATGTAAATTGTAGAAGGCATATAAAGCAAGATCAACAGATAAAAGCATCATAAACGCAATTGCTTCACATTACACAGTGTGAAAGCTGAATATCTAAATACTCACAAGTACACTGTTCTTCAGTTTTACAGTCCTTCAACTCTCCTCCTGCTACACTCACACACATGTTAACTGCCAGAAAAGAAGAGACAAGAGCATTTGCAGTAGCAGAACTTTAAAGTGTTTGAGACATTGATCCTAAACAGTAATAAATGGTTCACAGGACAAACTAAACGCCATCTTCTAGTCAGGATAACATTAAAGCCACTTTAACATGCCGGACTTCAGTAATTATATTAATAATCAGAAAACACAAAATTTGTAGTATTTTCTTGTCAGTATCATTCCACCACTCAATATCCATACATGGTTATGCGCCATTTCACAGTAACTGTATACCTTGATATTCTTTTTCAGAACCTATAAAATTTGACAGTGTTTCTACTATTGATGGCATTTTTCAAGTTAAACATTCTGCATCTCTAGGGCACGATCATCCAAAAAAATCCTAGTCTTAAAAAATTCTATATGCAAGCAAAACTTATTTCCAGCTTTTTAAGCAGATACTTAACCTTGAAATTTTTGAAGACATCAGTTTTATTCTCTGCCTGCATACCCTTCTCCCTTGACTCAGATTTCAACCTCTCCCTCAAAGAAGTTACACAGATCTGTTGGGTGTCTGCAGTATGTGCCTGTTAGTCAGACAACACAAGCAGAATTCAGGAAAAGACCTTCCTAACGACTCTCTTGTACTAGACAAGTTACATCCAAAACTCTTTTCATCTTAGCCTTCATATATAACCTCTCTTGGTCACCTACAATCAAGTGCTACATCATCAATATTATAGGCAAGTCATTCTCTCCTCTTATTCTGTCTCACACAAGAAGTACAAATAATCCACCCAAGGACTACTTATGTAGTCTTTGTACAACTTTTGTCAACAGCAACCTCATCGACTTCAGGACTGAGTACCAGAGGTCAAATATATGTAGTTACATTCAACTTTTCTACAATGGGAAATTCAAGGCTCTGAATGAGACCAGCTAATGCTTCTTCTCTGTCATGCTTCCTTCAGTGGGTTGCAATTTTTGGTTTTAGGGACAGTTCTCTTATCTAATCTTACTTAATGGACTCTTTTCCCTTATACAGCTTCAGTTCGGGAGCAGCAGTTGTGACCAGGTCTATGACAAGACCTCAAAAGGGACTGAAGCACAAGGATGTGCCTGCATGTCAAAATCCACTCGTGACTCCCTAACAGCAAACACAGAGGACTAGTTTGTTGTAAAAGCATTCTGAACCATCTGGAAAACATTAATTTATTGACAGATTTAAATCAGAAGACTTAAAAAGCTGGGATTATTTTGAACATGTTCAGCTGTTCCCACATAAGAACTTGAAATGCTTAACAGATACAACTTATGAGTTAATGCTTCATTAGGTTACCAGACAGAACAGTCTATTTGTGTAATGAACATCGATACACATGAAGTACGTCTAGTTGGATTTAAGATCTTACCTGGCATAGTAAGGGTATGCAGTAAGGTGTAGTCGTCCTCACTTTCACATTTGATCCACTTGCAGGATTCATTACCAGTACATGAAATGCAGTCAGTAAAGTTTCTACAGGGGTCTAAAAAGAAATAAAATAGAAATGCATTGACAGGACAAAAACTACCACTGTCAAAAAACCACCTTACCCATAGAAACAACTCTTAGATATTATCTTCCCATATGTACATCTCCCGTGTTAAATCACAATCCTTCTCACCAAACTAACTACAACTGAAAGCTACAACTTAAGAATGCATCAAGCAAGACACAACTACATTTCCCTCCAAACACTGATATTCCAAAACCAGACCCCCACATGTCCACCAAGATTATGTCTCACGCAATCTCCAACTGTATTAAACTCTGACAGTAAAGGATATACTCCAGCGAAGTTACCAAAGTCCACCAAATTAATTTTGCAGAAATTCATCAAAACCTTAGTTGGCAAGAGATTTGTTCCTTTCCATTACACTTTTCCTTTACATAATACAGCCAGCAACCCTACAGTAGGAAAGCAAACAACACACGGGAGATCACGCCAAGAACCCAAAGGGCTTCACACACAAATGCATTGTAAAGGAGAGCAGAAAGAAAGGCAATCTCCTAATGTTTTGATCACAGCAAAAGCCAGCAACCTAACCAGTCCAGCTGCTTTTTTTATGTCAATCTCAGTCAAACATTGTTGCCTTAAAACCACAATGACAACACATCCGGTATCTGAATCAAGTAAGGTCTTCTCCCAGTCTACAATTTTACTGCACCAGTTTTAATTAAGACTTACTCATATGGCCATCATACTCAGCAAACCCACATACAACCTACAGTTCCTTACACTGCATGCTCTCCAGCACATCTCATATCATAGCCACCTACTCCAGGCACCTTTCCCACCTTTCACTTTCCTCCACTTTGCTCCCTAGTGAAGGGAGCATAGTTATTCATAAGTCTTTGGCAATCAGCATAGTCATTTACATCTCCAGATAACAACTCAAATCCATTAGCTAACTTCAATATTCTTGGAATTCAAATTAAGCCTGAATCCACTAGTTCTATCTCTTGGTTACAGTAGGATCAGGCTAGAAATATTTCTATTTGCTATTTCTTCATTTTCAGGAAATGTAATAAGACATGAAAAAATCTTTGTCGATACGCATCAGTGAGCTACACAACAGACTTGCCCTGTTCTCTTCAGAAATAAGGAACTTAAAGTGCTTCAAGGGCTATATAGAAGTTTCTGGATAACAGATTCCAGAAAAAGTAATTTATTATTCTGGATATACATCTGAAGAACAACCACAGCATGCACAATGCTTGCTTCTGATGAATAAGCAACATGCACTTCTGTAAACTGCTCACTGGTACACTGAAAATTTAGCACAGGAGGACAGCCAGTGCAGCCAGCTAGTACAAGGTGCACCAGGACTTTTAGTTTCGTTTCAGAACAGCTTTCCACAACTACCACGGGGGAACAACAGATCTGAAAGAGTAAAGGCACACAAGACATTTTTTACTGAAGCAAAAGGTTTCAAGGACCAGCTGTTAAGTTCAGAGTCTGCGACAGGATGTCAGACCTCCTCCGAATGCTATTCCTGCTGTGAAAGGCTCTTTTAGGGTCTTTATACGGCATAACAGCAAGCCTCCCAGCTCTGCCCATCAGCAGGCGCCTGCTCTTCACTGAAAACAGTGACTCTGTTACCATGAACTCAGCTCTTGAGCGTAAGAAAGCTCACGTTTACTCCCAAGTTTGTCTGATGTACTGCCTCTTACACAGTGTATGTTTGGATTCCTCCTTACACTTGAGGAGGAAACCTGGGAACACTACCCAGGTCCGTGCTGCTGGACCGACACTGCCCCCTCCCGCTGCACCGGAGAGGTGGTTAGCGTCTGTCTGTCAACAGTCCTCGAGCAGTTCCCGGTTCCGATAAGGGTGCCCGATACCGGCTGCATCGCATCATCCGCACGGGGCTGGAAAGGGAATCTGGGAGGGCCGAAGCGGAGGTTACTGGGTGGCTCCACCGCGCAACGCGCCCAGCCAGCACCAAAGCGCTTCCAGAGCTTCTCTCCTTAGCTTTTAGGGGGCTTTTGGGGACGGTTTTGAGGCTCTCGGCCACGTAAACCCTTCAGCAAACGGCTCACAGCGGTAGGAAGTACTGGACAAATCCATGGGACTAACAACGGGCGGCCGAACAGCCACCGCTTACATAAGCGACTCCCGCAATTTGACCCGGGCTGAGTTTGCGAAGCACGAACGCGCCGCGCACGCCCGGGACACGGAGCCAACCCTCGCCCCGCCGGGGCACCGAGCCGCCCCCTCACTCGCACCGCCGGGGCACGAAACGACCCTTTCCCTCGCCCCGCCGGGGCAGCGAGCCCCCCCCGACTCGCCCCACCGGGGCACGGAGCCCGCAGGTCTCGGTGCGCCGAGGCCGCCCCGCGCACTCACCGACAACCGCCGCCTCCGTCACGCAGAGCCAGGCCAGGCAGAGGGCAGCGATAGGGATAGCGAGTGTCCGGCCCATGGCGGCGCGTGGCGGCTTTCCCGCTCCTCGGCGCTCAGCTTCCCCTCCGCTCCGCGCACCCTCCGAGCGCCGCCGTCAACTCCCCCTGCGCCACGTGGGCGGCACCGCCTCGGCGCTAGCCGCGCCCCCTTCCTCCCCCCCCGCGCGCGGGCCAGACGGTGGAATGGTTCCGTCCAGACTCCCTCCCCCCCCTCCTTTCGACGAGTAATGGAACGCTCCCCAGAAGCGGCGCCGCGTCTCTTCCCCACGTGACCTCGCCTCTCCGCGGAGAGCATTTCCCGCGCGTCACGCGCCACCTCCCCTTTCCCCACTTTTTCCGGGTCCGAAGAGCGGCGGCCGCTCATTGGCTCGCGGCGCGGCGGGGGGCGGGGCTCGCGCGCCTTCCCGCCAAGTCGTGCCTGCGTCAGTGCGGGTAGCGGCGCCCCAGGGGCTGGGGGAGGGCCTTTCTTCCCCCAGTGCCCCGGGGCGGACGAGGGCAGTTCGGAGCGGCACCGCCTCCTCCCCGTTGCGGCAGGAGTGCGATGGGGCCGGGGCAGCAACCGCTCCTTGTTGATGTGATCGTTCTTATCGTTGCTGCATCCAATTTGTTCGATGTCTTTATCGACCTGGATGAAGGCATTGAGGGCTCCCTGAGCGAGTTTGCAGACGACACTAAGCTGGGAGGAAGTGTGGATCTGCTGGAGGGCAGGGAGGCTCTGCAAAGGGATCTGAACAGGCTGGACCGCTGGGCTGAGACCAGTGGCATGAGGTTTAACAAGGCCAAATGCCGGGTCCTGCACTTGGGGCACAACAACCCTGTGCAGTGCTACAGACTAGGAGAAGAGTGGCTGGAAAGCTGCCTGGAGGAGGACGTCAGGGTGTTGATTGACTGAACATGAGCCAGCAGTGTGCCCAGGTGGCCAAGAAGGCCAATGGCATCTTGGCTTGTATCAGAACTGGCGTGGCCAACAGGTCCAGGGAGGTTATTCTACCCCGTACTCAGTACCTCAAATGCTGTGTTCAGTTCTGGGCCCCTCACCACAAGAAGGATGTTGAGGCTCTGGAGTGTGTCCAAAGAGCAACAAAGCTGGTGAAGGGGCTGGAGAATAAGTCTTAGGAGAAGCAGCTGAGGGAACTGGGCTTGTTTGGGTTGAGAAGAGGAGGCTGAGGGGAGGCCTTACTGCTCACTACAACTACCTGAAAGGAGGTTGTAGAGAGGAGGATGTTGGCCTCTTCTCCCAGGGGACAGGGCAAGGGGGAATGGCCTCAAGCTGTGCCAGGGGAGGTTCAGGCTGGACATCAGGAAAATAATTTTCACAGAAGGGGTCATCAGGCACTGAACAGGCTGCCCAGGGAGGTGGTTGAGTCCCCATCCCTGGAGGTATTTAAAAGACAGGTAGACAAGGTGCTCAGGGACATGGCATAGGGGCAAATAGGAGTGGTTGGACTTGATAATCTAAGAGGTCTTTTCCAACCTGGTGATTCTATGATTCTGTGATGATGGAATGGTTGGGCTGGAAGGGACCTTAAAGCCCATCTAGTTCCACCCCCTGCCACTGACCAGGCTGCTCAGGACCCCATCCAGCCTGACCTTGAACGCTTTCAGGGCTGGGGCAGCCACAACTTTCTTGGACAAGCTGTGCCAGTGCCTCACTGCCCTCATCGTGGAGAAGCTCATGTCCCTGAGGTGGGGGATGCTCGCTGATCTGTAGCCATGCCCTGGCACACGGGTGGGCAGCCTGTGGGGCTGAGCTACTTCAGCTTTCCATGGAGCTGCTGAGGCGGAGCTGCTGAGGCGGAGCTGCTGCTGCCATGTTTCCTTGCTCTCCTGTCAGCTTAGGCATCAGTTCTTGTGCCCTTGGGAACTGCAGCACATGTTTATGCAATGGGTTTCTCACAGAGCTATTTTCACTGATGTGATGTCTATCTTCGTCCCTCCGCCTTTTCTACACTGAAAAATGTAGCAAATGGTACATAATAGTAGTTCAAATAAATATTGATCGTAAGATCATAGTATCATTAAGGTTGGAAAAGATGTCTAAGATGATACAGTCTAACCATCAGCCCAACACCAGTGTGCCTACTAAACCATGTCCCCATGTGCCACGTCTGCAGGCTTTTTGAATACCTCCAGGAATGGAGACTCCCATCACTTCCCTGGGCTGCCTGTGCCAATGCTTCACCATCTTTAAGTAAAGAATTTGTTCTCATATCCAATCTAAACCTCCCCTGGCACAAATTGAGGCTGTTTCCTCTCATCCTGCCACTTGTGACTTGGAAGAACAGACCAGCGCCCACCTTGCTACAGCCTCTGCTCAGGTGAATGGTAGATAGCAATAAGGTCTCCCCTCAGCCTCCTTTTCTCCACACTAAACAACTCCAGTTCCCTCAGCTGCTCCTCATAGGGCTTGTGCTTCAGACCCCTCACCAGCCTCATTGCGCTGATCATGCAGAAAGCCTAACAGCATGCAGCAGTTCCATGTTGTTGTCCAACTGTGCTCCAGTCGTTGCTAGTACCATGATAGCGAGGAGCAGCATGCTGCGAGTCCATGATAAAGCGTCTGTAGTGCTGGAGAAGGAGCGTGATAACAATTACAGCCTTCACCTTCACTCTTCTTGTCTGCAGTCATGCTGTAGAGAACAGCTGAAAAGGATGTTGGGGGATCCCATCACAGAGGAGAGTTCCCCCTCGGCTGTCTTTTTGCCGCTCTCTGTCCTTCATTTTTCTCTAATGCCACTGGAGTCAATGTATGCCATCAACAGTGGACTCCACAAATAAAAATTTGTTTGTGTAAATCTGCCTCAACCTTTTGTGCTGTGCCAACACAGGCAAATGTTGAGAAACCAACACAAACATTCATTGCTGCTTGTAGTCAAGGAGAGCCAAGCTAGAGCTATAAAGCAAATTTTAGTGTCGTCCTGATTTGAGAAAGGCGCCATCAGAATGAAGGTCAAATGAAAAAAAGAAGAGTTATAATCAGGGAAATTCCCCCCTGCTTCTCTTAAGTCTGAGCTGGACTTGGGCAGTAAAGAGGAAACTGCCAAATAAATCCCTGGCTTAATCTTCCATTTTTATGTTCTCTTCTGAAGGTATTTTATTGCCAAGAGCCAAGAGACTAATACATCAGAAGCTTCAAGGCAAGCTACCTATCATTATTACAATGTGAGCTCCAGAAAGTCTGTAGAACTATTGGTAATGCATAACTTCAGTACAGAGCTTTCTGACAGGCTTCTGTACCGTCATATATCATGGTGTTTCTGCTAGTGGACAGGATGGCTGGTGCTTTGCCTTCCTGCAGAAAACTCTTAGAGGAAAGATACGAAAAAAAGGCTGCAAAGAAAACAGCAGAGAATCAGTTTTGCTATATGAACAGGAACCTTGTAGCAGCTGCCAAGAATTGGCTAAAGATATTTTGTTGGATGGAAATGTCAGTGACTCTTCTTCCAAGTCACAACTGACAGGATGAGAGGAAGTGGCCTCAGGTTGTGCCAGGGGAGGTTTAGGTTGTATATGAGAAAAAAAAATCTTTACCGAAAAATTGGTGAAGCATTGGAGCAGGCTGCCCAGGTAAGACTCCATCCCTGGAGGTGTTCAAAAAAATGTGTAGACATGGCACTTGGGGACATGGTTTAGTAGGCGTGGTGGTGTTGGGCTGATTTTTGGACTGTTTGATCTCAGAGGTCTTTTCCAACCCTAATGTTTCTATCATTCTATGATCTAAATTTAGGTTTGCAACGTGATAAGGTGACTGAAGTCACGTGCTCACTTTAGTTGTTTTTTATTCTGCATGTACTGTTTACTTGAGTGTTAGTGCAAAATAGTTCACTTATTCCTGTAGTATGATTATAGTCGCTGTTTTTTTAGTGGGAAGAAATGTTTTTCACATTCCTTATTGAAACACTGTGTGTCTGTTCTAACTTTGAATAAGCAGCATGTAAAATAAAGCAAGGAGCTGCGTAAATAGCTATTCCAATGTAACCAAAACTGTAGTGAGCATTGGGTATGGGAGTTTCCTATGGCTTCCACTCATCCCTCCTGGCCATCCCTGCAGGGATTTTTATCACTTTCTGGGATGAGGATTTCCTTTTGGGATCAGGGCTTGATTCACAGTATCTTGTGATTTCGCCAGACATGTGGCATTATTTGAACTCAGGTTTTCCTTTTTGCACTTCTTGTGGGTTATGATATAAATTATATATCTTCAACAGTCATTGTAGTGTTTTATGAGGGATGCAGTGCAGGTCAGTTGATGAGCTGGACACAAGAAGCGTCATGGTTATTGCAGTCTGCATTTCATGAAGACTACATACTAAAAATCTCTCCTTTTGAGAAGGAAAACAAATAGGACATGTTAAATGTGATTAATAAAAGACAAGGCTCTAATTGGTGTGTATATATGTATAGAAAAACTGCGGGAAAGTGAAATGCATGATAAAACAGAGCTACGACTACCAGCAGGGCAGAATTACAGCTACAGCTCATCTTCACAAGTGAGTGAAAACATGCCTGTTATGTAGTCCTTGGGGCTGGTGGGAATCCAAGTGGATGATAACTGTGGTTTGTCTGTTTTTCTTGAAGTCAGCATCTTGGGACTTTGTTGTGTCATACAGTCAGCGGGATCACGGCAGTCTGGGTTGTTGTTGTTGGATTTAAAATATCACATTCATCGCTATATTCATTTTTCATTGTGCTGTTATATACTTAGTGGTTAGTAAGGCATTTACCTCTTTTGAATCTAAAAAGAATTCCAAGCACTGCATTACTGGAAGTAATACAGAAGCATGTATTAAATGTAATAAATGTGTTTTATCAGTGGTGCTGGGAAAGATGTCATAATAGGCCTTTTGCCCCATTTTTGGAAGATGTTCCAGTGGAGGTTACTGCAAATTGGGATGGTGGCAATGAATGAAAAAAAAAAAAAAAATAGATAAACTGAAGGGAACATATATTTGATTCAGTTTGTAAACATTTGTGTTCATTTCCAAATTGTCATTTCAGCTGCACAGAAAGAGAAGTGTGTGTGGAGTGTAATTACATGGTGGGTGTTTTAGCAAGGGAAATACACTATCTAAAGAGGTTTCGAGGTAATTCCTACCATTACATAATGATGCTTTATGGGATTCTGGTGCCTTTCACCACTTTTGTAATCATTCAGAAATAACGCATTGATTCCTGTGCTCTGAGCTTCATAACCCTAGTTATTCCTTGTGTTGTGAGACAGATGTGGCAGTAGGTCCTGTTGTAGAGGTGTGTCTGATTGAGGCTGGATATGGCCCCAAGACACGAATAGGGTGGCACATGCTATGTGACATCTAAGTGTGTCTTTTCAGGTGCCCATGTGCTGGTCCCCAGCAGGAATTCTGTGTGAGGACATTTGCCCCTGCTTGAGAGAAAGGGAGGTGGAGTTGTGTGGGGTGCTCCCTGGTGCATGCTGTGACACCGGCATATGCTCAGCCCAACCATGTGGGGTGGAAAGACTGCTTTTAATGTAAGGAACGGGTAAAAATACATACACAGAGCGGTAGTGAGAATGTAATAACGCTGAAAGATTTTTCTTAGCTCTTTCAGAGATACAGGCTAATGCTTTTAGCCCCAGGCAAACCAAAGAGAGATGTCTTGAGAAGAAGAATGGAAGGCAACAGGCAGAGGCACGATGAGGCAGAAGGAACAATCATTTTGCCTGCAAGGCTAGGTCCAACCACAGAACAAGGTCAGGCTGGTTTAGGTAACCGAAGACAAATAAGGCTCATGTTTAGACAGCCTTCCTGCAACAGTAGATCCATTTGCCGTATTTGTAACATGCATTTTTCTGTTGGTAATGCTGTAATACAGCAGTGGGTTCTCGCCTGTGTCGGGACTGGAGCATGTCCTCTGCTCCTAGGAGTTTAGCTCTGTGCTCAAGGCTGGCTGGCTGATAAAAGGTGCCTTGGCCAGCCTGGGAGATTTTCAAGAGAAGGACCCTCAGCAGGGGCTTCCCAGCTTTCTCTAGGTAGATGCTTTTAGGTTGAGGCTCTCACACCTTACTCCTACCTGAGCTGCAACCCTAGGAGTGTTACAGCCATGCCTGGGACTGGTCTTGGGTCCCACTGACCTGGTTCCCAGCTCTCGCTGCTCCCTGGTGACCCAGACGAGTGCTACTCCCCTTACAGTGCCTCAGGTATGGGTACGATTGAGCTCTGTTGAGCTGGCCACCCATTACTGCTTTTTAGCATCTCAAACCTTATCAGAATTATATTATTGATACTCTTTCTATTAAGAAAAATCATTCCTCTTCTCTGTTTTCCTCAGGCAATAGCTGTATCACATCATTCTGATCCATATACTGCATAGTTGATATCTTCAGTAAATTCTTTCAAAACCAGTCCTTTGGAGTACTTTTTTTTCTTCTTGGTATTGGTGGCAGGAACTCTTTTGTCTGACTTACAGCGGGGGGTCAACAGTGGTTTTGTTAAGTGTATCCCAGGCAATATGTATATGAAGGAAATAGCAGAAAGCTGTATCCATGATGGTCTAAGAAGGAAAGTGAAGCCGGTTTGTAGAAAGATGGGATATGTTGTCTTAAGTCCCACCTGATACAATTAAAATGAACATATACTCCAGAAATTCAAGAGTTTCCCCTAATCAATGTGGACTACTTGCACAGCAGAGGCCCCACACTGACAATTTCTATTGATCTTAGCAGCTTTTCAGCATCAGATTCAGAAACCGGAGTTTATGTAAACTGTGTTGTAGTTAATGACTTCATCCTCCAACTTGCATCTGATCAGAGCCTGTTGTCCCTGCTTTATTAACACACTGTCCTTGTGGTTTCAACACATACAATTGGATAAAGAAAATAACTTTGGATGTAGTCCAAGGGCTTTTTTCATCACTTTTCATTTAGATCAGTTTCTAAGAGATTGTTTTGCTGGAGCAAGAAGCTCAGCATGAAGCTAATAAAGCAAAACTTGAAAGATATCCAATTTTCCCTACAGCAGTGACACATTTAAAACACAGTAATCTGGTAAAATAATAGTTTATCAGGATGCAGGTTGCTGCCATCAGCCCTTTATAGAAGGCAGTTTTTTGTAAGATTGCTGGGAAGAGAATTTCTCCAAAACCAGATGTTGGCAATGGAAGTCTTCACCTCCCCATCTGCAGACCACCCCTGAATTTCCTGACTTTTTGGAGACTGTGGTTTGCCTCTGGGCCTGCATGTCCTCTGGATGCTTGCACATGCCACTTCTCGGGTTTGGTTCTCTCAGAGGAGGCAGTGTATTCCCAATGACTTGATTACATTTGTGAGTTACAGTGGAAATTATGGAACGAAATATCATCTTTGGTTCAGGTTAAGTTGATTCTTCCTTTCTTGTATCATTGTTCATCTCTCCTTGGGCTCAAGGATATCCAACTTGCAACCAGGGTTGAAAGGCAGACTCCTTTTAGATGACCTTAATACTGGATGAAAGAGTTTACCACATTTTTTCTGGCAAAGTATCCTGCTGTGACCAATGCAAATACAGTAATTGTGGCTTGCCTGAAGGATCATTATGCCTGAAATTCAAAGTATTTCCTGGTTGTACTATCTTCTTCTTGTTGTAACATTTTCCATCTGTCATAACTTCAACGAGTTGCCCCCTATCCAGTCACCCTGCTTGGTTACCCTGGATCCCAAGCATACAACAGCCTGTATAGTGTACGTCTTGTACATACTTGTCATCAGGTCTGTGATTTTTGGCACAGGATCAGCTTTCTGATACTTGACATGATCAGGCATTTGTCTGCCCTGAGGGATCCTGAATACTGCCCATTGCCAGAGCATGAGCTTCTGCCCTCTTAGTGCTGCTCAGATCAGGTCATTTGGACTCAAAGTACACACTCTGCTCTGGCTCAGTCCCTTGTGGGGACACTGAGGACATAAGGGTACAGCTATGCCACAGAGCAGACCTGCTGTGGGCAACCAAGCCAACAGCAAATAAAAATCAATTAACTGGTCTTTTAGCATTGTCCTCTGTAACCTGCCCAACTAAAATCACTTCTCTGACTTTTATCTTTAAACATTTGAATACAACTTCATATCCTTGCAAGAAATAAGAGTCTCTAGCCTGCATCCCAATAGTAAGTTTTGAAGCTGTATCCTGTCCTGGCAACAGTCTCAGTTTCTAATGGAAAGTGATTTCACAGAATCACAGAATCACAAGGTTGGAAAGGACCCACTGGATCATCGAGTCCAACCATTCCTAACACTCCCTAAACATGTCCCTCAGCACTTCATCCACCCGTTCTTTAAACACCTCCAGGGAAGGCGACTCAACCACCTCCCTGGGCAGCCTGTTCCAGTACCCAATGACTCTTACTGTGAAGAATTTTCTTCTGATATCCAACCTGAACCTCCCCTGACGGAGCTTCAGGCCATTCCCTCTTGTCCTGTCCTCTGTCACTTGGGAGAAGAGGCCAGCTCCCTCCTCTCCACAACCTCCTTTTAGGTAGTTGTAGAGAGTAATAAGGTCTCCCCTCAGCCTCCTCTTCTCCAGGCTAAACAACCTCAGCTCTCTCAGCCGCTCCTCATACGACTTGTTCTCCAGCCCCTTCACCAGCTTCATTGCTCTTCTCTGGACACGCTCCAGAGCCTCAACATCCTTCTTGTGGTGAGGGGTCCAGAACAGAACACAGTATTCGAGGTGCGGTCTCACCAGTGCCGAGTACAGAGGGAGAATAACCTCCCTGGACCTGCTGGTGACCCCATTTCTGATACAAGCCAAGATGCCGCTGGCCTTCTTGGCCACCTGGGCACACTGCTGGCTCATGTTCAGTCGGCTGTCAACCAGCACCCCCAGGTCCTTCTCTTCCGTGCAGCTCTCCAGCCATTCTTCCCCCAGTCTGTAGCGCTGCATAGGGTTGTTGTGCCCCAAGTGCAGGACCCGGCATTTGGCCTTGTTAAACCTCATCCCATTGGTCTCGGCCCAGCAGTCCAGCCTGTTCAGATCCCTTTGCAGAGCCTCCCTACCCTCCAGCAGATCGACACTTCCTCCCAGCTCAGTGTCATCTGCAAACTTGCTGAGGGATTTGTCAGGAAATGTGTTATTTTATGAAGAAGATACAAAACCTTATTTTCATCTTTGGTGCAGAACTATAAAGTGAAAATAATTATTCTTTAGGCAGTTTAATTGACTTGAAATGTTCTTGCAGAAGACTTTGTTCTGATGTAGTAGTCTTTGTATAGATTGCAGAATGCTGTAGGAAATAAAAGGAGAAAATGAGTTAAAGGCTCCTTGTCTAGCTATAGACATATACAGATATTTTAGATTAAAGAATCTTTCTGTTCTGCACCATAAGTAAAGAAAAAAACTAAATCATCTTGCGATTGGTTTGTGATCTCTACACTCACTCGGTGCATGTGGTAATAACTCCACATCTGTGCCCTCTTTGATAACTACATTTAGCAAATAAACTTAAGATTGTTACTTTTCATTAAATCCATGGGCTTAAGCTCAGCCAAAATTAGGTCTCTCCTAATACTCCTCTAATTCAGCCTTTCACATCTTGCACTGGTGCTGTTTTGTGGGGTTTAGTGGCTCATACAGTGAGCCCGGGAGCAAAGGTCTCTTAGCACAGCGCTCTTTGCAGCGCTGGGAATGGAGGCTATATGAGGTCTGACATAAAAAAAAATTAGACTGTGCCTGTACCTATTTTTATGTAACAAATTAAGAAAATCAGCTATGATCACTTTCAAAATAGCTCCCTTCTGCATTGACACACAGACACATAAGATCAAATGCAGATCATTTTCTGAAAGGCTGTTGAGGTTCTCCTTTGTTTTTGCTTTCACATCTACTACCAACAAAAATGTGTTCCTTTGAGCACTGACTTGGCCTTTGGGATCTTCTCACTGTAAACCTCAGCCAATAATTGAAAAGTTTCCATCATGGATTAATTCAGTTTCAGAGGAAACTTGATGTTAAATCGGTGTTCGCTCTTGCACCAACATTTTCTGACCGAGGACGAGAAAACATTTATATTTGAATGTGTCTACTCACATTTAGCGTGAGCTGAGCCTTGTCTCACTGAGACAGGTTGGAATATGTTCTATCACCATCTCTTTGTCGTTTCCCTCCCACTCTTGGTTCCCAAGCTATAGGGGTTTTTTTGTGTCAGACTTTGTATGTACACCGAAGGTGTTCTTGTAGCCCTGGCACAGCAGAGCTGCTTTATCCTTGCATTTGCATCCAATCCCAACAAAGGAATGCTCTTTCATTTGAACTTCCAATACACTTTGGTTATGGCCTTTCTTTCCACAACGTGTTTTGATTTTCCACACATCTTCTCTTCTTTTAATATTTACCTGCCATCCTCTGCTGAAGCCATCTGTGCCCAAGCTCTGCACAGCAGAAATGAAAGAAACCACTGACACTGGAAATCATTGTGTGTTACGTATTTGCATCCACAAGTAACCCTGAACTTTCCTCTTTTGCAGCAACTTTATAAACAATATTCTTCTCTATTTTAATAGCAATAGTTGCATTTTTGTTAGTTGAGACCATCTGCCAAAAATAATTATTTAAAGCTTATGCCTGCTCTAGCATTGCTTGGTTGTGGCATGATGCAGGTCAACCTGACCTTTTAGTTTACAGTAGTCACTGCAGGGTCAAATATATGGAATTTGGAGACACCGCAGCCGTGCAAACAATTTTTTTCTCCTTTCCTCCAGAATGTCTGAGTTACCACATGCAGAATACATTTGGTACCTGAGATGCTATATGGGGCAAACCTGGCAGGGCAGTTGTGCTGTGGGGGTTGTGGTAGAGGCAGAATTTAGCCAGGAACAGTTAGCTTTATTCCTCTGGGTGTATATCCATCTGTCCACCTGTGCCTTAGCCATATGTGCATTTTATTGTATCTGCTTGTCAATATATGAGTGTATTAACACCATTTCCCATAAATTGTAGACTGGCACTAAGATGTTCACAAGTCTTTTTCTACACTCCTGTAAAAAGTGCTTTATAACAGATTATGATTTTTTTTGTAAGCAAAAAGAACACTTCCAAGCCATTCACATGTGCAAGGAATGTTTTTATTTTTGCTGTAAGAGAAAGCCATTAAAGTCTGTAAAAAGCTGGGTGGAAAATACTGCCCTACCTTACAGCAGTCAGTAAAATCAGCTGTCCATCATGGCTCAAAAGTCCCACAGTTAGTAATCTTGCAGGCTACTGTAGGCCTTTCGTTATACGTAGGTACTGCTTCCAATCTCTGTAGGACTTGCGTACCCTCGATCAGTTGCCTGTAGGAGGGAGAAAGTGCACATGTGATCTATCTCTCTCTGGAGCCAGCTCCTCAGCCTCTAGCTTGCACAGGACCATAATTCAATTCACACACTGGTTTCCTACCAACAATCTGTACCCACTCTGCTCTTTAAAGAGTTGTTCTTCGCAATGGAGTGACAAACACCATCAGTTCTTGCATTAATTAGCTGCTAGTTAATACTTTAAGGGAGATGAAAATGGTATGGCTTTATGCAGCTACACTTATTTAAAGAAATAAGCAGTTTACCATGTGCCCTGACTACAAATGGTTATTTATTTTGAGGAGAAAGAAGTCCAAAGACATGCTGTCAGAAGTGACAGTGATTAGAAGTAACTCCCTGAGAAATCTTTCACTTCATTCCTTCACAGCACCAATCTGAATCCTGAAAACAGTCCCATATTTTGCAATCTTTACAATTTTCAGCCTGACCTGCTCCCATGATGCAGGAGCATGAGTTGTGCCTCCTGCAGGCACCAGCATGGCCATGGATGCCAACAGTGCTCCAGAAAGCCTTGTACCATATCCTATCCCACCCATATGCCATCCAGCACAGTGGTACGAAGCAGGGTGGATGTTGCAGGTGGCCCTTGCCCAGGTGGGGGCATGAGAAGGACTTGGAAAGTGCCTGTCTGTCCTCATTGTACGCTGTGGTTGCTTTTTGCTCCCTTGGGATTAAACTCTCACTCAGAGTTAAGAGGGCCTGGCTATAAGATCACAGATCCTGCACCTTTCATAATACATAGAGACGATGACAAGGCAGAAGCTTAAGGTTAATGGCACTGGTTATAAATATATCCAGCCAGCAATCACTTTTGGTTTGTTCTCTGTAGATTAGACAGCTGTGCTTTTCACTTTCTTCAAAAATACTGTCTTTCTCAGTGGTGTGGTTACATGGAAATTGCACTGTGAATTTCTTGCTTTATGGTAATATATATATTTTACTCTCTTATGTCAAGCAAACTGCTCAGAGCAGTAATCTTTGTTATTGCATTCCTGAATATCTTGACAGGGCCAGCCCTATAGATTAACATACTGAGAAGAAACTCACAGCATGCATTCACTAAAAGAATTTCTTTCAGATCATAAGAGCATCCCCTGTCCGTCAGGGCCCACCTTCAGCTGGCACTGATCTGTGCAGCCATGAGTTTGCAGCATTGCTCCTGAGCTTGGTCCCTGGCAGCTACCTTAGCTTTGCTGTAGGGTTTTCCAGCTTGAGCAAGCCAAGGATGAGGGATGGGTGTCATTTGGTACTTCAGATCTTACTTAGCCATCCTTCCTCTGGCCAGAGGCATCTGTGGAGCCATCCCCCATCTGCTGTAGGGATTTCATGGATGCTTCCTCCCAGACAGCCATGCCTACAGGGCCAGGACAACCTCCACACACTGCAGTGGCATCAAGCTTGTGCATACCTACCCAAAAGCCACGTATTTTTTGTCCAGGTAGGGAGCTGGCTGGAGAGTGATGTAGAACTGTGAGCCGTTGCTGTGGCGGCCTTTGTTGGCCATGCCAAGGACTCCTCTTCCCTTGTGATGGACAGAGAAGCTTTCATCTAGGGAAAGAGTTTGAGGATGAAAGGCAGCAGTTGTGTTCCTCCCTTTGCTGCTATTCACTGTACCACTCCCTTATGCCAACTCCCGCAAGCTTTGCTTTCCTCCTTTCCTGCTCTTCCTTTCCTGTCTCCTTTTCCCACAAAGGTCTCATCCACTCCCATGCAAGTGAAGTCTTTATTTGAATCAATGTCCTTCCTAGAAAGAGCTTCCCACTACGGTCTAGAGCTTAAGCCAGTAAAGAAGCTAATGATAAAAATATCTTTTAAAAAAGCATTCTAGGTATTTCTGAATGTCAGAGCCTCAGCAGCGAGGCCTCCAGCTTCTCATTGTCAGTCTATAATGCCTCTCGCCGGAGGAGCCGAGGCATTTATAATGGCATTTCCCCATGGCTTCTTGGGATTATTCCCACTGTATGGATGCAGAAGGTGGGAGGCAGAGCGGATGCTCCAAGCATAGCCGCTGCTCTGCCTCCACTCATGCTACTGCCTGCAGTGAAGAGGAAAAGATTCTGCGCTGCGAGGGCAGGACATCCCTGGCTGGGGCGGGATGCCTGGCTGCTCCCAGCACCCAGCAAAGGTGAGCAGGAGACTTCTTTAGCCAAATGAAATGACGGAGCTCAATAGATGGAGAACAGATGTTTAGATAACAAGGGCAGGGTTCTCCCAGAGTGGGAGCTTTGTTCCAGGCTAGGAGAGGAGGCAGGTAATGGGAGATGCAAGGCAAGAGCAAGTGAGAACCACAAGGAGGTGAAAAGGATCCTCCATGCCAGCTGAGGAAGGAATGACAAGGGAGAAAATAAATGGTTCTCAAGAGAGAGACTGGGAAAGGGCATACTTAAACTGTGCTTGCATTCAGGGGATGATGGCAAGGAATTGACTCCTTCACCTCCATGGAGAGGAGCCCACCTACAAGGTGGGGAGCAGGAGGCGAACTGATCCCGGCCCCCTGCATTGCTTATCTCTGGCCTGACCACACTGAGCAGCCAAAAGCCTGACTGAGTCCTCAACAAGGTTGATTGAAACTGCGGAAATGTTTACATTTTATTGTTCTCTGATTTTAATATTTTTTTTAATTTTTACCCTGTTTGAGTGCCCTTCTTAGAAACTGATTCATAAAAATGGTAATTAAATTTTAACTGAACAGTTACTGCCTGACCGCTGCCTTGTGGTTTGCAAAATGACTTCAGCAGACTGATTTTGGAGTAGACTGCTTTGTCCTACGCCCCGGTGCTCCAGACCGAGTGATTCTCTGTAATTACCTCAGTACTTTTGGCTCATTACAGTAAATTGCAGTTGCTTCCCATTAATTTCAGCAGGCATAGCAATGCCCAGACGTGTGCTGTGTGGCATCTCGCAGAACGTTACTGCCTGACAGAGGCATCTCTCACACATTTCAGATATCAAAGATATTTGTCCTCTGTCCTCGATGTAAAATAGTTTGGCGGAAAGTACTGGTAAAGCGATCTAAGCCTTAAAATAGAAAAGCATACCCAATTGAACACCTTTCTCAAGGATGAAAAGGCACTTTTAATTAAAAAGGAGGAGGGGAAGAATTAGCAGTCCTCTCCTTTAATACATCAACATGTGGAGTATGTGCAATATGGGTAATAAAACTCTTCCAGGGTTGACAGATTCCAAATTGAATCCCCCTTAAAATTACTTAAGCGATTTTTGATGCATTGTCAACTTCCCACATGACGTGGCAGCTTCTTTCCCAGCACAGGGAAAGCACAAGCTTTGCCTGGAGGAGGATGGAGCTGGGAGTAAAATGCTGTGTGCTAGGCTGGGACTTTGTGCCTGGGCAGCGCATGTCGGCCCATAGCTCTGCTGTATGCAGAAGTGCCTATGCACGCTCAAACTGATTTTCCTCTGCAGACGATTTCTACCTGAACAGAAACTGTGAAGGGTGCGAGATGTGCACCAGCACAGATCTGTCGGGTAGCATTGCTGGAAAGAGAGGACTTACAAACTTTTCAATCCTCAGTGACGTCCACCGGCCAGTCCTAGCTTTTCCCAAAACCAGCTTGTATTCTTTCTGAGATGTGTGAGTCTAGGCTTGCTGCTGCTATTTCAGGAGTTGCAGCACTGGAGAACTGACTTTTGCTCCTTCCTGCCCACTCTAGATAGGCCATAGCATTTGCTGCCTTAAATCCCGCATGCCAGCCTTCTACTTCCAGCAGCTTTCCTGCCTGCCAGCACTGCAAGTCAGCTGGGCAGTGGGCTAGCAGCCCACCTTCGGCTGTGTTTTGCTTTATCTATCCTCAAGGTGAGAGCAACTTCTCCTCAGGAGTATGCTCTTCGGCATCTTGGGAAAGAAAGTTTTCAGCTACACTTGGCATTTCTGATCTCACTGCTGGCTGCTGCCCAGCCTTCTCAAATGTCACAGCATTTGTGCCATTGGCAGTGGAAAAGCTTTTATATAAGGAAATATAAATCACTTTCAAAAGTGCTTTAACTGTCATAAAACGTCTTCATGTGTAGAATTTAATCTAAACACAAGATCCCAAATGTCTGTGTCAATTATAGGGGTTGTTTTTCTTAAATATTGCAAGTTATAATGTTCTCTTTCCTTTACATTTTATTACTTTATACCAGTATGGGGGAACATTTTTGGTTAAACTTAGCTTCTGTGTGTCATTTCTCGACTTTCACAATTTTATGTGAGGTTGAGAAGTAACTCCCCTTACATCAGCAGAGTCACGTAGCCGTTGGCAGTGATACCTGTCATGTCCGCAAACCTGAAAAGCTGCCTGATGTCCAGCAAATTTCATAGAATCATAGTCATAGAATCATAGAATCACCAGGCTGGAAAAGACTTCTTGGATCATCGAGTTCAACCATTCCTATCTGCCACTAAACCATGTACCTGAGCACCTCATCTACCCATCTTTTAAATACCTTAAGGGATGGAGACTCAACCACCCTCCTGGGCAGCCTCTGCCAATGCCCAATGACCCTTTCTGACTTCCCTTACTCTAAAGGTGTTAAAACAAGTGAGGTTGGATGCCTGGAGGTCTGTAGATAATTCACTTCTACATTTCTAAGGTCCTATCCACAAGGTGAATATTCACAGTTTGAAGAGGGAGAGTGGGTGACAATCAACCCTCATTTAGGCAGGGAGAAAGGGCTGGGCTGGTGGAGCAGAGCCTCGGACAGGGGACATCAGAGGATGGGGGCAAGGTTACAAATAAGGAGGTGACCTTGACAATGCAGTGGGCTTATGCCAATGCATTCAGATAATAACTCTGACTGAAAAGCAAACCCTTTTGCTTTAGGGAGATGAAATTCCCAGATTATTCTGTGAATAAGGTCAGGAAAACAACATGATTTTTGTGGAAATTTGCCATCTGTGCAGTAAGATAATTGAGGAACCATACCTTCAAAAGTGGGTCCATAAATTGACTCTCCTCCATCTCCCTTTCCAGTTATGATGTCTGCAGGGTAGATAAAAGTAATCATCAGAGACCAGGTTTATCTCAGGTGTTATTGGGGGTTGTCAGCGAGCAGCTCAGCTGAGGTCAGAGACGTGGGCAACACATCAGTCTGAGGGAATAGCTGCATTCAAGTGTCTGTTTGACTGCTGACATTTTACCAGACCCTCTGCTTCTGTCCCAAGAGGTAGTCTCTCTACAGAGAACTATTTCACATAGCACATTTAATCGCTGCCCCTCTGAGAAGGTCCAGCATCTCCTGCTAGGAGAGCTCCTGCAGCGGGAGTGCCCAGCTGAGGAAGGGGTGTACTGGAGAAGAATGCCTGTCAGAGGGGGTAGGGTTAGAAGAAGGAAGCATGAAAATGCAGCTGTGATATTATGGTGATTTAAGACCACTAACTTGTTCAAGAAAAGAGATTTGATAAGAGATTCCTATTGAACCAGATTTCTGATGAGTAAGGCATTAAAGAAACCTGATGCATCTATTTTTATTGTGGTTTTTTGTTTTGTCTTGGGTTTTTTTTTGGTTTTTTTTTAAGTCTGGTTTTGTTACTTTATTTAGACATTGTCTTATACCAGTCAGGTTATGGTTAGTCCTCTACAGTAGCAAGCTTGTAATTTTAGGTTGCTTTTATGGACTACATAGACAGCTGCATAGTTATTCAAGGAAAGTATGAGGTATAGCTTCAAAATGTAAACTTTAAAAAATGGATTTTTAAAGCAGGTAAGAGAGATAGATCAGTAAGATGGATTGTAGACCAAAAGGGGGTAATGAAGGGTATGGCTTCTGATGCACCTAACTATCTTGGCTTCCTGGGGATGTTAGGCAAGCTGCATGATCCACTATTTGTGGTGCTGTTTCTGTCAGTGCCAAACTACAGGCATAGCACTGGAATTCAACCCACTAACATGATTGGAAGGGTGCTGACACTTGGCTAAATGCCTCTCAGTTAATCTCTCTATAAAATAAGCAATGTCTTTGCCTATGGATATTCTTAGTGTTTTCATGTTTCTAATTAGTTTCCTAATTACTTACCAAAGAATTTAATGAAAAAGAGTTTTGATGTTTTAATTTAGTTTCCTAAATTCTTTTGATAAGGTCTTGGATAATCAAAAGAACAAATTATCCAAACCTTTCCTATGTTTAGGAAGTGTGATGGCTAAAAGAGAAAATGTTTTCTGATTTTTATATATATATATATATATATAAATTAAGAGATTATCTTTGTCCTGAAGTTGTTATATCTTCACGAATGAAGACCGTTATCCATGCAAATCATCCCATCCCCCTTGTGCTGTAACTCAGATTTACTCAGGACACCTGGAAACACACCTCCTCCTTGGATCCACCCGTTTTTCACAATGCGATGAAAAAGGGAGTTTTTGTAGGTGAGCTCTCGGCCATCACGGGAGGACTTTGTTCCTCCAGCACACAAGGCACGGAAATTCTCACACGTCCTGGGACACGCATCCGAAAAGAGCTGCCAAATGAAAGCGAGAGAGGAAACACGTGAAATTCCTAGCTGATGTCCACTGGCCAGACTTGCCCCCCACCTTTGGCAGGTGAAACCACCATGCTGGGTAGGTTTGGTCATCACTTTTGCTTTTCTCTTCTGTAACGTACCTCCAAAAGCAGCCTTCCGATGGGCTGTTCCTCAATGGCTATCTCCAGGAACACAAACAAGTGCTGTTTAAAGAAGAAAAGCAAATGCCGTAAGGGAAAGGCCAGCTCTCCATGCTGCACTCACTTCCTAACGGTGGCCAGGGTCCAGCTGCCTGGCATGAATGGACTCAGAAGATGTCCATGGGATTGTCAAGGCACAACAGCATTCCTACTGTTTTGGTTAAATAAACAAAAAAAGTAGAGGATGTTTCACATCATTCTGGACAGAAATAATCCCAGCTTTTAATGTGTGTTAAAAGCAAACTACTGGGCAGGGCCTGCTACTTCATCTTATACTTACTTACTGTTGCAGCCCATATAATACAGGCAGGAATAAATGAATCCACAGGAATACCGTCCATCCCACCAAAATGGATGTTTCTCACTCTTCCCAGCCAGCTTCAGATCTGCCATCAGTGCTGTGTCTTCTGTGGTATTCATTTTGGTAGGACATCTTATTTTCCCCTGCTCTGAACACCGTGTCAGTGCTGGCCGCATTGCAGCTTGCAACACTGCAGCATTTCAGGAGGCGTTGGCTGGGAAAGGAGAGGTTTGGCATTTGGGCTTTTGGTACTCAAGAATAAAGGATTCAAGAATTTTGGGAGCCAAGGGCTGGGCAGTTTGGAATTTTGGAGCACATGGTCACAGCACAGTCAGCAATGTGCTTTTGTTAGACTGTTCATACCTGAAGCAGCTAATACGTGTTAGGCATCCAGGATATTGCTTGTCCCTTCTAGGCTGGCAAGGGGCTTGGAGGCTCTACCATTCTCGTCCTCAGCAGGGGATGGTCCCCACCAGCTGCCCCAGCCCTGCCATCACGAGGCACAAACCCAAGAAGCTGCCACCGCTGTTCTCACTCTCCCTCCTACTCGTGATATCTGCCCTTTCATCAGACAACCTCTCCAGCATCTTACAGACCTCATACTCTTCTTGTAAAACCATGCTACTTGCCTGTCTGTTTTTCAGATATTTGGTGTAGAAATCCTCAGTGATGGCTTGGTAAAGTGCCTTGGGTTTAAAGTCACGATAGTCCCACTCATGGTTAGACCACTTGAGCAGCTTCTTCTCGTCCCCTAGCAGCTGGCCATCAATGAAGCACATCACCGACGAGGCATACGCCCAGACCTCACCTCTCAGTTCCTGCATTTCAGAGGGATAACATAGGGCCTTCAGAAATAATTGCACACTTAGAGAAGAAACAATCAGTAATAATCCACCAGAGGTCCGATGGCCTGTGGTGTTTTTATGCCTTTCCTGCTTTCAAAACCGCAAATCCCACCAACTGGAAGGGATTGGGCAACAGATTCCTGTGAAATGTGCTGATACTGCACCCAGCTACATGACCTAACAGTCTGGATCCCATCACTGCAGGACATTATCGTGACAGCAGTCACCTGGTGTCATGTTTGGGACAGCTCAGACTGAACAGGAAAAGCACACGGAGAGCCCCATCCTGCCTTGAGGATCTCTGAGGACATTAATTAAGGAGGAGTGGAAAAGCTCACTTTGACTGCAGAAGGAACCAACCTGGGAGAGGCTGCAGGGGAGAGGACGTGTGTCCAAAACAACCTGAGGCAACGAGAGTTACCTGTTTTTTCTCCTGTAAATATTCATGCCATGCAAATTCTACTAAAGGCTGTATTACAGGATCTGCGAACTTCCTTGGAAATTTCAGCTTCAGAGCCTATATTTTCAAGGTAAGGAAAAAGATTTGCTTACAAGCAGTTTAATACCTCCCGCCCCCCAATCACAGCTTCTACTTCCCTTGTGAACTACAGCCTAAGCCATGCTCTCATCCAGTTATTGCTCTGCACTCCTCATGTCTTTGGTGTAACTCCTGACACTTGCGGAAGTATACACAAATTGCTCTAAATCCCTGATTGAGGATGGAGTGGGTACCTTTATACAAAGGGCTCTTTCACAAATATTATTGAATTATACTGGCACTCCCTCCCCACCCCTCTCACCCTCATGCAAGACGTATGTAAGGAGTGAGATGCTCAATGTTTCTGACCATCATCAACTGCATTTTCGCCTGCGTAGGGAGTCACAGTCCTCTTCTGCCCCAGCAGTCTGGGCCCAGGGCCTTGGGGCAAGAGAGTGGCTTGTTGGGACGCTGCAAGATGGATGTTCCAGTCCCTGTTGCTTGCAGCAGTGGATCAGGAGCACACTTCTATTTAGGTAGGGGACATTTCTGTCCATGGGTTCAGCCTCATCTCCATGTGGGCTGTTGCACACAGATGCAATAAGCTGCGGCTTAAAGTCTCAGCTGGCCTTAGAAAGAGTAAAGCAAAGAAGCAACTTTTTGTTCAGCTCATGGTCCCGGTTACTATCCTTGCAACAGTGGCTGGGGGAAAAAAAAAAAAACCAGAAAAAAGCCAAGAGGCACACCCACCCTGCTGCTATCTGCTTGGCTTATCCTTAGGGCTGCTGATGCACGGCAGAGCTTTGTCAGCTGTAAATATTGCTGGGTAACAAGCCTGGCAGATAAACTCTTACAGGCAGGGAGGGCATAACAGTCAGTGTTGTTCTCCCCACAGTGGGCTCCGTGCTGTGCGTCTGCTGCACAGTCCGGCTTCTCATGCCTGTGAAAATCTGTGAGGTTTGCAGCTCTTTGCTTTCTCAATTGCACCCACGAAGCTGCATTAAGGGACCTGTCATTAGGTGTTGAGCAAGCCAGGCAGGGCTGAAATGCGTATGACATCTTATACCGCATTGCACAGCTGTAAAACTTGGAGGCGCAGGAACGAGGAGGCGAGGATGTTGCCACAGAGCCCCCCAGCCCTGAGCAACACAAACCTGGGAGCCCATAAAGCCTTGGTGCCTGTGCCTGGCAGCACCAAAGAAGAGCAGAAACACAAAATTCACAACCTTTTCTTCTTACAAGCAGCCGCCAGGTGCAGGCATTCCTCTGCTGATTCACTTCCAGCCCACACCACTCCCCACCATTCCCAATGGAGCACTGAGGTTGCAGCCTAGGAGTTACCTCTGCCGTGCACTTGGCCACGTGGAAAGCTGGATCCTGGAGCAGTCCCACCACTGTCACCACCACCGGGGCCTGCCGCGGGCCCATGGCACCCTGGCTACCACCAGTCCGAGTCTGTAAACAAAGCCCAGTTCCATGGCAACGCCAAACACCACTCCTGCCCCCCCTATTTCTAAGCACTTCCCAAGCCAACGTAAGCAGATCTCAAGCTTGTGGGAGTGTGGGAAATGCTCTGATCTTTCTATTTCCCTGAAGGAAGGAAAACAAGTTTATACAGAAAGCGTGTGGCAGAGCAGAGGACTGAAACCAGCTCTTTCCAGACCTCACGGTGGATGGCATCTGTATGGCATCATTTAAAAGAAAGGATGAAGATCCTGTTGCTAACAGAGGCTAATAGCAGATGCCCAGCAAAAAGTGGTAAGAATAGCAGCCACGGGAGCAGTGCTTCCCCAGTACTCTCCCAGCCGCTGGTGAGGCTCTGCTCAAGGATTTCCCAGGATCTTTGTGTTTAATCCCCCTTTGTGGCTTTTTTTTCCCACAAAAATTTCTTTGCTTTTCAGACAAATGTAAAAATCTGGCACCCACAAAATCCCGTCAGTGAGATTTACAGCTTTATTATACCCTGTGTAAAATGTGCATCTCCTTTTGATGGGGAAGCACCTGCCCGCAGCTGTATTCACTGGGTGCTGCTGAGACATCACTCCTGCGGGCAGCTCGGGCAGAGCGGTGCAGCACATTGACAGACGGATTCCAGAGGGGTCGCGGCTCCTGTAGCAGTTTTGTGCCGCTGCAGGAGCTTTGTGCCCTTTCAGCTAATGCAGCACGTACAAAAGCAGTTTTGTGGGAGAGCTGTGGGTTCAGCAAAGGCTTCTGTCAGCACGGCTGGGTCACATCACTTTTCATCTCTGAGCAAGGTGAATTTTTGGAGACATGGGTATTAGAAGTGACAAGACTGAATTGTGTGTCACATCAAAAATGTGCATAACTTGTCGTGACATCACGGAGCAGCACAGCAATCATCACTTTCCCAGGAAAAACACATCTTTAGCATGTCCAAATCCTATTGCAGGTGAGACAGCTGTGATGTGGAAAATATGTTCTTTAGAACAAACCTATGTTAAATACAATAAAAATTATAGCTATTTGTCATAGCTATGTTCTTTTTTTTTTTCAGTTGTATATCTAAATGGCTTTATAAAGTGTTAAATTCGTACGTAACCACAGAGTTGGAACCAAAAAGCCTACAGGCTCTCAGCTACTTGTTTCTGAACTACCCATGCCTGTAAAAAAAATCAGATTAAGAATGAAATCACAGGTCGCGGTAAGGCTTCCCCACAAAGCCCTGAAATTTCTCTGGTCCGTGTGTGGCTCAGCGATGGTTTCTTACAGAAGTTCATCAGGATCACACTTACCATAGCTGTTTTGTTGGGATTTGCAGCAATGTTGGATTTAAAGAACTCCATCCTCATCATAAAGATACCATGAAGATGATCAGATTCTGAAGGTTTAACTACCATGGCTGCTCCCCTGCCCAACAGACCCGTGCGCAAGATGTTGTCATTTTATTTTATTATGTTATCCTGCTGAAAAAAATGCAGAAAATTTAGGGAGGTGAAACAGTTTGGACAAGGGAACATTTTAAAATCCCATGGCAGACAAGGCAGTTTTAATTTACACATGAGGGGGGAACAGACAAGCCAAGGTGTGACGGTAGCAAACTGCAGCAAGAAGCACGTGCAACTGCAGCTCCGTTTTGTAGACTGCGTCTGAGGGATGCAAAGGAAAGCCCTTTGCTTCCTCCTCCCAAAGGCCAGCATGACTGCCAGAGCCTCTGCAGTCTGTGATGAACAGAACCTAATTTTAGTAGCCAGACCATATGGCTCCTGTTATAGCCAAATAGAAGCCTATAGCAGCCTCCTGTAAAGTCCAGAAGAGAAGCAGCGTACTCAGAGTCAAATATAAACGGGAACACTTCAGGAAGTATTCTCTTTGCTACCTGTTTTTCTCTACATCCACATTTTTAGCTTGAGACAGATTAACACAACTGATGTTTTTTTGACCTTTTAAAATGTCTCTTTCCTCCTTTTTTAATTATAAAACACAAGTATTAAAACCAGAGCAATCCACTGCGTATTATTTTCAAAACAACAGATTGATGTCTGCATTTCGTAATGTGCTTAAATTTGCACACAAATTCTGATCCTGAAATTTAATTCTGCATACACGTCACTGGCTCCTGTTATTCCTTTTTTTTTAAAAAAAAAATAATTATTTAGCTGGTTGGGTTTTTTCTGGTTTTTTTTACGGATAATTTCTAGCCATCGATATTCTTACTGGTGTTGTGGGAAAGAAAGGGAGTTAACTATAAACATGCTGCTAATAGTCAACTAATGGTGGGATTCGATGATCCAAGAGGTCTTTTCCAACCTGGTGATTCTAACTAATAGTTGGGAGTCAAGAATCAGCTAAACAAGCATAATATTATTGCCAACAAGCTGGTATTATCACTGGCTCTACAGGACTGGGTTCTGCAAATTTATAATGGACGTTTTTAAAAAAAAAGAGCAAGCCAAGAGCCACGAATTACTTGCTGTCTGTACTTATTCTGGCTTTTATTTCTCCTTTTCACATCACTTTGTTGTTCAGGTACATTAAAATCGATTGAATGGGTTGCCAGTTATCAAAACTATATATACCAAAATCTTAAACAGAATGATTATTATTCATTCCAGCCTCTTTCTGCTACTTGTTTATGACAATATGATGTTGTTCTGCAAGCTTATTCACATTTCTTAGATGTTTTGCTGGTGTTAAGGGTGAGGGGGGAGTTTGCTTGTACCACTCTGCCCCACTAGCTGCGGCAGACATGCCGTGCTGTGTTGGGGTTGGAGAGAGTGAGGATTACCATGAAGAGAAGTATTGAAAGCACAAGTTGTACAGCACATTTAAACAATGATACTGAAACCCTTTCAAAAGCCAGACAGCGAATACTCTTGGAAACACGAAGTCCTTTGAAATGTGCATGTGTGCCTTTACAGGAGACCTGAGAGTTTTGCTTCTGTGGGATTGTCAGACTTGCTCCAAACCTCTCCACCTGCTGCAGCTGAGACTATTTCAGTTCCTTTCAGTCCAAGATAATATCTGAAAGAGAATGAAAAAGAGAACAGAAAGCAGATTTGGTTAATTAAATAAACACAATATTTGAGAGAGAGTCTCTGACAGGAGAGCTGGTGGGGGTCACCCAGTGACATTCTGGAGAAGGGTAGGTCAAATGACTACAGCATCGCCCTGCTGAAAACTACGTAAAGAAATAATCATGCTGTGCTCATTGAAGACACGAATGCCAAAACCTTCACAGCAAATACCTGGTGAGGAAACATTGCACGTCCTAACTGCTGAAGCTGCTGAACCACAACAGCGTTCTGTTTCAGTTGGTGAGAAGGCCACCACTGCTGTTTCACACCAGACCCTTGGGTTGCCACAAGGGTTTCTGGAAGATAGTATGGAGGGAAAATGCAGCTGTTGGAACAGCCAGCAGTCAAAGCAAACAACATAGAACTTCACAAAAGGTCTTCCTACTGCCAGGGGAAGGACAGATTCAGCTCCAGAAAGAAGACCTCTATAAGCTTAGTCTTCCAGGTGGAAGGCAGAAACTGACATCACTTTATCAAGAAACTCAAAGCAAAACCAAAGGAATAAGCTTATTTTTTTAAGATGGCAATGTAATAACAGGGCTGTCCACAACAGCGTGAAGCTCTTCAGGTGACTGCTGTAAAAGCCACAAGGCACGCAACCTTCAAGGGCAAGGAGGATCCAGTGGTTTGAAGGGAAGACACATGAACACCTAAGAACTAGCACCCTTCAGGAAGGCACAGACAGTGGGACACAGTTGTAGATGTTAGAATAAATTGCAGGACAGGGTAATGAATTGCTAACTAAAGCAAAAACTCTGCATCCTGCTATTCCGAAGATATTTTCAGTTAGGTAGGATTAAAATATTCATCAGAAATGAGCAGTAAGCATAATACAGTGAGATGCTAGTTCACCTAGAATATGTCTGGATAGTTTGGGTTTTTCTCCATTTGGGAAAACTGCTTGGGCCAGAGATCCACAGCAGTCCCATCTGTTGCCAAAAACCATTTATTGATCACTATGTTTTATGGAGAATCTGAGAAGAGATGGAGTATATAGAACTGTTGTAGCTCACAGGACTGCAGGTCTGCAAGACGCAGATCTCTAATACCTCTAACGAATAGATAAAAAAGAGGTCCTGCAATCATAGCTATGGGAAGTATGGCATTACCTGTTCCTTTTCCACTCTTGAAGAACCTGCAATAGCAGTAAGATTGCGAAAAAGCCTGCAGACGGACTTCTGACCATGGCAAGATAAGCGTATCCAGGAAGAACCCTTGATTGCTTCCCAGACTCCAGGACACACCCGCTTTGCAAACCAGTCTCCTCCCAGCCACTCCCAAGTCAGACTCAGCTTCTCCTGGATGTGGACAGTTACACAGCCAGCAAGGCAGTCTGCTCCAGAGATGGAATATGTGAGGAGACAGAAAATGTATCAGGTTGCTGTGCTCCCACAGACATTGGGTCAGTGACTAGGAAGGAATCCCATATTAGCTTTCATTTAAGGCCAAGTGGGAAAGGACTGAAAAAACAAAATTTCAGCACACTAGTATAGGTCTTAGCAAACACCAACTATGTATGTGATTGTGATGATGAACCAGCTAAGACAGCAAAATAAGTATTTTAAAAATAGAGAGATGCAAGCAAAACTCTTTCCTGAACAGCTGGCAAGATCAATTCCAGGCTCAATGTCCCCACTTTCAGCTGTGAATAGGCATTCAGTTTGAAATGGGGAGGTTGTCATCTCCTCTTCCACTTAGATGCTAAGAGGTAACGGCTGTACAACTCCTAGTAGTGTTTTTTTAGTCACTCTGAGCAGAAAAAGAGCTTAAAACAAGTATTAAAAAAACCTCTTGCAGATCCACACGTGCTGAGATGAAGCTTTGCATATTGCCAAGATAATTTGCTTTCACAGCTCCTACGAAATAAATACTTCAATATTCATCTATCAATAATGAGATGCTGGACTAGGAGGTCCACTGGTCTAATGCACACTACAGCATCTCAGCTTCCACACACAGAACAGCAAACTCTCCACAACTTTAGAGTGCCAAGGTCAAGAAATGCTACTTATAGCTAAACCATGAGTATAACCAGTAAGCAAAGTGCACACGCAATAGTCAAGCGCACGCTTGACAGTGCACTTGCTTTACCTCTCAGGGACTGTTTTCAGTTTTCACCTGGAGAAATGTTCAGAAAAAGCCATCATTAATAAACTTGTATTTTAAAAAAATATTAAATCCTTCCAGAGTTCAGCTACACTGTGTAACTTACAAACAGAGTAGAAAAAAACCCCACACAGTGGTGTTAATTGCTCACAAAAATGGATTTTTCTGTAGTCATCTTATTGTCCTGTGTTTACATCTAAAATCCTAATCTCATTTAACACAGTAAGCAGTGAGATGGATTTGCTAATAAGATTAGTCTTTGTGAGAAAATGAGAAGTTAAGGTGTTTACTGGCTAAGGAGTAAAGATTTAGAGAGCTGCTTTGAAATGTAGTTTTTAATGGATGCAATTTTTGGTAAGTAGTTCTCAGTGGCAGCTGGACTAAAAAGCAAAGCTGAAGGGTTTTCCTTTCAAATTCAAAGCAATCCTAGGCTTCAGCTGCAGCCTTAAAAATGCACACACAGAAGAGGGATTGATTTTCATCTTTAATAGAAATGCATTCACTAGAAAGGAAGCAAACGGCATCAAAAAAGCAACATTTGTGGTACGAGGAGCTACGCCAGCTTCTCAAGTGCAAGCTACAATGTGCGCTGACAGCTTAAGCAATGCAGGATGCAAGATGAGTCACTGCCAGGATACTCACAGAAGTTCGTTTCTTCACTGGTAATTTGGTAGAAAAGCATAAGAAAATTCCAAACCCAAAACTTCATTATTTTTAGATACAGGGAAAGCATCAAACAATCACTATATGATAGTGGCTCAAGCGTGACTGTAGCATTGTACTTAATCCTGCAACGATAACTTCTTAACAAGCAAGACAAAGTTCAAAAAAGAGGAAAATATCTAACAGTTACTTTACTGGTAGTCTTAGAATTTAGCTTGTAATCAGCTTTTAGGCATTCCAGGATTTGTAAGTATATGGCAGGGAAGGAACTCGGTGCAAGCTCCTGTAAACTTATGACCAGACAGCGTTATGGCTGCACATTACAATACTTCAGATAAAATCGAAGTTGTTAGAATAAAATTTCCAGAATATTTATTGTAAACTTACACAATTAATCAGTAAGACTTTCATAGATGTTGTAAGAAGCTTCTCTGTATTTTTTCATCCATTCTTACAGCACCAAGATTTCAAGCTTCTGAAGTACGACTGCAGAATACGCTGGTTCTTTCTGGTGGCAGAAGTATATAAACTCCAACTCTCCATTCCGAGAGGAAAAAACAAAAGGTGAAAAGCCTAACTAGAGTTTTGCCGTGGGACACTGGTTTTGGCATTGATTTATTCCCGCTACCTACCCTTCTTAGGACCAATTTATATGAAAACTGATCTAGTATTTTGACAGAATTGAGACATTTAGCCGAACTCCCACAGCACATGGTCATCAGCTGGCTGTGTCATCAATGACAAAATTGAATGAGGAATGTTGCCCAGAATTTGGGCTGCCCAGAACAAGATAGAAATTGACATACTGGACTGAGGGCAACAGAAGACCACAAAGGTGATTAACTAGCTCAAGCACAAGATGGAAAAGGCTGAGAAAGCTGGGCTTGCTCACGCCTTTAAAGGTGAAGGCTTTAGGAGGACCTTACTGTTGTCTTCCACTACCTGATGGGAGGGTGTAGAGAAGACAGGGCCAGACACTTCTTGGAGGCACAGCAGTAGGACAAGAGGAAGTAGACACAGACTGGAACATGGGAAAATCCAACTCAATATAGTAAACTTTTTTCCACTATGAATATTGTCCAACCCTGGAACTGGCCTACAGAGGTTGTGCATCTCCATCCCTGGAAGCATTCAAAACTCAACCAACCAGACAACAGTGACGTGATCTAGTTAGAACTGCTTTGAGGCAGGTGATGGACCAGATGCCCTCTGGAAGTGCCTTTCACCTTAAACTACTCTATCATTCTACTCACTGGGCTTTTATGCCAGTGACACTCTCTAGGCAGTTACATAAGCCAAGCACATACAAAGATTTTTTTCTTTAGCTTTTAAATTCACCTTAATTTTTACATTTTTCATTTGTTAAAACATAAAATACCAATGTAGACCACAAGTAGGACATTTTAAAACTGAAGCGATGATTGAGCACATTAAGTACCAGTGACACTTTATCTGGATTTTATCACACTAGTATGGTATGTGAGATGTTACCACGAGCCAACTTGAAAATGCAAAGCATGTATTCTGGCATGGCATTTTATTAAGATGCCAAGTCTTTTTTGTTAGCAGTCAGTTACTGAAAACAATTTGTACACATCTAATCTAGTCAGTGAGAATACCTGTACAAATTCATGCTATATGCCCCACTTAGATAGTCCATTATGCTCTGAAGCGATTCTATTCATTGTTCAAGCCCCCACTAAAATAATTACCAGCTTTACCATATATTAAGATTACATTCTGCTCTCCAAAGTACAAAAAATAAGACTTTAAATATATACTGGCTCCTAAGCTTAGATTTAATCTTGTCAGGAAGAGAATTTTGCACTTCAATAAACTGTGTCTTCAACATCAAGAGCTCTTCAAAGTGCTTGGCAGAGCATGTGATCACTATCCCCACTTACTAGATGATGAAATAAGGCACTGAGGTCAACTACCTTGCCCACAGTCACACACAAAGTGAGTGGTAGAACTAACAGAGTAGATTCTGGGCTTCTCAGTTGCCCAGTGTAACCATTGCATCTCATTGCCACTATTCAAGTGCAATGCCTTGATCATTTCTGAGGAGAAAAACTTGTACAGCATACAGTAAACCAAAGGGCCAGTCAAAGTCTGGAACTATTTCAAATCAAACCAAACCAACGTGGCAGTTAATAAATCAAAATGCACTTCAGGGAACGATCGCATATAGGACATTATACATAAGACATATGGTGTTAGCTTTGCAAAAAGTACTGGTTCCCTTAAGCTTGACAGTAGTTCCTGTAATGTTGACTTAATCAGAGAAGTCATACTTTTTGATCAGCAGACATCTTAAACACAGTTCTTCTACCAGCAAGGTACATGTTTCCGGAGAGTCACACAGAAATGCAAATACGGGGCCAAACCTTCTCAGTAGGTATGGATGTATATGAGGCACAAGCCCCGACATTAATGGCTCGTCAGGTATAGACTAAGTTGTAAAGAAACACCAATCTGGAAAAATATAAAGTCTAAAATAAATAAGATTAAAAAAATGAAAAATCACCCATCAAAATAGCCAAGAAATACATCTTCAGACAGATTATGCTGCAGAAAAGAAAGTGCGATATGTGTTATCACTGCTTGGATAAGAAGCATGCTACACCCTAGCCCTCTGATGACAAATAAGCATTTCAGAAAGCCTGTCCTTGAACAGGATGATCGTGAGATGACTCATTTACTGACAAAGATTGCTGATGGGATTCAGAGACACATATGCTTCGATTCTGTTCTTCACTGATTTGATGGGAAGGAACTGTATCTTGGCCAGAGTGAGACTGTTGATTTGATTCCTGAGTCAGCTGCACGTGCTGAACTGGATGTGAGGATCCTCCTATGTGGATTTCTTCATTTTGTCCTTGATGAGCATGGAGATGTTCTAGTGCTTCCTTGGAAAGAGCGATGACATGCATTTGTTCACGCTGGGCAGTCTCTATTTGGTTTGCAATCATATTGATACTTTGGATTTGTTCTGCTTGCTCCTGCTGGGCTGAAAGCAGCAAGTTTTGCAACTGCTGTTGTGGCTGAGCAAGCAGCGTGAGGTTAGCAGCTTGCTCTGTTGTTATATTTGGGGCATTTTCTGAAGTAACAATACTAATGCCTTGATTATGACTAGGCATGAAGTTTATATTATGTACTGCATCTGTAACCAGTAGCTGAATTTCCTGCCCTCCAGCGGTAGCAAGCTGATACTGCTGCAGCTGAAGAATGTTTCTCACTTCTGAATTAACGTTGATGCTTGGAGCAGCACTGGCTTCCTGAAACTGCTTTTCCTTGATATGAATTTTCAAGTGAGACTTCAGGTTGTCCAGGCGAGCAAACTGCAAACTACATTCTGGGCAGGAGAAAGGCTTTTTGCCTGTGTGTAAGATGCAGTGTCTTCTCTTAGCACTGGAATCGGAGAAGGATTTCCCACATATACCACAAGAATACGGCTTTTCTCCTCTGCAAAAGAATGTATCCGATCTCATTAAAATATTCACTTTGGCGGTGCTGCTTTCTCCAACTTATTATAGAGTTAAAAACTTAAATTGTTGTTTTGTTTTGCTAAAACACAGGCACATAAGAATAGTGATGTTAAAAATGTTCTTTGTTTGACTTCCTAATTATTTATATATGACCTCACAAACTGTACTTTCATTAGTATAGACTCAAGAACTACAAAGATAACGTAACTGCCTTCCTGCTATAATACCACAGGTACAAATTCCGTGCTGCTACACCCTAATAAGAATCCAACAACTTACTTCGCACAACTGTAAGCACTGACAATTTTACATTTATTAACAGCGTGGGCTTTAAACAAAAAAGAAGTGTCCAAATCCTAAGCTGCTGCCCAACTCAAAGGGATGAAGAAATTCACTAGGAACATTTTCTTTTACATAAGGCCCACAGCAGTTCTCCAATGATTTAAAATCCGACATGCATTTATGCAATACATCACGCTGACATGGGTAAAAGATAACTACTACTAATAGAGAGACATGATAGACTACAGGGAAACAAGACAATGCTACAATAACCTTGTTATACCATGGCTACTGTTCTGCTGTCAAACAAATATTCCCTGTAAAGTTTTCACATAAATAATATAGCAGAAAGTACATTATCATTAAACAGAGACAATATACAAAAGAGGAATCTTAAGGGCTGTGCAAAGCAGCACAGAATGGTCTGTGTGGTGAGCAGGGTGGGAAGAAATCCCACCACCACACAATGTCTTGGCACACTAATATTTAACAGAGCAGTACTTTCCACTACCAGTTATTTCTTTAAATGGAGTAAACAAAAATGTCAGTCTTTAACCATGTATTCAAAATGCAAACAAACCTCAACCATTCTATAATTGACCAAACAATACATACAGGTATCAGATCTGAAGTTACATTTTTAAAGAACGTGATGAAAATCAGACATACTCTACCTGTGAATTCTAATGTGAGTCTGAAGTGAACTTTTAGCTGTAAATGATTTGCCACAAATTTCACAAGTGAAGGGCTTCTCACCTATCAAAAAGAAATTTGACATAATTTTCTACACAGCACTTCCCATCTGAAACAGATACTACCCAGCTATGGCAAATGCCAATTCACACCATAATATATCCAAGTATCCTGGTTGCACTGAACTTTTCTAAGACACTAGACGTGAGAATCCAGATAACCACCTCAGTAATTCACACCATCAAAGCACAATGAAGTGGAGATAAGGCAGCAGCCAATTTCAAAAAAAACTTTAGATGCTGACTGCAACAATTCTCAGCTTTCATTCATCTTCAGAGGGCAAAGCATGAGAGAACATTAAACATCTGTCAGAAGGAATTTTGCATCACCTAGTCCCAGCCGCCTACTGAAAATGGCAGTACTTTCCTAAGTAGACTGTATTCTTATAGAATCATAGAACAGTTTGGGTTGAAAGGGACCTCAAAGATCACCTAGTTCCAGCCCTCCTGCCATGGGCAGGGACGCCTCCCACTAGATCAGGCTGCCCAAGGCCCCATCCAATCTGGCCTTGAACACCTCCAGGGATGGGGCAGCCACAGCTTCCCTGGGCAACCTGTGCCAGTGCCTCATCACCCACATCATGAAGAAATTCCTCCCCATGTCTAGTCTAAATTCAAAACCTGTGATAGTTTCACTAAGAAAGAGAAGGAAATGAATGAGATACGTAACTTGATCTTGTACATATTTTACTACAACCACAGGCAACACTTAAGAACAATTTGATTTGGGGAAGAAACAATTGCCACTGCTTACAGAAGATATTTAGAAGTCATCTTATGAACTTACCCCTCAAAGAAAACTATTTCAAGAAGCCTGTGGCTTGTTATGATGAGATGGTAGATCAACATTTTTATCCCTGTTATCCAGCCTTTCAAGTACCACCTTGCCCTCTAAATCTCTTAGACACTCTCTGACACACTTGCATTAAATCATCCCTCCCAGTCCACCACCTGCCAGCATCTGATTTATTAGAGTGCACTAAAAAGGTAAATGGAATTAATTATTGTCCTGGTCAGCAGCATGTTTCATAAACGTTCATCCCTCACAGACAGGGATGCCCAGCTCATTTAGGACATACACTTTCTGTTACTATTTAGCTCACTTCAAGCCCCATACATGCCTGGTGTGGCTCTCATGATAAACTGAATTCAGTCCAGGTTCTTCAGCACAGAAGAGCTAACAGGCATTTCCTGCAGTAGGCTTTGTAAGAATGGGGGGAAAAAAGGGTCTCTTCCTGTAATAGGCAATGCTTCTGTTGTAATACAAGCATTTTTTGCGCTCCTGCATTCTTGATGTCAAATCTCTTTATTATCAATACAGCCATAGTTAGCAGCACAAGTAGAGCAGAAGTTCATACCACAGAGACAAGTGTCATTTCCCTAGCATCATTTCATCTATGTTATTTCATGAAAAAACAGCTAACCATAACAAAACATGACAGACAATATTACCTGTATGTGTTCTGAGATGTTTCTTTAACTGAGCTGCATCCATGAATTTGCGACGACACTGGTTACATTCCGGCAGTGAACGGCCTTGTCGCAATAATAAAAAAAGTGTCAGTGCATAAGTGATCCCCTGTATCTCTTCAGTGATCTTTGTTAAAGCACTTTCCTGTAAAACAACCACTTTGATGTAATATAGAGATAAAACAAAAGTTGATTCACTGCCTCCTCCCTGTAACTGCCACCCCCCATTTGTCTCTTTGACATCATCATGGGAAAAGAGGGGACTGACAACTTTTCCCCCAAAATGTGCTTCCTCTTGAAGCTTTGTAAATTCTGCTTTTTCCCATTACTTTCTGAGTGCACAGCTTAATGTCCAGCCTGCTCCAGAAGCAAGAACAACAATTCTTAAAGCTTGTTTGCTATTGCTAGCCCAAGGTAGTGGGAAACTACAAGGCAATTTGCACAAGAGGCAGTGGACACGATTGTTTATACAGTTCCTAGCTTCCAAGTCCTTGACAGCAGGGCTAAAATAATCAAGTGGTATGCCAAATACAGCATAACTAATTTTTAATCATCATAAGAGTCTTTCTAAATTTACTGTTTTCCTAAACATTCAGTTTATTATACACCATTTTGTCTTTTTCACCCAATTCATTATTACATCAAGATACCACACAATGGAGTAGCAGAGACTAAATACATCACTGAGTAAGAATTTCCAGTCAATCTTTATGATAACAAACCAGCACAGACTGTAAGCTAGCTCTTCCACCCAAACTTGTTATACCTGTGTGTATTCGGTAGTGGCTCTTGAGCTGTCTCTTTTGGCTGAAATATTTCCCACACTGATCACACGTAAAAGCCTTCTGACCTGTGAAGAAAATCACTTATTAAAACGTAAGCCACATCCAAAGCAAGTATAAGGAAACAAATAAATAAATAAACTAGCACATGCTAGAGAAAGCAAAAATACCTTATTTTCAGAAATGCAAACTCTCGGGGAAAAGAGTTTACATTTGCTTTGAAATACATACCCGTATGTAGGCTCATGTGCTCCAGAAGAGAATGTTTTGTTGTCAGAGCCTTACTGCAGACGGTGCACATGTATGGCCGTTCCCCAGTGTGCATCCGCTCATGGACTTGAAGAGAATGCTTCTGGGAAAAGCCTTTGCCACACTCACTGCATTTAAAAGGGCGCTCCCCTAAAAGCAAAAGATGACATCTGTAAGTATACATGCATTATTTCTTGCTAGCTATTCTAAGAGTGAGATGTGTTGCAATGTAGTGGCTACTAGAAAATGACTTTTAAGTAGTTATAAGGTGAATTAACAGACAAGTTTCACATAGCAATAAAATAATTCTTTAAGTACTGCCATGTAATTCAATGTTTAAACAAAGAAATGATTAACTAAGCCACAACCAAGGTAAGACATAAAGGCTACGAGTTCTGACAAGATCTTGGCTGGCAAGAATCAAATAGTGAAAGCAGTTTCAAGACACACCACAATAATTTGGATAAGCATGCTATTTCAGACAGTTCTTGCTGCAGAGAGCAGCCTATGTGTCAACAACAAGCTTGCATTTAGCAACAAGTCACTAAACGCCAACCCAAACGCAGCATGCCTACCTGTATGACTTCGCTGATGAATAGCTAAGAAGTGATTATATTTGAACACTTTGCCACAGTCTTTACAGCGAGCTTCAGAACTTGCACGTTTTCTTTTTCCTCCAGTTCTCTTTGCTAGTCCTTTTTCATCCTCATCACCAAGAAGTTTATAATCTTTTAGTTTGATTGATCTCCTTATTCTACGTTTGCTGTAACGGCTCTGAGCGCACTGTATTCCTTCAGATTTGGGATCGTAATTCTCATCTTTTTCAGCCGACAGATCGACAGCAGCTTCTGAGCCACACGCAGGCTCAGGTTCTTCTGCATCCTTCCTCACGGGAGTCTGTTCGCTGACAACCGTTTCTTCTGCTGCAGTGTCTTTTTTCACAGAATTTTGCTTATTTTGCACAGAGTTGTTCTCTCTGAGTTGCCCATCTTCAGCAGAAGTCACTCCTGATTTTTCTTCTTGGACATTCTTGATTTTCCTTGGTCGCCCTCGTTTTCGCTTTGGTGGTGGATCTTCATTTTTCTTGTCACTTGCAGTAACAGCTACAGAGGCTCCGCTATTTGGTGGAGTTGGTAACGCATTACTCAGGCTATGGCTGGCCTGATAGTCCGTACAGGCCCATATCAAGTCATTCACTTTCAGCAGCTGTGCAATAGCCAGAATTTGTTCTGTACTTTTTTCACTAGCATGGAGGCAACCAGTGTAGATAAATTCTAGGAGCGCTCCAAAGGTGTCTGCAACCATTCCCTCCAACATGTAAACTGACTGCCCTATTTCACCCTCATCTACAAACATCATTGAGAAGTATTCACTACTGGCAGCAAGCAAAGCTTTATGGGCCCTGAATTGTACATTCTCCACTATTAGAGTAATGTCACAAAGAAAATCCTTTTTCCTTTGTTCTTCAAAATTAGCTAGAATGGTATCTTTGTGAGCTTTGGAGTGGATGACAACCAGTTTCTCAGAAGCATCAGGAGCCGTTTCTGCCATTTCTATTGAGACTATGAAAGGAGGTGCCTAGAAGAACACAGAATAATAGAATCATTAAGGTTGGAAAAGACCTCTAAGATCATCAATTCCAAATATCAGCCCTACACCACCATGCCTACTAAACCATGTCCTGAAGCACATCTACACATTTTTTGAACACCTCCAGCGATGGAGACTCCACCACTTCCTCAGGCAGCCTGTTCCAATGCTTCACCACACTCTTTCAGTAATGAATTTTTTTCTAATATCCAATCTACACCTTTCCTGATGCAACTTGAGGCCATTTCCTCTCACTCTAGAGAACAGCTTTAACTAAGAAATATTTTAGAAGCTTGACTTATAAGCCACCAAATACCATCTGGTTTACAAGTCAACAGAGTTCAACAGTCTTAGAAGCAATTAAAACGTCTCTGAACTTAGTTTAAAAAAAAATCTACACTAAAGCCGAGATTTTCTTCAAAGATGTTTTTAAATTCTAAGCAATGGCTGCAGACAGTTTCTTAAGTCAGAACTGCTGCCAGTGATTCTAGCCATTATCTCTCATGGACTGTGAACTGTACAGCACCTAAAGAAATGGCCACCCCTTCTGAAAATTCCTTTCACAACTAAAACAAGTAAAGAAAAAGAACTTTCTCTTCACAGCTCCTGAGTGGAAACAAATAATAATAAAAAAAAAGGTCAAATGCAACTTCATCACTGCATTGCCAAATTTCAGATTATTCAGGGACAAGGCTATGAAATCCTGTAATCAAGGATAAAACTCCACTGGCATCAGTATGGCAGGATGCCATGCCCTCTTTTGCCTATCTCTATCCTTCTGAAGATTTCTCTAAGATTCAGCCTGAGGAGGTGGCCAATAAAAGCAGAAAACCAGCAGCTTTGTCGAAGACCTTTATCTAAATTAGGGTTCACTGTGCTTACTATTAACCACCAATTTGGCTTCCTAAGTGTCTTTAATTGTAAATATGCAAAAATTAAAAGCAAGCGAAAAAAAAAATCCAGGAATTTCAGAAGAACCCACCAAATAAAACTATGGAAGAGACGTGCCAAAAATGCCCATTTCAAGAGGGTCAGCTGGGCCAAATGTGAAAAAAATCAGCTACCTGCCATCCTAAAATATAAAGCTGTCATTTTAAATACAAACACATATTTAAACACAGCCATCAGTGAGCACAACAGTCCTGACTAACGACGGAATGCTGTAAGAAGCAACACAGACTCCATACACATGACACCCAAATGCAACTGAAGTGGCCAACAAGTGATTCTCTCATCCCATTTGACTCACAAACAGTTCATGCTGGAGCCAAAGTGTGCATCTCGGATCCTTAAGAAAGATACAAGTCTGATGTTGCTGGAACTTCCTAAAGCTGGGCCACAGGCCCGGCCAGACCTGATCATACCTGACAGGGATTACAGGAACCCCAGAGGCGCTACTGCCACCCCTACCCGCAGACGTTCCCTGATGTTCCCATGTGCTGCTGATACCAAAAAATACTGGCAAATAAACTCTCTTAAGACTTGGAGTTTTAGAAAGCAAGAATCCTTTATCAGGCCTGGGCAACACGAGGAAGTTATCTCCATCCATCATGTATAGCCAGACAAAAGCTGGCTACAGACTATTTCCCACTTACATGCATGTGTATAAATTCTCCCAGAAATCTTATGCACACTGTTACTTTTCAAGGTCTAATTTTAATGTTATTATTAACTTCACAACAGTCAATCTCTTGCTAATTTGGAGCTGGCTCCAGCTCTCTGTCTGACCTTGTAGTTGATTACAGAAGACACATCTGGTCAGTACATATCATACAGCACACAAGACCTAACAAAGTAAGGAAAAACACTACTTGAAAAGAACATGCTACAAAATACATACTAGCACAGGGACATTTTGTCTAAATTTCAAAGAATACAGTTACTTGGATGAACTCAACTCTACTTTATCTTAAATCAAAATATTCCACTTTCCCTAATATTCTCTATTTGTAGCTCCACTGGGAGGGTCCTATGTGTCTAATGGGGTTTGACCAAATGGAGGACTTCGGTGTTCCATCACGAGGTGACATCATCACCGATTTGACTGCCAACCTTGGCCCGCAGCTCACCCCCCCCTCCCCCGCCCCAGCAGTGATACCAGGGCCAAGCAGGGTGCGAGGGTCAGCGCAGCCCGCCCCACTCCCTCTCCCGGTACGTCGCAGGGGTCTTGGGAGCGACACGCAGTGCTGGGGGGCTGCTCCCCAGCCTGAGGAGCGACAGTAGGTACTGTTCAGCTCAGTCCCTGTCAGCCTGAGGCCGGGGGGGCGGGGAGCGGAGAGGGGAGGGCGATACGTGGAGGGAGTGAAACGGGGAGAGGGCAGTGAGCGGAGATGGGAGTAACAGACGGGCGGGATGGGAGAGGGACGAGGGGGAGAGGGACGAGGGGGAGAGGGACGAGGGGGAGAGGGACGAGGGGGAGAGGGACGAGGGGGAGAGGGAAGTCGGGAGCAGGGAGAGGGAAGGCAGGAGCGAGGAGGGGGCGAAGGGGTAGAGAGGGTAGAGCGAGTGGAGAGAGGGGAACAGAGGAGGGAGAATAGGGAGCGGGGAGGGGGAACAAGGGAGGGAGAGGCAGAGATGGGGGCAGCGGAGATGGGGGCAGGAGAGGGGCGAGGAAGAGAAGGGGTAAGGGAGAAGGGAGCGGGGCGAGGGAGAAGGGAGCCGATAGGAGCCAAGGGTCCCCGCCCGCTCCCCCCCACCTCTTACCGCTCCTCGCTCCTCTCCCCGCGCTTCCGGTCCCGCCCAGCGTCCTGACGTAGTGCGCAGTGCGCGAGGCCGCGCCGACCCCGCCCCCCCCCCCGCGCGGCCCGGGCACGTGGTGCTGTGAGCGGCGGGAAGTGGCGAGGGGGGGGCCGGTGCCGTGGGGTCACGGGAGGGATCTCAAACCCTATCCAGTGCCACCCCCTGCCATGGGTAGGGACACCTACCGCTGCTCAGGGCATTTCCTAAGCCTGTGAAATGCAACTAAATAGCAACAAATTTGTAGAATCACAGAATGGTTTGGGTTGGAAGGGACCTTAAAGCCCATCCAGTTCCACTCCCTGCCATGGGCAGGGACACCTCCTGCTGATCAGGCTGCTCAGAGCCTCATCCAACCTGGCCTCGAACACCTCCAGGGATGAGGCAGCCACAGCTTCCCTGGACAACCTGTGCCAGTGTCTTGCTGCCCTTGTGGTGAAGAATTTCTTCCAAATGTCCAATCTAAATCTGCCCCCCCCACCAATTTAAAGCCATTCCCCCTCATCCCACCACTCCATACTCTTGTAAAAACTCCCTCCCCAGCTTCTTTGTACCCCCCCCCCCCCCAATCAATGCTAAGATTAATTTAATTCTGTTACTTTAATGTTAAGATTTCTGCTTAAGAAAGTGGCCCTGGACGGGGCAATGCTGTTCGCCAGCCTTATCCCAGCAGCACGGCAGCCGATGGCATTGATGAAAGGAAGAACTCAGTGGCGTAGCTCACGCTACACGAAACTGGGGCCGGTGTCCTTCATGGACAGAAAAGTCTGTAGTCTGCTGGCAAAGCCAAGGGGCCTGTGCTGAGGCTCCTGGTATGGGCCCGCCATGGTCTCCGCCAGGTAGGGGATGAGCTGGCAGTGCTCCTTCAAGAGCGCAAGCCTCCTCTGGTACGTCTGCCGTGCTGGCTCTGGGCTCCGGGGATTGTGCGCTGCAAGAGGTCAAGCAGTATTTTAGTGTTAACTTTGTGGAATTACATCAGAGAAATTTTAAAACTGATCAAACCTACACGTGGTGTCTTTATCCTTGGTAATAAGACTGCCATGGGCTGTTCCCGTTGATGCCAAACCAAAATCAAGCCTGGAATTCTGGAAGTTCCCACCTCCAAAAGGGTAACAATACTCTGAATGATCAAGGCTTTTATAAACAAACAAGCAACAAACCCAGGAAAGCTGTGCCTGCCCCATCCCTGGAGGTGTTCAAGGCCAGGTTGGATGGGGCCTTGGGCAGCCTGATCTACTGGGATGTCCCTGCTCATGGCAGGGGGGTTGGAACTAGATGATCTTTAAGGTCCCTTCCAACCCGAACTGTTCTATGATTCTATATGCTCCGCTGCCATCAGCTTCCCATTCCTCAGGCCCTGAGGGACTGGCAATGCTCCAGGCAATGGCAGATCTGGATAATGCAACACACACACTGGGAATGGTGCTGTGTGAGGACAGCCTAGGCACAGTGTGGCCAGTATGGGGCTACCTCCTTGGCAGAGCTATTCCATGATATAAATGCATTGTCAATAAAAAATGGCTGATATGTCCGAGAAGGAAGAAAATATCAAGGCCAAGAACTTTCCAGTGAAGATGGTCCTGCTTCTTTCTTACCTCTCTGCCCTAAGCCATATTTTGGCATATGTTAGTATTGAGTGTCAATCCTCAGAGTATTCCTTATTATTTTAATCATTACAATGAGGCAACGGGGAAGGAGTGTTTTCAGACAGCCAAATCTTAACCATTTTCCTCCCATAAATGATACTTTATATCTCATTACAAAAACTGGACAGCATGAGGAACTATGCTATGAGACACTTAAGCCTGCTAGCTTTAAATGGTAGGCAACTACATTTAACAGCCAGAAGAGTGATTTTTCAAGTCTAGCTGTACATAGACCTCTCACAGGAATCAAGTCTGAAAAGCACTAAATCACTCTAGTGATGTACATTTTCCTACCCTTTTTTTCTTTCCGGGAGTAAATCTCTGAATTTATGATTCCTCATCTGTCCTTTCTCTTCCTGGATACTGAAAGCAATCCAGTATTGATGTTAGAAAAGCTGCAGGAGCAACTAAACCACTGTTTCTTGTGCCCTATTTAAAAGTGACATTAGAGAGTGAGGTAAGTTGAAGATGAGAAAGTCTTATTTCTGATAGAAATAGGATGTAAAAAATTCCCAGGGGGACACAATGTGAAGCACTTTGAGAAGACTTTTGATCAGGGACAGCATAACTACTCTGAAGAGACACACAATAATAAATAATGATATATTTGCAAAGGACATTTTTCAGTGTACTGGAAAGCTATATCTTACAGTTGGAAGGAGTTCTACCCAGTATTAGAAAAAGATAACTTGTTTTCCTGGATTCCTATGGTCAAACTGTTTGTCACTGCATGTGAAGAGATTTGTGCACTTGCATGACCTTTCCATATCATCAACGAGTGGTAATAATGATTTCACGATGGTATATATGAACAAAGGATTCCTAGCATGGACATCATTATGTTAGCAAAGCTGTGCTAGCAACAGAATTAAAACAGTCTTTGTGGATGAAACAAACTACAGCTTAAAAGCGATTTTGCTTGCTTAAGAGCTGTACATTTATACAGGGGCCTATAATGTGCCTACACTGTTCTGTGGTCTTCCGTAACAAAGCTATGCTACCAAAAAATTCTGATAGTCAAAGAAAATTCTGGAGGGCGGTGGAAAATGCATGAGGAAATACAGGATGTGAAGAACTTCAGACATATAATAAAGTTTGCTATTATCTAGGTAGTGCCACCTAGATTATAAGATTTTACTTTCTGTTTAAAAGATCCAACCATCCATGTTAGAAAAATTTTCAAGGCCATCAGGTTGTTGGTGATGTCATCCAAGTCTCATGATCTGTGAGAGAACACTTACCTATCCACCTATGCTATTAACCTTATTTTCCTCCCTGGTCCTTACACATTTCCAAGAGACTTGACAGTGTGTTCTTAAGCCAGTATATGCTAGTATTTTCCTACATTGGACATAAGAAAACTATGGAAATTGGTATCAATGTTGTACCAAATGATTTACTGCATTTCTAGGATTCATTATTATTATAGCATGTTATTTTATACACTACCTTTTAAATGGCAGGCGATGAACAGCAGAGCAGATTTTTTTACACTGAGGAATGGAAACTTTGGTTTTAAGCAGCCTACATCACTCAGAGCTTTTATTAGAGAAGTCGCTGCTCCCTAAAGAAAGAAACAGTTTTAAAAGACTATTACAGAAATCCAGAAAAAAATACATCCAAAGTCTGATCCTGTTGTCATGAAATCTAACAATAAGGGATGATATCTAAGTTGGTGAATTGTAGAAGATAACAAGTAGTATAAAATAGGGATGGAAGTGACCATGAATAATTTTTTTATTTCATATTCATGTCTCAAAGTGTAATCAACCATCCTTGATTGATTCCAAAGGGGCCTGTGTCTATCCTGGTGTTAAAAGTCAAAGCAAAATGTAATTTTACAAGATATGATAAACAAAAGAGTCAAAACCCCCACCATATACTACTGCAGTTTATTATTCTCCTCTGATAGTCTTATTTGTATGTTTATATTAAAGCTACAAATATCTATTATTTTAAAGATTTTAAAAATTCCTCTCCATTGTAAGTACACGCTTTTCAATTTAACATAATCCTGCTAATAAACTCAAGACTCATGTTGCATTAAAAAATACATAAACTGGGTAGGATATACTACACATTGCAAAATCGTGTTTAAAACTAAAAAAAGCAAAAACTGGCCTGTTCAAGGTATCCAGGCAAAGGAAGCGCAGTGAGTAGTAGTGGCTCTTTTACTGGAGGGAGTTTACGAGGAAGCTTCAAATTCCAGTACTTCTCAGGTAACCTAATGAGATAAAAAGTAAGCGCTTTTAAGATGTATAAATCATGACATGATTAAATCAAGATTAATATGCAGTTAGTATATTCACCTCATAAACTTCAGAAGTTTTTCTTCACTTTCAAAAATGTATAGCTTATCTTGATATTTTGCTGCGTACTCAGTGTTGCCAGGCACCAAAGCTTCATATCTGAAGAGACGGAGCAAGAAAGAATGTTAATTCACAGTAAATGTAAAACATCATTTGTGTGGTGTAAATTCTTGAGCTACTGGGAGCCTTCTGGTAATGTAGCAAGTATAGGAACTACAAAAAAGTAGCAATTGGATCATCCAAGTTTCCACCACCTGACTGAGAGTTACAAGGTTCAAAATATGTGAGAGTTTCTGCCTAAAAGTCTGCTTATTATGTGGCTTTTACCATGCTTCTTTAGGGCTTCTCTAGTTGAAATGCTCATCATGGCTGTTGAGATTAAGAAGGGAACAGCACAGAACTGACTGCAATGGTTCTACCATGATGAGAAATTCCTGCACACTGAGGAAATCAGTACAACTTTATGGTGGATCTTTATGGCTCTCTTATAAAAATTGTAACAGCTGGTATTGCATCTACTAAGGTTTTGTGTGATATATTTAAACTTTTGAAGGCTTATGACAGAGAAAACTCTAGTTAAGCAGTCTTCATCACAAAAGACAGTAATCCAACACAGGTCCTTGTAGACATATGAGTTTCAAAATGTGATTTTACACTGATTTCCAAAGCCACAGGCACAATATAGAGAACCATAATTGCTTTTCCTGTTCAAAACCTGAAAACCATTAAAAATACTTTGAAAGTGTTTCCTCATTGATGTGTTGATACAGGACACATAGTTTGTAACTCAGATTATGAAAACCGCAGTGATGTACCTCTGTTTTCCATCTAGGTAAGTGACTGGACAGTATCCCTGCATTTCAGCATTTGTTGGGAATAAGGCCTTCACATCTGCCGCAGTCAGTTTCTTTGGTAGCATATCTGGGCATGGGAGAGGCTGAGGTGCCAGTGGTGGCACATAAACCTCTGGTCTGCTCAAGAATTTCTGTAGAAAAAGAAATTAAATGTTTTTATAATGAAAGAAGCACCGTAAGATTGTTAGTCAAACTCCAGAGGACTGGTTCATGCAATTTAGGTACTTGTTTGTTCTACAACTTCTCTCTTAATGTGCTGGCGCTTCTGCTGCTCTAGGTAAGTAATTTCTTTTTCCAGCCTACTCTCAGTTAAGTCATGAATATCTGCCCAACATCCACCACTATCCATTGATATCATTAGCGAGTCTCTACTGCCAGTGTGCTCAAAACAGGAGGAGGAAGGAGGAAAAGCTTGCTTTGAAATTAATGTTTGACTTATGACAATGGATTTTGCTGCATTTTGTGTGCCTAGACGTTTGACAGCAGAAGTATACAGAACAAAAGCTTCAACACCAACTACACTAGTCTAATTCAGATTACATCTTGCTTCTTTCTGTATGAAATCAAAGAATCTAAGCAACAATATTCCCTTTTCCCATAATCCCCTCCCAACCTGTTGTTTTGACACTCACGTCCAGTTCTTCCTGTGAAGCCATCTTGTAATAGTGTCCTCGAAATTCTGCAGCAAATTGCAATGATGACGTTACAGAGCAGTCAACCAATTCACCCTTGTCTGCAAGACTGACAGGACAGTACTGTCCAAACTCCCCCAGCCGATATTGCAGCTCTTCAGGAGTGATACATAAATCAGCAATGCTGGCTGCTTTTCCTGTTTATAAAGGCCATTAATGATAATATTTTATTAATGAAAGACAGAAACATCAAACATTTCTATTCAGAAACGGTACAGTTTGGAAGATGTTATAATTCATTATGTCTAAATGATATGAAATAATGAGACTTAAAATAGCAGGTTTTAGAGATTGATATTGAAATGAAGTTGCAACACATTTTACCAATTAATTTAAGAATTATTTTCTATCATTTAAGAAATATAACAGTTATTAATGTGGGAAACTTTGCATGCTTAACTTGTTAATCTGTTTTTCCTGGGGCAGTTTAATTATGATTTATTGGTTTACTCCCTTATGTTGCTAAGGAACATTTCAGCTATAATTCTGTTTCTTTACATTGGTGAAAAAGAGCACAAGGTGTGATGAAAGCCTTCCATTTATTCATCCAGATCTTGCAAATGCTAGAGTCTATCTGGATGAAACATATTCAAAATCTTTAATAAAATATCATATAAACCCAAAACTATTTAAAAACTGTGCTTTTCAAGCTTGATGTGAAAAACTGAGATGTTTTTAGAATATTTTTTGGCTTATGACTGTAATTTTTAAGAAGGGTGCAGCCACAGAACTGTGAAAGGTAAAACTGAAAGCTGAATATAAGATAAGGAAGTCTGTTTGCTCTTCAGAGAAATTCTAGTTAAACTGAACAGGCATATTTAAAAGGTATATTTAATCCTGACCAATACTGACACACAAAAATTCAAGTCGGAACTGTGCCAATTTTGACTAAAGCGGTTTTCCTCTCACAGCACAGAAATTAACTCAAATGACATACTGCATATTTAACCTTAATTTTGAATTTATAATTAATATTGTTCCCCTCCTTTCCGCTTCCTCCACTGACACTTAAGTGATGCTGCAAGTCAGAGTTCCCCTTGTATACTTTGGGGTACCCTGTGTGATTTTTCACCCAGAGTTGAAGAATCTGCCATGGACCATGAAACCTCTGATCTCTTACCACTGTATTCTATTATTCTGTTCTTTGGAGGACTGTGTTGTAGTTGGTTTTGGTTTTGCTCTCTTCAAGAGAGCTCTTCAAGTTCTCTGCATATGAGATTAAAGAATTTGAGGATATGTATGTGCCCAAGAATTAGCTTCAACCAAAGCAAGCTGAAGTTGGAATGCACCCGTATTGAAATGTATTGCCCGTTACGTGGCAGCTACTCAAAGAAATTAATCTTATTGTTAGAAACTTTGTTTTTCTTTTACCTTCTCTTATTCTTTCCAGGTATATCTGGATTTCTTTAACAACCACTTGAACTTCCTGCAGTACTTTGTTCCAGATCCACCACTTGCTCCGACAAGCATCAATCACACACCAGTTCTGATGCTCCTTCTTATAGTAAGTCCTGATTGCATCAATTTGCTGTTTATAGCAGGAATTTTTAATAGCTAGAATCTGTGAGCTGTCATGTTCAGGATAGGGTGGTCTGAAGACACGGAAAAATAAGACTGATTAAGTGTGAAGATTAGGTCATTTTATTAAATTTCAGGTGTAAAATCTAGTTCATTTTAAAGTCCTTTATACAAAACCCTTATTTGACACTGTGGAACATATTTGAGAAATACCACTTATTAAGAATATTACCAGTTATGTATGAAAAGCAGCATTGGTATGATCAGACAATTAATTTCAGAAATAAAGAACAAAACTTTTGCTATTTATGTCCAAAATGTAACTAACTCAATGATTTTGGAAAGGACTTGCAATGTATCAGCATATATTAACAGATGCACACCACCAACACATTATTAAATGGTACCCTACACAAAATGCTATGAGGCTTTTAAAATGAAAGTAAATGTTTATCAAAAAACAGGCTTAATTTTGAATTATGCTGTTGTTTGAATTCAAGAAGTAACCATAATCCTTGGCTATATTTTGAAAACCGCCTCTCATATTTACATGTACATAAATGAAAATAATCTCTGACCTCTAAAAATATTATGTGAGATCAGAGGAGATGTTTTGACTACAACATAGAAGCATTTCCTGTTCTGATTCATAACTTAAATGATGCAAAATACCCCACAAACTTCGGTTGTAGTAGGCTTGATTTCTCTGTAAATTGTACCTTTCAGAAATATCTGATATTGCACATTTGGTTTGCAATTAAGCCTATGAAATGTAATTAGTTTGGTATTTCAAATGAAAAGTTTAAAGTAAATACTTTCAAAAATACAGCATTAATTAATATTTTTTTTGCAATGCAAATTGTGTTTAGGCTTTCAGTATACAATTAAACATTGTACTGGTTACTTGATAAAAAGAAAGAGACAAAATGAAAGAGACATGCAATAATGTTCTAGCATATCTGGGACTTCTTAGAAACACTTCTGTTAATGAGAAGCAGGCTCTAATGCAATTTAATTTTAAGGTGAATGTTCTGTTCTTTTTAAGTCTCTGTTTATAAACTACTTACTGCTTTTTCTCAAAAACAACAAACAGCTCTTTAAACAGAGTATCTATCTCCTGAGAAAAACAAAGAAGGGAGCAAGCTGAATGGAAAGGTTTAGATAAGTAACTCATGAATTTTATACGTTATCAAAATATACGTTGTTTCCATCTTTTAAACAGAACTCAAATAAACACTTAAAGGAGAGCTTCTTAGATGAAGTATCAATTTCTCTTCTGATGATAATAATTGAATTGATGAATAATAAACTTCAGCTGCACAGTGAACTAATAACTTTTCTGGTGTACGTGCTCATTAACACCAATTAAACTAAGCAGTGGGTGCACAGCAGTGCATATCAGTGACCTCAGTCATGCAGTCAGAGGATCTGGCCAGGGCATGCCACAAAATCCTCTGCCCTCTTCTATCACTGTTTATGGTCTACAGAAATCAAAGCATTAGAATATAGAGGGAATGGTCCCCATGTGTTTTCATATGTAGCATTTGGAGACAGCTGGGTTGGGCTCCAGCGTAGAAACAGCATCTGTGGGTACAGCACCGAGGCGTGTGAATATCAACAGACCAGGAGAAGGCTGAGGTACTTAACAACTTTTTTTGCCTCAGTTTTCACTGTTAACCGCTCTTCTCACCCCTCCTGGGTCATGGGACAACAAGATGGTGACCAGTGGGCTAAGCCCCCTCCCATTGTACAGGAGAATCGGGTTTGTGACCACCTGAGGAACCTGAACATATATAAGTCTATGCGACCTGATGAGATGCATCCCAGAGTACTGAGGGAATTGGTCGATGTGGTTGCCAAGCCACTCTCTATGATATTTGAAAAGTCATGGCAGTCAGGAGAAGTCCCTGGTGACTGGAAGAAGGGTAATGTGCCCATTTTTAAAAAGGGTAGAAAAGATAACCCTGAGAACTACCGACCTGTCAGCCTCACCTCTGCGCCTGGGAAGATCATGGAACAGATCCTCCTAGAAGCTATGCTAAAACACATGGAGGGCAGGGAGATGATTAATGGCAGCCAGCATGGCTTCACCAGGGGCAAGCCCTGTATGACCAACTTAGTGGCTGTCTATGATGGGGTAACCACAGCAGTGGACACAGGTAGTAAACCAATGGATGTGATCTATCTGGACTTCTGACGCAGTCCCCCACAACATCCTTCTCTCTAAATTGGGGAGATATGAATTTGATGGGTGGACAGTTCAGTGGATAAGAAACTGGTTGGATGGTCATATTCAGAGAGTAGTGGTCAATGGTGCAAAGTCCAGACGGAGATTTGTGACAGGTGGTGTCCCTCAGGAGTCCATACTGGGACAAGTGCTGTTTAATGTCTTCATCAATGACATAGACAGTGAGATCAAGTGCACCCTCAGCAAGTCTGCAGATGACACCAAGCTGAGTGGTGCCATTGCCACACCGGAAGGATGGGATGTCATCCAGAGGGACCAGGACAGACTGGAGAAGTGGGCCTGTGAGAACCTCATGAGGTTCAACAAGGCCAAGTGCAAGGTCCTGCACCTGAGTAGGGGCAATCCCTGATTTCAATACAGGATGAGGGATGATGCAATTAAGAGCGGCCCTGCAGAGATGACTTGGGGGTGCTGGTCGATGAGAAGCTCAACATGAGCCAGCCAGCAATGTGCGCTCGCAACCCAGAAGGCCAACTGTATCCTGGGTTGAATCAAAAAAAGCGCGGCCAGCAGGTCGAGGGAGGGGATTCTGCCCCTCTATTCCTCTCTTGGGAGACCTCATCTGGAAGTATTGTGTCCAGTTCTGGAATCCTTAACATAAGAAGGATATGGAACTGTTGGAACGGGTCCAGAGGAGGGCTACAAAGATGATCAGAGGGCTGGAGCACCTAAGCTATGAGGACAGGCTGAGACAGTTGGGCTTATTCAGCCTGGAGAAGACAAGGCTCCGAGGAGATCTTATAGCGACCTTCCAGTACCTGAAGGGGCTGCAGGAAAGCTGGGAAGGGACTGTTTACAAAGGCTTGTAGTGATAGGACTAGGGGCAATGGGTATAAACTGGAGAGGGGCAGATTTAAACTAGACATAAGGAAGAATTTCTTCACCATGAGAGTGATGAGGCACTGGCACAGGTTGCCCAGGGAAGCTGTGGCTGCCCCATCCCTGGAGGTGTTCAAGGCCAGGTTGGATGGGGCTCTGGGCAGCCTGATCTAGTGGGAGGTGTCCCTGCCCATGGCAGGAGGGTTGGAATTGGATGGGCTTTAAGGTCCCTTCCAACCCAAACTATTCTATGATTCTATGATTCTATATTCCTACATTTCTATGATTCTATGAATAGAGAAATTACAATATCACGTCAATAAAAATATTGTCAGGGAACATCACTACCTGTTCATGCTTTCCTTATCCAACAGTGCTCTTCTGAACACTTCCTTTGCATCCATATCTAATTCAAAGATTTTCACTGGAATTATCCTAGCTGATTTCAAGAGGTTTACTTGTTTTTTTGTTACAGGATATCCATCAATTACAACTCTGCATACAAACAGAAACAGAAACAGTTTTCCTAAAAATGATGTTCTCAATAGAGGCAAAAGTCTACACCCATGCCACAAAGTCATCAGTGCCCTGACTGCATAGATATAGTCTTCACTCCTAAGTATTTGCAATCAAATTAAAAAAGAAAAACAAAATAAACCAACAAAAAACAACCAACAAGTACAATAAAAGAGTGAAGGAAATACAGAAAAGGGCAAAAGGTATAGGAATGACTTATAAAAATTGTGGACTTCAAAACTCTGACACATCAGTTACTCAGAAATTATTTTAACTATGGGAAATCTCCATTTGGACTGGGGGAAGTTTTCAAAGTGAAAAGTAAAATGATTTAGAGTACTTGAAGAATTTTCTTAATCATATTGAAGAAGAAATGTTTCACGTATTAGGCAATACTGAGGCAAAATATACTGAAAAATATTCCAGTATTTAAAATGAAAGAAAAATTTAAAGAATTCTGATCTCAGGCTCAAATAATTTTCAGACATTTTCAGACAAAATGCCTTTCCCTGTAACAATTCTTTTTGTGGAGAGGAGTCATGAAAACACAATCATGAAGCATTTTAAGACTGCCCATTTTGGAAGGTGTTTCGGTGGTGGAGAAAGAGCCTAGAAAATCACGATCACATATGAATGAGGTGGAAAGACTGATGGGTTTCATTTCCTCCTTAATAACTTCAGTTGTTAAGAATACCAGAAAAAACCTTGAGTACTTAACTCTTTTGCATGACCAAAGAAAATCAGATGCATTCAAGTTGGCACTGGAGTTGGTAGAAGAGAGATAAAATGGTAGTTCTCAAAGGACAGTAGAAAATATTGGCTCATTGACTGGAAAAAAGGTAACTTCCATAAAGCATATTTCTTGGATTTACTGGAATATACTTACTTGAAAATCGCAGAAAATTATGCTTCAGTCTGGTTTCCCAGAGTAATGTGAAGAACCTAATTTTGGACAGATTATTTTCTTAATGCATAAACCACTGATGTGTTTTAGTGAAATTGTTTTACAGTGATTACATGAGAATTATTTCCTATGAAGGGACTGGCATGTCTTAAAAAAAACAAACCCCAAACCAACCAAGACTCTTACCCGGTGGTATTACACACGTGATTCATCAGAGCCACATCTAGAGCCTGGATGGCCAGTTCGTCAGGTACAGTCAGTCCTTTGTGAAGATGCCACTTTAATGTCAGTGCCAACTCACTCTCCGGCTGATTGTTTAACACGAACCGTATGGCATCTCCCATACTCAGGCACAGTAACCCACATACGCTTGCAAATTTCTTGGCAACTGTAAAACATTTTGATTTCAACACACAGCTTTATATAAGCAACATCACTACATAGCAGTTTGTTAAAGTATGTCCTTAGTCTTAGAAGCTAACTGCTCAGCTCATTCCCTGAGTAATTTCCAATGCATAATCTCTTTAAGCAGGTACCTAACCCTGCTTTGGACCCTAAGGGGCCCAAAACTTTGCCTATGTGCAAAGGAAGCCCAGTTCGCCAACAGCATTCAATTCAGCACAAAACTCAGCAGCAACAGTCAATATTATTAAAAAATATCTTAGAAAATGTGCTGTCACTGCTGCCTCTTTTACAGAGCAGCCTAGTAGTTACATGTTTTATCCAGAATATGGGAAATATGGCTAAAATTTCCTCGTCAATATGAGATTATTTGAACCTGTCTCTCCTTTTTCTAACACCTTCTAACCATTAAGCTATGGTGTAAGCTCAGTTTCTTCCTCCTCCAGTTAAAGGCAGAGACCTGTGGATTGAAAGAGTCATGGGGGAGGATGGAGGAGGGAGAAAAATGGAAATCTTGGGTTTTCAATCTAGAAGTTAAGGAACAGGCTGGAGAATGTGGAGTTTTGGGTTCTCGTTCTTGATCCTAGGAATATTTCTTCCTTTTACATTAGATCATGTTGACTGGAAGAAATAAGAAACAATTAGAAAATATTCAGAAGCACTACAAGGGGTATAAATAGTGTAAGTTTAGATTTTCTAAGTGCTGGTCCAGGTCACTAATTTCTTAATAAGCTGGGATAAAATTCAGATGGACAATGCTTAAGTATCTGACTATAAAATGAGATATTAGAGAATATAACTAAAATGATTCTGAGCCTAGCAAGAAAAGCAGGAAGGTAAACAGTATCCATGCTTTATGACTTTTTAATAGCAGTAATGACAGATACAGCTTCAATCATTAGATGAGGTTTTGCTTTATAGATAATATTGGCTCCTACCTGTAGTCTTTCCAGATTTTGGAGGTCCCACAATTGCAATCTTAACTGGCACAGATGGTTTAGGTTTTGGCTGACAAATATATTTGATGGGATTTTTCATAAATGTTTCTCTATTTTTTTTACTTGAAAAAAAATAAATATATTGTCGATGTATTACAGGAAAGACTGTGTTTTCATCTCTTTGTCGTGGCTTCATTACATCTCCTTCACTTAGCTGTAGCATATGTAAAACAGGAAGCAGTTGATTAGGTTTGACAAAGCCTCCTCTCTCTCCATGCTACAGGAAAGGCTTTATAGGCAAGTAGAGAAGTACCAACTGTATGAAACAAACCATCAAGGCATTCTGAAATTCATACATATGGACACAATACATATGCAATTCTTGTGCAGAAAGATGAAGTAAACATTGAAGAAAGAATATTCACTGTTTCCAGTAGGTGGTACCGTAACACTTTCTGTCCATCAAGACAGTGTAGTCAAACAGGTATAGCATAATACTTTTTCTAATATTCACAGTACAAAGAAAATAAATTTATTCCTCTGTGAATTAAATCTACTTATCTGCCTGAGAGTAGAAGATATGCTGAGAATATAGTATTCAGCAGAATTCACGTAGAAATGAAGAAAACGGAAAAGAATATCAATATTTACATTACGCTAAAGTGTAAAATCACAATAAGGCATGCCAAAAATGCTTTTGGTAAAATACATACACTGCTCATGAAATCTTTTAAACACATCAGACAGCCCACTAGAACATTTATAGTGTTGGTGGATCATTGAGATGTAAGAGGGAGCACTAATGGCAGAAATGGACATTGTAGAAATGCTCAATTAATTCCCTCCACCACTATTCACTATGGAAGAACTTAGTCACATCCCTTTTGCAGACTTTCTTGGAAAAACTGCTCTAAAGTGTCAATAAAAGATGTTTTAGAATAAACTGTTGACACTTGTAGAAAAAATTGCCCAGATCAGATGGCATTCACTTTATAGTTCCAAAGAGACTCAGAAGTGTTACTGAATTATGTACAACCTATTGTTTAGGTTGGCTTTCCTTCCACAAAAAAAGGAAGGTGGAGAAGAAAAGTTTACATTTTTTGAGAAGGCCTTCAGGATAGATTCCCTTTTGTAGAGGGAAATCATACCTCACAAATCTATTAGTATTCCTTAAAGGAGTTCAGTAAATACACAAGTAAGTTGGTCTGGTTGCTACAGTAAGAGATGGACTGTTCTACTGCATAGCATTACGTTGCCAGACCCTTCTCCAATCCTTAGGTTCCTATTCTTGCATCAAGACATTTCAGTGTGCTTGCTTGCAATTTATAAGATGTCAGGAGTATATCTGTGGATCTGCTCCCATTCCTCCCTCAGCTTATAATTTTTATTCTCTGCTTATCTAAGCAGTTGCATAACTACCTCCCTCCACGCCAAATTTAATCTAGAAGTAATTGGGATATACTCTACCTGCCTTTCTATAAAAAAACTCTAGTCCTTAATCAATTTCATCATTTCTATTATCTACTAAAATGCTCTCAAAATGATCCTATTTTTCTTTCACTATTGCCAGCACGTACATTTCCACTGTCAGCACACCACTTTGATTTTATCTAATAGCTTTCTATGACTTCTTTCTTCTAATTGAATTGTACTTTTCAGTTGGTAAAAGAACACTATACAGGATAAACGAATCAATTGAAGAAATGGAATGACAAAAATGTAGTGAAATCTAGCAGAACAAAGTGCAAGGTCTAACATTTAGGGACTAACAAGAAATTCATATATAAGCTTTCGTTCAGTAGTTGGAAATGACGGAAGAGATTAAATATCTACTTCTATTAATATGTCCTTAGATTAATGGATGCCAATTTGATGCAGCCATGGAAAATATAATTCTAATCCTAAAATATTTCAAGTATTTTGATTATATAAAGCTATAATAAGAGCTGATCTGTATGCATTTCTGATTGCCAAGGTTAAAATAAGATAAACATGATCTAGAACTGGTGAAGATCCAAACCAATGACTATACAAAAATGAGTAAAAGTTACTTGATTAATTAGCCATAAAATGAAGGCCAAAGTATGTTACTTCAGGAACTTCCTGCTTTCTGTATTTTGTTCAATGGTATTTTTTAATCAATCCTCCATTTTATTTTTGTTTTACTCACAATCCAATCTGCTTTTAATTCTAGCATTAAAACAAAAAAAAATTGTGTGCTACATTTCACTTGCAACCTATAAAGCTGTATCAGCTTACTTTTGGGGATAGACATGAGTACTTTCTGACCTCTGCTTTCCACATGTCTAGTAAAATACTATGGAATTATTTGTTGCTCTTCAAAATGCGTAAATTTTGACAACACAGAATTAATTGCTGATAAATTACATACATTTAACATATGTAGGTTTACTTTTTTACCACTGCTACAGCTGGTGGCCACCTCTGTGGCTTTTTATAAATTCAAACTCTAAAACCTTTAAGTTTCATTTTACTGCTTCTGGGAGGCTTTGAGACCTTCTCTGTTGTCCTGGTTTTTGTGGATCATTAAGAATTAGGCATTCCTTTCTGATTTGCTGCCACCTGTACTTCCGTCGCTAATGCTAATTTAAGAGATTTTACCAAATGTCTCTCAGTCTTAAATTTAATGGCAACACTGGAAAGACTAACACCTTTTATTATCAATGCTTGCTGTATTTTGTGTATATTCAGTGGTGTAGTTTTGATTCAGTAATGTAGTTTTCAACAAGTATTTCTGGTATTAATTGCTACTGTCTGATTTTATTATTTTTTTTTTTGTAAAATATATTTTTTAAGTGTTACGTCTTGAAAATATTCCTCAGCTGTTTAAGAACATTACCTTGACTGGATCCCACTGACCAAAAGAACTTGGAAATTTATATGAGAAAGCTAGCATCTTCTGTGCAAGTGGCAAACTTATTGGGTAACATTTCTCAAAAATGCTTCCACGATTTTCCATTAGAGAATTCAGCTTGCTATGTATTTGGTAGCGTACGATGTGAGGCTTCCGTCTTCCATCGATCTCAATTTGTGGTATCAAAAAATTTTTAAGTTCTTCCTGGTTAATGAAAACATAGTGAAATGTTAGAATCATAAACACAATCAGATTTTCAATAATGACTGACAGCAAGATTTTCTGTGAACTATCAAAGGTTTCTTAAGCACGTTCTCAGTCTGTGTAAATCTGCAAAATTTGACTCGAGATAAGAATTGGTCTTCCTCCCCACTGCAGTATAAATTACCCCACTGATATTATGTATCACACATTTTCCTTAAAAAAGGACAATCTGACAGTTAACTTTGATGAATCTACTATGATAAAGCTAAAGACTGAGAAGTAACTTTCATTAGAAAAATAATCAAATATCATTCTTTTGCTACTCCAAACAATTTAGAGTGGCTTATTTAGTTACTCTTTAAAAATACTGCTGCTCTGGTGACTTATTATTGCTCATCTTATTCAACTAAAGTATAAAAAGAATCCATTTTCCACAGTTTTTTCTAGCAACTTAATAGTGCTACAAGTGCTACTGTGTTTTAATGTCATCATTCAGTTTTCCATAAAAGACCAAGATTCCACAACGTCAAATAGGACTCACAATTAAAGAATGAGACAACAATGAAGAAGATTCTTGAATTATTAATTGGAATTAGTAGGTTACTTAAAGTTATTTATAAAGGCATAGACATTCTTGAAATGAAAGAAATAATGGAAAAATATTGAGTAAGCTGTAACTAGTGGTTTTTAGATTCCCTAATCCAAATATTTAATTATTTTATACTATACTACTGCTGCGTAATTCCTCAATTTACATACAATATCTATATAGATTCACAGTGTCATAAGCAGAACTCAATATAGTAATGAATACTAAGATATTAGTCGCCTCTCTTGCCACTGAGAATTATGTACTTTTTGAAACAGAAGTTGCTGACTGTCTTAGTTGTTTGTTGCTTGTCTGATCAAATTTTTCATCAGTTTACTAATGCAAAAAAGCAATACTCTCCCAACTGACAGTGAGGAAACTGCTCTAAGAACTATAGTATTGGGCTAGCTTTTACTTGAAACATTGTACTTTTCACATAAAGGGCTAAGGTGGTTACAAAGATTTCTTGTTTACTGTCTCTTGTGGGCCTTATCCTAAATTCATTCCAATTCTGTTTTGCAAATTTAGTTTATACTTAGAAAAATGAAATTACCTTCAAGCTTCATTCAGAACCCCTGAAATTATTCTTGCAATTATCACTAGGATACAGGATTATATGCATTTAATAGTTCAGTAGAATAATGACATTTCATGTTCACTTTTGAAAGTTGAATGTACTTTCAATTTACCTCCTTCCAAAATTAATGGAAAGGTGAATCTTGAGCACAAAACATTAATCTTTTCCACACATCTTATGCTTCCTTGTAGTGCAAGATTGTTTATTGTGAGTTTATTCTCACCTCATCTGACATTTAATCCATTAACTATTAAAATAAAGTAAGCATGGAATTTAGGGTGTCACATTTATGGTGTAAATGTTGCATTAATTTTGCAAATTTAACATCTATGTCTTGGCTATCTCTGTAAATTTTCTCTCTGTTCAGTGGGCAGAATTTCTTCTAAATGGTGATTAGTGTCCTCCTGAAATAAGATACCTAGTATATAGTAAACAAACAGCAACAATCTACTTACTGCCTTAGATAGGGCATTAACTTGCAGATACATAAAACTGGGTGAGGTTACCTCACAATAGGTAGTTGCAACGATTTCAAGAAAATTATGTTAATAAGAACTCTGTAAAACTTAAAGAGTTGTCTAATAAAAAATTTGCCTTAAAATTATTTTGAAATAATTTTCATATATTCATGACTCTCTAGTTTGGTTACTTGCAGGAAATAACCTATCAAAAAGGAAATAAGGACCTCCAGACTGGGTAGATCTACTAAAAAGTTTCCTTTGGGTTTTTTCCCCCAAAATATTTATCTTATAGAATATATACTTTTTGAAGTACATACATTTTCACTACAGCCTTTGTCTGGCTCACATATTTAGATCATGAGTACAGCAGCATGATTGTTTAAGCACTGTAGCTCCTCAATTTGACAGCTAACATAAAACCGAAAACTCTTCTTGCATCATGCAATCACATAATTTAACAAAATACGCAGCGGAATTGGTACCTGTACACCTTGTAACTGCTCTATTTCTGAATAAAAGTTTCTTGTGATTTCATTTTGCATGCGGTCAATAGCATCAGTCTCCTGTTCTTCTTCAGCCTCCTCTTCTGCTTCTTCTTCTACTTCTAGAAACTCTTCTTCAAGTATAGCTTCAATATCCTGATTTTCATTCTCATCTTCCTCTTCAGTGACTTCAGAATGCTCCTTCTTTGCTAAAGCCTATAAAGATAAAATATTTTATTGATTATGCCACTGATATGGATATTTTGAAGGAATAAATGGTATTCTTGAATTTCAGAAGAAAATACAGAGGTTGATCGATACTGATGCATAGTGCATCAGTGAAGCATTGTACCAGTTCCAAGGGTGCTTAAAAATCTGAGGTGCTACACTGCTATTTTGATAAGAGTATTTTTTTCATACATGATATAGTAGTTTGGCAGGACTTTGTTATAACTGAGCTTATTAGCTGAAAGTGTAGTTGACAGAATTTCATGAGTGGTCAGGTAGTACATTAATGCACTTAAAAACATGCTTTGTAACCAAGTTTGGGCAGAAATCCTGGTACAACCCTGTTCTGGATCAACCATGAATTACATGTGCCTAATTGCAGTTTGTGGGGCTACTGTTTTGCTTACAAATTAGATACATTAAACACATTCATAAGAATTTTGCTGAATTTAACCACATTATTTTTGAAAGTAGATGCTTCTGACAGTCTATCACCTTTTTAGTATTCTACACTGAGCTGAAAATTGTCACTAAAAGCTCTCGAAATTTCTAAGATATGAATGCAAAAACTTCTATTTAAAATTTATTATCTTGTTCTATTACCTCCTGTTTCTTTTTGTTTTGTTCTGCTACAAGTTCTTCCCTTCTTCTTGCAATCTTCTCATCCTGTTAGTGAAAAAAAAAATATAAGAAGACAATGATATTTACTAATAAAAGCTCTCCTCTGAAAACCGGCAATGTGACCTAGAATCAATGCTGTTCTTTCCACCCTAAAACTGTTTTGAGTTGCTTCTAATGTTAAGAAATACTGTCTCTGAAGCTTGAAATTTTTCAGTCCTCTCCACTTGGTGAACATGTAAGTACATTTTAGTAAAACTAATTTGGCAGCTTCTCATATTGAGATTAATGGGGAAAAAAGTGATTCTGATCACACTGAAAATATTATATTTTTATTGGTAAGCTACACAGAGTTTCTAAACTTATAGGTGGTTCCTGACATTTGGCAAAGGGGTGAGTGAGCATAATATTAAATGTATGGTGTTCCCTATTGCCTGTTTAAAAGCTGCCCAGTTTTTACCAATAGAAATATAGTTCCCCATACCTACTCAGTAGATATATGTGAGATACCTGTGGCAAACACCTAACTCACAAGTAATACACAGAAGCATTCTACTTAAGGCCAGTGGGGTTGAGGGGGATTCAGCCTGCAATTACTGTTCTTGCACACTGTAAGGCTGTCGCCTGAACAGAGATAAACAAACTGAGTGTGTCAACATACAGACAACAGTGCAATTTTGGAAATTCATGTCAACTCAAAGTGAAGTGGCCCGGATACCACAGCATTCTAAGCAGAGCTGCAAGAAACTCTGCACAAACTGATTTTCTCTACTCTTGTGACTAAACTCCAGTGTTCCTGAATGACACAGCACTGCAAGTGTACTACTCATTGCTCTCAGTATCCTTGTGCCAGCTTCTTTCAATGGAGAAGAGAATTCTAAGGTAGTATTCAACTGCTCTGTCTGCTTTTTTTCAGACTCCTTGTATGTCCCTCCAGTTTTAGTAACAAAAGAAGGGATAACGATGCATCCAGCAATGCTGCATTCACACAGCACCACCTGCCTGACTTGCTCACCAACTTGATGGTATGGAAAAATACTCAAGGTGAGAGATGCAGATCAACTCAATAGCCTGTGCTCAGGGAATCCAGGATGCAACAACAGTACTGTGGATGAGCTGTGTGTTTGATTTTTTATGGCCATATTTACTCTCTCCACCTAGCTGCCCTTTGTCCGTGGCTTTCCAGATGTCTGGCATTCTGTTAGACCGTTTTCTTGGGCTGTGAGATATCTGAACTCCTGCATGAATTAATTGCACAGAGAAGGAAAGGAGCCCTAACTCTTTTTAGTTCCTGTGGTAAATCTAGGAATACTGTGAATGTGTGGCGCTGTGTCTCCTGGTTCCCACATCTGTTTCTCTGTGTGCTCTTCACGGCTTCGGAAGTCTTAGAATCTGTGTTCAGACCTATACTGCAGAAATTACAAAAAAGGTAGGCAGGACTGAAAACTTACCCTTATTTTTGCTTTCAGGTCTTTCACTTTCTTTTTATTTTGCATTTTCTTATGCTGTCTTTCTTTCCATTTTTCCAGACGTGGAGGAAGAAGACGGTCAAGAACATCACTTTCTTCTACTTGAATAAAAACTGCAACATCAGGACAGAGACCTCGTGTTGACAAATACTGGGCTTCATCTAAATTACGAGGGAAACCGTCCAGTATGAATCCTGTGGACCTAATTGGAAAATAAGATATTTATCACTTCACAATGTAGTTTAAAGTACAACACAGTGAAAAGTTAATTAATTTGAAAAAAAAAAAAAAAAGCCAAAACACTCCCTTATTAAACGTATAAAGAGTAAACTTAGAAAACAGTTTCAGGTATTATCTTTTGACAACGTAAAACTGATACTTCACTATGTATTTTAATTGGTGTATGAACAAATGTATTTCTTCTGAGGTTTTAATGTGCAGAGATTCATTATTTAAAATTCAAAAAACCCCAAATAAATTGTGTCCTCAGTATTGCTTGTGCGACCCTAAAGCAGTACTTCTAGCCTTTGCTTTCAAAAAATACAAGATGCCTCAAATGTTATTCAGCAGCATTCACCACAGAAAGCTTGTTGCCTGAAAATTTATTTTTCAGAAACGCCTGACAATTTCTTCTTTACCATAGGATGAGAACTTTGCTACTCAGCATGACCTCCCACAGACAGCAGAAACAGTTCAGATACGTCATGAAAACTCTATGTCTAGTTGGAGATCTTACAGTCTCAAATCAGATGAGTAGTTCTCTAAAGCTGAATGTTGTGTTAACAAGAAGTTAATATTTCTTTTTATTACTTTAGACTTCAGTAGCATACATCGTAAAACTGCAGAAAACCAAAGAAGCTACAAAGACTCAGAGAGGATGGAAGAACAGGTGATACTGGATGCTCTGGGAAGAATTTGTGGGGAGGATACTGATCATGATGTATATCGTGATGAAGATTCTCTTCTGCTACACAGTCCCTGATGAAACTGACTTTATATAGTACGATATCACAACACTGTGTGTAATTCTCTGCAGTTTTTTGTCTTGGCGCATTCTTTTTTTCCTAAAACCGATCTCCCTATTTTTACACCATGAAGAGAAAATGGTCCCCTGTCTGAGGGCTGACAAGAGAAAGGTTTGAGGAACTTGTTTATTCTTTTTGAGGCATTTCTCATACTGTTAGGAATTTAAACTTAGTGGTCATAGCTAGCAGCTATGATCTGGATGCAAATGCATGAGATAGATAGGATATGGAAAAAGGGATTTCCCTGCAATTACATTTCCCTGAAGTTACATCCTAAAAAGCCAGTCTGCTTTCTAGGAGTCAGTGATCTTATTTATTTATGCAACAATAATCCACATTTATTTTATGGATGTACGTTCTGATATGAAAGGAAGTCTATTGCAGATACATCATTGGAGTGCAGACTGTGAGTGCACAGGATAACCTGATTCTCTCTTATTCTGAAGATTATTAATACTTTGCTTTCTACATAATATTTACAATATATGGAAACCAATATTTCCAGCTGGATTCCAGCTCTCCATTACATGAAAATATAACTGGTTTTTTTTACACATCTATCCTGTAATCCCACAAAAACTACCCAGTTATTAGGAGGTTTAATCCAATTCAAGTGCACTAATTCCTTTTGTCCAGTCCTGTGCAGAGCACATAGGATATTATATTACTGTCAAAATATCAATCAAAATACGGCAACAAAGCCAAGGCTAAGACTTGATCATGATTCATAAGAAGTACAAGAGTATTTAAGTAATCTCTGCAATAGTCACTTTTAATTGTAGACACAATGGGTGATATACTTCCTAAGATTAATTAAAGAAAGACAGAATCTAATTTTAGTTACCGGAATGGCTCTTTCTTCCACCAGTCAAGAACAATGTTATCAAGGACTTCTGGAGGCAGCACGTCATTATCCATTAGATTTGCTTTGATTGCTTTTTCCTCATCAGTTAACTCCACTTCCTTTACATAAAGAAAATCCACAAAAAAAAAATGACAAAAAAAACCCCAAACAAACCCAAAAACAGAATGAAAGATCTACCTGACACATTTATTGGGTTTTTGACTACGTAAGGTACTGTCTTCACTTGGTTTAAATCAGCAGAAACAAAATAAATTCATTTGCCACATTTCACTGGACTGCATTATACATTTTGGGATATTTTCCATGTGCTTGGGGTTGGGTAATTCCCTAGAGTTGGGACAACTGCTGCTGTATGAGTTTTAATGAAACTCATGGTAGACTCATATTTTATGGGTCTTCCTTTTGCTACTGTTGTTGCTGTAGACATTCTTGATACCTTTCAGGTCCTTCACTACTTTCCCATTGCTCTAAATGCCCATCTTCCCACTACTGTGCCTGAATATTATTTCTGCATGCTGCCCCTGTAGGCTGCTTCCTCCTGCACACTTCTTTAGATCCTGTAGTAGGATATCTTTGAAGGTTTTTGATGAGTAGTAACTTGAAGGAACGTGGCAGGTATCAGGAGAACAAAATAACCAGCTCTTAGCATGTGGTGCAGAAACTTATTTCTTCCTCAAGCTTTCAAAATTGGATGAACTCCTATTTGTATTGTATAGGAGGTAGATTTTCCATTTCTTCATACTATGCAATTTTTGGAAGATTTATATGCTGTGTACCTATGCTGAGACTTCTCCACACAAAAAAGGCTTTTATCACATCCATTGCTCTCTAAACAAGAATTAATTTGCATTGAAACTTTGTCTGTTTTTCCCAATATATCACTGTCTAAGAAAAGAAATCACTCTCTCCTGATAAACATACATGTAAATGTTTGTTGTTCAGAGAAACTACACACCATAAGAGGTGTCTGTCTCTACTATTTAGATAAAACCCGACACCTAGTTCTTGGAAACCTTTTGAAGACTGTTTGTGGCATACATAAGAAAATATTGTAAAGAACTATTATTTAATCAAGTATAATATAAGTGATTTTTATCAAGCTAGAATTTTATTGGAAATTCCTATTTTGTTCTCAAGATGGTAATTGTGTGTATAGACATAAAAAAAGATCAGATTATTACCTGTTTGCTTTTTTTAGTCTCAGTTTCAGTCATGGGCTGAGACAAGTCTTCCAGTTCCTGTGATAGAATTGGCGTTTTATTGTCATCTTCTTCAGGTTCTTCATCAAAATGGGGCCCAATTTTCTTTTTAGTCTTGGGTAAGATCAATTCCTGCAGATATTCTTCAAATTGAATATGGAAAATGCCTAATTTGTCTGCTATCTGTCGTGCACAAGTAGTTTTACCGGATCCATGAGTCCCAAGTAAGCACACTCGTAAGGGAGGAGCCTATAGAAAAAAATTTGGAATATTTTGTAACAATTTGGAGTCTACAGTGCATCCTCAACAGTTTTTCACTTCCAAAATATCATTATAAGAATTGCATCAAACCCAGTCATATATTATTGCATTTTAATTTTTCCAGGCCTTCTACTGCTGTTCCAAACAGACTCTCTGGAAATACTGAACAAATATGCTATGGCAGTTGTTGCCAATAGGTAAAAATGAAACCTCATTAGACAATTCTGGTAAATATTCCCACCTTTTACCCTTCTTCTACTTACAAAAAATACTTAAAGATAGTAAAAACAAAAAACCCCAATATGTGTGATTTTTAAATGACGTCTGATGATTACTGTAAGCCTTTATAATCCTCCTCTCTTTTCTGCTTAATTTGCATCATTAATTCAATGTGTTAATTTAAGTGTACACTAAAAAGTCACCAGGGAAGCAGTGTTTTTATTTGTTTCAAGGGATTGCCCGATATAGTTATTGTTACCTAGTAAAAATCAGCAGTACTAAACAATTATAAATGGGAATGAGAAACAGTGATTTTAATCTGTTGTAATCTGCTTTAAATAATTTTGAAGATTCTTACTTGTATTGGTTCATTGTGAGCCACATACTCCTCAGGGTTCTTGAGAAATTTATCTCTGTACTCAGAAGTTGAAAAGTAATAAATCTTTTCTCGATATTTAGCTGCATGTTCAGTGTCTCCCGGGTAAAGGACAAAGTTCTCTTTCAGGCTGACTGGACAGAAGTGTTTTGTGTCTCCCATATGTCTTTGATTTTCCTTAGTTTTTTCTTCATCCTGAAATTATTATGAAAATTTTCAAAAACTATTTGAATTCAGCAGCTCATTTAGATAAAGTGGATTAAGTAGGTGAGATTAAGTAGTGTCAAACACATCAACGGAGTTCAGTGCGAATGGCATTCTCAAAATAGTTTGTAAGCTGAATATAAGAATATGAAAATATACACTTTAGATTCAGAGTCAGAAAACAAATTGTCAAATCTAGTGAGACAATTATTGATAAAAGAATGACCATTTAAAATTTGAAATGATAATCGAGTTAGCTGTTAAACACCAAAATTAGGCTAGAAGTATCTATAATAAAATCTTTTCCTGCTGTGTTCTTGAAACTCACTTCCTGTTTCTTCTAAAAGTGCAGGAGTAGACATCTTCACAAAAAGCAACGAGAGCTGGTGTTATGAAGTCAGATTACTTATCCAACAAAAATTCATTTCTAAAAAATCTATTTAATACTGCTCCAGTACAGTATATGGACACTCTGTACTGTTAAATTTGGGAATGGGCATCTTCCAATATGGGATGAAAATAAAAGAAAAGCTAGACCTTTAATTTCATTAAGGTGGGTGTTTGAAAATTATCAATAGCTAATTATCAATAGAGGATTGCACATCAGGACTCTGCATCTTCTGATGTTTACATGATGGCTCACGGAATTACTGTTAGTTGATAGAAATCAAAGTTCACATTTGTTTCTTTAATAAAACCCTTCTTTGCTATCTGGCAAAACTAGGTACATTAATTCTCTCTTTTAGTATGGGGTATTCACACTTCTCACTGGAGTACAACTGCCAGAACATAGGAGTACCATGAACGTGTTCCTGAAGCGTATGCATTATTCCGTAAGAAAGTGGAAACTGGATCATACAAAACCAGGTGCAAAATCTGATTTATCTGGGGTTATGTTCAAACTGAAAATAAATGAGTTATGACAAAAGCGTAAATGGACAAAGCTAGCATGCTTACTTCTTCATCTTCATTTTCTTCTTCTTCAACTTCTTCATCTTCTCCTGCAGCAGCCAGATCTTCTGCTTCCTCATTTAAGTCTTCAGCAGATAATTCCCAACCATGATATTTAAAAGGTTCTGAAAAAGTTATATTTTTTTCTGTTTAATTTTTCATTTGGCTATGCCAGAATATATTCTCTTTGTCCATGGAGGTAAGCATATATGTGAAAGGAAATCATGACGTCTGTTTCATTTCTCTTATTCATAGAACAAAACATTCTTCCTGCCTGCAGTAATCAATGTAATGCTTCCCCCCCAAATGGAAATTCTACCAGTTGTTTTTTGACTGAAATAAATTGGGATTGTCAATGGGAACTTGTAGTACAGAAGTATTATACAACAACAGGCAGATAGTGCCATTACTGTTCACAACAGTTTTTTTCCTGTCATTCATCTGGGAAAATCATCAGTCAAATTTTATTTGATTATAAAGCTAGCACAACTGATGTTTTGTTAATAAAACACTTGCATTGTAGTAAAGATAGGAAAAAAGTAATTTGCAAAAAAAATATCAATACTGTAACAATACAGTCTTGAAACACAATCTATTCAGGGGGGTAGATCAGATTACACACCCTGAAAGTCTCATTGTCTTCAATGAATATCGTCCATTAGTAAACCTTTGTTATCTGTCCATTTCTCAAACCAGTATCCTGAGCAAGTAACTGAGGAAATATGCTGTTTGAATATTTAGCAAGATATTATGTACATATTTGTATAGCTATATATGTATTTTTCAATTTAGATAGATAGATAGACAGACAGACAGATTCATTCCCCATTCTTCCTGTGTCTTAAAGGCTGCTACTGTGCTTTTCAGCTCATACAACATGTCTTGGCCCCACTTCATGTGACTAACACAGAACTCAGTATAACCTTCCCCCTCCCCTACCCAATACACTCGTCATACAAGCTCTCAAAAAATTCCTCTTGGTAGGTTAACGTGTACTATAAACAGTATTACTTACTTTCCATAAACAACACAATTTCATTAAGCAGACTTTCTGGAGTTTGCTCAGCAATCTCTAAAACAACAATCTGAACTTGAGATGACAGCTTGATTTCTGACTCCACTTTTTGCCAGTCATGCATGAAAAGGTCAATCTTCTTTTTAATTATTTCCATTTCTGGTATATCTGGGAAATCATCCTCTGCAAACTCAGGTAGTATGATTTCTGAAAGTCAAATAGTATATAGAAGGCAGTGCTCCTCTAAAATGTTTTACATTTTTAAATTATCATTGTTCCTTAGGATTATTTTTATGTTCCTCAAATATGGTGACATTTTTTTTAGTGCTGCTTCCCCCCCTCCCCCGTAATTATGAATTATTATATAACTAGTTTACAAAGACACTTTGAATATATCAAATTAATCACGTTGCTATAGTATATACTGATGCTTCTCCAGGAAAATTACCAATGTCAAATTTCTTAACTAAATTGGCATATGGTTGTTCAAATCATCACACAAATAAATATAATGACTCTTTCTGTAAAGAAATATAAGGAATATACATTAATTTTAAAATTATGATTTAATGCTGAACACGTTTTGACAGGCTATCCATATGGTCATGCCTTACACGAAACATGGCAGTGTAAGAAGAAATAATGAGTAAGAAAACTAGCATATACTGCAAAGAAGCAACTTCATGTTCTGACTTGGTTCAGATTCAGTTACTGAAGTTGCCGTAGGTGTTCAGATTGCGTGTTAGGTTACTGTTCTTTTCCAAGTGAAGTATGTTCTCTTTGAGTGAATAGAAATATAATGCATACTACTAGGTGTTTTTGTTCTCCAGCATAAGATCTCAAACGTTCATTTACTAAAAGGCAGACAGATGCATAAAGATCAACACGGCAAAATTGCAGAGAAAATAGACGTAGGGGAGAAAGAAAAAAGAAGAGACTAAACAGAGGAGTCCACTTGAGTGTAAATGTCAAGGATCTGAGGGATGGTATTGAAGACTGAAATCCTGAACTGATAAAGGTAAAGCAGTGAGCTAAAAACTCTACATCTTAAATTACAAATGATACCTCTTATCATAACTAACAAAGGAGGCAAGAGGGGTACACAGAGAGTATGATCCACCTTCCAAAAGTGACCTGTAATGGGAATATCTCAATTCCTGGATAGTTGATGTTTAATCTTTGCAGAGATGCTGAACATACTTTTGCCAATTACATGAAATAGAAACTGTGGGGGTTAAACAGCTTGAAATTTAAATCTATTGGTTCAGAGAACTGGAATACTTCCGTTTTACAACCAAGTCTGCAACAGAGTTGAAAGAGAGAATTAATTTCTTCTGACTCTGGTGCCTCATTTGTGTAATTTAGTCACTAAACGAGGTGTCTTAAGAGTTATGAACGCATCTTTCCAATTCTGCATTGCTATAAATGTATAGAAATTAATGAAAAGGTTATCTGTTATATCTTCAGAGACAATTTGGTCATACCTGTGTAATGAAAAATTAAAGTTTACAGCAGATGATGGCATAAATAAGGCACTACATATGCATTACAAATGTACTGAATACCATAAAAGAACTGGTGCCAATTTCAAAGAAAAGATACTTCTCTCCTCATTCATGATAACTTTAAAAACTCCAAACAAGATAGTACTTGAAACATCTATTTGTAGTTTTTAAATCTTAAAATTTGTTTTCAAATACTAAGAATTCCCATTTCAAATAAGATATTCCATTTCAAATAAGATAACTTTTGCTCTTTCCAGCAAAATGGATAAACATATAAAAAGTACTATGATAACTCATTGTTCAAGAAGAAATGGATATTGCCTCTATTTATGCTACTAACTGCAGGGAAGCCATGCAGGCGTTGAAGGCTGAAGGTCCTTCAAAAAAACAGAGGAGTTGCATCATACTTGAAAGTCACTGTGTTATTCACAGGATTCTCAGGAACAGCTTCTCTTACACTGTTGGCAAAAACCCTGCAAGAAGCAGCAGTGCAGGTTTACCATGTTCTTGGAGCATGACTTTGTGTGCTGTTCCATCTGTGCTTTCTTAGATGTGTACTTATATCTGAAGAATGCACTTACTTTTGCAGACAAAGGCATGTTATACCCAGATATTGGTGCTATGAAGCAACAGAGATGAATGTACGTGTGGAGTAATTCTAAGAAGTACCAACAATGAGATGCAAAAGTCAATCCCTGGAGGCTAGAATCATCTGGAGCTATACTACGATAAAAACTGTGGATGCAAATCCCATCTGCCAGCCAATACACTCCAGCGCTAGGAGTATAGAAATGCTCATAATAACAGTAATACAAATAGGAATGAATAAATAGCTGAAAAATTTAGAAAAGTATGTATTATAGCTTCCCTCTGTGGATAATTCAACCGAGAAACTCACACAAAAAAATTTGGTTTTAATGAAGCCATGTCTGCATACAATAACTTTAATCTCTTAAATACTTTAATCTCTTAAAATACATTGTGAGGAAATCTGTAGTGTAAGTTGTTTAAGATCAGAAAAGTCCGAGCCTGTCTTCTAACACTGTCTTATGGAAAGAAAACAAAAGTTAGAGAAAGAATGCATTACAATAAATAAATTCCCAGGTACTACTCATGGTAAACATAACAAGCCCATACCAAATGTGTTGTGATACTTGGTGAGCAAAGTAACAAAGGGGTAACTGCTTCCACCACCATCCATTCTGCTGAAAAAGCCAGAGGGAATTAAAAACTTGATATTGGCACATTAAAAGAAAAGAAGGATACTCATTGGTTCCTAGGGCTGCAGTTAGGATCCATTTAAACACCGTTAGCCCTGGGAAGTCCTGAGACGAGGTTCTGTCTCAGCTAGAAGAAGATACAGAGATGCCTAGATGATGCCATCTCCACCTTGTCCTTATTAAATCATGAACACTTTCTGGCAGCAGCAATGGGATGGTGTTGCTGCAGTTCCCATTCCCTGCACTCATATAATTTGCAACCCTGATTTTCTTCTTTTTTCTTATCATTTTTCTCTTGTGCTGTGTTTAATAAGTCTGATATGGCACCTTCAGCTAACAGCCAGAAAAGCAGTTGAGAGCAATGACTTAAGTCATCTGCTATTACTATAAAGTTAGCTGGGACTTCCCGTATATGCTGCATTTGTCTCTTGCCAGAAATGAAACTGCAAGAGCTTGAGCAGCGGATGGAGTGATTTTCTACTTTGCTATAATTTTTCCCTCCTCTTTTTATTACTGTCTTGTTTTGAATTTGAAAGAGCAGGAACAGATTTTGACACAAGCAACAACAGGTTCAGCCTATTCCAATGAACTTCTACTGATTTTTACAAAAAAAGACCATTACTACTATTTTTCCTTATGTAACTTCCTACGCGTAAAAAGGAGACATATGACTAAACATGAAAGCCTTACTTAATGCCTTGTATATTAAAAGCTTTGGGCATTTTCTTAAAGATACAAAATCCCCAAAACATTAAAAACACAGTGTTTCATGGTTACTCCCTGGCCTTAAGCAGGCCAGTGAAATTGCAGCATGGGAATGTTCGTTTTGAGTTTGCACCAACCTGAAAAATCCAAACAATTTTTCTGGCTTGTGAAGAGTTAGACTGCCCTGTTACAATTTTCCTCTTTAAGAAAACTAGTATTTCCTCCCAGAACTGAACGCCTCTCAATCTTCTCTTGTGGAATATTGAAAAAATCCACAATTTTTTAAATTTAATTGCCTAGCTTTTCTTTAACATGCTGCCAACTAAAACATCACCTGGAATTGTCAACTGCAGCTCAAATAAGTGAGTGGCTGCAGGACAAGGGACACATGCAACAATTATTCTGACTTGCTAAGCTACCTATGAAGCCATTATATCAAAGGTAAGCGCCACTACCGTCTTCTAGAAAAAAAGCAAGCCAATGCCCCATCTCCAGGGAGTTAAATGCCAAAAAGCTAGAGTTAGGGACTCCTTTTATCGTCTGCCCAATTTTAAAAGATGCAGGGTTTCAAATACATGCCTCCTTTTGACATTCCTTCATGGCTCTCTAAGGTTGCCCTCTTGCAAGTTTGCTACTTGTGCCTATTTCTACAACCCTTAATTCCATGTATTCCATGCCCATGGTCCGGGACCCCATGTAAGCCCTCCTCCTGGCCGGGGTGGTGGGACCATCTCTCTGACTGCTGAGACCTGTCCTGGTGACCACATTACCACACTGTGCTCCCAGTTCACTGTTCCTCTAGGAGCAGCTGCCCCTCACAGTGTCCTGACATGCTGTCACCAAGACGAAGTGCAAAGCTTTATTTTAATTGAGCCACTTAAGAGGTTAACAAATAAGCATTTTGGCAAGTATTTTTGTGATCTTTTATAGCGAAGAGTACTTAAACCATTCCCTCTCTTCTTTTTACAGCTTTGAACATTGCTATTAGACTGACACTTCAGTGTCTAGCCTTCCCTATATTTGAATGGTTATTAGTCCAAGCATAAAACAAAAGTGCAAAAGGGCACTTAAGCAGGAACACAGAGCAGGTTTCAAATAGTCTGATCTTGGTTTAGAAATTAATTTTTTCTTGAAAATGTTTATAAACATTCACATTTTACTAAACTACACATTCATTCTATACATGTCATTACATTAATTATCCCCTGCAATGACGTTTCTCACTTGCCACAATTTTAAGTAGGAACATGAAAATACCTTCCTTTTTATGTACATTAAAAGATGTTGTGTAAATGTCACAATTAATTAGGTTGCATGCTGCAGTGATGTGTTCCAAATGAGATAAAGATGTAGCCAGGTAAAACCTGCTTAAATTTGGGCACCACTAATGTGTTATGTAACGATGATTCCATTAGGAACACAGATTTTAAGAAAACAAGTGAAGGATACATTAATAACTAGGTTACACTAACTGCTTTTTGCACGTGTTATCCCTGGCACATTCACTCTGTACAAATCACGTGTGCTGCCTCGTGAACCACAGCCCTATTCAAAGCAATAGCGTATGGAAGACAGTAATGGGTGCTGTCTGGATCTAGCCTTCAAAAGAAGGTCTTTTATAGTCCTGCCCTTTAAAAACCTCTCAATTCTGAGTAGGTCATGAAACCCTGGCAATATACAGGCAGAATAATGGATTTAAATGAATATTTGACATCATCTGAGACAGAATATTGAACATGGTAACAAATCTACTCAATAGAATGCTTCCCACATGAACCTTAATCTCAGAAACACAATTCATGTTACACCACTCCCAGTAGGCTGTATTTAGCAAATGATGGACCAGCACGTTTCAGCTTTGATTCTCTACTTTAGACATGTAATTACATGAGGTTACCTCTGAGAGTCTTCTTGCTTAAGAAAACACATCCAGAAACAATTATTACATATTTAAAGAGTTTTTTAATAGATTACACAGGTCTAAGTAACCTGCAGAAATTTTCTGCTGTAAAGAGGGGAGTAGTAACACACACACACACACACAAAAGAATAATTTCTAGGGAAAAGGTAAAACCTTTTGAATAACCCAAGCATTATTTGGTATTGGTTCAGGCATTCGAACCTTATTGTGACATAAAAATGTTGCCTCCCTGGCATTTGCTTTGTTTCAAACCTGGTCTTAGGGACCAAAAATACTGAAAATACTTTCAAGTAAGTAAGGCAGCTGTACCTATGCTATTAGATCTAAGTTACAATAATTCTACTTGCAGAGGTGATTACTGTGAGAAGATATTTTTAAAGAAATAAGAAACATAGTCAAGAAAAATACTTGAAAAGCAGTAATGTTTTAAAAATAAATGGACCTAAAAATGCAAACAAGTTCCCTTCAGAGGAAATGGTGGTCCGCCTAACGGTCCTGTTAATTTTTTTTATTTATCACAGAGGTGACAGGAAACAATCCTCCCCAGCCCTAAATCTGGAGCCCTTGCAGGGAATGCCTATATGGCAATCTCTCATGCTCTTTGCTCTGTGTCTTCTTTGCTTTTACTGAGCATAGTTACCATAGAGACAAACAATCCTCAGAGGATTTCTCCCCACCCGTTCTCCAAGTGAGCTGCTGGGGAAGGAAATGCTTTAGTATTTTTATTTTTCCAATGTTCTGCTAGTATTAGATATGACTTGTTCCACCCTCAGTCCATATCCAGCAACAAAGATGATTAAAAAAATCCTTCTTTCCTCCCTTCTCAAAACCTGCCAAAGCTGAGATAAGGACATAAGAAACCTGCACGTCTTCTTCATTAAGTTTTGACTATCAAAACAAACAAAAAGGCAAAACATAGGATACCAGTGACCCTTCCATTCCTTAGAACTGATATGTATTTCATTATGAATATATTTTCATTTGTCTTTTTGAAACAGACCTTACAGCTTGTTTATACAGACTTTTCATTACTTACTTATACATACCAGCTGCCAAATAATTTTCAGCATATCACAGTGAATTATACTTAGTAGATAAACTTGTTGTGTGTACTGATTTATGGTGTTTGGAAGAAAAAAAGCAGTTCAGTTTACAGATTAAGTTGATTTTTTTCTAATACATAAAAATGTGTATATTCAACAACTTGCTATTTAAAAGAAAATGTTTTATGTTGGATTCACTTATCTTTTGGACTTTAACATAGTCTAAAAATTCTAGAGGATAAAAGCTAAAATGTATCTTTTAAAAACTAAAGTTGACCATGTCCATTAAAGATGAGTTGCCTTCAAAGTGGTTGGTTTGGTTTTTCTGAGAGAAGGCTACTACAGGATTTAATGTATCTTTTCATTAGCTTATGGTTCTACGGAGTTCCATGTGCTGCAGAATTTTACCTTATACCGAAAAGAAGAAAACATGACTCTGAAGTCTAGCAGGCTGTCAGCAAGCCAATGGATGACTAAGAAAAACCCATCATTCACATCTAAAGTTAAAAATCATCCATTCCCATTTTTCCTAGGATCCCTTGCTACAGGGAATGGACTAGTATTTATGCTTAATGTGATATAATATTAATTTGAAAATGGTCTGTAGAAGTGGCATTTGTTAAAAACACGTTTTTAACATAGGTGTTTGTGAATAGTGCAATTTAATTATTTCCTCTTTTCTTTCCCCATTTTTTCCAGATATTTTCTTCTTTCTACTTTTTTTTGGGAGGGGTTACACAATCCATGAGAGTGATTTTCTAAGGTGGTTTTTTTTTCCTCTGATTTCCCCCCCTTATAATTTCATCCAGTAGAGAGTGTTCATCAATTTCTGAATTCAAGAGGTTATGTCAGCCTGGAATTTCGTCAATACTCTATTTATTATTTCCATAGATCCTTGTACACATTTATTAATTTGCTATTCAGGCAGTAGAGGCAACAGTGGGAGTTTGTTGTTTTTCAAAGAGCACACAGCTGGTGCATTATTTTTAACTGGAAATAACAATGAGCCCTTAATTACATTTATAGCTGTTTAAACAACTTGAACCTGACTATTCCACTATAAACTTCTTTAAAAGAAAAAAGTTAAGGTAAGGAATTATGGTTACAGCCAATTTTCAAATATAGTAAAAGCCCACAGAAAAGGAAAGTGTACAATTCTTGATATTAACAAGCAAGAGAGATTATATCTGCCACAAGGCCAACCTGTAGGTTTAGATTCTCCTTCATCATGTGCAGAGTCACTGGACTGTTCCTGGGATATTTTTTCAGTTTCAGGTGGAAGCTGCTCATCATTGTCTTCAAATTCTGTGGGCACAAATAAAATGAATAGCAACTTCAACAAACCCATTGAGGAATGATGGAGGCACTATACAAATGAAGACATTTTTGGATCACATTGCAAAACTTATATTTGATCACCTGCAAAAAAGTAATTATTCAATTTAATGCTCAGTTATTGAAGACAGACCAAAACACTTTAAGATCAGCTACCTGATCTGCAGCGAAAAGCAGACCATCTATTAGATGACACATGACTAAGAATAAAGTGAAGTACTTTAATTCAGTGCTTTTATTAAGAATATTTTTCATTCACTATAATTTAGGTGTTCTGTGCTCCAACCACGCTCAAATCCAAGACCATGTAAAGAAGTGCACTTACTGTTCTACAGATAAGCTCATATTAGGCAGAAGTGCTTCTGACTTGAAAAAAGGCTACTGCACCTGGAGGCTGGTGTAATTTTTGTGACTGTATCAGTCAGTCAATAAAGAATATTACTTTTACAACAAGCCTTGTTTTGCTTATGTCCTTACAGTAAGTCCTTAAGTAAGAAAATAAATACCAATAAATACCAAAATAATTACCATTATAAGAGTAATAAAACACCACTAGTGTGTTATGATTACCCAAAACTGAAATTATATTAAACAAGAATGTATTTTAAAATCTGAAATTCAATTCGTTTTCATGAACATCTCATGTCTCTTTTTTTTTGGGGGGGGGGCAAATAAACCACAAACATAATGAAAAGCAGGTTGGAAACACTGAATTTCTGATTAATGTAGAATCAGGAAACTTTATTTCATAAACAAGCATCTGCTTCTTGCGTGGTTAGCAGGCAAAACCCACAACCTTTAGGGTGTGTCAAATTGAGAAAATTCCTCACTTATTCCAGCTTTTTATTTCCTTTTGATATATACAGGATTGTAGTCAAGCATAAAGAGTTTTGACGCTCTGTAATAAATAAATCAAGAGGCCATAATACACACAAAGAGGAGAACGATATTCAGGAAAGTGTGTGCAAAATGGAAGACACTTTATTAAGGCCATCAACATGCAAATTTTCACACACATACATAAATTAATCCCAGACAGTCCT